>NC_142481.1:16255000-16880000 GCF_049115385.1 Moschus berezovskii
TAGACAACTAACACACCTAAGTGTTTTAGTTATCTAGTGCTACCTAACAAATTATCACAAATGTAGTAGCTTAAACCAACCCACATTTGTTTTCTCACAGTTTCTGTGAGTTCATATGTTAGGGGAAGCACACACCGACTGAAACTGCCCACCCTGTCCATGCACCATAGTAACCATCTGCTTGAGTTGTTTTACAACAGGGGGTCCTGGTAAGGAACACGGAACTAATAAGCCACCACCAACCATAAGAGTTCGGGAAAGGTCAAAAGGAGACACCACATGTCCAACCACCTCCCAGAATCCTTCTCACTGGTATCCATCTTGGCTGAACAAGGCATGCACCACCAGGAAGGACTCTGAGTCAGAATGATTGGCTAAAGACAACCCGGAAACTATCCCATCACCATAAAACCCGAGACTGTGAGCCACGTGGCAGAGCAGTTCTCCTGGGTTCCCTTACCTTGCTGCTCTGCCCGGGTGCCCATTCCCAATAAAATCTCTTGGTTTGCCAGCCCATGTGTCTCCTCAGACAATTCATTTCCGAGTGTTAGATAAGAGCCCAGTTTCGGGCCCTGGAAGGGGTCCCCCTTCCTGCAACACATACACGACTCAGCTGGGTCCTCTAGTTCAGATCTCACAAGGCTGCAGTCAAGGTGTTGACCACAACAATCCTCAACTAGGGAAGAAGTTGCTTCCAGGATCACATAGCTGTTGGCAGAATTCAACTCCATGTGAACTGCTGGACTGAGGGCCTCCACCGTTCCTTGCCACACGGGTCTCTCCTATGTACAGCTCACAACCAAGCAGCTTGCTTCAAATAAGGAATCAGCTACCAATACAGACACCAGGTGGCGCTAGTGGTAAAGAATCTGCCTGCAATGGAGGAGTCAAGTGAAAGTTGCTCAGTGCACCACATAGACGTCCATGGAATTCTCTAGGCCAGAATACTGGAGTGGGTAGCCTTTCCCTTCTGCAGCGGATCATCCCAATCCAGGGATCGAACTCAGGTCTCCCGCATTGCAGGCAGATTCCTTACCACCCGAGCCACAAGTGAAGCCTAAGAATACTGGAGTGGGTAGGGTAGCCTATCCCTTCTCCAGTGGATCTTTCCGACCCAGGAATGGAACCCGGGTCTCCTGCATTGCAAGCGGATTCTTTACCAACTGAGTTATTGAAAGGTTGTTGCTGAACCATGAAAAGACGCCAGGATTCTTGGCCTCCAGAGGAGAAGAATTCAATCTGGGGCCAGAGATGAGGCTTGATCGCTCAGAGCTTTTGTGTAATAAAGTTTTATTAAAGTATAAAGGAGATAGAGAAAGCTTCTGACATAGACATCAGAAGGGGGTAGAAAGAATACCCCACTGCTAGTTTTTACCTAGTTATATAGTCACTGCTGCTGCTGCTAAGTCACTTCAGTCGTGTCTGACTCTGTGTGACCCCATAGACGGCTGCCCACCAGGTTCCCCCGTCCCTGGGATTCTCCAGGCAAGAACACTGGAGTGGGTTGCCATTTCCTTCTCCAATGTGTGCAAGTGAAAAGTGAAAGTGAAGTCGCTCAGTCATGTCTGACTCTTAGCGACCCCATGGACTGCAGCCTACCAGGCTCCTCCGTCCGTGGGATTTTCTAGGCAAGTGTACTGAAGTGGCTTGCCATTGCCTTCTCCGTATATAATCACTAGCAGTCTGTTAATGAAAGAAAGGAATGTCTTAAAACTCAAGAATGGCACCAGACCCCTTATCCATAAAATGTATTTTGGGATAATCTTGGCACCGGACAAGTCATCCTGGGCCATGAAAACATCCCGGGCCATGAAACGATTGACTTGAATCTTGTGGAAAGCTAGATTACCATACAAATAGTTTTGTTTACATAGATTAGGGGAACAGTGTCTGAGTATAACATACTGGTTTGTCAAGTCAGTTCTGAGCCATTAGGCGGAACCAAATTGAGGACAGAGTCTGGGGTAAATGCATAGTATATTAACAGAGCTTAAGACAAACATTTCCATAAGAAAAATGCATTGGTTAATTCAAGGTTTGAGAATAGTTAACTTAATAATCAGGTGTCATTATGGCAACACAGTATTTTAAAAGAAACCTCCTTTTAAATTTGTATAGAGAAGGAAAAAAAGAATATATATATATATATATATATATATATATATATATATAACTAGTTTGTTTCCTCCTGCCGCTTGAGAGAGAAATAAAAAATGTCTGAAACTTGCAGCCTATTTCCTCCATTTGGAGACCCCTGGCCTTCCTGCCTGTTACCCTCTCACTATCAGGGTTCAATCCCTGGGTCGGGAGGAAGGAATGACAACTCCAGTACTCTTGCCTGGAGAATCCCCATGGACAGAGGAGCCTGGCAGGCTACAGTCCATGGGGTCGTGAAGAGTTGGACATGACTGAAGCGACTTAGCACACACTCACCAATACAGAAGTTACACTTTATTATCATGCCTGTGACATACTTTGCTGTTATTTTATTGGTTTCATGCAAGTCACAATTCCCAGTCATACTCAAGGGGAAGAAATTACATAAGGGGAATTCCTCCTTCCAGATTTTTCAGGAGGTAGTGTCACTGCAGGCAGCTTAGAACCTACCCACCTCACCAGGGAAATAAGTCTGAAAGTAGGAAAGAATCAGGAAGGTGACTGTGCTGGAACAGAGCTGAGTGAGCCATGCTGGGACTTTAAAAAAAATAATAATTTTTTTTTTTTTTTTGGCTGCACCACAGGGCATGTGGGATTGTAGTTCCCCAAGCAGGAATCAAACTCAGGCCCCCCCAGTAGAAGCTCAAAGTCTTAACCACTGGACTGCCAGGGAAGTCCCTTCCTGAGAGTTATTGAACTCTAAATAGAAGTAATATATCCATTTATCACAAGTGCATACAGAGTGCTTACCATGAACCAGGCACTGTTCTTGGTATTGGGGATAGCAAACAATGCCAGAGCAAGAGAGTTCCAGAAAAACATCTACTTCTGCTTTATTGACTATGCCAAAGCCTTTGACTGTGTGGATCACAATAAACTGTGGAAACTTCTTAAAGAGATTGGAATGCCAGACCACCTGAACTGTCTCTTGAGAAATCTTATGCAGCTCAGGAAGCAACAGTGAGAACTGGACATGGAACAACAGACTGGTTCTAAATAGGGAAAGGAGTACGTCAAGGCTGTATATTGTCACCCTGCTTATTTAACTTATATGTAGAGTACATCATGAGGAACGCTGGGCTGGAAGAAGCACAAGCTGGAATCAAGGTTGCCAGGAGAAATATCAATAACCTCAGATATGCAGATGACACTACGCTTATGGCAGAAAGTGAAGAAGAACTAAAGAGCCTCTTGATGAAAGTGGAGAGTGAAAAAGCTGACTTAAAACTCAACATTCAGAAAACTAAGATCATGGCATCTGGTCCCATCACTTTATGGCAAGTATATGGGGAAACAGTGGAAATGGTGACAAGATTTTATTTTGGGGGACTCTAAAATCACTGCAGATGGTGACTGTAGCCATGAAATTAAAAGACACTTGCTCCTTGGAAGAAAAGTTATGACAAACCTAGACAGCATATTAAAAAGCAGAGACATTACTTTGCCATCAAAGTCTAGTCGAAGCTATGGTTTTTCCAGTAGTCATGTATGGGTGTGAGAGTTGGACTATAAAGAAAGCTGAGCGCCAAAGAATTGATGGTTTTGAACTGTGGTGCTGGGGACTCTTGAGAGCCCCTTGGACAGCAAGGAGATCCAACCAGTCCATCCTAAAGGAAATCAGTCCTGATTATTCACTGGAAGGACTGATGCTGAAGCTGAAACTCCAATACTTTGGCCACTTGATGCGAAGAACTGACTCATTTGAAAAGACCCTGATGGTTTTTTAAAAATTAATTTTTGGCTGTTCTGGGTCTTTGTTGCTGCTTGGGCTTTTTTCTAGTTGCAGTGTTGGGGTTACTCTCTAGTTTCGTTGCTTGGGCCTCTCATTGCAGTGGCTTCTCTTGTTGCAGAGCACAGGCTCTAAGGAGCAGGCCTCAGTAGTTGTGGCTCCTGTGATCTAGAGCAGAGGCTCAATAGTTGTGGTACACGGGCTTAGCTGCTTCAAGGCATGCGGGATTCTCCTGGATTAAGGATCTAACCTGTATCTCCTGCATTGGCAGTTGGATTCTTTACCGCTGAACCACCAGGTAAGTCCCTGTTTTTCATATTGCTTTTGGAGTGCTTTATATATTATAGATATTAATCTCTTATCAGATATATGATTTGTAGGCATTTTATACCATCCTATGAATTGTCTTCTCATTCTCTTGACAATCTCTTATTTTTTCCTCACCAAGAGGTATGTGGGATCTTAGTTCCCCAACCAAGGATCAAACCTTCATCCCCTGCATTGGAAGATTGGCATGGCAACCACTGGACCACCAGGGAAGTCTTTTCTTCTACATTTGAATTTAGTTTGCTTTCATTATTCTGACATTTTGTCTTATATATTTAGCTCATTTATTAGTGATTTTCTGATAATATCAGCAAGCCAATACATTAAAATTATTTTTAATTTATGTACGGCTGCGCTGGGCTTCCCTGGTGGCTCATAAAGAATCCGCCTGCAACGCAGGAGACCTGGGTTCGATCCCTGGGTTGGGAAGATCCCCTGGAGGAGGGCATGGAAACCCACTCCAGTATTCTTGCCTGGAGAATCCCTATGGACAGAGAAGCCTGTTGGGCCACAGTCCACAGGGTCACAAAGTATCGGACACGACTGAGTCACTAAGCACACAAGCACGGCACATGGCCATGCTGGGTCTTTGTTGCTGCAGGGACCTTTCTCTAATTACAGGGAGCAGGGGCTACTCTCCAGTTGCCATGCTCAGGCTTCTCATTCCAGTGGCTTCTCTTATTGCAAAACACAGGCTCTAGGGTTCACAGGCTTCACTAGTTGTGGCACACTGGCTTAACTGCCCTGCAGCATGTGAAATCTTCCTGCTGCTGCTGCTAAGTCGCTTCAGTCATGTCCGACTCTGGGCCAAAGATAAAACCCTTTTTCCCTGCACTGGCAAGTGGATTCTCAACTACTGGACCACCAGGGAAGTCCCAGTCTATACATTCTAATCTAAATACAGATATAGTTGCTTGCCAACCCTCAAAATTTTCCTGCATAATGTGCTTGTATGCTTGTGTGTGTGTGCTTCGTTGCTCAGTTGTGTCTGATCTTTGCTACCTCACGGACTGTAGCCATCCAGGCTCTTGTGTCCATGGGATTTCCCAGGCAAGAATACTGGAGTGGGTTGCCATTTCCTTCTCCAGGGAACCTTCCCGACCCAGGGATTAAATCCACATCTCCTGCTTAGCATGTGGGTTCTTTACCACCAGGGAAGCCCCAACATTTGGAGGAGCATTGTCAATATTTAGATATTGTTGTCTGTCATATTTTAATTTTTTCCCATTCTGGAAAAGAATATGATCTATAGGTTTTCTGAGAAGGAAGTGATTATTAACTTAATATTTCATGTCTTTCTCTTTTTTGACAATGGGTTTTCAACTATTCTTGATAAATAGGTTTTTTGCTGGGTATGAGATAATTGTGCAGCATGAAGTACAAGGTGTTAATGTAGGCTTATTCACCCATTCTTTGTCTCTGAGCTTTCTTAATGTTGTATTTTTATATTTCATGTTGAATAAGGAGTGTTGCTAAAATGCTTTTTTGCAAACATTACAGCCATAGGTCCTTTTTCATTATAAATTCTTTGATATAAATTAAGGTGTTAATATGATGAAACATGGTAAAAGTCCTTTCCATAAATAATAATGTTGAAAATATTAATGTTAATTTTGGATAACTACCAGCTACATGGCTGGATGGCATCACCGACTCGATGGACATGAGTTTGAGTGAACTCCAGGAGTTGGTGATGGACAGGGAGGCCTGGCGTGCTGTGATTCATGGGGTCGCAAAGAGTCGGACACGACTGAGTGACTGAACTGAACTGAACCAGCTACATTCTTACTGTATGTTAGTAAGACTCCCATTTTTCACTTAACTCAAATGAATTAAATCCTTACAACAATCCAACATAACCATCATTAGTAGGTAATTATACAAAAAAAAGTATAAAGCAACACTTTTACTAAACTGTTTACATATTTGGTTGTGAGTGCACATGCATGTAAAAAACTTTTTAAGAAAGGTTTCAAAGGATAAAAATAAATTCATAACAGTGATTATGAGGGAATTGGGGATTATGGGAAATTTTTTACAGGGAGAAAATATTCATTAGTTATTTCAACACTGAAATTAAATGTTTTGAAATTTCAAACAGAAAAAGTGCTAAAGTTGCATTTAGAAGGCAATTTCTGTAACTACAAAAGTTTAAACAGGCACCAAAATGTTTATCAGTAGTTATTTAGCAAAATGAGAGTCAACCACAGAAAAGATTATGACACCATTAAAAATTATAATACATAAACATCTGTACTTAAACAATAGCATGATAAAAACAGGTTATGGTACAACATGTATGTCATGATTACATTAAATAAAGCCTGCAAGGATATACTATGATAATTTGAAAGCAGTCATTTCTGTTTCACAGGCTTATAAATCTTTATTTCTTTGTGCCCTCTGTTTTTTTAAACAATATTAACTTAACAAAAGGAAAAAAGAATAGAGCTGCCTTCAAATACAAATTTATAGTTCCACCATGAATTCAAACATAGCTTATGCAACACAATTTACAGTGTAGTATTATGTAGGCCCCAGAAATAGAAAAGATGGTCCTAAAACATAGAATTGGGGGATAGAATTTTTTGAGGGAAAAGGGGGTTTAATTTAGACTTGAATTCACATTATTAAATACATTTGATTAATGTTATGTATAAAATTACAAACACATTAGAAAAAATAGTGTTAACAGTGTAATGGGTAGAACTATGTTGGAAGTCCAAACCCCTGGTATGTTAATGTGATAGTACCTGGAAATAAGGTCTTTGCAGACAAAATCAAGCTAAGATGAGGTCCTTATGGTGAGCCCTAATCCAATATGTCCTGTATCTGTATAACAGAACAAAAGCAGAGACAGAGAATGTAGTGTGAAGATGGAGGCAGAGATAGCAGTAATGCTTCTATAAGCCTAGGCATGTCAAAAATTGCTGTTATAAGAAGCTAGAAGGGTGTGGAACAGATTCTTCCCGAGTCCCTGGAAGGAACCAAACTTGCCAACAACTTTGATTTTGGGTTTCAAATCTCAAAAACTATGAGAGAATAAGTTCTGTTGTTTTAAGCCCCCTTGTTTTGTAGTACTTGGTACTTCATTACAGCAGCCCTAGGAAACTATTACAAAGAAGAACCTTCAGTTTTTTTCCCTTGCTTTTTTTGCATCACGTGTTTTAAAAATATTACTATCAAGTTTATCAAAACGAAATATCACTTATCCATTATGAGTTCCTTCATGGCGGATGAGGTCAGAGCGACTACCAAAGGACTTTCCACATTCTTTACAGTCATAAGGTTTCTCACCAGTGTGAATTCTTTGATGACGAGTAAGGTTTGAGCCTTTATTAAAAGCCTTTCCACACTCATTACATTCATATGGTTTTTCATCTGTATGGATTCTCTGATGTTGAATAAGTTCTGAGCTCTGAATAAAGGCCTTTCCACATTCTTTACAGTCATAGAGTTTCTTGCCAGTGTGAATTCTGTGATGGTTAGTAAGTGTTGAGGCACTACTAAAGGCCTTCCCACATTCCTTACACTCATAAGGTTTCTCACCAGTGTGCATTCTGTGATGTTGAATAAGCCTTGAATGTTGAGTAAACGCTTTCCCACATTCTTTACATTCATAAGGTTTCTCACCAGTATGAATTCTCAGGTGTGGAAAAAGTTGTGAACTCTTAGTAAAGGCTTTTCCACATACTTTACATTCATAGGGTTTTTCACCAGTGTGAATTCTCTGATGATCATTAAGGTTTGAGCAATAATTAAAGGCCTTTCCACATTCCTTACATTCATAGGGTTTCTCACCAGTGTGAATCCTCTGATGTTGAGAAAAATATGAACTACAACTAAAAGCCTTGCCACATTCTTTACATTCATAGGGTTTTTCACCAGTGTGAATCCTCTGATGTCGAGTAACAAGTGAGCCACGACTAAAGGATTTCCCACACTCCTTACATTCATAGTTCTTTACAGCAGAATGAATTCTTTGATGTTGAATAAACTGTGAGTTTTGATTAAAGGCCTTTCCACATATTTTACATTCACAGGATTTCTCTTCATTAATAGTTTTTTGATGTGGAATGAGAAATGTTGGCTGAAAAAAAGTGGGTAGGTCTTCATGGGTAAATATTACTTGACTAAAATGTCTCTTCTTTAGAGATAATAACTCGGTCTCACACATGAATTCCAGATCTGAAAGAAAACAGAAAGGCATATGCTTATTTTTCTTATTCTGGGAAAGGTTAAACATCTGAAAAATGCAAAGATTAAACTGAAAATAATTTTTGGGAAAGTAAACAGTTAGATAGTTCTCAAACATGGCTAAGCAATTTGTAAAATTGGTAAGAAAAGCACAGACATTAAGGAAAGGCAATAGAGGGAGCTGAAGAGAACCTGGCGGGGATCAGAATCACCTGCAACTTCAGTGAGTCCACACTATTCAGGGCTATCCTCCACATTACACAGTGATTCTTAGGATATATACATTTATATAAGCACATGCTCACACAGCACCATACTATGTCTTGTAATTTGTGGATAACTGTCATGCTTTCCAGACTACTGAGGAATAAATGTGTTGAAATGTATAAATGGGGATAGTGGAGGGTTAGTGCTTTAAGCAAAGGGTATATTGTTGGCAAATTCACATTGGGGGACAGCCCACAGCAAGACTAGGGTGCTGAATGAAACTGGTGAGAATGGTATACAGATAAATCACTTCTGTGAATAGAGCCTGGTACATGTTGGAAATGCAGTGAAAACAGTCTGCTTTCGAATTCTGTGATGCTGACGCTGGGAGAGAGAAATGGAATCTTCAAATCATGGCAGTCACTAAGAAGGGAGGCAGCTTGAGTGTGAGAAAGAAGAGAATAAGAATGAAACAGTCTCTGTGAGAAGAGAGGATTTTCCGCCACTCTGCATTATATCTGCTAATGAGCATGAAAACACTTTAAGTACTGATTTGGGATTTACAAATAAATTTCAGTGAGTAAGTGAATCCATAAATATAGAATTTGTGACTTAATGAGGGACAACTGTATTTTTTTTTAAAGGGGGCATAATTTCTGTTAAAAATGGCAGACTGTAGGTATAAGTTTACCAATGTTTTTCATGAATCCATAAGAAAATTACACTAAAAGCTTAACAAGGGGAAAGGAAAACCCCATGAGGATGAAAGATACTGGAGAAGAAACAGAACTTGGAAACTGGAAAGTCAATGGATACGTGATAAGTGACTGCAGACCAGAGAATACCAAACAAGCTCCAGTGGGTGAACTCCACAGTATTGATTCATGGTGCAAATCCCTTCAAATACATAAGAACTGGAGGCATCAGGCACTTTTAATAGCGGAGTGCAGAGCAGAGTAAAAGCTGAAGGATGAATTCAAAGAGTATCTCCTCCCCATCCCACAGGAAAGGATGATTATAGTTTTCCATTCTCAAAGAAAACTAGAAATCTAGAAAAATGGAACCAGAGAAAATCTGGACTCAGGAACATCCAGCATAGGCAGGGACACTGGTACTGAACTGAGAAGAAAGAATTAACAGAAAATATACATACTTGTGATATAAAATTGTATCTGGTGTTTGTTCCCAGTTCCTGGCAGAGCTTCAAAAACTACTGGACTATCTTTCATTATTCACAACAAGGGTCTTTTGATCATATCTGACTTTATGATAAGGAGGTGATTCACAGTGGATCCTTTGTTTCAAGCGATGGGCCTGGTCACACTTGCCTGAATAATGACACTCCAGTAAAATACTTGGCAAGGATTGGGGGAAGCTTCCTGGTTGGTGAACTAATCTATGTACCAGAAGGGTACAAGGTCAATAGCACAAAGTGTGGATAATGAGAAGTAAAATTATTTTTGTATGTGACTGTTACCAGCATAAAACATACTGTTATATTTTTGAAAGCCCCATGATAACTACAAAGAAAACAGCTTATAGAAGATAAACAAAAGAAAAATAAAGGATTCAAAGCATATCAATACAAATAAAGAAAGAAAATGAAGGCAACAAGGGAGGGAAAGAGGGACAAAAGAACTACAAGGACAGAAAATAATAAAATAGCAAATTGTTATTTATTAACAATAACTTTAAATGTAAATGGATTAAACTCTCAAATCAAAAGAGAATGAATGGAGAAAGCAATAGAGTAAGACCCTTACAGACAAACCTTCAAGTTGCAAACTTTCAAAAATGCAAAAGTACATCTTTCACATGTCCAATCACATAAGTTAGCTCACGTGTCTGGTGTACACTGTCATGTCTGTGCATCCTCTACAAGTGGTTGTGCTTTTGTATATTTTACTGTACAGTGGGCTTCCCTGGTGGCTCAGAGGTTAAAGTGTCTGCCTCCAATGCGGGAGACCCGGGTTCGATCCCTGGGTCGGGAAGATCCCCTAGCGAAGGAAACGGTAACCCACTCCAGTATTCTTGCCTGGAGAATCCCATGGACGGAGAAGCCTGGTAGGCTATAGTCCACGGGGTCGCAAAGAGTCGGACACGACTGAGCGTCCGGACGGAACGGAACGGAATGGAACTATAGAGTGCAGTAGTACAATATCTTTATTTCAAGCCCAGGATTCCAGAAGCAAACATAAAAGCAGTTGGTGATATCAGCCACATTAATAGAAAAAAGGATAAAAATCTTTAAGATAATAGAATAATCCTATTAGATAAGAATAAGATAATAAGATATTATCCTATTCCTACCAGGCTACCTTTTCCACTAGACAAATCATTTGCAACTTACCAATCTTTTTAAATTGAACATCTAATTTTAAGAGAAGTTGGTCCCTAATGAGTAGCAAATAATAAGTGAAACAAAAATACATTTCCCCAGATAATTAAATAATCCTTAAATGGACGTGAAAAACACACTGGCACTGGTAAATACATGAAGTATTTACCCTTTTGTATGATTTTCAATTGTAGATATATACTCAAAAGTGGGGCATATGTATACCAGTTTAAGTAGTAACAGATAACTGTAGAGAAAGACAATACCATTTTATAGTTTCACCAAGAATGCATAAGAATTTCTACGTCCCCACTGCTGTCATTATCCAGCTTTCTACTTTTCCATGTATAGTAAGTGAAAAGTAATATTTCATTATTGTCATCATTTGCATTTGTAATTATTAAGTGTCAACATCTGAAAGGCTTATTAATTAGCATTTTAACCTCGTTAACCTTTATCAGTATTTTTATTGGGTCACTAACTTCTTCCTATTAATTAGCAACTATCTTCCAATCTACTCTGCATTAAATTTATCTATTGTGTCCTTCATTTAACAGAAATTCTTAATGTATTTTCTTAATTCTTAATATATTTTCAGTTCACGATTTTGCTTTATGGTTTGTACTTTTGGAGTTTTATTTATTTACTGACTTAAATAGCATTTAAAGGAAAAAGGGAAAAACAAAAGCTTCAAAACTAGAGTGTAATACCCTGTTAAGTATGTCTTATAAACATTTTTTTTCTAATATACATTAAAAGTACTGGAAAGCAGGGAATTTCACTGAAGGGCAATATCACTAGGACATGTGGACTATAGTTATAAAAGAAATTTTGAAAAATAAAGAAAAGAATAGAGGAAACAATGTCAATAATACAGAACAGTGAGCAGGTTTTTGAAAATGCTATAGTACTATTCTAGTGTGGTATTCGGACAAAGGTAGACAAGCAAATGGAACATAAGTCGAGACAGACTTATAGATATGGCAACACATAATTTATAGCAAAGTAGCCTTATATATAAAGTCTTTCCAGTAGACCTTGCTGGGTCAACTGCATATTCACATGGGGGAAAAAAAATGAAATTTGACTCCTACCTCATACTACATCAGATATCAGCTCCAAGGAGCTGGAGATCTAAATGTAAGAGGTAAAGTAACGTAGCTACTAGAATATAACATAGGAAGTATCTTCATGATTTTGGAGAAGGCAATGAATCCTATACAAAACACAAAAAGCAACAACTATAAAGGAAAAGATAGGTAAACTTGTCTTCTTAAAAGTAATGACATCAAAAGACAACACTAAGAGAATAAAAAAAGTAAGTGATAAAGGTAGATACTTACAAAGGCTCATATTCAGAATATACAAAGAGCCCCTTCAAATCACTAAGAGAAAGAAAGACAACCCAATGAACAGAACCAAGAAACTTAAATGGGCAAGTTGCAGAACACACACACATGCACACACACACACATGCACATAAACATACCATAGGATGGCTAACATTAAAACGTCTAGCAATATCAAGAACTGGCAAGAATGCAGAGCAATAGCAACATTCATACTGCTATTGGAAATATAAATTGGCATAACCAATTTAAAAAACTGGCATTATTAAAACTGAACCAACACATATCCTATTACCTAGTAACTCCGTTCCTATGTATACACCCAAAAGAAATGTGTGCATATATGCACCAAATATATGTACACAGATGTTCACAGCAGCATTATGTACACAGTTAAAAACTGGAAAACAACCCAACAGTCAGTAGCAGAAAGGATACTTAATTTATAAAAATTAGCAATAAGGAATAAATAATATAAAATATACCCACAGAATGGACTACCACATAGCACTGAGAATGAACCAACATTAGCTATATGCAATAAATGTGTGTATATTATCACCCTGCTTATTTAACTTATATGCAGAGTACATCATGAGAAATGCTGGGCTGAAACACAAGCTGGAATCAAGATTGCCAGGAGAAATATCAGTAACCTCAGATACGCAGATGACACCACCCTTATGGCAGAAAGTGAAGAAGAACTAAAGAGCCTCTTGATGAAAGTGAAAGAGGAGAGTGAAAAAGTTGGCTTTCAACATTCAGAAAACTAAGATCATGGCATCTGGTCCCATCATTTCATGGCAAATAGATGGGGAAACAGTGGAAATAGTGGCTGACTTTATTTTTCTGGGCTCCAAAATCACTGTGGATGGTGATTTTAGCCATGAAATTAAAAGACACTTGCTCCTTGGAAGAAAAGTTATGACTAACTTAGCATATTAAAAAGCAGAGACATTACTTTGCCAACAAAGGTCTGTCTGGTCAAAGTTATGGTTTTTCCAGTAGTCATGTACGGATGTGAGAGTTGGACTATAAAGAAAGCTGAGTGCCAAAGAATTGATGCTTTTGACCTGTGGTGTTGGAGAAGACTCTCAAGTCCCTTGGACTGCAAGGAGATCCAACCAGGTCATCTGAAAGGAAATCAGTCCTGACTATTCATTGGAAGGACTGATGCTGAAACTCCAATACTTTGGCCACCTGATGCAAAGAACTGACTCATCTGAAAAGACCCTGATGCTGGGGAAGATTGAAGGCAGGAGGAAAAGGAGACAACAGAGGATGAGATGGTTGGATGGCATCACCAACTTGATGGACAGGCGTGAGCAAGCTCCGGGAGTTGGTGACGGACAGAGAAGCCTCGTGTGCTGCAGTCCATGGGATTGCAAAGAGTCGGACACGACTGAGCAACTGAACTGAACTGATATGCAATAACATGGATGATGTATCCCATAAAGTTGAGAAAAAAAACAAAAGCATAAGTACCGTATGATTCCACTTACATGCAGCTCAGTTCAGTTCAGTTCAGTCGCTCAGTCGTGTCCGACTCTTTGCGACCCCATGAATCACAGCACACCAGGCCTCCCTGTCCATCACCAACTCCCGGAGTTCACTCAAACTCATGTCCATAGAGTCGGTGATGCCATCCAGCCATCTCATTCTCTGTCGTCCCCTTCACCTCCCGCCCCCAATCCTTCCCAGCATCAGAGTCTTTTCCAGTGAGTCAACTCGTCGCATCAGGTGGCCAAAGTATTGCAGTTTCAGCTTAAGCATCAGTCCTTCCAATGAACACCCAGGATTGATATCCTTTAGAATGGACTGGTTGGATCTCCTTGCAGTCCAAGGGACTCTCAAGAGTCTTCTCCAGCACCACAGTTCAAAAGCATCAATTCTTCGGCGATCAGCTTTCTTCACAGTCCAACTCTCACATCCATACATGACCACGGGAAAAACCATAGCCTTGACTGGACGGACCTTGGTTGGCAAAGTAATGTCTCTGCTTTTTAATATACTATCTAGGTTGGTCATCACTTTCCTTCCAAGGAGTAAGCGTCTTTTAATTTCATGGCTGCAATCAGCATCCGCAGTGATTTTGGAGCCCAAAAAAATAAAGTCTGACACAGAAACAGACAAAAATTACTTCACAGAGTTAGAAGTAAAGATAGTGTGTATTTTGGGGGAGGACAAAGAGGGGAGTGATTGGGAAAGGGTTCTGAAAAGTAGATAAAATGAAAACCAGTATTGGAAGAGAAAACACAAATACACACATACACTTCTTAGGGTGGGAATATCTACTGTTACATAAGTCTAAATGCAGCATATCCTATGAAGGAATGAAATCTAAAAAGTGGGTAGAATAACTGCCTTGGAAATGAAGCAGGAAGGCATTAATACTTGCTACACTGGACAGAGAAAAAAGTATAAGAGGAAAAAAACCAAGATATATCTTTTATGGAAGAGGCCTTGGGTTTTTGAAGTGAGTTTCCTTTTTTTTTTTTGAAGGGAGTTTCCTGATAACATCTTACAGGTAATATCCTGCACTATCATCTCTGGCTTACCTGAACAAAGGCTTCTAGTCAGTTCTCTGTCGATCATCCAGGGCTCTTTTCCTTGTTCCAATAAGGAGATCACAGCTGGTTTAGAACTGGAAAGTCCTGATCACAAGAAAAGACATAGGACATGGTTATGCTGTTGGTGTCCCAGAAATCAGATCCAGTCTTTTGGTGATCAAGAGAGATGCCACTACAGGAAGGACCAGAGAAAAGATGAAGATGAAGCTTCAGCCATATCCCAACAGAGCTGCCCATTTCCAGCTCTTCCATTCTATTCCAACTCAACCATTCCTTTGGGGACAGAGAGCAGGAATTTAGCTGGTTACCTGGAATGAGTAATTCACAGTAGAGAAAGGAGCCATTCCCAAGAGCAGCCTCTGAACTAGGGGGACAGTCATCCTTACCCACTGAAACCAGGTTGCTGAAATTCTCCAACATCACTTCTTTGTATAAATTCATCTGACCAGAGTCCAGGCATTCCCATTCCTCCTGAGAGAAGTTTACAGACACGTCCCTGAACATCATTGACCCCTGAAAATAACACACATGCTTTCACAATGGAAGGACAGAAGAAAATGATGGTAGTAGATGAGATGGTAGAGAGCTCTACAGAAAAGGACAGATTACTAAGCAAACTGAAGGAGCTGGACCCCATTACATCAGCCAAGACATATCTGCTATGTACAGAGGGATCTGTCTAGGAGTGGGCAAGTAAAGTAGACTTTTCCAATGAGATGAAACAGCAAGCCTGCAGCTCAGTGCCTAGCCACAGTAAAGTCTGCATAAATGAGAGTCCCTTCCCATGCTCCCTTTAAGCCCTAAAAGAGGGGAAAATGTGATAGACTTTAAAAAATACTTTATGTTATATTTTGGAGTAAAATTTCAGAATATTAGGGAAAAACAGAACTTTTTAAAAGCTTCTGTGGATCACATTAAAAATTTTCAGAAATTGGAATGGCAATGGATGTCTCAACAGCACTATTTAAAATAAGAAAATGAAATTATCCCTTTACTTTTTAATTAATTAATTAACTGCATGTAGGATCTAGTTCCCTGACCAGGGATCGAACCTGAGCCCCGTTTTGTGAGTGCAGAGTCTTAGCCACTAGAACACTAGGGAAGTTTCTAATTCCTTTAATATTACAAAGGACAACAAATTTTGGCAGGGAATTCAATACTCAAAGTTAATATGAAGATTATATACTAAGCAAGATTAAATACCAAGCTAGTATGAAGATTAGCTCAAGACAATTCTAGATTCATAGAGAATGAATGTTAAATTTTCTCCTGCCCTTGGGAAGGTACTGGCTTTTGTGTTCCATCAAAACTAGAGAATAAGCAAATGAAAGGTATTATATTCAGAAGCTAGGAAACTAACATGAGAATGATGAATGAAGTCCAGTATAATTGTAAAAGGCAAGGCTCAGGATAATATCTCGGAGCAGATCCAGAAAGTAATACCTAGGAATAGGAGGATAAAGGACTATGGGAAAGAAATTGACTACGGAGCAAAGACAGGAGTTCAGGTTAAGGAAACAAAGCAGCTTAGGACCATATGTCCTCTTCACAATGCAAGCTTCTAGCCTGAAGTAAGCCTGAGATCAGAGAACAGGGTTTAAATAAAATTTGCACATTATTACACTCAACCAGAGAGTGTAATTACTAAAATAAGAATGATCTTGTGACTGAAAATAACCAAAAAATACCAAAGAGTGATCACAACAGTTTTTATCCAGGGCAACAAAAAAATTAGCTATAGAGTTGAGAGTGGAAATTTAGGGGAAAAAATATTCTTTTCCTTGCTTCCTATGAAGTCCTGCTTATTTCAGAGTGTTGGTTATAAGGTGATTTGGTTTTCCAGGTACATAGTCATGTCATCTGCAAAAAGTAATAATCTTACACCCTCTTTTCTAATTTTTAACCTAATTTTTCCTGTTGTTTAAGTGCTTTGGTTAATGCCTACAGAACAATGTTAAATAACATTGGTAATGGTGTGTACCCTTGTCTTTCTCTGATTTTACTGGGAATGTTTCAGATATTTCCAGATCAAACATTAGGTTAGCTTCTGAAAACAAATTTCATTTTATTCCCCACTGCAGTATACGACCTCCCTAGAGTATTAATATTGGGCAATATCTTCAATATAGAGCTGGTGAGTGTAATTAGAGGTTGATGGGAGAGAGGAACCAGATGCTCTGTTTGGGCTTTGGCACAGGAGAATGGATTGGAAGGACTCAACTCTTTCTGAAGAAATTCAGATAGAAAGGCCTTAAGCTTATTTGATAAGACTGATTCTCATCCTGATTTTCTTTGCCTCTGTACCAAACACACAGTCTTAAAACTGAGAGTTCCAAATTTAGTTCCATGAGAACTGAATTTCAGCTCCAAATTTATACCTTGAGAAAACAGTATCCCTATTCTGACTCTTCTACCTGGGTACACTCTAATACTCAAAAAAAAAAAAAAAAATAACGTGATTGATAGCCTTGTGATTTGGTGAGTTCCCCAAGGTGAGACATGTTGAAACATAAGTGAATAAAGATATTCTTGTTTCTTCTAGTTAGAAGGAGACTTCAAAATTCTAGCTGCCTGCCAGTCCTCCACCCCCTTCCTGAGATAAAGCAAAGACTTCATGTCTCATACAACTGATTTGAAGAATAAACTATAACTCATTCATGAAAAAAATAATATGTACCTTTGAAAAATTGTATTTACAAAGATCATTTGATGACAGAGGAAAATACTTTTTTGGCCTGGAGAATTCCACCGACAGACAAGCCTGGCAGGCTACAGTCCATGAGGTCGCAAAGAGTCACACGTGACTGAGTGACTACCACTCAAAATGGTAAATAAAGTGTAATTTGATTTTGGAAAAACAAAGAAAATACACAAAAATATTAACACTAGTTATTTGAGTGGTCCTATTTTATTTTTTTCTTGGTAATTCTGTTTTTAAACTCTCTAAAATAGTCATGCTTTTAAAGTCATAATAAATACTGCATTTAAAAAGAAAAAAATTTGACAAACAGAATTGGAGCCGTTTTCCAAATAAGTAAACATTAGGTATATGGGAGTTACTGTGCTTCAGTACCAGACTCAACTATCCTTTTCTCCAGTAGGAAAATCATAGTAACTTATCATCAAATGATATACCTTTATTAAGCATTAACTTTCAGAAGACAGAAAGCAAGGAGGCAATCCCAACATACCTTGGACACTGCCTGCAGAAGTTCATCACGCATTCTTTCCTTCTCTTTTGAGCCTCACCTGGAGAAGGGTAGAACTGGGAGAGTAGAAAGTAATGGTAAGACACTGGTCAGGTCACAGGTCAGCTCCAGCTCAGCCCCATCCTCATCCCCACCCCTCAGTACACACAGGTAAAGGAGATCAGAGGAAAATGGGGTGTCCCGTCCATTCCCAGTGTCTCAGGAGAAAGCTGAGGTTACTGCTGTCGAGGACTCCAATCAAACCAAACTTCACAGAGGTTGCCTAAGAACTGAGCTCTAGAGTAACAACGGCACAGCTGATCAGACTCTTACATTCCGCACGTGCGTGCATGCTGAGACGCTTCAATCGTGTCCAACTCGTGCATTCCTATAGCCTGTAACCTGCCATGCTTCTCTGTCCATGGGATTCTCCAGGCAAGAATACTGGAGTGAGTTGCCATGCCCTCTTACGATATTCTTGACCCAGGGATCGAACCGGCGTCTCTTAAGTCTCCTGGCAGGCAGGCAGGTTCTTTACCACTAGCGCCACCTGGGAATCAATGTGGTGTGGTCTTGCTCTCCCGGCCGGGCCTAAGCCGTGCGGGATGAGGGACAGGCGTTCCCGGTGAACGTGTCCTCTCTTCTCCGTCTGTCCGCGGGGCCCTTCGCCTGTCTTTCCCCCTGCCCGTCGGGGAGGGTGAGGAAGACAGGTGTTGGGTGAGGCCTCCGGCCCTGACCTTCGGTCTCCTGTCCCCCGCCTCGGGCGTCAGTGGGGCCGTTGGTCTTCTGACACAGCAAGTGCTCTGGCTTGGCTCTCTCCCGGGGTCGCGTGTGCCCCGCGGTGGGGAGGGCTGTGCCGCTGCCGCGCTGCGCGCCCCGCGTAGCTGTGTGAGCGTGCCTCGTTTGACCCTCAGTGGTGCCCCTGGAGCGCTCAAGGTCGTTCCTCAGGTGCCTGAGGCGAGCGGTGGTGTCGTTTCCCTTAACCCGGCGTTCTCCTCGGTCCCCGCCACGGTGGTGTGTGTCCCGTGAGTGGCTCTCTTTGGGGGGGTCGAGACTGTAAGAGAGGCCTGCCTGTTCCCCTCGTCGTGGAGGCTGACGGGTGCGGCCTCAGCTCCGGTCCTGACCGAGCACACGCTCCTGTGTTGGCTCAGACGGCAAAGCGTCCGCCTAAGATGCGGGAGATTCCGGTTCGATCCCTGGGTCGGGAAGACCCCCTGGAGAAGGAAATGGCAACCCACTCCAGTACTCTTGCCTGAAAAAATCCCATGGACGGAGGATCCTGATAGGCTACAGTTCACGGGGTCGCAAAGAGTCGGACACGACTGAGCGACTTCACTTTCTTTCCACCTGGGAAGCCCATACATTCTGAGCAGTCATACTTAAGAGAACACGAACTGCACATCCGCACACACAGAGTCAAAGGTGGTAATATAGACACAATCGCTAACTCACCACAGGACGCAGAATTACACTCGCACAGTTGCAGGCACCCCATGCTGCTGCTAAGTCACTTCAGTCGTGTCCGACTCTGTGCGACCCCATGGACTGCAGCCTATCAGGCTCCTCCGTCCATGGGATTTTGCCATTGCCTTCTCCCCACTGTCTTGGTATTACGAGCATAGGGACACACAGTCAAAATTTCACAATGATAGGCATCCTATATCTGCACACAGGTCGCATAACCTCCCCCCTTCTCACTCCATTCCGCCAGCACAGAAGCTCCGTATAGGTTTCCAGTCTCTTCAATTTAGACCTTTCGGGTCCCCCGGGGTCCGAACCTGCAGAGTTGAACCAGGTCCCCAGGGGCCCACGATCTCTGGCCTCACGGATCTAACGGTCCCGCCAGGCGTGATGAAAATTTCGAGTTCCCGCGAGAAGAGTGACAGGCCGCCAGGCCCTCTGGGAAATGTGGTCCAGAGTTGTCCCCGCGGCCGATTCCTCTCAGCGCCCTGCCTGGACCCACCCGAAACGACTGCTCCTTCAATTCAGAGGTTAGCCAGGTCTCGGAGTTGCAATTCGCGGTATCTCAGCACGCTGGGGCTCAGCTACCCGATAGGACCTGGCTGACCCCCTCCCTCAGACAGGAAGCGCCTGCTCCTTTCTGGCCGGAAGTTGACTCCGGCCGCGGGACCTTCTGGGAGGTGTTATGTGTGGAACGTCAGTGGGGAGGCGGGCGCTGAGGGGTGGTTCGGAGTTATCCGCACCTGGCCTTTCCGAGTGTCGCCTTCACCCGGCCTCCCAAACACTGCGCGTTAGATGCGCATTCGGGGGTTTCCGGCAGGTGACGCTACCGCGTCTTCGGAGCGGGACTTTAAGGAGGCCCTGAAACATTCCTGGCTGAAGCAACGCGGGAGGCTGGCGGGGCGGAGCCTTTAAGGAGGCCCAGAGTGGAATAGTGGCAGTGCGGAGTGCTTCGGGTGGGAGTACGCCCCTGGAGTGTGGTTGGAGTTCTTAGAACAGAAACTGGTGGAGAGTTAGAGTGTGTGTGTGACTATGATGGTCTGTGGAGTTTCGATGCTGTGTGTGTGTGTGAGAGAGAGAGATTGTGATGATGTGAGGATGAGGGGTGTGGTTATGTGGGATGTTTGTGTCATGTGATGTTTGTGATTGTAATTTATGATAACGTTTGCTGTTGTCTGTGTGATTATCAGATAGATGTACAGTGTGTGTGAATGTGATGAAGTGATTGTGATGTGTAGTGGTTCTTGTCTTACCTCAGTTGACTTCTGTTGTCGCCTTTTGGCATAATTGGCAACCGCTTGAAAGAAATTTCTGTATAAGGCTTCACGTGGTCTTTCCTCCCCATTGGTCACTCTTTCTTAGTCTGCTTCCCACCCCTCTTTGCACCCCGCCCCTAGCCATACTTAGCCCTGTTCTGTTATTTTCCAGTTTCCCTTGGTGATCTTTTACAGATGTATTATTTCATCTTCCTATGGCTTCTCTTATTATTTGTATTAGTTATTGTGATCATAGTAATGCTGCCTAACCACTTTTAAACTCAGTGGCATGCAGCAGCAAGCATTTATTCTCTTATTCACAAGTTTGCAGAATCTCTGTGTTCAGGTTATGTAGGCTGGTCTTGCCTGGGGGGCTGGGCTGCAGAATCCATTCAGACCTGCTCCACATGTGTTCTTTATGCAACTCAGGAAAAAAGAACAGTGGTTACCAGGACGTGTTCTTCTCTTGATGGATCACCAGAGTACAAGATAATCATAAAAACCTCTGCTCCCTAGTATACTAATGTTACAGATGCCTAAGCTTAACATTAATTACACCCACAGTCAGAGAGCAAGGCAAAATTAAATGGCAAAAAGTGTGAAAATGTCTAATCCTGTTAGACGGGGGTGAAGAATTGGAACTAAGATTTCAATCTGCATCATTAGGAAACATGCCTCTTTATCCTGGTGAATGTCTTTTAGTCCACAGTTCTCTTTTGTCTGTTAATATTTTTGGGGGGTTTTGTTACTGTATTTTCCAGGAATTTCATTTTACAACCCCTTTCCTTTATGTCTTTATACTTCAGGTCTGTCTCTTATAAAGAGCATATTGCTGGGCTTTTCTCCTGTTTGACTTATTTTAATAGGTGAGTTTAATTCATTTACATTTAT
Organism: Moschus berezovskii; assembly: GCF_049115385.1. Taxonomy (NCBI): domain Eukaryota; kingdom Metazoa; phylum Chordata; class Mammalia; order Artiodactyla; family Moschidae; genus Moschus; species Moschus berezovskii. Next base: position 16,276,671 of record NC_142481.1, read on the forward strand.
TGTGGTTGCTGATAAAAATTTACTTTATTGTCTGTTATGCCTTCTTTTTTATTGTGCAGGTTTACCTTATCCCCTTTTCTCTCTCCACTGCTTTGGTTTCCTATCCTTGAATTTTTAACATGCATGTTTATCAAAACCCAAACTAAATAAGATTTTAGAACACTTGAACTCCAAACTATCCACCCATTTTATGTTTTTCTTTTCTGATATATTGCTTTCCTCTAATTTTAATTACCTGAAATTAGTAGTAATTCATTTGCCCATGATATACAGTTGACCTTTGAACAGTATGGGGATGTGAATCCCCTCCCCTTCTTTTGCAGTCAAAAATCCAAGTAGAACTTTACAGTTGGCTCTGTGTATCCTAGATTCTGCAACTGCAGTTTCAACCAACCTCAGATTGTGTAGTAGTACTGTAATATGTGGGGCTTCCCTGGTGGCTCAGAGGTTAAAGCGTCTGCCTCCAATGCGGGAGACACGGGTTCGATCCCTGGGTCGGGAAGATCCCCTGGAGAAGGAAATGGTAACCCACTCCAGTATTCTTGCCTGGAGAATCCCATGGATGGAGAAGCCAGGTAGGCTACAGTCCATGGGGTCGCAAAGAGTCGGACACGACTGAGCGACGGAACGGAACTGTAATATGTATTGATTGAGAGCAAATCTGTGTATCAGTGGACTCATGCAGTTCAAACCCATGTTGTTCAAGGGTCCACTCTGTGTGTATGTGTATTTAAAATTATGGGAAATTAGAACATAACAAATGACGTAAAATTTGCTATCATGATATCCTTACTCCCTTGTTCACTGCAGCATTATTGAAATAGCCAAGGTATGGAAACATCTTTCTATTAACAGATGAATGGATAAAGAAAACATGATATATGCATGCATTGAAATATTACTCAGCCTTAAGAAAAAAGTAAATCCTGCCATTTGTGACAACATGGATGAACCTTTAGGACATTATGAAATAAGTAAAAGAAGCCAGTTGCAGGACAAATACTACACAGTTCTTTTTTTTTTCTTTACACAGTTCTTTTATATGAGCTATCAAAAATAAAATTCTTTCATATGAGCTATTAAAAATAATCAGATTCAAAGAAACAGAGAGTAGAATGGTTATTGCCAGGGGCTGGGAGAGAAGGAAATGGGGAATTGTTTTCCAGTGAGTGCAAAGTTTCTGTTATGTAAGATGAATAAACTTTGGAGACCTGTACGGCATAGTACCTATATTTTAAAAATGGTATTATGCTCTTTAAAATATGTTGAGAGTAGATCTCGTGTCCAGTGTTCTTACTGGAAAAACTAAACAGCACAAGAAAATTTTTGGAGGTGATGGATATGTTTAGTATCTTGGTCATGGTATTGGTATCACAGATACATATGTCCAGACACATCAGGATATATACATTAAGCTTGTGAAATTTTTTGTGAATCAGTCATACCTCAATAAAGGCAAAAAAAAAAAAAACCCTACAAAACTTTACTGTCTTAACCATTTTCAAGTCTTCTTGAAACCACTTTCAAGTTCAGTGGCATTATATCCACATTGCTATGCCACCATCACCACTGTCCATCCATAGAACTCTTTTTATCTTGTGAAACAGAAACTCTGTACCTATTAAATAATAAGTTCCCATTCTTAACAATCCCCCAGTTCCAGGCAACCACGATTCTACTTTCTGTCTCTGTGAATTTGACGTTGCCTCATTATGTACCCTGTATACCAGATCATACAGTATTTGTCCATTTGTGACTATTTTAACTTAGCATCTCCTTAAGGTTCATCCATGTTAAAGCATGTGTCAGAATTTCCATCCTTTTTAAGGCTGAATAATATTTCATTGATTGTACAGACCACATTTTGTTTATCCATTCATCTGTTAATGAACAGTTGGATTGTTTCTATCTTTTGACTATTGCAAATAATGCTGCTACAAACATGAGTGTACAAATACCTGTTCAAGTGCCTGCTTTCAGTTCTTTTGGATATATATCCACAAGTGGAATTTATGGATTGTATATTAGTTCTGTTCTTAATTTTGTGACTGCCATAGTGTTTTCCCTAGTGGCTATACCAATTTATCAACATATTTTCTGAGCACCTACTAACAGGAGCAAAACAGACAAAAATAAATCCCTGTTTTCATGTATTTTATATGAGGGGACGGACAACATGCATGATAAATTATATAATTTGTTAGTGATAATGGACTTTGGAAAAACATAGAAATGGTGTGAGGGATATTAGGAGTATATCCCAGGCATAATGCTTCTGAAAATTTATTATAAATGAATGTTTTCTGTTTTTATTTCTTTTCTGTCGTACAGCACAAGGATTAGTCTCCTCTCTTGTGTATGATTTTTTTTTTACCATAGATGATAAATTAATGTCATGTGACAGTGTCACTGTGACATGAGTATAGTTCTCATTTCAAATGAGTATGGGAATTCTAAATTGCAACTCTTATTTACCTCAGTTGTCAAGATAGATAAGAAATGGAGTTCAGATTAGTTCAGTCGCTCAGTCGTGTCCGAATCTCTGCGACCCTATGAATCACAGCACGCCAGGCCTCCCTGTCCATCACCAACTCCTGGAGTTCACTCAAACTCATGTCCATAGAGTCGGTGATGCCATCCAGCCATCTCATTCTCTGTCGTCCCCTTCTCCTCCCTCCCCCAACCTTTCCCAGCATCAGAGTCTTTTCCAGTGAGTCAACTCGTCGCATCAGGTGGCCAAAGTATTGCAGTTTCAGCTTTAGCATCAGTCCTTCCAATGAACACCCAGGATTGATCTCCTTTAGAATGGACTGGTTGGATCTCTTTGCAGTCCAAGGGAATCTCAAGAGTCTTCTCCAGCACCACAGTTCAAAAGCATCAGTTCTTCGGCGATCAGCTTTCTTCACAGTCCAACTCTCACATCCATACATGACCACGGGAAAAACCATAGCCTTGACTAGACGGACCTTGGCAAAGTAATGTCTCTGCTTTTTAATATACTATCTAGGTTGGTCATCACTTTCCTTCCAAGGAGCAAGCGTCTTTTAATTTCATGGCTGCAATCAGCATCCACAGTGATTTTGGAGCCCCCAAAAATAAAGTCTGACACTATTTCCACTGTTTTTCCATCTATTTCCCATGAAGTGATGGGACCAGATGCCATGATCTTTGTTTTCTGAATGTTGAGCTTCAAGCCAACCTTTTCACTCTCCTGGACTTTTAATGCCACTCTCTTTCACTCCAAGTTTGGGGTTGCTGAAAATCTGAATGTTTTGTGACTCAGCTTTATATCTGTCACTGCGTTAGGCCTATACCTTTATGCTCACAAAAGATATTTGAGGAGGAGATATTATGTGAACGTGACTATTTTTATTCCCTTTGTTTCTAGACTCTTGGTGTTTCTATTGGTTCAACCTGAGTTGCTGAGTCTGAGTTGTCTTCCAAACTCCTGCTCTCTCAGTATCTCTGGTCAGTGACTCCAGGGACTGTGAATTAGAAGCAAGGAAATCAGTTTGGGACTATATTAATATCTATTACTGTTTAATAAGGTAACTCAAAATTTAGTGGCTTAAACAACAATAAACACATTATCTCAGCTTTTGTGGGAAGTGGGGAGGGTATTCTGGCTCAGATATTTCATGAAGTTGCAGTCAGTTGTTGGCAGAGCTGTAGTCATCAGAAGGCTAATGGGGATTGGAGGATTTGCTTCCAAGATGGCTGGCATATTGGTGTTGGTTGCTGGCACAAGCCTCTCCCTAGGGCTGGTTGAATATCTTCATGTCATGGTAGCTGGCTTCTTTCAAAGTACATGATCCAAAAATGTGCAAGACAGAAACAACAATGTCTTTTATGACCTAACCTTGAAAGTTACACATTGTCATTCTGCAATATCCTATTGGTTAGACAGGTCAACTCTATTCAGTATGGGAGGGGTGTATGAGAAACATGAATACCAGAAGATAGTGATCCCTGGGGGCACCTTAAAGGCTGGTTCCCATAGGGATAGGGATGCAGTGAGAAGACATCGGGTAAATTGGATTTATATCATAAACCCACAGGTCCTGGCTCCACAAAGATAAGACAGATCTGTGATGTAAGGAGAAAGAAGCATGAAGAGCAGGTATCTGTTATGGAAGGAGACCTCCTGATCTGAGACCTTTCCCACCAGCTGGGGAATCCTGAGATAGAGTGGACCCTGGAATTGCTAGACCTGCACCCTGTCTTTACCCCTCTGTATGGATTGTGGAAGGTCTGAAGGACATCTTAACCTTCAGAGATCAACAGTAGCAGTGTGACAATGAAGTGTTTGACTTGGATGATGGAAAGGACAGGTGAGGTGGCTCAGAGATGGGTAGAGTTTAGGAGAGAGGATGTAAAAATAGAAGTTCAGTACTCCTACCAAGAAATTACACAAGATATTGACTGTTGTCGTGTTTTGTTTTGTTTTATAATTTTGCTGTACCAGGTCTTAGTTGAGGCATTTGGGATCTAGTTTTCTGATCAGGGATCAACCCTGGGCCCCCTGCTTCGGGACCATGGAGTCTTAGCCATTTGCCCACCAGGGAAGTCCTTTTGTCAATGGTTTTTATTCACTTGACAAGTGCTTTTAAAATTTTTCATGTAATTTCTGTTTTTCTTCTTAAATACATTTAGATTTTTTTTAAAGTGCTGTTAAATATATAGCTAAACAAAAGTTTCCTGTTCCATTCCTTCCCATACCCTCTTCCCACTAGCCATCAGCAACTACTTGGAACATTTTTTTTCTGGATATTCTGGTATTCAACTCTGCTTTCCTGAATAACATCCTCATACTGCTGATGTTTGATTTCTGTCTAGATATTTCCTATTGACTTTTGACAATGGAGGTGAGGATTTATCTCTGTTTTCTGCCTAACCCCTTCCTCATCACCCTTTCCCCATCCTGACTCCCACCCACTATTCTTTCCCTTCTTTCTAATATGGTGTTTTGTTGGAGGTTGAAGGTTGACAGTGTCAGGATCTGTATACATTTTCTTTTGAGCTAGTCAATTTTCTCAGCAAGAAGTCCTAGACAGATTGAGGAGTATAAGCTGGAATGCTGGGAGGCAAACAAAGGAAAAAAGTTGAGGGGAGTACCTCATCTTTCAATCTGATAACTTTCACTTAATTCCCTTATTTTCTCTAGAGAAGGGTGAAGCTTAACTGAGCTTCAGGTTGAGGAAAACATGGCAGAACACTTGAAAGGCTCAGGAATAGAGGCACTAGTTACTTCTGCAAGCAGGAGATTGGGGTGGGGCTGAAAAATAAGGAACTTTTATTTGCATTTATTTTTTGCGGCGTTTATTCCCAGGCCATAAGTTTGTGTTTCTTCAGTTTCTTTTGGGATATCTTCTGTGCAACCTTGTCTTCTGGTTTAGGAACAATCCATTCTTTTTCAGTAACGATCATCTCAGTGTAGCAGGGAGAGCTCATGTATGGGTTGATCCATCCATGAGCTCTGTAAGCCCTGCGCTGTATCTTGGGGGCTTTGTTCACCTGGATGTGCTCAATGACCAGAGAATCTACATCTAACCCCTTAAATTCAGCATTACTCTCTGCATTTTTGAGCATGTGCAGTAAAAATTCACCACTCTTTTTGGGCCACCGACCCTGCATCCAGCCCCACTGTTTGGCCTATGCACACCTACCAACTCCACCATTGTAATGACAGAATGGCACACTTGCTTCTTTAAAGTGACATCCTTCAGATACTTGGTGACTTTTCTGGTATACATACCCTTTATAGCCTGGGCAGTTTCACGAGTGTTCTTAAAGTGAACACAAAGATTTGAACCTCTTGATTTGCATGATTTTGTGGGGTTTTCTGGGTCGAGTGAATAGCCCACCATTTTTAGAGGTCACCTGAGGCTGCTTAGCGCAAAAGGAAGTGTCGACATCTCTTATCTGTCAAAGCCTTCTATATTATTTGTCCTTGTGAGATTTTGCTCTTTTGTTTCTTTCATTTTGCTTGTGTTTCAGAGAGAATAGAAATAAATACAAGTGTTCAGTCTTTGATTTCTAACCTGAAGGACCTGAATTTTTTAGGGTAAAAAATGTCAATTAAGTTATTTTAAAATGTCTTTAGAATTATAACTGTATTTCATTTCATCATATGAATATTCCACAGTGCCTATAACCTGTCTATGATTAAAGTTTTTCCAAATTCTTTATAGTACTTCATAAATAATTTAATCCTTAAATCTCTGTAGTATTTATTATTATGTACTTAATATGTCTCTTATTAGGAATAGGATCCTTATATCAGGATCCTATGGAAATAGATTCATTGGGCACCCTGGACTTAGCCCTCTAGAAATTCCCATAGAATTCTATAGGATTAAATTATAAGCCATCTGTGTACATTTCAGTGTGTTTGTAGCCTGGTGGTGGTTAATATTTCTCAAAGCTCTGAGGGTTGTTACAGATAATCTTGTAGCTGATGTTGAAAATTTCTGTAGTCCTTTATCTGGAGCTTTAAAGTAAATAGGTTTTTATTTCTTTTTCCTCAGCTTGGCATTCTCCAGACCCTGCCCTTTTCCAGGAAGAAGAGGAAATGGCCGGTTCTCTTGTATGTTTTAAGCATGTGTTTGTTTCCTGTATTATTTTACAACCAGTTGCAATGAGTACCTTAAACTACCAGTAAGTTGGAAAAAAATGTCAAAAATTATGGTGAGGAAAAATACAGCTAGAAGATCAGAACCAGGGGAGATGTGAGATATGGCTATGCATAAACAGGTCCATACAGGGTTATAAAACTTGAGTTCAAATTTGAATATGATCTGGAGAAGCAAAAGCAAATTGAAACATAAAGTTCATCCAATAGTTTACACTGTTTTTGAGGAAAAAAGCTTATAATTCAGGAAAGAAAAAAACTTTTCATTGACACCCAGATGAAAAAGAAATCCAAAACAATTCCATAATTCTAATGATTTTAAGTTCAGTTTATTAAAAGTCCTTGGTCATAGATTAAAAATTAGAATTATATAGAAGAGTAATTTGAATACTTCTTTAAAATGATCTAATATTTTCTTCAGTTGAGATTTTTTAAGTTGAACTAAAATATATACTAATATTCTATGACAAAATTTTTTGTCATTCTGATATCTTCATTTTTTTTTTTTATGGTCTCAAAAGATAACATTATTCGTCATATTTTTACAGAATGACTCATTTTCCTCTGCTGTTGATTCTTTTTGTTTCCAACTTTGGAATCCCTCACACTCTTATATTTTAAATATTTTCCACTTCACTGACTCTTTTTTTCTCAGCTCATATCTTTTCCATCTTGAAAGACACATACACACTTCTATTGACCGTATGATCATGTGGCTCATCCAGTTATTTCTCCTTTTGGCAGAGTGATTTTTCTGGGCCTAGACAGACTTGGGTTCAAATCCTGGCTGAGTGACTTACTAAGTACATGATTATGGGCAAGTTTTTTAATCTCTTTGGCCTTAGTTATGTCATCAGTAAATGGAGATAATAACAATACCTATCCCATAGGAATATTGGGAGTGCTAAATGCACACAGTAAGTGCTCCATAAATGATAAATATTGTTAATAATTATTATCTGTATAACTTTCTTTTGTTAGCTGTATTCATTGGCCTACTTTTTTAGTTTAGCATATAAAACTGATAAAAGAGAAGATGCCTTATTCGTGTTCACAAAATTAATCCTTCTCTTCAATAAACCTGCCATAAACACTGTAATAAGGCAAAACTGTAAAGTTTTTGTAATACAGAAGCATATTGGAACTTTCCAGGTGGTCCAGTAGTTAAGACTTCACCTTTCACTGTGGCAGGTGTAGGTTCAATTCCTGGTTGGGGTACTGAGGTCCCATATGCCTCAGCATGTGGCCAATAATTAAAAAAAAAACAACTTATAATTCTTAAAAATCAGTAATTAAGAATATAGATAATTGAGTGAAGAACATGAGCAAGCAGTTGGAAAAAATGCAAGTGGCCAGTAAATATTTTAAAATATCATAAAAATGTCACAAAGAAACAGACTGTCAGATTTGTAGATACATTTTTTTTAGATGTATTTTGAATTCATGGGTAATGATTATCCTTTAGAGGATTTCAAATAGTTCGTTGTGAATTTTCTTTAGAAAGTAAAAACCTGGAGGTAACGAGTTGTGATCTACATATAGGATACTAAGCTTTCAAAAAATTTGTGTAGTTCCTCTCAGATACCAGAGTCAGACGTTTTGGTCTGGATTCTCAAATAGAAATGGACTGCATATGTTTCTGGGCATGAAGACCTAAATTCATTGTAGAATATGGTTAAAATTATATTCCATGGTAGCTTTTTTTTATATTTGAATAGACTACATAGCAGGTAAAATAATCTTCTATAGCAATAAGTATAATAGCTTTATTGAGTACCTATTATGTACTAGTTATTTTGTGCTGTAAACTTTACATAGCTTATTTCCTGTAATCATTACCAGAAGCTTGTGAAGTCGATATTATTTTAATTTTTACAGAAAAAGGAAATGAAGCACAGAGATTAAGAAACTGTCATAACTTCATGCATCAAGTATATAATAAAGACAGGATTCAAACTCACTCAGTCTGACTCTAGGACCACACTCTTATGATACTGTACAAATGGAAATCCACTCCTGAGTGAAGAAATGTAAATTTTGTCAATTGACTGTTCATATTATTTGTCCATTTTATGTTGTTAGTCCTTTTTCTACTTGAAATTAAGGAATTTTAAGAATGCCTGCTTCAGCATCAGGATTTATACAGGTATCTTCTAATTTGTCAGTTACATATTATCATGCATCTTTTGTTGTATATAAACTTTAAACTTGAATAGTTATATCTAGCCTATGAAAAGTATGGCATACAATAAGAATTCAATCAAAATTAATATGCAACATTAATTTTAATTGTTGTTAAACTTGAGGACATTTATTTTTACTTTCCTATATCACCAGTCCTGTATATGAGTGGTTAAATCTTATTATCTCCTCAGGAAAACATAGCACTGTTGAATGACTGTTATATTCTATGGAGAACTTCAATCTTTGGTCACCGCATTAAGAGCTCCTGGTTTTGGTCTCATAAGCCCTCTTTGAAATGACCTGTGCAACAGTAATGAAGTCTTCTTTCATGAGTTGCCAATGTTGTCTTTTCTAAGATAACTTTCTTAATATTACAATATAGAGATAGTTTCTTTTCAAACCTTTGTTTTTCATATTTAGTCTTTGATCCACCTGGAATTTAATTTTGTAATTGGTCCAAGGTAGGAATTGGCTGCTAATTATCTCAGTAAAATTATTTTTGCATGTAGGAGACCAGTGTTCCAATACTGTTTGTTAAATAAATACTTCCTTTGTGATGCCAGTTTTGTCATATACATGCTTAATCATTTCTAGGCTATTTATTTTTTAAAGGTTTATTTATTTATTTATGGCTGCGCTGGGCCTTCATTGCTGTGTTCGGGCTTCTTAGTTGTGGCAAGCGGGGGCTACTCCTCGTTGCGGTACTAGGGCTTCTCATTGCAGTGGCTTCTGTTGTTGCTGAGCTCAGGCTCTGGAGCATGCAGGCTTCAGTTGTTGTGGTATGTGGGCTCAGTAGTTGTGCATAGACTTAGTTGCTCCCTAGCATGTAGAATCTTCCCTGGACGAGGGATCAAATGCGTGTCCCCTCTGTTGGCAGGTGGATTCTTTACCACTGAGCCATCAGGGAAGCCCATTTCTAGGCTGTTTATTCAGTTTCTTTAATCTGTCTACATCTATACCAGTGCTTGGAGAAGGCAGTGGCAACCCACTCCAGTACTTTTGCCTGGAAAATCCCATGGACAGGAGCCTGATAGGCTGCAGTCCATGGGGTCGCGAAGAGTCGGACACGACTGAGCAACTTCACTTTCACTTTTCACTTTCATGCATTGGAGAAGGAAATGGCAACCCACTCCAATATTCTTGCCTGGAGAATCCCAGGGACGGTGGAGCCTGTTGGGCTGCCGTCTATGGGGTCGCACAGTCGGACACGACTGAAGCGACTTAGCAGCAGCAGTAGCAGCAGCATACCAGTGCTATACTCTGTGTGTGTATATGTGTTTACATTGTTTTAATTACTTAATAATAACCCTGTTTGATTGACAGGGATCTGCACAAACAGTGTTCTAGTTTTTAAGAAATTTCTCAGCTACTTTGGGACCTGTGTGCTTCTCTTTGAATTTCAAAATCAGTTTATTTCCTATCTAAGGAAAAAAACTCATTGGGATTTTAATTGGAATTGCAAAGAATTATAGACTACAGACCTTCCTGACTTACATCTGTTAAACCCGTCATAATTTGAAAATATTATAAATTGAAAATATATTTAATAATATTTAATATATCTAACCTTATGTTTCCACAAGTTCAGCAATGGAAAGTAATCAAGACTTTATGTGAAACCATCCATTATGGATGCAAGGCTTTTTGGAAAGCCCTTTGGAATTTATCGCAAAGTTTGTTTGTAAGCAAAGGAATAAAAGTGGTGGTGGCTCAGGTTACCAAATCATGTGACACATGTTTACAAAATAATCCTAGAACAGCGTCACCCCCTCCTCCACTAGTCAGATCCATTCAACACCGAGGAAGCAATATGAAGGAGAATTGGCAAATTAATTTTAATAAGATGCCCAAGTCCAGAAGATGCAAATATTTATTAGTAATGGTAGACACATTCGCTGAATGAATAGAAACTTTTCCCACACAGACAGAACAGGTCTTGGAGGTAACAGAAAAGTTGCTTTAGGAGATAATCCCACATTTCGGATTATCTCAATCTATACAAAGTGATACTGGACCTGCCTTTACCTCTAAAATTACTCAACAAGTAGCTGAAAACTTGGGGATAAAATGTTCCCTTCAAGCAGCACGGAGACCCCAATCCTTTGTGGGAAAAAGGAGCAATATTTTGAAGCAAACTATAGCCAGATTCCCTCCTCCAGGGTGGAATTTGGCTATAGTTCCAAATTCCACTCCACTATTCTTGCCTGGTGGAGAAGGCAATGGCACCCCACTCCAGTACTCTTGCCTGGAAAATCCCATGGACAGGGGAGCCTGGTAGGAGGCCGTCTATGGGGTCATACAGAGTTGGACACGACTGAAGTGACTTAGAAGCAGCAGCAGCATTCTTGCCTGTAGAATCCCATGAACAGAGGAGCTGGTAGACTACAGTCCATGGGGTCTCAAAGAGTCAGACATGACTGAAGGGACTTAGCCTGCACATCTAACCTACCAAACATCGTAGCTTAGTTTAGCCTACCTTAAGTATGCTCAGAACACTTACATTGGCTTATAGTTGTGGAAAATCATCTAACACAAATACTTTTATAGTAAAGTATTGAATATCACATGTGATTTATTGAATACTGTAGTGAAAATGAACAACAGAATGGCTGAGTGGGTACAGAATAGTTGTAAGAGTTTATTGGTTGTTTACCTTTGTGATCACCTGGCTGACTGGGAGCTATGGCTTGCTGCCACTGCCCGGCATCACCAGAGAATATTCTACTGCATATAGCTAACATGCTGCTGCTGCTGCTAAGTCACTTCAGTCGTGTCCGACTCTGTGTGACCCCATAGACGGAAGCCCACCAGGCTCCCCCATCCCTGGGATTCTCCAGGCAAGAACACTGGAGTGGGTTGCCATTTCCTTCTCCAATGTGTGAAAGTAAAAAGTGAAAGTGAAGTCGCTCAGTCGTGTCCGACCCTTAGCGACCCCATGGACTACAGCCTACCAGGCTCCTCCATCCATGGGATTTTCTAGGCAATAGTACTGGAGTGGCTTGCCATTGCCTTCTCTGATAGCTAACATGAGAAAAGATTAAAAATTTGAGGTATTTTCTTCACTTTCTCTCCGTTGTGAAGTTGAAAATTTGTAAGTCAAACTAGTGTACGTTAGGGACTATCTGTAATCAGAGAATAATTGAAACATTTTTACTATCATAAAGATGTTTCATTTTAAGAAAATCCACTAATATAATTTATCATATTCAAGAAAAAATATAATCAGCTCCATAGAACTGCTAATTTTTCTTAAATCAGAATGTGAGACTTTTAGGAGGATATATTTATAAAATAGAAGTAAAAGGATACTTCCTTAACGTGATATTTTAAAAAATCATTCTACATACATAATAAGCTAAAAGCCAGAATCATATTTACTATGGAAAATGAGACATATTCCTACTAAAGTCAGGAATGTGACCAGATTGCTCATGCTACCACATTTATTTACTAAAATTATATATATATATATAGGGCTTCCCTCATAGTTTAGTCGGTAAAGAATCTGCCTGCAATGCAGATCTGGGGTTTGATTCCTAGGTTGGGAAGATCCTCTGGAGAAGGAAATGGCAACCTACTCCAGTAATCTCACCTGGAGAATCCCATGGACAGAGGGTCCTGGCAGGCTACAGTCTGTGGGATTGCAAGAGTTGGACGTGATTTAGCGACCAAACCACCACCACCACTATATACATATAGAAAAGAGAAAAAAGATAAAAATTGGGAAGGTGCATACAAAATTATTATATCTAGATGATACATTTATGTGTGTGTATACCTGAAGATGAAACAAGAGAATTCAAAACAGTATGGACACAAAATTAATATGCAAAAATTAATAGCATTTCTATATATTAATACAAACCACAACCAGTTCAGAAATAAAATGGAAGCTGGGAATTCCCTGGCAGTACAGTGGTTAAGGCTCAACACTTTCACTGTCATGGTCAGAATTCAATCCCTGGTTGGGGAACTAAGATCCTGAAAACCCTGTGCTGCAGCCAAAAAACATGTAAATTTTAAAAATGAATAAAATAAAATGGAAGAAAGATGTTAAGAGTGGAAACAAAATCCTAAAGGAAAAAAAGATGTATATAGGAGAAAGAAACCTTTAAAACATTACTGAGGATTTGAAGTGGATTAGAGTAAATTTTAGAAAAGGATTTGAGTAATTTTTTTTTTGAGTAAATTTTTAATATATACTTTTTAAAAATAAAATTGTCATTATTAAATCAATATGAATTCTCTTTAATCTTCAGATTTATTTAAATCTCAGATATTCTAAATACGCCTTTTAGAACAAGGCAGTTCTGTTCAAGCTGAGTGTAGAAGACATTTGGAAAATAAAAATGCATATTATATCCAAGAAAAAAACATGAAAAAATACTGTGTGTTATGCTCCAAGCTTTAGAAAGAATAACATTGGAAGGACTGATGCTAAAGCTGAAACTCCAATACTTTGGCCACCTCATGCGAAGAGTTGACTCACTGGAAAAGACTCTGATGCTGGGAAGGATTGGGGGCGGGAGGAGAAGGGAACGACAGAGGATGAGATGGCTGGATGGCATCACCAACTCGATGGACATGAGTTTGAGTGAACTCCGGGAGTTGGTGATGTCCAGGGAGGCCTGGCGTGCTGTGATTCATGGGGTCGCAAAGAGTCTGTCACAACTGAGCAACTGAACTGAACTGAACATTTATTTAATATTTGTATAACTTTAAGGAAAAAAAAATCCTTTTACAAAAAGTTTCCAGTCAGCATATACACTATAGAATTGACATGTAATTACCTTTATGCCTTCACTGTAAACTTTATTTTTAAAAAAGATTTATTATATTAAGTGTCTTAAAAATGAAGGAGGAGACTGCTGTGATTACCAGCAGGACCTCTGGAAATGTTAAGACAGGAAGCCTTACACTAATTGTTTACACAATTAGTTAAGAAAAAAAAAATTTGGCTATGCCGAGAGGCTTATGGGAATCTTAGTTCCCTGATCAGGGATTGAACCTGGGCCAAGGCAGTGAAAGAACCAAGTCCTAACCACTAGACTTCCAGGGAATTCCCACATAATTATTAAATTTTGAGGCCAGGATTTGAACTTATGATGTCAGATTCTACAGCCTGTTGACCAGTAAAAATATCTAAACCCAGTTTCATTTTGAGAGCTTCAGTTTAGTTCAGTTCAGTCGCTCAGTCATGTCCGACTCTTTGTGACCCCATGAATCACAGCACACCAGGCCTCCCTGTCCGTCACCAACTCCCGGAGTTCACTCAAACTCATGTCCATCGAGTTGGTGATGCCATCCAGCCATCTTATTCTCTGTCGTCCCCGTCTCCTCCTGCCCCCAATTCCTCCCAGCATCAGAGTCTTTTCCAGTGAGTCAACTCTTCACATGAGGTGGCCAAAGTATTGGAGTTTCAGCTTTAAAAATTTTCATATGTGTTAAATCAGGTTTCTTTTCAGCTTTTCTGCTTCTTTTATGAGTAGAACAACAGGTCTTTATTCTTATGCAGGTTGATTTTGTGGACTTTGGGCTCTGATTTGGGCTGTAGATCACCTGGTCTTGACACAGGCTGTGGGATGGGCTCCTGGCTCCTCCAGGTTGTGTTCATTCAGGTGAATAGGCAGCAGCTTCCTGGGGTAAGCTCTTCACTTGCCTGATCACTGGAATACATGGACCAAGTCAAAGGGTGTGTTAAAATACAAAATTCAACTTGAGTACATTTTGAAGATCTTACCGGCTTTATTCCATGATTTATGAGTCAGAGAACTTCCAATCTAGCAGATATACAGGAACTTTGAGGAGCTATACCAAGTTAATTTTACATGCAGAGGGAGCGGGGCAAGGAAGTACAGTAGCTAAAAGCAGATTGGTTCTGGCCCGATTACTTTCCCTCAGGGGATGGTAGAGTCTATCAGACAGATTACTTCACTGGTGATCATCAGGTGATTTCTGCTTGACTAGTTTAATAGTCCAGTTGTAGGAGAGGCTGAAACTAATTAAATCTCAGTTTGATGACGTGAGGCTTAGCATAAGTGACTCAATTTTGGGCCTGTTGTCTTGTTTTTAACAGGTGTAAGCATTTTTCTCCTGAAAAAGTATTGGGTTTTGTCAAGTGCTTTTTCTGCAGCTGTTGAGATGAGCATATGGAATTTGTTCTTTATTCTGTCCACATTGTGTATTACATTAGTTTATATATATATATCTTGTTTGCCTTTAAAGAGCAGTTTCAAGTTCACAGCAAAGTTGAGAGGAAGGTACAGAGGTTCTCCATATGCCCCTTGCCTCCACATGTGTATAGCCTCCCCCATTATCAACATCCCCCATCAGAGTGGTACAGTTGTTACAATTGATGGTCCTATATTGACATATCATGATCACCCAATGTCCAGTAGTTTACATTCAGACTCACTCTTGGTGTTGTACAATCTATGGATTTGGACAAATGTATGTACATGTATGTATGTGTGTGTGTATATATATGGGGGCTTCCCTGGTAGCTCGGTTGGTAAAGAATGGGGTGTGTGTGTGCTTATTACACACTCATCTGCCTGCAATGCAGGAGACCAGGGTTTGGTCCCTCAGTCCGGAAGATCTCCTGGAGAGGGGAATGGCAACCCACTCCAGTATTCTTGTCTGGAAAATTCCCTTGACAGAGGAGCCTGGTGGGCTACAGTTTATGGGTCACCAAGGGTCAGAAGGAGATCCAACCAGTCCATTCTAAAGGAGATCAGTCCTGGGTGTTCATTGGAAGGACTGATGCTGAAGCTGAAGCTCCAATGCTTTGGCCACCTCATGGGAAGAGTTGACTCACTGGAAAAGACTCTGATGCTGGGAGGGGTTGGGGGCAGGAGGAGAAGGGCACGACAGAGAATGAGATGGCTGGATGGCATCACCGACTCGATGGACGTGAGTTTGAGTGAACTCTGGGAGTTGGTGATGGACAGGCAGGCCTGGTGTGCTGTGACTCATGGGGTCGCAAAGAGTCGGACACGACTGAGCGACTGAACTGAACTGAAGGGTCGGAAATGACTGAGCAACTAACATACACACACACACACATACATGTATCCATCATTATAGTATCATACAGAATATTTTCACTGACCTAAAAATCCTCTGTGCTCTGTCTACTCATTTCTACTCCAACCCCTGGTATCCACTAATCTTTTTACTGTTTCTATAGTTTTGCCTTTTCCAGAATGTCATATAGTGGAATCATACCATAGATAGCCTTTTCAGGTCAGCTTCTTTCACTTAGTTACATGCATTTAAGATTCCTCCATGTCTTTTCATGACTTGATAGCACATTTATTTTTCGAGCACTGAGCAATATTCCTTTATCTGGGTGTACCACCATTTATTTACCCCTTTACCTTCTGTCTTTATTACTTCCCTACTATTCCCATATCCTCTTTCTTATTAGATCACACAGCAGCTTGGACAGTTCTGAGCCTGTGAATCTTATCTGTGTCATCGCTGTCACAGCCCAGTACAAATTGGTGACAACTGTTTCCAGCTTCCTGCAAAATAAATGATGAATTAATAAGTTACCTGATTTAGTAATAACACATTCCTACAGGGTTTTTCTATTATGGTATATTTTCCCCCACAGTATAAATACAAAATTAAGTATTTAGAAATTAGAAAACTTGATCAGTATCTGATCCCTGGATACTAGCTAAATGAGTTCTTGCATGTTTTGACCACAGTGTTTAGCTTTGATGACTTCAAATTGTGTTTTAACAGGAAACAGTGACATTTAAGGATGTGGCCGTGGACCTCACCCAGGAGGAATGGAAGCAAATGAAGCCTGCTCAGAGGAACTTGTACCGTGATGTGATGCTGGAGAACTACAGCAACCTGGTCACAGTGGGTAAGGGTAGCTTTGTAGTCTTACACAGAATTCTGTCTTTGAAATATGTGAAGACTTCAACTTGCCATATGTCTTTAACTAGCATTTCCTTTCTTCATATGATTGTATGTGCTGGTCTTTAGAGTAAATGCTAATTATTTTGTGTCACTGTGAAAGTTCCTCCATCATCTTTCATAGGCCCTCAAGTCCCCAGGACTCAACCCAAGATCTGGATGGTTGTCTCAAGTCCTTTGCTGTCTCTCAAAATAGGTTGTCAAGTCACCAAACCAGATGTGATCTTCAAGTTGGAGCAGGAAGAGGAGCCATGGGTGGTAGAAGAAGAAATGCTTGGGAGGCACTGTCCAGGTGAATAAGTGAAAAGGCAGGTCGGAATGAGAAAGCCACATAGCAGCTGTTCAGGAGGTTGATACCATTTCACATTTTCCAAGATTTGCTTAAGTCTTCTAGAATGACAGAAGATATGAATGCCTTGAATTATGGTGATACTTCTAGATACTATTCTTACATTGCAGCTCTCTTCCTTTTTTCAAATTTTAAATACTAAAACTTCCTAGCTCATTTACAGCCTTACTTTCAGGATTAGTCCCTTTCTATGATCGTTAAGCTTTCTCATTCCTTTGTATTCACAGGTTTTCTTTTTTGTGTGTTCAATATTTGAGTCAAATTCCCTTTTATTTCTTTTCTTCTTTCTATTTTGTAAAGCTTCAGATTTGTTTTGTAACAATACTCACTTTCTGTTGTATTCACAACTCTCACAATCCAATATAGCTTTGACAGTCTCTGACTTACAACTTGTTACCTCCTCCTTGCTTATTCACACCTTTCATTCCTTTAATTTTTTTGAAATATAATATATGCACCCTTGGTTGAAAAACATTAACAATCCAAAAGGTAACATTCAAAAGTGAGTCTCTCTCTTACCCTTCACACTCAGTCCCTTTCTTTTCCAAGCTAAGTACACTTTTTTTTCAGAGTTGTGCTAACTATTCTTGTTTATTTCACCTTATGAATTTTATTTTTTTATTTTTTGTATATTGGGTGTTTTTTATTTTAAGGTGGAACAGTTTATTAAAGGAATTATGGATTTTTTTTTTTTTTTTTTGGTCTGTGCTGGGTCTTCATTGTTATGCGGGCTTTCCTCTAATTTCAGTGAACAGGGGCTTGCTTCTCTTTCTTTGGTGTGTACAGGCTTCTCATTGTGGTGGCTTCTCTTGTTGCAGAGCATGGGCTCTAGGGCACTCAGGCTTCAGTATTTGTGGCTCTTGGACTCTAGAACATAGTCTCAATAGTTGTGACACACGGGTTTAGCTGCTGAACAGCATGTGGGATTTTCTCAGATTAGGGATTCGACCCATATCTCCTGCATTGGCAGGTGGATTCTTTACCAACTGAGCCACCAGGGAAACCTCTTAACTGTATGAATTTTAGATTTAACTATCTATTTCTGGAGAAAAACCTGTTGGATTTTCTTGCTGGGAATGTGTTAGAAGTATAAATGAACTTTCAGAGAGCTGACATCTTTATACTGTCAAGGTTTTCTATCCAAGAACATGTTCTCTGTCTTTGTTCAGATCTGCCTGTTTTGTATCCTTCAGAAATGCTCTCTAAGGTTTCCTTTATACCTTTTGTAAATTTCTTACTAAGTTTATACCTAAGTAATAGACAAGAGAAAGAAAGCAGTGCTAACGGAATTGGAAAGGACCCTATAAAACCATCTTTATTTACAGATGATAACATGATATCCCTTAAAACACAAGAGAATAAACTTCAACAAACTTTAAGAGAATTCAGTGATATGGTAAGGTATCAAATTAACAAGTAAAAAATCAGTTGTTTTCATGTATACTTCAATAACCAAGTAGAAGATACAAGGAAAAGGAAACCACATTAATAGTTGTAACAATATAGATAAAATACTATTCTGGACATGGGCATAAAACAATAAAAAAAAAACAAAGTCCTGTCTTCAGGGAGCTTATAATTTAGTGGGAACAAGAGTTCCTGAGATTTTGAAATTAAGAAAATATCTTTTTTAAAAAAAACTTTATATTTAGTTGATAGTTGTCTATGTATAAAATTCTTAGGCCATCCTGTCTTCTCTGGAGGTTTTATAGACAGTTCCCTGAAGACTTTAGATAGTCCTCTACTGCTTCTTGGATTTGAACGTTGCTTGGAGAAATCTGAAGCCTGATTGTTTTCCTTCATACATGACTTGATTTGTTTGTCTGGATGCTCAGTTTTGTTTTTCTTTAACGCTTTAGAACTTTATGAGGCTTATTGATCAGTCAATATCAGTTTTTCCTTTCAGCTTGTATATTCATACTTTTTGGTTCTTGTAGTGTCATATGATCTGAATAACTGTCATTCCTCTTCTTTGAATAAGGATATTTACAGCTGGACCCACTGTTTACTGAAGAAGTGTTGGAGAGTGTCTAAAAAAATACTCTGAGCTAGTAGGAAGTCTCTGTTGCTTGTATCAACTTCCTCTGTCATACAGAGTTTTGTGTTAAGAGTTGGTTTGCCCTTTACTTCTTCTGAATCAAAGATTATCAGTTGCATGCTTTTTCTAACACTCAGTTTCTCTTCTACCTTCCTATGTCAATATCCTGCTTATACGAGAATAATAGCTATTTGCATCTCTGCAGATATTTGCATCTATTTAGCTCTGTCTTTCCTACCTTTTGACAGGGCCAGAACAAGATGATTATGTTCCACCAGGCAGTCTTAACACATCCAGATTCCATTGTTTTGAAAAATGACTCATTCATTCTGTCCACAGGGTGTGCCTTCTGTTTTGGAGAACTCTGTTCACCGTGTTTTCTGTCTGAGACAAGAAATAACAGCCACTGCCTCTTGGTTTCTTTCCTACCTATTTCTGTCTATCCTCTGACTTTCTTTATACTTTGGAATTGGAGTTTAGCTGCCTTTTAGTATAATTGAAGACATATTTCTTTTTCTGTTTATTCTTCATGTTTGCAGAAAGGAGAGAAGATAGAGATGTTTAATTCTACTATATTGAAACAGGAAAGTCTCTTCTGTATTTGATCCTATGGATCACCCTTCTTGGAAATGTCTTCTTTACTCTTCTCTAAAGGATTCTGGTTTCTCCTCCATTTGTTTATTTTTTCTTATTCCCTTATGAACTGTGTTTTACATAATTCCTCTTCTCCAGCCCTCAAGAACATTATTGAAACTAGTTCTAAATTACATATGGACTCCTTTTTCCTTTATGTACCTTCATGATGTAGACGTGTTCCTGCCTTCAAATCAGTATGTAACTCCAGAATTTAAATTCATCCTCTTTTTTTTCAGCCCCACTCTTCTCCCTGCCTTTCAAGTACCTAAATCCTCCATTGTGTGTGTGTGTGTGTGTGTGTGTGTGTGTGTGCTGCGTGGCATGCAGGATCTTAGTTCCCTGACCAGGGATCAAACTCGCACCCCCTGCAGTGGAAGTACAGAGTCTTAACCACTGAACTGCCAGGGAAGTCGCCCCACTTTAGCAAATTTCTGAAATGTTATCAATAGAACAGTAGGAGAAATATTCAAAAGTAATAATTTTTGGTCTTCCATTTTAGAAGTTTGGAAAGTTGATGAACAGATCAAGAAGCAACAGGAAACCCTTGTGAGGAATGTCACATCCATCTCCAAAAAAACTCTGATTAAGGAAAATGTCCCTGAATATAAAAATGTTGCAAAAGTATTTCCTCTGGACTCAGACATTGTTACTTCAAGACAAAAGTTCTTCAAATGTGACTCACTTGATAAGGATTTTGAACATAGTTTAGACTTACTTAATTATGAGAAAGGCTTTATAAAAAAGAAAAGTTTTGAATGTAATAAGTATGGGAAACCATTTTACCATTGCTCATCCCATGTCATAACCCCCTTAAAGTGTAATCAGTGTGGACAGGACTTTAGTCATAGATTTGACCTCATCAGACATGAGAGAACTCATGCTGGAGATAAACCCTATGAATGTAAGGAATGTGGAAAAGCTTTCAGTAGGAAGGAAAATCTTATTACACATCAAAAAATTCATACTGGGGAAAAACCATATAAGTGTAATGAATGTGGAAAAGCTTTCATTCAGATGTCAAACCTTATTAGACACCAGAGAATTCATACTGGAGAGAAACCTTATGCATGTAAGGATTGTTGGAAGGCCTTCAGCCAGAAGTCAAATCTCATTGAACATGAGAGAATTCATACTGGAGAAAAACCCTATGAATGTAAGGAATGTGGAAAAGCCTTCAGCCAGAAGCAAAATCTTATTGAGCACGAGAAAATTCATACTGGTGAGAAACCTTATGCATGTAATGAATGTGGTAGAGCTTTTTCTAGGATGTCATCTGTTAATCTACATATGAGAAGTCACACAGGGGAGAAACCCTATAAATGTAATAAATGTGGAAAAGCCTTCTCTCAATGCTCAGTATTTATTATACATATGAGAAGTCATACAGGTGAGAAACCCTATGTATGTAGTGAATGTGGAAAAGCATTCTCTCAAAGTTCATCCCTTACTGTACACATGAGAAATCATACAGCTGAGAAACCCTACGAATGTAATGAATGTGGAAAAGCCTTCAGCCGGAAAGAAAATCTCATTACACATCAGAAAATTCATACTGGAGAAAAACCTTATGAATGTAATGAATGTGGGAAAGCTTTTATTCAGATGTCAAACCTCATCCGACACCAGAGAATTCATACTGGTGAAAAACCCTATGCATGTACAGTATGTGGGAAAGCCTTTAGTCAGAAATCAAATCTCACGGAACATGAAAAAATTCATACTGGAGAGAAACCCTATCATTGTAATCAATGTGGAAAAGCTTTCAGTCAGAGACAAAACCTCCTTGAACATGAAAAAATTCATACTGGAGAGAAACCATTTAAATGTAATGAGTGCGGTAAAGCTTTTTCTCGAATCTCATCCCTTACTCTTCATGTTAGAAGTCATACAGGGGAGAAACCGTATGAATGTAATAAATGTGGAAAAGCCTTCTCTCAATGCTCATTACTTATTATACATATGAGAATTCACACTGGTGAGAAACCCTATGAATGTAACGAATGTGGAAAAGCATTCTCTCAAAGAGCATCCCTTTCTATACATAAGAGAGGTCATACAGGTGAGAAACGCCGAGTGTATTAATGAATAAGACTTTCTTTTAAATTCAACCCAAGCTTTACTTAACTTTAAAATATCTTGGCATAATCTCAAAAAATGAACAAGATTCTTATGAAAAAATTGTAAAGCTTTATTGAAGGGTAAAAGATGCGAGTAAAGGAGAAAATGTAGATGGAAAAACCAAATATTATAAAATGTCTGTTCTTCCCAACTTAATCTACAGTCCTAGTAGAGTTCCAAACATCTAACAAGAATTTTCTAGGATCTTTATAAAATGATTCTAAACCTCATATGAAATAAAAGTCTATGGATTGCTGAGATAATATTGAAAAAGAACAGAGAGGACATATCTTCTACCATATACTACATGTATAGCAAAGTTATGGTCATTTAATAGTGTGTAATATTAGTGCATTAATAGGTAGATAGAAAAGTTTTACAGAATAGAATGCCTAGAAATATACCCGTGAATATATGCCAACTTGTTGTGTATTAGGCATGACATCATGAATCAGTAGGAGGAACAGCCTAGTCAATAAAAATAGTTGGAGTACTTGAATCTCCATACTGGAGAAAATAAAATTACATACAACCTTACAATATATAAAAAAACAGAATTCCAGAGGATTTGAACACTGAAATGTGAACAGCCAAACTCTGAACTTCTTGGAAGGAAATAACAGGATGTTTGTCTGTGACTTCGAGGCAGGGAAACATTTTTTAAAAGGACCCTGTAGATTCTCTTCTGGATATACATCCTAAAGAAATTCACAACTATGGATAAGAAATATATATATCTGCATAGAAAACAACCTATATATTGAAGGGATAATGGATGAATAAAATGTGATATTAAAATAGTGGAATAGTATACAGCAGTTAAAAGTAATGAGCTTGGTCTGTATTGTGTAACATGGGTTGTTATCTAAAATAATGTTGAGTGGAAAAAAATTAAGATCTAGGTGAAACATACTATAAAATAACATTCATGTAAATTGGAGTGAAATCATTCACAAAGAATAGAACTATGTTTTTATTACTGAAATATGTATGTAAAACTATTTTAAATGGATTAAAAAGAACACATATCAAATTATTGATAGTGTTGTCTCTTGCAGGAGGTTAGGATTCAGGGTGTTGATCGAAGGGGGCTTTTAGCTTTACTTGTAATTTTTATGCCTTAAAAAGAGATGAATAGCATATAAAATAAATCTTAAAAGTTAATGATCCATGATGGTGATATGGATGTCTTAATATTGTTTTTGTACTTCACAGAATTTATGGGTTAGGGGATGACTATGCATAGAGGAAAGTGTTATAATAGATTCATGTGCTCTATCAGATGCTGAACTGTTTTGTCAAAAATATTTCCAGAAAATTAGTAATTAAAAGTGATAATCCTGTTTACTGTTTAATATGAAATTAGCATGTCTCATCAGTCTTATGCTTTTTTTTCACATTCTTTATTTAGGACTTAATTTTCAAACAATTATATCTTAGAGTCAAGAAGCATGTAGTTATTTGTTAAAAATTTGAAAATCAGAGGGCAATGTGAAAAATCAAATGTGATTTTTATTTAGAATTTTAGGGTATCATGATCTAATGATCCCTACTCTCTCAGTGTGTCTTGTTTTATTTGACAACTTGTTGGATTCATAACTAATGAGTTAGTAATATGATTAGAGTCATTATGGAGAGAAAAAAATCTTGAGAAACTAACTCTACAATATTAGTCTTCTTACTCTGTACATTTCCATACAACCAGCATAAGCATTATTCAGTTCAGTTCAGTTCAGTTGCTCAGTCGTGTCCGACTCTCCGCGACCCCATGAATCACAGCACGCCAGGCCTCCCTGTCCATCACCAACTCCCGGAGTACACTCAAACTCATGTCCACAGAGTCGGTGATGCCATCCAGCCATCTCATTCTCCGTCGTCCCCTTCTCCTCCCGCCCCCAACCTTTCCCAGCATCAGTCTTTTCCAGTGAGTCAACTCGTCGCATGAGGTGGCCAAAGTATTGGAGTTTCAGCTTTAGCATCAGTCCCTCCAATGAACACCCAGGACTGATCTCCTTTAGAATGGACTGGTTGGATCTCCTTGCAGTATAAGGGACTCTCAAGAGTCTTCTCCAAAACCACAGTTCAAAAGCATCAATTCTTCGGCGATCAGCTTTCTTCACAGTCCAACTCTCACATCCATACATGACCATAGGAAAAACCATTGCCTTGACTAGATGGACCTTGGTTGGCAAAGTAATGTCTCTGCTTTTTAATATATTATCAAGGTTGGTCATAACTTTCCTTCCAAGGAGCAAGCGTCTTTTAATTTCATGGCTGCAATCAGCATCTGCAGTGATTTTGGAGCCCAAAAAAATAAAGCCTGACACTGTTTCCACTGTTTTTCCATCTATTTCCCATGAAGTGATGGGACCAGATGCCGTGATCTTTGTTTTCTGAATGTTGAGCTTCAAGCCAACCTTTTCACTCTCCTCTTTCACTTTCATCAAGAGGCTTTTGAGTTCCTCTTCACTTTCTGCCATAAGGGTAGTGTCATCTGCATATCTGAGGTTATTGATATTTCTCCCAGCAATCTTGATTCCAGCTTGTGCTTAATCATTAATTATTATAATATTTTGAAACAATATTTTATTGAGCTAGCCTTAAGCAATTATGTAAAATTGCTTCACTCTTAACCTACAGATCATTTTATTTATTCTACAATCCTAGATTTATATACCTATCTAGTTTTGGTTGAAAGCAGTGTGTGGTCTAAGACCCTGAGCAGTAATAACAGTTCCTCTGAAAGGATTTCATTCTCTGTTAAACAATACGTGAATCAGCCCTTCAGGCATTTTATTTTTTTATTGTACCAACTCTGCAATATTACTTGATGCACAGAAAACCATTAGTGTCTTTTTAAAAAGGTGTTTATGATTGGGAATGTTGTTCAAAAGGAATCTTTAGCTTTGAATGTTTGAATGTCAGTTGCATTTATTTGAAGCTAATTTTACAAAATTAAATCATTCTCAGACTAAATTTATGAAGTACAAGCATGACTAAGCTCAGTTTTACTTCAGTTAGTCATTTTTGAAGATTGACAGTGACTTAGAATTATAAATAGCAGGCACTGATATTTATGAAATCAGCACTTTCCCAAAATTTAAATATCTAAATGTGTTGTCACTTCATAATCTCTTCTTTCATGGGTTTTGTGGTAAGTCCAATTTTGCAAGCACACTTTTTTTTAGAATTTTTAAAAAGTACTTTTCAAAGTTCCTGTTTTACACACACAACAAAATCTGTGTAAATATTTTTAGTTGCAAAATTTTGGAGGGGATCTAAACTCATTTTTCATTCTGATTTTCTTCTTCATGCTTCTTTATTTGGCTCGTATCTCACTTTTTTTCTGTCCCATTCTTTACATAGCTTTGGAGTCAACAGAAATTTTTTAAATTTCCCTTATACTCATAACGACCACCTTAGGTGCCTTTTTAGCCTGTCCCACTAAGAGTGGCTGTGCTGATTGGGTGAGATATAGTGCCTGAGAGTAAACCTGAATCTCAAGTCTAGGACGGCTGTTTTACTGCATGTCAACAAGAAGATGATCTTGTCTCTGTTAATTTTTTTCCTATCCTTAAGAGCAGAAATAAGGTCTAAATGACTGAGATAACATATTTAAAAAATCAGTCAAATCACAATAAATCCCTCTCCACTTGAATACACATGAATGGTTACTGCCTGATAATTTCCATTCTAGATTTCAGACTTAATTTGAAGCTTGCTGATATGAAAGGTAAGGAAAAGAGAGAGAAAGGAAAACTACATTTTTGTGGCGAGGACCAGCTGGATGGTCACCAGTTGCTAAAAATGCAGCAGACTAAGGAGAAACATTTAGGAGTAAAGATAGGAAGATGGAATTGAATCATATTGTGGACATTCTTTTACCTGTAATTTGCCAGAGGCAGATCTTGAGAATTCCTACACAAGTGATTTATTAAGGAAGTGCTCCCAGCAAGAGTGGTAAAGGCATGAAGGAAGCAGGACAGGAAAGAAGTTAAAGGTGTCATCTCCAGCTGTAGTCCTGCCATCTGTCATTTCAGCCGGATCACTAAGGGAATTCTAGAATGTAAGCTTTCCCTTATACTCCCCTCTCTCTGTGCTAACTGCTGAAAATCTTTGCTGATAACTCACCAGAGTTCCTCTGTAAGAATTGACCTTGGATGAAGAGAGCTGCATCATGCATGGCTACACTGCCTCCCCAAGGGCAATTTATAGCAAGTGCAAAGAGCCATCCCATTCCAGAGCTCCCTGAGAGTTTGCAACCCTGTCACAGTTCAACTTCACCTTCCACCCAATTCTGCTTCATTTCAGATTCTATCTCCCAGGGAACCTGACCTAAGACGGGGATATTCTGCAACAGCAAATCTCAAAGTGAAACAAAAACTTTAAATTCATTTATAAATAAACTCATCACATGTTAACATAATAACATTTTATGAAAAGTATATTTGAAAAACAATGACAATTGCATTATTATATAATTTTGCAAATACCTTTAATAGTTTAATGAAAGAGTTGGGTTCTCACCTCTGCATTCATTCTGTAGCAATGTCGCATGTTATGTAGACCAGGAAACTACTCTCAGGAAAGAATGAAAGTGAAAAAGGAAAAAAGTTCTTGAAATTACTATGAAAATAATTTTGACCTAAGAGACCCCTGAGGATACTCCAACCACTCTTTAAGAACAGCTGTTTGACATCTGGCCTGGTCTCTTCAAAAACTCATTGTTAAAAGACTAAAGGGATGTGAAGGGAGGAGGACTGAGGAGGGGTATTGGCATGCTATTTAGTAATCTAAGTAGTCCTAGATGGAGGATTTCAGAAACAAGAATAGTGGACAAAGAAAATGTTAAAATGGGAGTAAATGGAAACAAATACAGTGGAACAGAATAGCAGAATTGACTTATGATATTAAAAACAACAATGAAATTATTGGAAAACACCGGCATATAATTTACAGGATTGATGTGACTTTGATTTAAAGTTTTTCAAGTCCATTTATTGTTGCAGATAGAGGGACTCTTTGTGACCGCATGGACTGTAGCCTGTCAAGCTCCTTTGTCCATGAGGATTCTCCAGGCAAGAATACTGGAGTGGATTGCCATACCCTCCTCCAGGGGATCTTCCCAACCCAGGGATCAAACCCAGATCTTTCTCTTTGCAAAGACAGAACTAGTGTTTTGAAATACAGATTGAATGGAATGTAAGAGACCTCAAATAACAGTGCCTTAAAAGTTGATCTTTTTATCCTCACATGTAATAATTAGTCTGCAGTTAGGTAGTACGGAACTGGTTCAGATTCTCTTTCTTGTTTTCCATCACTCCTGCTGCTGCTGCTAAGTTGCTTTAGTCGTGTCCAACTCTGTGCGATCCCGTAGATGGCAGCCCACCAGGCTCCCCCATCCCTGGGATTCTCCAGGCAAGAACACTGGAGTGGTTTGCCATTTCCTTCTCTAATACATGAAAGTGAAAAGTGAAAGTGAAGTCGCTCAGTCATGTCCAACTCTTAGCGACCCCATGGACTGCAGCCTACCAAGCTCCTCCATCCATGGGATTTCCCAGGCAAGAGTATTGGAGTGGGTTGCCATTGCCTTCTCCATTACTCCTAGGGAGGTCTTATTCACACAGCCCAATATGGCACACTATCACATTCACATCCCCAGGAGTCAAGGAGAATAGGGGGCAAAGAGGCACATCAGTTTAAGGACAGGGATTAGCATTACACACATTACCTTCTTTTACACACTGCTGGCTATCACTTAGAAACAAGAACAGAAATAGCTGCAGAGCCAGCTGGGAAATTACAAAGATGTATGACATCCAGCACTGGTAATGGTGCAAGTAAGTGAATACTGAACATTGCTGGTAAGGATGTGAAATGTATGAGTCCTGTGGAAATTAAAGTTTTAACACCAGTTTTAAAATCCAGGACTTTTGGTTTCAGCTTTGACATTTAAGGATCTTGGAAGTCATCACTCCCATCCTTAAAACAAGGAGAAAAAAACAGAAACAAACTGAAAATCAATGATTCCCCCCCGCACCAACTCTAGGAACCTGCAACTGTTAACTATTATTTTTTGAAGTTTTATTTATTTGGCTGCACTGGGTGTTAGTTGTAGCATATGGGACTAGGAATCAAACCCAGGCCCCCTGCATTGGGAGTGCAGAGTCTTAGCCACTGGACCACCAGGGAAGTCCCTCTAAAGTCTTTTAAAGAGAAGTTTTAACAGCAAAGTTGAGGGGAAGGTACAGTGATTTCCTATATGCCCTCAGCACCTCCTGGCCACCCCATTACCAACATCCATCACCAGAGTGGTACATTTGTTACAATCTATGGACCTGCATTGACACATCATAACCAACCAAAGTTCACAGTTCAACCTCAGAATTCACTCTTGGTTTGTATGTTCATGAAAAGTGAAAATGTTAGTCACTCAGTCGTGTCTGACAATTTGTGACGATAGCCTGCCAGGCTTCTCTGTCCATGGGATTTTCCAGGCAAGAATACTGGAGTGGGTAGCCATTCCCTTCTCCAGGGGATCTTCCCAACCCTGGGATTGAACCTGGGTCTCCTACATTACAGGTGAATTGTTTACCGTCTGATTCACCAGGGAAGCCCTGAACATTCATGGGTTTGGACAAATGTATCCACATGTATCTACAATTATAGAATAGTATCATACAGATATTTTCACTGCCCTTAAAATCCTCTCTGCTATGCCTGTTATTCCCTTTGAAAAAGGAATAACCAATCCTTGGCAACCATTGGTCTTTTTGTTTCCATAGTTTTGCCTTTCCCATATAGTTGGAATTATATAGTATGTAGCCTTTTCAGATTGGCTTCTTTCAGGTAAAAATTTGCATGTAAATTTCCTCCATGCTTTTTTTATGACAATAGCTCATAGACATACTTACTTTGTGAAAATCAATGACTTTTCTTAAACCTATCAGAATTGAGGTGGCAGGGAAAACCACCACCCTGAATTGTGAAGAGATGGAAAATCTAGATTAACAGCCAAAATCAGCTTACCTGGAGCTAAAGTCACATGAGAGTCATAAACAGTTAGTGCTGTTCTGTGTTTAGTCGCTCAGTCATGTCTGACTGACTGTGATCCCATGAACTGTAGCCCACCAGGCTCTTCTGTCCATGGGGATTCTCCAGGCAAGAATACTGGAATGGGTTGCCATGTTGTCCTCCAGGGGATCTTCCCAACCCAGGGATTGAACCCAGGTCTCCCACATTGCAGGCAGATTCTTTACCAGCTAAGCTACCAAGGAAGCCCTCATAAACTGTTCAGTTCAGTTGCTCAGTCATGTCCGGCTCTTTGTGACCCCATGAATCACAGCACACCAGGTCTCCCTGTCCATCACCAACTCCCAGAGTTCACTCAAACTCATGTCCATTGAGTCGGTGATGGACTCGAGTCCAGCCATCTCATTCTCTGTCGTCCCCTTCTCCTCCTGCCCCCAATACCACCCAGCATCAGAGTCTTTTCTAGTGAGTCAACTCTTCGCATCAGGTGGCCAAAGTATTGGAGTTTCAGCTTCAGCATCAGTCCTTTCAATGAACACCCAGGATTGATATCCTTTAGAATGGACTGGTTGGATCTCCTTGCAGTCCAAGGGACTCTCAAGAGTCTTCTCCAGCACCACAGTTCAAAAGCATCAATTTTTCAGCCATCAGCTTTCTTCACAGTCCAACTCTCACATCCATACATGACCACTGGAAAAACCATAGCCTTGACTAGACGGACCTTGGTTGGCAAAGTAATGTCTCTGCTTTTTAATATGCTATCTAGGTTGGTCATAACTTTCCTTCCAAGGAGTAAGCGTCTTTTAATTTCATGGCTGCAATCAGCATCTGCAGTGATTTTGGAGCCCCAAAAAATAAAATCTGACATTGTTTTCACTGTTTCCCCATCTATTTCCCATGAAGTGATGGGACCAGATGCAGTAAAACTGCGTAAAAACAAAGCAAAGGACTAATGAACACAGGGTCTATTACTCTACCTGGAGAGGAGGATGGCTTATATATACATATAAACTAAAACTATATATATATATATATAGTTTTGCTAAAGTAAGAAGCATGGGCACATGCTTTATTTAATCATATTACATTGGTTTTTCTCTTTGGATTTAGTGTAATAGGCTCAAAATTTGCCCAAAAGCCCTATATTTTGGTTAGTCTTGTTGTGGGAAAATTGGATGCTTTGGGAGCCTGTAGACCAGAGGAAATGGGTTCAAGAAGATCTTGAATAAAAAAGAACCCCATGTCCTATTAATAGCCACTGGGCCTAGTTGAAAAGTTCTTTTACCAGGAGTTGAATGGGAACTGGGTGTGTTGAACCAAGTTGAAATGTAGAAGGCAGAAGCCAAGATCCCTGGGATAGAAGATTATTTTCAACTCAAAAGTGTGGGATGAGGGAGACAAAACACAGAGGGGAGAAAGGAAATGAAGAAAGTCATCGCTACTTTAAGATTAAAATAAACTTTAAGGGTGCATGAAGGCTTCAGCACACTTAAAATCAAATAAATGCAGTACAAAAACACATAGAGCCTACATGAAAATTATTTTTACGTAGCTCCATAGAATTCCATTGAATATTAAACTTATCAAATAGAATTTTAGAGACAATGGACTATAAATGGTATCTTTATGTTGCAGTTCTCATGTTTTTAAAGCCTATACGCATAGGTCTGAGATATTTGTAGGCTCTTGAGTAGTCCACAGGTATCAAGTTGTTAACCCAGCATTACTTCATCCTTCACTCCATCCCTGACTCATGTCTCTAAAACTTGCCTACCCCCTTCCTTAATGACTAAAAGTCTTTTAATTTCTATTTTTTCACTCTCTTTTTAAAAACTGAGTTATAATTTATATAAAATAAAATAAAAATCTTAAGTATGCATCATATGCACATAGGTGTGTATCCCTCACCCAGATCAAGAAATACAATATTTTTCATTCCCTCAGAAAGTTCCCTTGGCTCCTTCCCAGACAATAACTATCATCCTTTTCTGAGGTGATCACTCTTCTGACTTCCATTTCCGTAGATTAGTTTTGCTTGTTTTATTTTTTTTATAGCTTTATTTTTTAAATTACTTATTTATTTTTTGGCTGTGCTGGGTCTTCGTTGCTGTGCACAGGCTTCTCATTGCTGTGGCTTATCTTCTCTGTGCAGAGTACAGGTCTTAGACATGTGAGCTTCAGTATTTGCAGCTCACAGGCTCTAGAGCACAGGCTCAGTAGTTACGGCACATAGGTTTAGTTACCCTGCGGCATATGGGATCTTCCTGCACCAGGGATCGAACCTGTATCCCCTGCACTGGCAGGTGGATTCTTAACAACTGGACCACCAGGGAAGTCCTAGTTTTGCTTGTTTTAGAACTCCATATAAGTGGAATTATACATTGTCTTTGGTATCTTGCCTTCATTTGCTCAGATGTTGTAAGATTCATCAATATTGTTGTGTGTAGCAGTTTATTTCTTTTCATTGTTGAGTTAAGGTACCACAGTTGTGTATCCAATCACCTGTTGACAAATAGTTGGGTTGTTTCCAGTTTGGGACTGTTACAGATAAAACTACCATGGGAGTTCCCTGGTGGTCCTGTGACTAAGACTCTGCTTTCCCAATGCAGGGGGCCTGGGTTTGATCCCTGGTCAGGAAACTAGATCCCACATGCTGCAACTAAGACCTGGTACAGCCACATAAATAAATAAATAAATAAATATTCTTTTAAAAAGGAAAAAAAGTACCATGAACATTTGTATACAAGTTTTTGTATAGATCTCTGTTTTCACTACTCTTGGATAAATAACTAGAAGTAGGTTGGCTGGGTCCTATAGAATGGGAGCCCCAGCCTACCTCTTGGATCTAATACCTGATGATCTGAGGTGGAACTAATGTAATAATAATAGAAACAAAGTGCACAATAAATGTAGTGCGTTTGAATCATTCCAAAACCATCTTCCTGCACCCCTGTCTGTGGAAAAATTGTCTTCCACGAAACTGGTCCCTGGTGCCAGAAAGGTTGGGGACCACTGATATAGAAGGTATATGCATGAAAGATCTAAATTTTAGATACTGCTGGGAAAGGTTGGGGGCGGGAGGAGAAGGGGACGACGGAGAATGAGATGGCTGGATGGCATCACCGACTCTGTGGACATGAGTTTGAGTGTACTCCGGGAGTTGGTGATGGACAGGGAGGCCTGGCGTGCTGTGATTCATGGGGTCGCGGAGAGTCGGACACGACTGAGCGACTGAACTGAACTGAACTGAACTGAACTCAGTTTCAGTAGTTTCATTTTCTTAGCTTGGCAGCCTATGGAAATATTAGCCACAGTGGCAGTTTTGACTGATAAATTCGTGACCAACAAATACAGATGAACGTCAGCGGCACCAGGCTTTGGGCAGAGCGCAGAGTGTCAAAGCCGAGGCAAAGCTTCAGCAGTTATTTCTGGGGCATAATTAATGACTGTTTCAGTGGTCCCAGATAACCAGCTGCCATTTCTCCTCTAACTAAATTCGACAACTGAGAGCAACATGAGCAGCCATTTTATGTAATACTCCCAATATAGTCTCTGTTAAATGAACTTGGCAGCGAGCTATACTATGAGTGCTGCCCCATTTCCAAATTTCTTCAAGTCATACACATATCAGCTTTAACCTTTGGGAAATTTTATTTTCTTGTTGCATGCTGGACAATAACTTTCTAAGATCTCCTAGTGTCTAGCAGGCAAGTGTGATTTCTGCTATGTCTGGGAAGTTCCTTCAAAGGACAAATACTGTAGGCACAGAATAAGTCACAAGTGTTATTTGAAATATGAGACACCAGAACTGGTCTGATCTTTAAATAAAAAGATCACTCTCAGGAGTGAAATGAAGGCACTGGCGATGTAGTGGTTGAGAATATACCTTGCAATGCAGGGAACATGAGTTCGGTCCCTGGTTCTGGAAGATTCCATATGCTTCAGGGCAACTAAGCCCATGTGCCACAACTACTGAGCTAAAGTGCAAAAGATCCCACAGGACGCCACAAAGACCCTGGGTGCTACAACAAGACCTGACACAGCCAAATAAAACTAATGAATTGGGGGAAAAAAAAAAAACAGTGAAGTGAAGGTAGACATAAAAGGTGGTGGAGCCTGCAGCAGAAGACAAATAAGGTATGTCCCATGGGCTGACCAACACCCCTAACATTAGAGGTGGAAGAGGGGTACCTCTGAATAAAAGAATTTATCTTTTACACAATCTTAGGACACTGGTTTGGTCTTTAGTTATCTGGGGAGATATGAATGTTACAAGAGAGAGATTATAGCTGGGCTTGAAATTTTCATTAAGGATAAAAATGTGATCTTATTTTTTTTTCTTTGGTTATATTAACTAGAATACAGAAAATTATTAGCTATTTCTTCAAAGACGACTACATAAATATACCATTCCATCTTTTGTCTTTTAAAGTAATGCTTCTTAAATTGTGGTGAGAGACAAGATCTTGTTTCTTTCTTTGTTTAAGATTAGCAACCTGTTATGGACCAAGACTTTTGGAAAATATTATTATATATATTTTGTTGTTATATGTATTATATATTTTTATGACATAAATTTCTTGAAAAGTAAAAAAGACACATATAACACATGCTCTAATTTTTGTCATTTCTAGATTAACAAGCATAGAATTATATTTTCACAAATATAATCAGAACAAACATAACAGGGAAAAGAAAATAATATTAAACACCTCACATTGTTCATTCAAGTGTGCATAGGGGTGACACAAAATTACTATTATAACTTTTGTAGTTCTGTAATCATAACAAAGAAAGCATAAAGGAAATAGCAATTCTCTGTACTGTGTCTATAAAAAACACACTTTGAATGAACACTGTGTATAACACATTTTTGTTTCTATGACAGGTGAGCTCTTTAAGTTGTTGAATAAACTTACCTCTTCTGTGCTACCCTGCTGCCATCTACCTGTCACTCTTACCTCTGGTCACAGGCCCCAGAGTGTACACTCTTAATTCTACCCTGGTAATAACATCCAAACAGCACCAGCCTCTGCCACTTCCAGGAGAGTCTCACCTTGGCCCATACCTCACAGGTTTTACTAGGGGTTCCTCTCAGGAGAGATTCCTGTTCCTAAGGTCTTGTCCTCTTACTTCCCCCAGAAGAATCCAATTTGCAGGGCTTCCCTGGTGGTCCAGTCACTAAGACTGCATGCTCCCAATGCCAGGACCATGGGGTTCAATCCCTGGTCAGGGAACTAGATCCCACTGCTGCAATTAAGAGTCTTGCATCGAGAGTCATGCAATGAAGATTGCGTGTGCTGCAACTAAGATCAGCATAGCCAAATAAATAAATAAAAATATTAAATAAACAAACAAAAAATTTTAAAAACCCAACAACAAAGAATCTGATTTGCAGGTATCTCTAATTCAAACAGTGTGACTTTTGCCCATGTATTAAACTCAGAAACATTGTCTCTTCACCCAAAATCTTCACTCTGGGTCCATGTTTGTATTCCTGCAAGAAACCATTTCTCTGCTGGTGGGTCCCTGTGACAGTTTCAGCCCACATTTTCTTTGCTGACTTTCGTTATAGATATTGGAGGAATTCAGTACTTTATTTTCCAACTGACCTTGTGACTAAGGGCGACCATGTGTCATAAATTTGGCCAGTGATACATAAGCAGAAATATTTGGGGGTCGGAGTGTTAGCATTTTCTTTCTTAATAAAAGGGGCACAGTTATTTAGCAAAAACCTTCCTTTTACTTTTTGCCAGCAGCAGAGACCAACCTTGATTCCCTGATAAGGCACCATTCCCTGTGAGGACCAGCCTGGTAGACGGTGAATTACATTAGATTTTTCCAAGCATCACTAACTACAGACTCATAGAATTCGTTGTCCACCATTATGGTTTCCTGTATGACTCTTTGTCTGAACAAGAAACTAATTTCACAGTGAAGGAAGTGCAGCAGTACATTCATAGCCAGGTATGTTTGGGGGTGGGGAGCTGCACAGGCTCTTTGTTTTGGTGGAGCACTGGGCTCTTGAGTGCAGGGGCTTCAGTAGTTGTGGCATGTGGGTTTAGTTGCCATGAAGCATGTGGGATCTTAGTTTCCTAACCAGGAATCAAACCTGTGTCCCCTGCATTGCAAGGTGGATTCTTAACCACTGGACCACCAGGGAAGTCCCTCATTTTAATTTTATATACAAGAAGTTGTTGGAGGTTAACCTTACAATTTATTCTCTCAGTTCAGTTCAGTTGCTCAGTCATGTCCAACTCTTTATGACCCCATGAACTGCAGCACGCCAGGCTTCCCTGTCCATCACCAACTCCTGGAGTCCACCCAAACCCATGTCCATCGAGTCAGTGATGCCATCCATTCTCATTCTCTGTTGTCCCCTTCTCCTCATGCCCTCAATCTTTCCCAGCATCAGGGTCTTTTCCAATGAGTCAGCTCTTCGCATCAGGTGGCCAAAGGATTGGAGTTTCAGCCTCAACATCAGTCCTTCCAATGAACACCAAGGACTGATCTCTTTTAGGATGGACTGGTTGGATCTCCTTGCAGTACAAGGGACTCTCAAGAGTCTTCTCTAACAGCACAGTTCAAAAGCATCAATTCTTCGGTGTTCAGCTTTCTTTATAGTCCAACTCTCACATCCATACATGAGCACTGGAAAAACCATGGCCTTGACTAGATGGACCTTTGTTGGCAAAGTAATGTCTTTGCTTTTTAATATGCTGTCTAGGTTGGTCATAACTTTCCTTCCAAGGAGTAAGCATCTTTTAATTTCATGACTGCAATCACCATCTGCAGTGATTTTGGAGCCCAGAAAAATAAAGTCGGACACTGTTTCCACTGTTTCCCCATCTATCTGCCATGAAGTGATGGGACTGGATGCCATGATCTTAGTTATCTGAATGTTGAACTTCAAGCCAACTTTTTCACTCTCCTCTTTCACTTTCATCAAGGGGCTCTTTAGTTCTTCTTCATTTTCTGCCATAAGTGTGGTGTCATCTGTGTATCTGAGGTTATATTTCTCCTAGCAATCTTGATTCCAGCTTGTGCTTCCTCCAGCCCAGCGTTTCTCATAATGTATTCTGCATATAAGTTAAATAAGCAGGGTGACAATATACAGCCTTGACGTACTCCTTTTCCTATTTAGAACCAGTCTGTTGTTCCATGTCCAGTTCTAACTGTTGCTTCCTGATCTGCATACAGGTTTCTCTAGGCAATGGAATATTCAGTGGGGCTGTAACTGAATCCCACTTTGGCTTGAAGAATAATTAATACAGCTAGAAATTAACTAAGTAGTAATTAATGTAGTTACGTGTTGGGATTTTACATTCTCATTTGGATAGTTGTACCTAGCTAGGTAGATCTGTAGAGTTGTTTTGTTATTGTATGAGAGCTCAAATGTGTGTAGAAAGGTGTTTAGAGACTGAGTAACCAAAGGGTTGACTATTCCCAGTTATTATTGCCTCTCAGCTCCACATTCACCCTTCAGTACCTGCTCTGTGAATATGGACTTGATTCTTTAAGCATATCTCTTTGAAAGAATATATGTGTTTATTTGTTTATGGCTGCTCTGGGTCTTTGTTGCTGCACTTGGGCTTTCTCTAGTTGTGGAGAGCAGTGACTACTCTTCATTGCAGTGTGAGGGCTTCTCATTGCAGTGGCTTCTCTTGTTGCAGAGCACAGGTTCTAGGTGCCTGGGCTTCAGTAGTTGTGGCACGTGGGCTTAGCTGCCCTGAGACAGGTGGGATCTTCCTGGACCAGGGATCGAGTCCATTTTCTCTGCGTTGGCAAGTGGATTCTTGACCACTCGAACCACAGGACTGTCAGAGAAGTCCTCTTTAAGGATATCTTTACGATGAATATGTTGTGAAACTTTTCATCAGTGGAGGATGCTGGAGGAGGAAGAGGCTGTCTCTTCTTGGTTCTGAATTTTGCATTTTGCTTTTTCTTGCTCCTGCTTCTTGGCGTTTGTGCGGGTAGGGGCATTCAGTGATGCTCAGTTCAGCTGTGCTCCAGTGCATGCAGTCTCCTGGAGGTCTGGCAGACCTGGCCTGGACTCAGTGACCACCGGGCTGAGGCCCTCCTTATGAGACACTGTGTGCTCCAGACCTCATGCCCACAGTGGTATCCCAACTCTGTCTGCATGCCTGTCCATCCACTTTGGCTTGCACGTACCTTGGAGGACTGTTTTCTGGAGCTATCCTGATGTTGATACTATGCATTTCAGGCCTCATACCTGCAGTACTACTTCAACTCTCCTTGAGTGCTTGGCAACCCAGCAGATTTCTCTGCCATCCAACAGGCTGTAACCACATCTTCTTAAATGAGGTCTGAAACCCAGCTTCAAAGTTTTTCCTTCCTTAACCATAAACAGCCCTTTCAAATTCTTTGATGTCTTTATGGTTACTCTCCTATCAGTTCAGTTCAGTTCAGTCACTCAGTAATGTCTGACTCTTTGAACCCCATGGACTGCATGCAGCACACCAGGTTTCCCTGTCCATCACCATCTCCCGGAGCTTGTTCAAACTCATGTCCATTGAGTTGGTGATGCCATCCAACCATCTCATCCTCTGTTGTCCCCTTCTCCTTCAGTCTTTCCCAGCATCAGGCTCTTCTCCAATGAGTCAGTTCTTCCTATCAGGTGGCCAAAGTATTGGAGCTTCAGCTTTAGCATCAGTCCTTCCAACCTTTATATTGAACTTCTGTTTAAATTCTGGTGCAGTTTTGTTTCGTGATTGAACTCAAACAGATACAAACTGACTGTAGGAATTGGTCACAGGTACAAAAAGTTTCTTATCCATTTTTGGCAAAAGTCACCATTTTTTACCAAGACCTTCACACTTAAGTCTCCATGATATCTAACTCTTTTTAAAAAAAAAATCAGGTTTTTTGTGTTTGGCTGCACTAGGTTTTAGTTGTGGTATGCAGATTTAGTTGTAGCATGTGGGATCTAGTTCCCTAACCAGGGGTTGAACCCAGGCCCCCTGCATTAGTCAGGCGGAGTCTTAGCCACTGAACCACCAGGGAAGTCCTGATACCCAACTCTAAAAAGGCAGGATAGTTTGCCATCTGCCTCCTTGACAGATCATAATCTCCACAATAAAGATTCAACTTCTCTCCAAGATATGTATTTCTGTCAATCAGTGTTGCTAATGGAACACTGGACATGATAGAGAAGCTCAAAAACCTAAAAATGAATATCTGTTTACAGTGATGTTGTATTTTTATGGGGGTTAAATTCAAAAGTCAGGAACAAAATAAAAAATTAACTATATTCTAAATTATACTCTAAAATATCTTAAATGGTTCACAAGGAATATAACATGAATTGATTATCTAACACTGAGGAACAATGTGTATACATGTGTCAGTAATACAACATTCATATACATACATAAAATTCCTATACAAAATATCTCATGTCTCATATTTACATGAAATATTAACACATATTAATTTATGTGAGAGGGCAACACTCACCTTATATTAAGTTCATATATGATTGTTGAGAAAATAGAATATTCATGTAGTCCTAAATTATCAGCCCTCAGGTTACTCACCAATTAGACGGGAACAAATATAACTTTATAATTAAAATACCTGGCCATTAACACCTTAACCAAGTGATCAAATTTATCACCACCAATAGTCAAATGACTTCATGTTTCTCCTGATGTGATACAAGAGGACACTACACTGTCTATGAAGTGCCCTGAAAAATTATGGTTAATGTGGATTTTACCATGAGGATATAACCGGAGAAATCTAAAACATAAGACATTCTGTAGAACAATAGAGCTAGGTTCTTTTTTTAAAAAAATCAATGTTTAAAGAAAACAAAAAGGTGGAGGGACTGTTCTAGATTAAAAGAGACTAAAAAGACACAACATCAAATGTAATGCATAAACTTAATGCATAACATCAAATGTAATGGAATAAATTTTGTGTCCTGATTATAGAAAAACCTACACAAGGCATTTTGTGGACATTGGGGGGAAATTGCAAATGAATTGTGGAATTGTTACTTTTCTTGGCTCTGATTATGCTGTTGTGGTTAGAGATACAAGGGATGTGCTACCGTGTTTACTGATGTGAGTGTAAGACACAGGTATTTTGTGTTATTTGGTGACATAATAGGCGAGACACTGTTTAGTGGTGTGTGGTAAGAAGATGTCCTTGTTTTTAGAAGATAAATGCTGTCATATTTAGTGGAGAAGTATGATACTTAAGTTTCTTTTCTTTTTTTAATCAATTAATTTATTTTGGGTGGTGTCAGGTCTTCCTTGTAGCATGTGGACTCTCCTAGTTCTGGCACATGGGTTCAGTAGTTGCAGTGCTCAGGCTTAATTGTCCCACAGCACATGGAATCTTAGTTCCTGGAACAGGGAGCCAGCTCACATCCCCTGCATTGGAAGATGTATGGATTCTTAACCACTGCATCACCAGCAAAATCCCTATAGTATATTATTGAAATCAGCTTTTTATTTGGAATTTTTTATAGCCTTTCCCTTCTCCAGGGGACCGTCCCAATCCAGGGATTGAACCCAGGTCTCCTGCATTTCAGATGGATTCTTTACCAGCTGAGCCACAAGGTAAGCCCAAGAACACTGAAGTGGGTAGCCTACCCCTTCTCCAGTGGATCTTCCCAACCTAGGAATTGAACCAGGGTCTCCTGCATTGCAGGTGGATTCTTTACCAACTGAGCTATCAGGGAAGCCCTCTATAATCACAAAGTTAAAGTAATTAAAGGAAGAGGCTCTTAGACTGAGGTGATCCTAATGCTTTGGTCGTCTATGTAAGCAAACCCAAACCTAACCCAGAGTCAATGCACTTGAATCCAAGAAAACAAACCTTAGGGACAACCAATCACTAACAGCCAACTCAGCTTTCCCAGATAAGATGGTTGCTTAAGGTTGTTGTTGTTCAGTCGCCCAGTCATGTCTGACTCTTTGCGACCCTATGGACTGCAGCAAGCCAGGCCTCCCTGTCCCTCACCATCTCCTGAAGTTTGCCCAAGTTTATGTCCACTGCATCGGTGATGCCATCAGCCATCTCATCCTCTGATGCCCTCTTCTCCTTCTGCCCTCAATCTTTCCCAGCATCAGGGACTTTTCCAGTGAGTCAGCTATTCACATCAGTTGACCAAAATACTGGAGCTTCGGCTTCAGCATCAGTCTTCCAAGTATTCAGAGTTGATTTCCCTTAAGATTGACTGGTTTGATCTCCTTGTACTTCAAGGGACTCTCAGAAGTCTTCTCCAGCACTACAGTTTGAAGGCATCAATTCTTTGGCACTCTGCCTTCTTTACAGCCCAGCACAACTGTATGTGACCACCACTGGTTAAGGTATAGCCAATCAAATTATTTCCTTGCTTTGCTTTGGGGTCTTCTCTATAAAAACCTCTCCATCAGCTCCTATTTGTTGAATATTCCTAGCCACTTTTGACTTAATGCTGCCTGGTTCAAACTTATGAATGTTCAAGTAAACGCTTAAAAAATTCTGTGTCTCAGCTTATCTTTTAACACCAACGAAACTGAGTAGTGCTTTTCTTTTGACCTGTCATTATCAGGTTCTATACCAGTTAAACAAAGTTAATTAGAGAGCATTCCTTCTTTTCCTAGGCTCTGAATAAACTGAACAATCGTTATTAGTTCAAAAATTAGGTAAAATTAGGTGTTCTACTTCTTAGTAGAAGTTAGTAATTTAAATTTTACTAGAAAATCTATGAGGATGGTTCCTGATGGCGCTGTGGTGAAGACTCTGCCTGCCAACGCAGGAGACAAAAGAGACGCAGTTTCGATCCCTGGGTCAAGAAGATCCCCTGGAACAGGAAATGGCAACCCACTCCAGTATTCTTGCCTGGAAAATTCCGTGGACAGAGGAGCCAGATGGGCTATAGTCCATGGGGTCACAAAGAGCCAGACATGACTGAGCACACACACATACACACACAAACACACACAGAAAATCCAGTTATCTCTACTGTGGTTATAAATATTTTATTATTTGGCTGCACTGGGTCTTCGTTGGTGGCACATGGGAGCTTCTAGTTACAGCACGTGGGATCTAGTTCCCTAATCAGGATTGAATCTGAGCCCAGTTTTAGGAGTGCTGAGTCTTACTTACTGGAACACCAGGGAAGTCCCTCTACTGTGGTTATGAAGTTGCACATAGCCTCAAAATTATTTTTTAAATTTAATTAATCAATTAATTTAGTTTTGGCTGCACTGGGGCTTCAGTTGCTTCACCGGGCTTTCTCCAGTTGAGCTGAACCAGGCCTACTCTTCACTGTGGTGTTCAGGCTTCTCATTGAGGTGGCTCTTCTTGTTTCAGAGCATCGGCACTAGGACCGGTGGGCTTCAGTAGTTGCAGTGCATAGGTTTGTTGCTCCTTGGCATGTGGGATCTTCCTGGACCTGCAATTGAATCTGTGTCCCCAGCATTGGCACGTGGATTCCCAACCACTGGACCATCAGGGAAGTCCTCAAAATTATTTTAAACATAATGTCTATGGTTTAACCTTTCACATTTCTCGTGTTTTTGTTTTGTTTTGTTCTCATTTGTCAATATTGTGTTTCACTTATCTTTTAGAACCAAACTGAATTTTAAAAATCTGGCCCACTATTCATCCATTTCAGAATTTCAGAATCTACACTGGCAGAAGAAATTTTCACATATTGAGGTATAGGGAAATTGAAACTGTGTGCAAGCTCCTGCATCCTTGTCTTTTGAAGTAAAAGGCTGACTCAAGAGTTAATGATTGGGAAATGTGAAGATGTAGAAACAAAGAACAGCTGTTGGGCTAGGGAACTAACAGTTTAGACTATAATTCTGTGACATAGCAGAATCAGTGAACTCCATTTCCTGAAAGATATAGATAAAGGCCTGACGCACATTCCTAAGTTGTTTTTACAGGAAGCAGACCCCTGAAGATGAAAACTACTAACCATAGATCCTAGACTGATTGAAACCAGAAGGTTGACTTGAAACTTTGCCTTGATGCCAACCAGTCCAAGAACTGTCCATGAGCTGATCATGCCCTGCTCCTTGAACACTTGAGAACTCCTCACTGCCTCCTCCAGGGTGAGTCACACAGTCTTGAGGGCATTAGCCCACGGTGGCCCCCTTTGCCTGGCAAAGCACTAAAAGCTATTCTTTTCTACTTCATCCAAAACTCTCTCCACATTTCTATTCGGCACCAGTGAACAGAGGCTGAGTTTTGGCAACAAAATCATTCTGGCTTATACATAATTTGGCCTGAACTTTATGTTACTGAAATGGCTTTCTTTCCTGTTTTTCATACATTATCAGTTCAGTTCAGTCACTCAGTCGTGTCCGACTCTTCGCAACCCCATTGACTGCAGCACACCAGGCCTCCCTGTTCATCACCAACTCCTGGAGTTTACTCAAACTCATGTCCATTGAGTTGGTGATGCCATGCAACCATCTCATCCTCTGTCATCCTCTTTTCTTCCTGCCTGCAATCTTTCCCAGCATCAGGGTCTTTTCAAATGAGTCAGTTCTTCTCATCAGGTGGCCAAAGTATTGGAGTTTCAGCTTCAGCATCAGTCCTTCCAATGAATATTCAGGACTGATTTCCTTTAGGATGGACTGGTTGGATCTCCTTGCAGTCCAAGGGCCTCTCAATAGCCTCTCAATACCATTGTTCAAAAGCATTAGTTCTTTGGCGCTCAGCTTTCTTTATAGTCTAACTCTCACATCCATACATGACTACTGGAAAAACCATAGCTTTGACTAGATGGACCTTTGCTGGCAAAGTAATGTCTCTGCCTTTTACTATGCTGTCTAGGATGGTCATAACTTTTCTTCCAAAGAGCAAGCATCTTTTAACTTCATGGATGCAGTCACCATCTGCATTATATATCTGCATTATACATGGCTGCAGATGTACCATCATACATTATTCATCTCGTTTAACCATTAAAGAGAAAAAAAAAAGCATGATCCAGAAGTAAAGACGGTTCACTTTGAAGATGGGAATAAATAAACACCTCCCCTCCTATAAGCCCATGCCAGTACTCCTTTAGGGCTTCCCTGATGGCTCAGCTGGTAAAGAATCTGCCTGCAATGTGGGTGACCTGGGTTCGATCCCTGGGTTGGGAAGATCCCTTGGAGAAGGGAAAGGCTATCCACTCCAGTATTCTGGCCTGGAGAATTCCATGTACTGTATGGTCCATGGGGTCACAAAGAGTTAGAGATGACCAAGCAACTTTCACTTTCAGTATTCCTTTAAAGATAAGATTCCTTTCCCAGACACTAAGGCTATACTGACTCCCTGTGTACATGATAATCTGTCTCTTGAAATTTTGAAGGAATGTTCTCATGTCATGTTTGATGTATGTATTTTGCTCTGACAAAATACAAACTATGCTGAAAGCCATGCTTCTAAGACCAGTTTCTCAGAACTACTGACAAGCTAAATCCTCCAATATGGTTCTCAGTACAGCTGAATTAAAACCTTCCTCTATTGCTTATTGTAGGTTGTTTATTGATTTTTTGCATCCACAATAGTTGTTCATTTTATATGTAACAAAATTCAATAAGTAATGTTTTACAAGAAGGACATGAAAATGGCCCAAATATAAGGGAATACTCAAAAAGAGAAAACTCATAACCGCACATCCTAGAAGTTAACTACAAATGTTACTGTGACTTTCCTGGGATCTTATTAGCTACATGTCTTTTTATCTATATTTAAGTACTTACACGGAGAAGGCAATGGCAAGTCACTCCAGTACTATTGCCTAGAAAATCCCATGGATGGAGGAGCCTGGTAGGCTGCAGTCCGTGGGGTCGCTAAGGGTCGGACACAACTGAGCGACTTCACTTTCACTTTTCACTTTCCACTTTCACACATTGGAGAAGGAAATGGCAACCCACTCCAGTGTTCTTGCCTGGAGAATCCCAGGGATGGGGGAGCCTGGTGGGCTTCCGTCTATGGGGTCACACAGAGTCGGACACGACTGAAGTGACTTAGCAGCAGCAAGTACTTACAAATGGCAAGCCACTCCAGTACTCTTGCCTAGAAAATCCCATGGATGGAGAAGCCTGGTAGG
Organism: Moschus berezovskii; assembly: GCF_049115385.1. Classification (NCBI taxonomy): domain Eukaryota; kingdom Metazoa; phylum Chordata; class Mammalia; order Artiodactyla; family Moschidae; genus Moschus; species Moschus berezovskii. Next base: position 16,320,664 of record NC_142481.1, read on the forward strand.
CTGCAGTCCATGGGGTCACTCAGTCGGACACGACTGAGCGACCTCACTTTCACTTTTCACTTTCACGCATTGGAGAAGGAAATGGCAACCCACTCCAGTGTTCTTGCCTGGAGAATCCCAGAGACTGGGGAGCCTGGTGGGCTGCCGTCTATGGGGTCGCACAGAGTCGGACACGACTGAAGCGACTTAGCAGCAGCAAGTACTTACAAAATGTTTGAAAACAGTATGACATATTTTAACAGTATTACCTATTATTAAGTTTAGTTTTAGTATTGGTAGTCCATTCCGGGATTCAGTGTTGTCCTTCTTGAACCTCCCCGAGCCCTTCTCGGACTCCCCCATCAAGAGCTCGATTACTCCCCTTCAGTCTCTCCCCAACCAGACCGCCAACCCGTTAGCCTGGGACTACATTTCCCAAAAGCCTCCAGGGTGGGTCCAACCCCTACTGGGCGTCTCTGGGGCCCCGCCCAAGTCGTTTGGAAAAGCCTTGACTTCCGGCTGCGGCGTTCGGAGTTCCAGACCGAGGGCTGCGCTTGGGGTCTACGCTGCGGACCTCTGGGAATGAAACTTGAGCTGAAACTTGAGCACCCCCTTACCCTGACTGTGGGCTACGTTTCCCAGAAGCCTCCACGGGCCACAACCCTTTCTTACCCATCCAAGGCCACCTGTTGCTACCTCGACCGGTCGGTTCGCCCCGATCCTTGGAGGATGCTCAGGCGCGACTGGGCGATCGGGACTGGGCTTCGTTGAAGCTTGGAACACGACGCGACTCGGGACGAAAAAGGTTGTGCCTGCCCAGGCCCTGCTTGGATTTTTCCTCCCCTGGACTACATTTCCCCGAGGGCCCCTCGGTATATGCGGCTTCCGTACGAAGTTGGCCGGAGTTCGGACGCAAAGGATTGAGGCATTCGAGGTTGCTTCGCTCACTGGTTTGGGGCGGATTCCATCAGACTGGCGTGAGAGGACCTCAGAGAAGTGAACGGTGAGGGGCCCCGGGGCAGGTCTGGGGTTTGTCAGGAGTTTTAAATATGGGTGGCTGTCGGGCATGTCCAAGCAAGGTGCCCGCGCTCGAAAAATACAGCCTGACGGGGAGGGGGTGGCATCCAGGCCGCCTGTCCACGCCGGCTAGGGGTCGGATGTCTGAAGGTCAGGAGTGTCGCAGCTGTGTGGTTGGCTGCCTGCTTGGGGAAAGCCCGCGAGATGCTCCCTGAAAGTGGTTTGTGCGCCAGAGGTCCGGTGCTGGGCAACCAGGATCTTGCGGGGCTGTGGTGGGTATCCTGTAGAAGCTGGACTCTGGCTCTGTGCGTGGGTGTGTGGGTAGGTGTCTGCGTGGGTGCGCGCGCACCCCCTATATGGCCACGTCGCCGACTCTGCCTTTGGGGCTGGAGCTGGGAATGGCGCCATTTTTGTACATTTTTGGCAGGTGTTGAATGGGGTCCGCGGGTGGGTGGGTCCTGGGCGCTTGCCTCGGGCCGGGATCGCGCTGCCGTTGCACTCTTCGGCCCAAGAACTGACACAACTGCAGCAGCTCGCTCTCCAGCGCAGTGAATCGCGTTCTCCTGGGGCCGTTCATGGTGGTGTCGGGGGTTTCTAGGGTGCTTTCCAGGTGGTGCTAGTGATAAAGAACCCACCTGCCAATGCAGGAGATATAAGAGACGCGGGTTCGGTCCCTGGGTCGGGAAGATCCCCTGTAGGAGGGCAAGGCGGGCCACTCCAGTATTCTTACCTGGAGAATCCCATGACAGAGGATCCTGGTGGGTTACAGTCCATGGAGTGGGAAAGAGTCGGACACGACTGAAGCAACTTAGCACTCTCGCACGGGGTTTCTAGAGCTTTGGGTTGGGATTCTCCTTCTACTTCCACTTCTCTGCTTTTCACCTTGTGGCTGCCAAGGCCCAGTCACGTGCCCCCAGCCTAGAGGACAGAAATGTGGGACTCTAGCAGGTGGATCCAGTTAGGATGTTTCTTTGCATCACAGATCTGGGCTCAGTTTGGGTCTGGAAGTACCCAAAGACAGGCCCTTGTGAAAGAAAGAGGCCACAGTCTGGGAGTCTTTCCCAGGACTCCCATCTGGGCCCCTAAGGTTGTCTGCTCTTCTTTTTGATGATGAGAGAGGTAGCTGGCCTCTTTGGCTTTGGGCTCCCTCTCAGTGCCTGGGGTGGAGCAGGGATTTGTTCTGCCTTGGGCTCCCCCAGGCTCCAGGAAGGACCTGCAGTCTCATAGTTTCTTAACCATTTTCTATTTTTTTCCTTCTCTAAGAATCCAGAAGAGGAGAAGAAAAGAGTGCTGTGCATCAAAAGTCATGGTGGAGGAGGTAAAGTTGTTTGCCATTCTCTTCTTGGAAAGGGCGACTTGTTGGTTTTCAGGACACTATCATTTCAGGATTCTATGGGAAGATCTCCTGGAGAAGGGAAAAGCTACCCACTTCAGTGTTCTGGCCTGGAGAATTCCATGGATTGTATGATCCATGGAGTCACAAAGAGTCAGACACAACTGAGCGGCTTTCACTTTACTTCACTTCATCCAGGAGATTAACAGTAGTGATTTGGAGAAAGGGGGAGAGAGAAGGAAACCACAGATGGTTAAACCCAGGCTATCTGCTTTGCATGTATTCTCATCTGGAGTTTCCATTTCCCTGGATTTTGTTCAGTGTTGTAACAATCTTGGGGGCTTCCTTGATGGCTCAGTGGCAAAGAATTCACCTGCCAGTGCAGGAGACATGGGTTCAATCCCTGGGTCCAGAAGATCCTCTGGAGAAGGAAATGTCAACCCACTCCAGTATTTTTGCCTGGGAAATCCCATGGACAGAGGAGCCTGGTGGGCTGCAGTCCATGGAGTCATGAAAGAGTCAGACAAGACTGAGCAACTAAACAGCAACATAACAGTCTTGAGAGAATGTGCTTGTGTGATTTGGTAGGGAAATTGAAGACCAGAATAAGTTACTTAAATCTTACTAATTTATTTCTTGTAAAAGAAATTTTAGGGGTCCAGGTTCACTGTAGCCTGTTGGCTTCCAAATTTCTAACAGCATGGAATGCCTGCCAGCCCCTTTCAGATCTTGATATTTCTCCATCCCCGCCCAAATAAAAATAACCTAATTGCTCTCTTTGTGATGATTAAAGTAATACAGTAAGTGAAGTCTCTCAGTTGTGTCCGACTCTTTGTGACCCCATGGACTGTAGTCCGCCAGGCTCCTCCATCCGTGGGATTTTCCAGGCGAGAGTACTGGATTGGGTTGCCATTCCGTTCTCCAAAAGTAATACAGGTTTCTTGCAAAAATTTCAAAATTTGAGTAAGTTATTAAAGTTTAATGCCCATGGTCCTACCATCTACAGGTAATCATTATTAATATTTTAAATTATTTTATCTGCACATATGTGTGGGTGTGTAATTTTGTTTTCAGAATGGGATCAAATTACTAATAGAAGAATTTAACTTATTGGGTGTTCACTTTGAACCACTTGTAGCTTAAAGTTCTTGATATGTTATCTTGTTGGATCCATATAACAACCCTATCAGTCAGCTACGAATGTGAATTCTGTGACTTTTTTTTTTCCCCCTCCACATTTTAACTTCTTTGAAACCAGGATGGGTTTTCCAGTTCCTGGCAAGTTATAGTTTAATTGATGACATTTATTTCTTTCCTGGTATATAAAATAATGGTGGCTTTACAAACAATGGCATGTCAGATTTGATGAAATTTGGTATTATTCTGAGTTGACAGATGAGAAAATAGATTCTGCTGAGTCAGTTGCTCCAGAATTACAGTTAATAAATGGTACAGTTGGAATTTCTAAATTGCCTACTGATTTTTCTTGGCCATTTGTCAGTTTATACATTAAGCATATTAAGCATACATTAAGCAAAGTTCTTTTCAGAACTACTCTGTCATTTATAGGTTGTTTTAGAAGTATTTTTTCACAGTTAATCTATTTTGTGTGTGTTTCTGTCATGCCAGAAGTTCTTCTCTAATACAAAAATATAAAATCACTCATTTTTCTAAAGTACGTTTTGTCTAAGCAGTTTAATCTTTAAGGTATCTGATTTGAGATATAACTACAGAATATTGGCTGTAAAATTCCTGTGTGTGTATGTGCTCAGTTATGTCTGGCTCTTTGGGAGTTTTTCCCCCTCAATGTGTCTGAGTTAGAACTCTTTTTTTTTTTTTATTAATTCTGTCCAGTTGCTTTTCAGAACTACGTATTTCTTTAGTCTTGAAATATTTAGGCTAAATATTCTTTAGAAATATTCTTTTTTTTTTATAAAGAATAAATAGAAAAAAAGAAAGAAGAAATATTCTCTTTTTTTTTCCCTTGGATAAATCTGTTTCTTCCTTTGTCTTTGACTTTTCTTATGAATTCTGTGGAAACTTACTGAGTTTGTCTTCATATTTCCATTCTGGTCAGAACCTTCCTAAGATTCTGAGAAAGGGACCATATCGTCCTCCTCAATTCTCAGCACATTTTGGTGAGGAAGAAGCTCCAGCTTCCCTTTGCCCTTCAACCTTTGACTGTCCATTTCTCCCTCTATTTCCTCCTCTTAGAATTCTTGTCGTCCTTTCTCTGTATTAATGATATTTGCACTGCATAAAAGGGTAGCGCCCACCTCCCGTTTCTCCCATTTCTTATCTCTCTGACCATGAACTTCCTCAAAACTTCTGTATAATGTAGTCTGCAGGCTTTGGGGAATATGCTAATAATGGAAATGTCACCCCACTGTCTTTGTGCCAGGTAAAACTTTTGTGGGAACAGGTAGTGCATTTACCTAATTGAACTCCTTGAAAGTGTTAGTTGCTCAGTTGTTCCAACTCTTGTTGATCTCATGGACTGTAGCCCGCCAGGCTCCTCTGACCATAGAATTCTCCAGGCAAGAAAGAATACTAGAGTGGATAGCCATTCCCTTTTCTAGGGGATTTTCCCCACCCAGGGATTAAACCTACGTCTCCTATATTGCAGGCAGATTCTTTACCACTGAGTCACCAGGGGAACCTCGATTGGACTCCCTAACTCTAGTTTATTCCTCCAAAATAAAATAGTCCAATTGCATCACTTCCTTTATTCAGTGAATCCCTGTTACTTTCAGGATAAAACCCCAGCTCTTTCACACTATTGTTTATTTACTATAGTGAATATCTATATTTACTAGAGCACCAGTCCTAGTATTGGCCTTGAGTGGTAAGTCAAGATGATGTATTTAGTCCTGGCAAAGATGACCGTCATCCAAGGCCTTTCTTTTCTGGCCCTTTCGGATTTCTCCAGCATCACAGCTGTCCACTCCTTTCCCAGAATCCCTCACCATTTACCCCCATTAACTTACCTTTCCTCAGACACATAGGATGCAATTTGTCTCCCTCTCTACCTCCAACCTAGCACATTCACTGTTCTTGGAATGCTGTTCAGTCTGTTTTCATTTGTTGGAATTCTGTTACTTTTCTGGGCCCCAGTTACTCTTTTACATGTTACGTGAAATTTTCCACATACCCCTCAACTTAAGTGAGTCACTGTTAGTTCATTTTAAAGGAATTCCATTTATATAACTGCTTCTTTCCTCCCTTACCCTTCTACCTTTGATTTCCCCTCATAGTGTTGTGCTCTGCAGTGATAAACAGAGCAAACCAAGTGTTTTCTGCTTCCCTAGATGCAGAGTCCAGCTCAGGGTTCTTGCCAAGGATCAGGAAATCCCTGGCTGCATGTGCAAGGGTCAGAAGTGGAAGGGCATCATCTGGAGGGCTGGAGAAATCTAAATTTAAAGCCAAGCAGTGCCACTGCTTACTGCAAACTTGAGTAAATTATTTCTTCACTAACCTAAAGAGTCACAGGCCTTTCCTGAAGATTAATACATATAAGACACCAGGGACTAAAAGTGCTTAATGCACTGTAATTGTGCTTGAGGCACAATGAGTACTGCCTATCAGCAGTAAGGCTGAGGGTAGGAATGAAAAGCAGGAAAGCCATGGATGATCTTGGTTGGGGACCAGGATGTGCAGACCATGAGGATTCTGAAAATTATGGTTTCATGTAAAGCTGTCATTGGAAAAGACCCTTATTGAAGTCAAAAGGAGAATGGGATGGCAGAGGATGAGATGGTTGGATAGCATTACCGACTCAGGGGACATGAATTTGAGCAAACTCCGGGAGATAGTGAAAGACAAGGGAGGCTGGCCTGCTGCAGTCCATAGGGTCACAGAGAGTCGGACATGGTGACTGAACAACCAGAACAACAACAAAAGTCATGGCAGCCTGCATACAGGTAGTTGAGCTTGGCTGAGGCTGCTGAGAACCTGCTGATCATACTGGTTGTTTGGCCCACTGTTGGTGATTCTGGACAGGGTCTTTGTGGAAAGAGGTTCTAGATTGGGTTCTCGGGGCCCTAGTTCTGGGATATGGGCACAAAGCCAAGGAAGTACTTGAGTCTTAGGCATGGAGGCGGCTGGAGACCTCTGTTGCGGAATCCGTCTAGGGCTGGGCCTGCCTCAGTGTCCTGTGCTCTGGGCCTGAGAATGTCCTCATGTCTCTAAGATGCTCCTCACCTGAGGAGCTGAGCATCTTCCTGATAGACCAAGGGTCTACCCGGGGCAGATCAGAGCAGGCTCTTGTGGGTTCAGATGAGCTCCTTATGGTGGAAAGTTATTTCTTCTGAACACATTATGTACAGTTGGATTCCCTGGAGTTCAGGGAAAGCCAAGGTTTGTTACTCTTCCTCAGGTGGAGAAAGAGAAAGGGACTCTGTGTCTGTGTGTGCACGCACTGGGTTGCCAAAGGCAGGAAGATAGGAACAGGGGAGGAGAGAGGAAACTTCATTTGCGGACTCTGAGGTCAGTCTGGTGATTCAGGGCTATTCTTGCCTCTTCCTCCTTTGCTTTCTTAACTTGTATTTCACTTGGGTGAACCCAGGATACAAATGATCTGGTTTGTAACCCTAAAAGCCATGCTTACGTGAATTGATGTTTCTTCTGTCTCCTACATCAAGAGCATTTTTTTATTTTGGAAGATTTGAACTGTGGATTTCTTTTTCCTGGAACTGCTTGCTTCCCTGAGCCTCTCTGAAGAACTTGTTCTCCAGTTCTTCCAATTCCAATGAGTGTCGCTGCTGTCCCCTAAGTGTCTCTCTTCCCCAACAAATGTTTAATCGTTTATTCAGAAACTATTTAGCATTCCATAAGTGTATATCCTTCCACTGGGAGTACTGATGGAATGGGAAAACCAACCCTTGCTGGAAATTGTGTCCCTCTCTTGTTAGAGCTGTGCTTTGATGAAGTGGAGGTGAGTGGTTAAGTGAGACTCCATGTTGAAGACTTGGGTTTTCCGATTATAGTGGATGCATGCCCAGTCCCTCAGTCGTGTCTGACTCTTTGTGACCCCATGGACTGTAGCCCACCAGGCTTCTCTTCCATGGGAGTTTCCCCACAAGAATACTGGAGTGTGTTGCCATTTCTTTTTCCAGGGGTTTCCAATTAGACAAGAAGGTAATTGATACTGATTTTTTTGATTATTAGTATTTGCTCATATTTTTGGCTCTGAGATTTTTGGGGACTAAGGATATGATAGAGATATGATAGATTCTGTGTATGCAGTTATGTGATAGTCCACATGGAACCTGTGGGTCCATTTTGAACTTGTGTAGTGTTTTCTCATTGTGGGTCCCATCGTGTGAGTCTGGATCTTACTCCATTAGTTCTGGGAGTTCTGAAACAAAGAGAGTATAGTTGGGGACACTTTATTATAACAGGAACCATTCAACCAGATGTATAAATTATTAAGAAGTAATGACCCTTGTAACTGCAACAAAACTTTAGAGAACTTGTCTAAGCTAGTGCTGCAAAATACAGCACTGAATACATAAGATGGGGTGTTGTACACCCAGAAAAAATGTCTATTTGTGGACATGGAGAATAATTAGGATTAAATATTCTGGCATATTTATGAGCCTGAGTTTTTAAGAAATGATTAAATCACATGAGCTATATTCAAATCCTATTTTCAGAGAGAGAGGTTTTTAAAGATATCTTTGAATGATTCAGACTTTTGAACAAATTTCTTAAATGGGTAAATGCAAGGAGATGATCACAGTGTTGTGTGCTGAACATAGCATGTGTTATGTACTTGTATGTACAGTTTTATTTAATTGGGAAACACTGATTATCTAGACTTTGATTATTCCTAGACCTGGCTGGATAATGAAAAAGGATAATGCCAAAGAGGTTATATCTGTAGTTGCAGGCATGTTTAAGAATGATTTGAATGACACAGGTACTGTAACCAATATTTTATAATAATTATAAATGGAAAATAATCTTTAAAAATTGTGAATCACCATGTTATGTACCTGAAACATACAGTATTATACATCAACTATATCTCAGTTTTAACAAATGGTGTGTACACCAAGAATGTGTACTGTGATCACCCTTGTTTCCACACTGAACTGTATGTTTTTTTTTTTCTTTTTTTTCTAATTGAAGTATAGTCAATTTACAATGTTGTTAGTTTCAAGTGTACAGCAAAGTTATTCAGTTATACATATACGTATCTTTTCAGATTCTTTTCCTTAAAAGTTATTACAAAATGCTGTGTATAGTTCCCTGTGCTATCCTTATTGGTTATATTATATATATATTAGCAGTGTGTATGTGTGTTAGTAGCTTAGTCGTGTCCAGTTCTTTGTGACCCCATGGACTATAGCTCACCAGGATCCTCTGTCCATGGAATTCTCCAGGCAAGAATACTGTAGTGGATTGCCATTCCCTTCTCCAGGGGATCTTCCCAACCCAGGTCTCCCTCATTGCAGGCAGATTCTTTACCGCCTGAGCCACCAGGGAAGCCCTATATAATAGTATATATATGTTAATCCCAAACTTCTAATTTATCCCTCCTCCCACCCTTTCCCCTTTGGTAAGCATAAGTTTGTTTTCTGTCTGTGGGTCTGTTTCTGTTTTATATATAAGTTCATTTGTATCATTTTTTTTTTAAGATTCCACATATAAGCAATAACATCTTATTTGTCGTTCTCTGTCTGGCTTACTTCACTTAGTATGATAATCTCTAGGTCCATCCATGTTGGATGGATGTCCAAAACATGCAAATAGCATTGTTTCATTCCTTTTTATAGCTGACTGATATTCCATTGTATAAATACACCACATCTTCTTTATCCATTCATCTGTTGATGGACATTTAGGTTGCTTCTGTGTCTTAGCTATTGTCAGTAGTGCTGCAGTGAATATTGCAGTGTATGTATCTTATTGAATTATGGTTTTCTCCAAACATATACTCAGGAGTGGGATTGCAGGATCATATGGTAGCTCTGTTTTTAGTTTATTAAGAAACCTCCAAACTGTGTTCCATAGTGGCTGTACCAATTTAGATTCCTACCAACAGTGTAGGAGGGTTCCTTTTTCTCCACACCCTCTCAAGCATTTATTATTCATAGACTTTTTAATGATGGCCATTCTGACTAGTGTGAGGTGATACCTCACTGTGGTTTTGATTTGCATTTCTCTAATAATTAATGATGTTGAAGCATCTTTTCATGTGCTTTTTCCACCTCTGTATGTCTTCTTTGAGATCCCTTGGACTGCAAGGAGATCCAACCAGTCCATTCTAAAGGAGATCAATCCTGGGTGTTCATTGGAAGGACTGATGCTAAAGCTGAAATTCCAATACTTTGGCCACCTCACGCAACAAGTTGACTCACTAGAAAAGATTCTGATACTGGGAGGGGTTGGGGGCAGGAGGAGACAGGGACGACAGAGAATGAGATGGCTGGATGGCATCACTGACTTGATGGACATGAGTTTGAGTGAACTCTGGGAGTTGGTGATGGACAGGGAGGCCTGGCGTGCTGTGATCCATGGGGTCGCAAAGAGTCCCATGCTGTGATTCATGGGGTCGCAAAGAGTTGGACACGACTGAGCGACTGAACTGAACTGAACTGATGTCTTCTTTGAAGAAATGTCTGTTTAGGTCTTTTGCCCATTTTTTGATTAGGCTGTTTGTTTTTGATACAGAGCTGTTGATTTATCCATTTTGAAAGGTCCAGCATGTCCTTTTTTTCCAAACAACGTTTTCCTATTGAATTGCTCTCTTAATTTTCTTTTATTTTCTTGAAAAGATTTTGTCCCATTAATTTCTGTGTATTTTTATCTGTGGTTTCAGGATTTCAAGTTCAAAGATGTGGTCATTTACTTCTCTCAGAAAGAGTGGGAATGCTTGCACTCTGCTCAGAAGGATTTGTACCGAGATGTGATGCTGGAGAATTATAACAACCTGATCTCACTGGGTAAGTTGATTTGTCCTCCAAAACTCAGAATTGGTCTTAAACTTTTATATTTATTTTAATAATTTCTTGTGAAGTGAAGAAGTGAAAGTCACTCAGTCGTGTCCGACTCTGCAACCCCATGGACTATACATACATGGAATTCTCCAGGCCAGAATACTGAAGTGGATAGCCTTTCCCTTCTCCAGGGGATCTTCCCAACCCAGGAATCAAACCCAGGTCTCCCTCATTGCAGGCAGATTTTTTACCAGCTGAGCCACAAGGGAATCCCAATTTCTTGTGAGTCCTTCCTGAATGCTTGGCTGAATTAACAATTCTTCCTAAGTGCTTACCAAAGAATGCTTTGTCCCTTGTGAAGTTAGAAACTGGCTGCTCCTTTATACATTATCATGTGTAAAACAGATAACTAGTAGAAAGCTGATATATAACACAGGGACCTGAGCCTGGTGCTCTGTGACAACCTAGTGGGGTTGTAGGGGGAGAGCAGGGAAGCTCAAGAGAGAGGGGATATATGTATATAATTATGACTGATTCACGTTGTTGTACAGCAAAAACCAACACAATATTGTAAAGCAATTATCATCCAATTAAAAATACATTAATAAAATAATGCATGCAGCCTAGGAAAAACAAACTTAAAAAATAAATATTCAGGACCTGAAATAAAAAAGAAAAATAAATCAGTTGCTCCATTGAACTTTATCTTCTTCCCCCTTTCCTCTTACCCTTAATTTTCTTACTCCTCTTTCGTGATAATCATGGACTGATTTTAATTCTGGGACACCCACAACATAACTTGATCCTTTTTTCCTTTCTTGAACAGGATTTGCCAATTTTAAGCCAGATGTGATCTCTTTATTGGAGCAGGGGAAGGAGCCCTGGATGGTTAAGGGCAAGGAGACAGAAGAATGGTGCCCAGGTGAGTAATAGAGATTCACATGGGAAATGCCGTGGAAGGTGTGACTCTCCTGGCCTATGAGAAGGCGGGCAGCACGTCTGAGATGTTGTTAGGAAAGCTCGCCAAGAAGCCTGAGATCTGGAGAAGAGAGTAATGTGTAATGCGAAACTGATGTTTCACATAAGTCTTCCAGTTGTTATTGCAGTTACCACTTTCTTGCTACTCTTCCTCATATTCCCTCTGATTTCAGGAAGGAAGTGCCTTTCTGCTTTCCTCCGTTCCTCCTTTCCATGAGATAACCATTTTCACCACACTTTGGGTCCAGTTTTGTTCTGATTTTTTTTTTTTAATAATTTTTATTTATTTATTTTTATTCTTGACTGTGCTGGGTCTTCATTGCTGCATGGGCTTTCTGTAGTTGTGGCAAGCTGGGCTTCAACTAAAGCTGCCCTCTAGTTGTGGTGTGTGGGCTTCTCATTGCAGTGGCTTCTCTTGCTGTGGAGCACCAGCTCTAGGGCACTCAGGCTTCAGTAGTTGCTGCATGTGGGCTCAGAAGTTGTGGCGCATGGGCTCAGTCACTCCTTGGCATGTGGGATCTTCCCAGACCAGTAGGTGGATTCCTTACCACTGAGCCTCCAGGGAAGCCTTGGGAGAAATTATACCAGTAGATAAATTAATGAACAAATACGTAATTATAAAATTGAGAAAAAGATTATGAGGGCAAAGAAAAGGATATAGAATAGAAAATTAAGATTTATAGAATGAAAGAAGCAGGCCATGGCAGATATCCTGGAACAGAGAGCATGCAAAGAAGCCAGAACATTTCCTGAAAGATGAGAATATAATTGGCATGACATGCAAGTTGAACGGAGGCCAGTATAGTGAACTCATGGTGAGTGAAGGTGACAGTACCTCAAAATTAAGTTGAAGAGGGAAGCAGGGGCCAGATGCTGCAGAATTTTGCAGTTCTGATAGTGAATTTTGTATATTTTAGGTGAAGGGGGAAGGCACTGCATTTAAACAGTGAGACCTACATTTTGAGTTGCCTCAGAAATCAGTGAGGGAGATAGAAAAACATACCAATAGCCATACATTCGGCAGACAAATATTATTTACTTTGTGCAGGTACAGTGAAGGGTGGACAGACAGTACAGAAGTAAACAAGTTAAAATATCTGTTGAGTTTAGAGGTGAAGTATACTGATGTTTGCAAGGTGACTTGATGTTTAGAGGGGTAGATAGATGTATAGTAAGGCAAGTAGATCCAAACATTTATTGTAGAATCTAGGTGATGAGATTATGGGAGTTCACTGTCTAGTTCTTTTCATTCTTCTGTGTTATGAAAACTTTCAAGAATAATGTTGTGGGAAAAGATAAAATGACATGTGATAAGTACACTGCAAAAAAGTACAGTAAGTAGATTGATGAAGGTCCTGTTTTGTAAAGAGTGGTCTCTTAAGTTGGCATCTAAATAGAGGTCAGAATGAAGTAATTGAAAGAGCCATGTTGATATCTTAGGGAAGATATTTGTAGGCAGAGATTCTGAAGGAAGGGTGTGCTTGGCAAATGTGAATGTCTGGTTGGTCAGGGAGCTAGAGTCAGCTTATGGGAGGGGATAAGGCAGTAAGGTCACAGAGAGGTAGTGCAGGACAAATTCTGGAAAGGCCCTGTGGATCACTGAGGGATTTTGACTTTTACTCTGGGTGAGAAGAAAATCCAGTGGGTGATTTTGAGCAGAAGGACATGATCGAACTTATTTTAATAAGAGCACTCTGGCTACTGTGTTGGGGATGGGATATCAGGAGGAAATAGGGAGATATGATGCTAGGATAGTGTTTTGTTAATCTTGGTGAGGGATGGCTCTGGACAAGGTGATTACTACTAGAGATACTAATAGAAGTAATCAAAACCTGGGGCTAGCGATGAGAGGACTTGCTGTTAGATAATGTCCTACTCCTTTAGATTCTCATTTAGTTGGTTGGTTCCTAGACATTACATATTTTTTAAAAAATATTTATAATTTATTTATTTGGCTACGCTGGATTTTAGTTGTGGCACATAAAATCTTCAGTGTTTAGTTACCAACTGCTGGATGCAGCATGTGGGATCTAGTTCCCCAAGTAGGGATCCAAGCCAAACCCCCTGGGTTGGGAGTGCGGAGTCTTAACTGCTAGACCACCTGGGAGGTCCCGGGCATTGTATTTTTAACAAGTTCCCCAGCTGATTCTCACCAGAAGTGAAAAGTCACTTCCCTGGGACTTCCCTGGTGGTGCAGTGGCTAAGACTCCAGTACTTCCAGCACAGGGGGCCTGGGTTCAATCACTGGTCAGGGAACTAGATCCCACATGCTGCAACTAAAGAGTTCACATGCTACTACTAAGACCTGGCACAGCCAAATAAATAAATATTTTAAAAATCACTTCCTTCATAAGTTGCCCTCATTTTCTCTATTCTTATTCCCCTCCCGTCCTTTTTTATTTCAAATTGTAACGCAGTGTTAAGAGCAATTTAAACTATTCACTATTTTTAGTTTGTTGTTTCTACCTTTCTCCTGCAACATGAAAATACTCTTTTCTTTGTTATCTTACAGACTGGGAATCTAGAAGAGAAGCCAAGACTTTATCTTTAAAGGAGGACAGTTATGAAATTCAGTCATTGCAACTGGAGATAACAAAGAGACTTACAAGCTCTAATCTTGAGTGTCCTAGAGTCAGAAATACCAGAAAAGTCAGATGCCACTTGGAAAGGCTACCGGAAGAACATTTCAGACAAGCCATAATAACTTCTGAAGAAAGATCCACTTCCATTCAGCACACAGATCCTAGAGCACCTCAGACAGCTCCTACTGGAACAAAATCCTGTGAATCCAAGGAATGTAAGACTTCCAGGTCCCAACCACACCAGAGTCAACATGAAAGAAGTTATAATAAGGAGAAAGACTCTAAATGTGGAGAATGTGAGAAAGCCTTTAATAGTAGGTCAGACTTGATGAAGCATCAGAGAATTCATGAAAGCCAAAAAAGTAATGAAAATAAGGAAGGTGACTTTATTTGTGACTCTCAGATTATGAAATCTCAGAGCATTAATACTGCTGAGAAACCTCATAAATGTAAGGAATGTGGGAAAACCTTTCATTCTACCTCACAGCTTAGTAAACACCAAAAGATTCACATAGGTGAGAAGCCCTTTAAGTGTACAGAATGTGAAAAGGCCTTTCCATCTACCTCACAGCTGAAGTTACATCAGAGGATTCATACCAATGAGAAATACTACGAATGTAAGGAGTGTGGGAAAGCCTTTACCCGACCCTCACACCTTCTTCGACATCAGAGAATCCATACTGGTGAGAAACCCCATAAGTGTCAGGACTGTGGGGAAGCTTTTCACTATGACACACAACTTAGTCTTCATCAGATAATTCATACTGGTGAGAGACGCTATGAATGTAAAGAATGTGGGAAGGTGTACAGTTGTGCCTCACAACTGAACCTACATCAAAGAATTCATACCGGTGAGAAGCCTCATAAATGTAGGGAATGTGGGAAAGGTTTTATCTCTGAGTCACATCTTGTCCGACATCAGAGTGTTCATACAGGGGAGAAACCATACAAGTGTAAGCAATGTGGGAAAGCCTTTCGCCGTGGCTCAGAACTTACCAGACATCAGAGAGCTCACACGGGTGAGAAACCTTATAAATGCAAGGAATGTGAAATGGCCTTTACTTGTAGCACAGAACTTATCCGGCATCAAAAAATTCACACTGGTGAGAGACCCCATAAATGTAAGGAATGTGGGAAGGCTTTTATTCGACGATCAGAACTTACTCATCATGAGAGAAATCATAGTGGTGAAAAACCCTATGAGTGTAAGGAATGTGGGAAGGCCTTTGGCCGTGGCTCAGAGCTTAGTCGACATCAGAAAATTCATACTGGTGAGAAACCCTATGAATGTGAGCAATGTGGGAAGGCCTTTATTCGTGGCTCACACCTTAGTCAACATCAAAGAATTCATGCAGGACAGAGGAGTGAGTGAAGATGTGGGAAACCTAAAATTTGACATCTGAGAGAAGCAAATGGCAACCCACTCCAGTATTCTTGCCTGGAAAATTCCACGGAGAGAAGAGCCTGGTGGGCTGCAGTCCATGGTGTCACATGACCAGAGCACGCATGCATGAGGGGTTGGAGGGAGATGGCTGGTAACAATAAACAGGTAAAACTAAAAAAAATAAAAATTGACATCTGGAAATTTGTGCTAGTAAAACAAGCCTATAATTGTTAGGAACATGGGAAAGCATTTAAAGACAGCAGCTTAATATCACACTTCATACTGTGGATATGAGGCCTTTAATTAAAGGCCAGAATTTGACATGTGTTACTGATGAGTTGCAGTCATGAAATTAAAAGATGCTTACTCCTTGGAAGGAAAGTTATGACCAACCTAGATAGTATATTAAAAAGCAGAGACATTACTTTGCCAACAAAGGTCCTTCTAGTCAAGGCTATGGTTTTTCCCGTGGTCATGTATGGATGTGAGAGTTGGACTGTGAAGAAAGCTGATCGCCAAAGAATTGATGCTTTTGAACTGTGGTGCTGGAGAAGACTCTTGAGAGACCCTTGTACTGCAAGGAGATCCAACCAGTCCATTCTAAAGGAGATCAATCCTGGGTGTTCATTGGAAGGACTGATGCTGAAGCTGAAACTGCAATACTTTGGCCACCTCATGCAACGAGTTAACTCACTGGAAAAGACTCTGATGATGGGAGGGGTTGGGGTCAGGAGGAGAAGGGGATGACAGAGAATGAGATGGCTGGATGGCATCACTGACTCTGTGGACATGAGTTTGAGTGAACTCCGGGAGTTGGTGATAGACAGGGAGGCCTGGCGTGCTGTGATTCATGGGGTCGCAGAGAGTTGGACGCGACTGAACTGAACTGAACTGATGAGAAAAATTATAAATGTTTGGAATTGGGAAGGGTGTATCTGTATTTCTTAATTATTAGACATCAGAGTTCGGTTGGTGAAAAAGTGAAAAACTCCATGAAGATAAGCCAACCGGGCGGACTTAGGAAGGTAGTGAAAATGTTAGAGACAGAAATCATTCTAACTTTTCTGAACATGAAGGGTCATTAGCCTTTATGGGAAATCAAGTGTCATAATACAAATATCATATAGATGAAAAATCTGCTAAAATTAACCTGAACCAAATCAGAGTGGGAAACAGTTTAACCAACATTTACTGTTTACTTCACCATTATTGCTCATTTCTTATAGGGCTAATTACTTAATCAATTAGTAATATTAGCATCATATTTCTTAGCATTGTGTACATTGTATCCCTTATCTGACTCATATTGAAAGTGTGCTAAATGAGAGTTGCATTATATTCTTTTTTGTTTTCCCAGTTTTGTATTAGAAATCCTCTAAGAGGAAGGCCTTACAGTGTACAGTGACTGTATGAACATCTTACATCATCTTTCTTTCCTTCTAGAATGTTAGATAGTTCCTTCTGGAGAAAAAGTTTAAAACTGAAACTTTTCATCGATTGCCTTTTTCCCCACCAGGGGATTCATAGTGTAAGGAACTCCAGTATAATAAAAGTGGGCTACTGTAAGGTCAGAGAGAAGATTTAGATGATTTTTTTAAGACCTTCCAAAAACCAGGAGACATATGCCACAATCTGTCTGACCTCTCTTCTAGTGAATTAGAAAATAAAGCCTCAGACAAAATCCATTTCTCTACAAGGAAATTTAAGATACCTATATAAGTTTTACATTAAAAAGGAAGTCAAATTATCATTCAGCAAATGGATGACAAAGAGACAATGTTAAAATTTGTTGGATGCAACCAAAGCTTTACTCAGGGAATTTAACTTCTTTCAGTGTATGTATAGAAAACGGGGACAATTAAAAGCCAGGATTTATTCTCACTATTATAAATACTTAGTCCACTGCCAGTTCCTAAGAGGTTCTCAGTAAGCGTTTGTTGGCCAGAGGAATGAGCGAGTGAAAAATGAGCGAGTGCATTCACTCGCTCAACAAGCATCCTGCTGTAGTCTCTTGAGGTGCTCTAGCAAAATAAGTGCAAAACCGAAAAGACACCTTGAAAACTTTTTGAAGTGAAAGAGATTGCACCCTGGACAGAAAAAATTCAAGCATCATAAGTGAGAAAGTATGTGTAACTGCAGAAATGAAGGAGATCAAAGGGACTTCACCTGGTGGTCCAGTGGCTGAGATTTAGCCTGCCTTTTCTTACTTTGGAGGCTGCTTTATTGGTAGTTGGGCAAAGCTCACTTTCCTGGTCCTGGAGGAGTGGCTTATTAATACATGGAGTCCCTCAACATTTCTTTCTGCCCCATCCATGCTTCAGTCATCTTCTAATTAAGTTAATTGTGAACAGCTCACATGGGGCATAAATAAAAATACAGGGACGTCCAGGCTTAATTGTGCAGTGATAAGGATGAAAGGCAGGGACAACATGTCTTTGGTGACTGGATTTTATTTGTTTGGCTGCTGCCTTCCAGGGCAAACACAAACCTTTTAACTTCTTTATTGAAGTCTTTCCAAATCACAGGTAGACTGCCAGACATTTTCCATTTTGCTCCAGGATTTTTTCCCCTGAGCCGTAAAGACTTCAACAAATGCACTTCCCGGGCACTCATGTGTGAACCTTCCCACAGGGAGATTGGGGAGCAGAGCTCAGGGCTTCTGGAAATTAGGGTGATCCTGATACCTGGAAATCGATGGGTGGGAAGCACTGTGCCCCATGGGCAGAAAGCTCTTTCCAGCTCTTGCCCAGCTCCACCCTGCGTTCAGGCGGAGCCCCAGGTCTGGGTGCACACTAGGGCCTGGGTGGGCTTCAGCGGTTCCCCCACTTCCGTCCCCAACCAATTCTGTAAGGAGCCTACATGACGGTGTCCAGATGCGGAACCTCTGCTGCTGCTGCTAAGTCGCTTCAGTCGTGTCCGACTCTGTGCGACCCCATAGACGGCAGCTGACCAGGCTCCGCCGTCCCTGGGATTCTCCAGGAAAAAACACTGGAGTGGGTTGCCATTTCCTTCTCCAATGTGTGAAAGTGAAGTTGCTCGGTCGTGTCCGACTAGTAACAACCCCATGGACTGTAGCCCACCAGGCTCCTCTGTCCATGCGATTTTCTAGGCAAGAGTACTGGAGTGGCTTGCCATTGCCTTCTCCAACAATCCCCAATTTAAAAAAAATTTTTTTTAATTTAATTTGGCTGTGCCAGGTCTTAGTTGTGTCATGTGGGATCTAGTTCCCTGACCAGGGATTGAACTTGGGCCCCCTGAATTGAGAGCCCGGAGCCTTAGCCACTGGACCACCAGCGAAGTCCCTCGATTTTTTAATTCCTTTTATGAATGGAAAAAATAATCACTCAGGCTAGTTTATCCCCTCATCTGAGAACAGGGAATCTTGCTTTCTTATGCAAATTATTACTTCTTATCCAGTACTCTTGCCTAGAAAATCGCATGGACAGAGGAGCCTGGTGGGCTGCAGTCCATGGGGTCGCTACTAGTCGGACACAACTGAACAACTTCACTTTTACTTTTCGCTTTCACACATTGGAGAAGGAGATGGCAACCCACTCCAGTGTTCTTGCCTGGAGAATCCCAGGGATGGCCGAGCCTGGTCGGCTGCCGTCTATGGGGTCGCACGGAGTCGGACACGACTGAAGCGACTTAGCAGCAGCAGCATGCAAACTATGCTTGAGTCTGGTGAATTTACCAGGGGCTCTTTTAAGAGTTCTTTCCAAATGCAGCCACATGGAAATGCTACATTAAGGGAAACAGTGGATTTTGAAAAAGAATAAAGGACTGATTTGTGCAGCCTAATCCTAAAGAATATCAACCCTGAATATTCAGTGGAAGGACTGACGCTGAAGCTCCAATACACCGGCCACCTGCTGTGAGGAGCAGACTCATTGGAAAAGACCCTGATGCTGGGAAAGATTGAAGGCAAAAGAAGGGGGTGGCAGAGGATGAGATGGTTACATAGAATTACCAACTCAACAGACAAGAGCTTGAGCAAACAGGGAAGCCTGGGACGCTGCAATCCATGGGGTTACAGAGTCAAACAGGACTTGGTCACTGAACAACAACAAAATATCCTGTTAATGGCAGATGTATCAGCAAAGCTGAGATTTAACCATATCCTGTTTTAATTGATTGAAAAAATTATTACAGATGATCTTAAGGCTCTGATTAAATAAATAAATGTTCCCTGGTGGCTCAGATGGTAAAGAATCTGCCTGCAATGCGGAAGACCTGGGTTGTTTGATCCCTGGGTTGGGAAGATCCCCTGGAGAATGGCATGGCTACCCACTCCACTATTCAGGCCTGGAGAATTCCATGGACAGAGCCTGGTGGGCTACAGTCCATGGGGGTTACAAAGAGTCAGATATGACTGAGTGACTTTCACTTCACAACTTCCTTAGTGTTGCAATCAACTTAGCTTCTGGTCAGTCAGTTGAAAAACTGAACCCTAAAAAAATATTTTTATTGTTAAGATTCATAAAGTGTACAGGTGTCCTCCAGTCAAACACCACTACCAGGAACATTCCTGTAAAAGAGCAAGTTGGGTTTACTGTTCGTTGCAGCAAACACATACCATTGGGAACCATGGGGGTGTGTCCACAAGAAGGTGCTAGAAGGCTTGTTCTTGTGTTTATTGATTTAGAGAAGGTTTAAGGAAGTGAGCTTTGTTCTAGTTTGGATGTAGTCAGGAATTAGGGCTAACTTTTTTCTTTTTTTTAAAGAATTGAAGTATAGTTGATTTACAATGTTATGTTAGTTTCTGGTGCACAACAAAGTGAGTCAGATATATACACACACACATACACATATGTATTCTTTTTCATATTCTTTTCCATTGTGGTTAACTACAGGATATTGAATATAGTTCCCTGTGCTATACAATAGGACCTTGTTGTTTATGACTACATATATTAATAAATCTTATCTCTGGGGGGGGCAGAATAAAGCAAGCTTAAAATTGCAATTGGTAAAGAAATAGCAGTCATTCCTATTATCCAGGAGCATGTTTGGCATTTTGTGGTTTGAAAAATGTTCCTGTTTTATCTGTTTCAGTATTATTACAGAATGATCTTGTTTTTGTCTTGACCCATTGGAGTCACAGAGGTACCTGTCTGCTGTTGCTAAGTTGCTTCGGTCGTGTCTGACTCTTTGCAACCCTATGGACTGTAGCCTGCCAGGCTCCTCTGTCCACAGGATTCGCCAGGCAAGAATACTGAAGTGAAGTGGGTTGTCATGTCCTTCTCCAGGAGGTCTTCCCAACCCAGGGATCGAACCCAGGTCTCCCACATTGCAGGTGGATTCTTTACCATCTGAGCCACCAGGGAAGTGAGATCACTGAAAGTCACCAGGAAAACACCAAGATGTAGCTGAAGGGCCCTGAGCAGCTCCAGCACACCAGGGGGTGCTTGTCTGTTTCTACAGTACATAAAGGGCATAAATCTTAAGTGTACAGCTTGATGTCATTTTATCTACTGGGAAATATAAATAAATAACATATTGGGGGAACTTATTTCTATTTGCAGATACATGGCAGAAAACATACTTAAAAAGGAGTAAATCATAAGAGGTCCTTCCTATCTTTTGAATACAATTATTTGGTATGATTTAAAATGAAAACTATGGGCGTCTCTAATAGCTCAGTTGGTATAGTCCATGGGGTTGCGAAGAGTCAGACCCGACTGAGCAACTTTCACCTTCACTTTTCACTTTCAAATGAAAACTGTATCTAAATTTAACGTTAGCAAAACAATGAACACTGTAACACAGTTACAACACATGCTATCTATGAAGAAAATAAGTCCAACATTTATAAATGGTGTAATACCTGGCATCATCGACTCAATGGACATGAGTTTGAGCAAACTCCAGGAGATGGTGAAGGACAGGGAAGGCTGCCATGCTGCAGTCCATGGTGTCGCAAAGAGAGTCGGACATGACTGAGCAACTGAACAACAATACCTGGAATTATCAATACCTAGATTACTTTAATCGGAGAAGGCAATGGCAAGCCACTCCAGTACTCTTGCCTAGAAAATCCCATGGATGGAGGAGCCTGGTAGGTTGCAGTCCATGGGGTCGCTAATGGTCGGACACGACTGAGAGACTTCACTTTCACACATTGGAGAAGGAAATGGCAACCCACTTCAGTGTTCTTGCCTGGAGAATCCTAGGGACAGGGGAGCCTGGTGGGCTTCCGTCTATGGGGTCACACAGAGTCGGACACGACTGAAGTGACGTAGCAGTAGCAGATTACTTTAATGGAGAAGGCAATGACAACCTACTCCAGTACTCTCGCCTGGAAAATCCCATGGACAGAGGAGCCTGGTAGGGTGCAGTCCATGGGGCCGCTAAGAGTCAGACACGACTGAGCAACTTCACTTTCACTTTTCCTTTCATGCATTGGAGAAGGAAATGGCAACCCACTCCAGTGTTCTTGCCTGGAGAATCCCAGGGACGGGGGAGCCTGGAGGGCTGCCGTCTATGGGGTCGCACAGAGTCGGACACGATTGAAGTGACTTAGCAGCAGCAGCAGATTACTTTAAGGATCCTAAAAGAATCAATGAGAAAACCCAAAAAGAAACAGAGAAAGTACGTGAATAAAAACCACTTTTAGGAAAATATGATTGATCAATAAACACATATGAAAAAATGTGCTCAATTTGCTTGTAATCAGGGAAATACAGACACTCATCTTTAATAACTGAAGGGATTCAAAATTGGTTCAAGGATGGGGCAACAATCTGGCAATATGTGAAGCAAAGTCTATACAGCACTTCTAGATATGCACCTTTGAGAAAATCTTGTCTCTATAAAGAAATACACAAAATGATATTTAATATAGCGTTTTTATTACAATGAAAAATCATTTATGTCCTAATCACTGTTTAATAGAGTATTTCAGCATGTTTAATACATACACTACCAAGGACCAGGCAGAAATCATTTCCACTCTGTAGAAAAGCACTAGCCCAGTATTCAAGCCGGAAGCTGCTTTCAGAGTATGATGTGAGCTGCGGAGAAAAGTTTCCTTCCTCACCCTTCCCCAACACACTCACTTACCGTAACGTCTGAAATGACATCCTGCAAGACACTCACTGTGGTTATGCTAACACCTACCAGAATGGTTCACACTCTAAAGGTGTTACGGGATATTTGGAGTGAGAGAATTGCACAGCGAAGTAAATTTGAGATACACTGTGTTAATGAAAATATATCTTGAATACATCTTTTAACAAGCTGGTAACAGGTACTTGGATTCCCCCCGCAAAATAGATATTTTATCCTTTGTTCAATTCATGATTTTCCCCACAATACCTTTTTTTCAAATATCCTCATGGATTGGTATCCCTGAAACAAACTTGTGGAGAATGTTGGGTTAAGGTCTTGTGCTAGGTTAAACACAGGCCTTCTGGAGATATTTTGTGCTTGAAAAAGGCAAAACACTAACCTATTAATGAAGACTGATTTTGTAATAAATTCTGAATACAACTATTTAGAATTAATAGAATTGTCATAAATGAAGCTGGTTTAGATTTTGCTCTTTGGGAGTTATCCACGTCTAGTTTTATAGCAGGACTATTTTACCTGTGCAAAATTAATTGCTAAAATCCTATTAAGGATTACCTGTTTCTTAAGGCTTTCACCTGTGCAACTATCAGATTTTTTTCCTTCAACAGCAACTTCATACACACACATTTATTTGTTGGTCTGTTTGGGTTCTAGAGCACAGTCAGTTGTGATAACATTCTTAGAGAAGAAAATGTAATCCCTCTATGTTTTGACATATATTGGAATACCTATTGTACATACAAATAGTGTTACCTGAGAATTAAAAGAAAAATTTCTTGATAATCTGTAGTTATGTCCCTTTTATCATCATTAATGCTGTTTCATATTTCATTTTCTTTTCATTGATTAGACTTGCCAAGATATAGTCATTAACATTGGATTAAGTCTACTAGTATCTAACCCCTTAATTTCTAATTTTAATTTTACTTTGCTTCTCTTCTGTTGGTTTTACTTTGTTCTTTTTATGGTTTCTTGACATAAAGGTTTACTTTTAACACATTTATCCATGTGACAGGCCCAGCTTTGATGGCTGTGGAAAAGTGAAGATGAAGCCTAGGTCTACAAACAAGATTTTCTTAATACATTCAGGGGCATAAGTTCCTCACTGAATAGAACTTTGGTGACATCTGACAAGTTCATATATGCAGGCATCTTATTAACAATGATTACTGAAGCAGTGTATAATTTGTTTTGATTTTAAATATTTTATTATTGAAACTTCCAAACACATAAAAAAGTAAAAATATTAGAACAATGAATCCCCCCATAAACCATTCTACTTCAGTAATTATTAACATTTTACCAATCTATTGATACTTTCTAGCTCTCTTTGCCAATTATTATTCTTTTGCTGGACTATTTTAATACAAATCTGGATATCTTACCATTTCCAATATATTTATTTCTAATCATAAAATCTTTTATTTTTTAATAACTACATTGATATTATTAAGCTTCCTGGGTGGCGCCAGTGATAAAGAATCCACCTGCCAATGCAGGAGACCCGAGAGATTCAGGTTCGATCCCTGGGTTGGGAAGATCCAATTCAGGAAGATCCCTGGAAAAGGAAATGGCAACTCACTTCAGTATTCTTGCCTGGGAAATCCCATGGACAGAGGAGCCTGGTGGGCTACAGTCCATGGATACAACTTAGTAACTAAACAACAAAACTAGTATTTCTAAAAATCATGTAATACTCACTGCATGGCCATATTTTCCCCAGTCTCCAAAATGTCTTTTTGCACTTTGTTCAATCTGGGTCCAAATAATGCCCACATATTGAATTTAGTTGATGTGCCTCAAGTCTTTTTTTAAAATCTGTTAACAGTGCCCTTCTTTTCTCATGCCACTCAATAGTTGAAGAAATCAGCTCAATTTTGGGAACTGCTTTGGGAATTTTATACATTCAGGATCTGCTTGGCTGCTTCCTGTGGTATCATTTACTTTGTTCATCTATTTCTCAAATTCTTGGGTTTAAAAATTTTTTTGATTTAAAAGTTTGATTCCTTCTGTTCATTATTTTGGCAAGAAAACTTCATAGGTAGTGACATGTACTTCCTAACTGCATCATACCAGGAGGTGCATACTGTCTGACAGTTCCACTTTTATAAACATTAAAGTCAACCAAAGGGCTTAGAGATGGTCAGCTTGATAAATCCTATATACTGTTCTCACTATAAACTCTTTCCCCAAATAGTTTTAATATCCCTTGAAGATCACTTTCTGGACATCATTCTTTAAATTAGGAACTAGAAAATGATTTTTCTAATCCAAATATCTTTTATTTTCTGTATTTACTGGAAAGATTTATTAAATTAAAAAAAATTAAATTTGATGAGCTTTGGGTGACCCTGAGACTTGATTCACATGGAATAAGCAAAATAAATACTTTTCCCTTTATTTATTAGTTTTCAGAATGATGAGTTGGTACCCAAGCATCTTCCCAAGCTGACCAAATTAGGCAGCCATAACCAAGTAAACTATCAAACTGCTACTGGGGTTATGTCAAAAAACCCAACTCCAACCGGTTGAAGATGGGATACTATGAGCATCAAAAAGTTTACTAGTTGTAATGGAATGTTTTCTTTCTTTCTACAAGAGTAACATATACACACACATGTGCACACACACATACACAATTATATTTCCAAGTGGTTAGTTTCTTTTTTGCCATCTTTTTGACAGTTTCTAATTAATATTGAGTGGTAGTCAGAAAATATACTATAAAACATTTACCTTGTAATTTATTATGGGAAAATAATTTCATATATCTCTTTGCTTCTTCAACCACTATATTCTTAACCTCATATTCATGAAATTCATCAGGTTTTTTTTCAGCATGAAATTTCTGATGCAGCTCAAGTGACAAAGAACTTCTCGCATTCAATATAACCTCCTAGATTTTATCCAGAATAATCTTAAGTTTAGTAAGTGCTGAGCAGTGACAGAAGGCATTTCTACATTTATTACTTCTATAGAATCTTCCTTTCATATGAATTCACTAACACTAATGATGTTAATAACAACTATAGATAATATTTACAGAAAACATGCTATATGGCTGATGTTTTTCCAAGTATTAACTACTCAATCCTCACAATGATACACAGGCTGACTCTGAATTGGCCCCAGTAATCCCTTTCTCCTGGGATTCATACTCTTCTATAAGCCCGTTCCCTTGAGTGTAGGGCAGCCTAGTTCCTTGCTTCCAAGCAATAAAAGGTAGCAAAGGTAATGAAATAATGTCATTTCAATGATTAGAAACACAAGATGATAGCTTCTTCAATGCTAGCAGATTCCTGTTTTCTTGGATTGCATTCTCTGATGAATGAAGCAAGCAGTTACGCTGAAGAGGCTCATGTAGCAAGGAAATGACTGAAGTCAGCCTTCAGCCAACAGCCAGTTAGAATCTGAAGACCTCAGTACAACAGCCCTCAGGAAATTAATTTGGCCAACAACCAAGTGAGGTTAGAAGTGGATCTCTTCCCCAGTTGAACCTTCAGATGAGACTCAGACATGGTTGAAACCTTGATTTTAGCCTTGTGAGAGGCCTGAAGCAGAGGACCCAACTAATGCCTAGACTCCTGACCGGCAGAAACTGAGATAATAAATGTGTATTATTTTAAGCTACTAAGTTTGTGGTATTTTATTATACAGCAATAAATAGCTAATATTCATAGATACTACTATCACCATTTTACAAGTGAGCAAAATGAGGCACAGAAACTTAAGTACCTATCCAATAATACACTGGTAATACAGTGATGAAATGGTGATAACAGATAGATAAGGCTAAAGATTTTCCTGCATTCATTATATTACTTTCTCATATGAATATGCTGAAGACAATGCTTGAACGGTGGTGGAAGCAACCATTAAAGCAACATTTTTTTCTGTAATAGAAATTTTTTATGCTTAATGAGGAGCATCAAACAAATTCTCTCAAAAATGAATTTTCTGATGTTCTGTAACATAATGTGCATTTGAAAGCCTTGTATTAAATTACATTATGAATTTTTTGATGTTGAGTAAGGTGTGAATGCTGTCTAAAGGCCTTCTTACATTCCTTACATTTGTAGGGTTTCTCACCAGTATGAATTCTCTGGTGTTGAGTAAGAAAAGAATAAAGTCTAAAAGCTTTACCACATTCCTTACATTCATAAGGTTTCTCTCCAGTATGAATACTCTGATGTTGAGTAAGTTGTGAGAGCAGTCTAAAAGGTTTTCTGCATTCCTTACATTCATAAGGTTTCTCACCAGTATGAATACTCTGGTGTTGAGTAAGTTGTGACAGTAGTCTAAAGGCCTTCCCACATTCTTCACATTCATAAGGTCTCTCACCAATATGAATGCTCTGATGGGAAATAAGTTGTGAGTAACTACTAAAGGTCTTCCAACACTCCATACATTCATAGGGTTTCTCACGAGTATGAATTCTCTGATGGCGAACAAGCTGTTGCCTTAATCTAAAAGTCTTCCCACACTCCTTACATTCATAGGGTTTCTCGCCAGTATGAATACTCTGATGGACAGTAAGCTGCTGGCATATCCTAAAAGCCTTTCCACATTCCTTACATTCATAGGGTTTCTCCCCAAAATGTATTTTCTGATGTATTCTAAGGTCTGGACCACATACGAAGGCTTTCCCACATTCCTTACATTCATAGAGCTTCTCGGAAGTATGAAGTCTCTGATGTCGAGTAAGGTGTGTACATTGCCTAAAGGTCTTCCCACATGCCTTACATTCATAGGGCTTCTCGCCAGTGTGAATTCTCTGATGTCGAGCAAGTTGCTGATGTACTCTAAAGGCCTTTCCACATTCCTTACATTCATAGGGCTTTTCACCAGTATGAAGTCTCTGATGCTGAGTCAGTTCTTGGAGGACTGTAAAGGCCTTCCCACATTCCTTGCATTCATAGGGTTTCTCACCAGTATGAAGTTTGTGATGCCGGATAAGGTGTGCGCGCTGTCTAAAGGCCTGCCCACATTCCTTACATTTGTAAGGTTTCTCACCAGTATGAATTCTCAGGTGTTGACTAAGTGTTGAGCGACGAATAAAGGTCTTCCTACATTCCTTACATTCATATAACTTTTCTCCATTATGAACTCTCTGATATTCAGCAAGAAGATTATGCTTTTTGTAAGTGGTCATTTTTTCAGAAGCAATTTTCACTTGCCTAAAATATCCCTCTTGTGGTTCCTTTTGTCCCTCAATTTTGCTTTTGCACTCCCAGTCATTTCTAAAAATGGAGTCCTGAAGGCTATAGCTTTTAATTCTTTCCATTATCTCCCACTGGAATGAATATATTTCGTAAATGTCCTTTTCTGGAGATAAAATATTGGCACTGTATCTGGGTTCCAAGTCTGAAAGAAAACAAGAAAGCAAACACACAATGTTTTCCTGTTCCAGAAGAAAGAAAACTATACAGAAATAAAAAGCACCTAAAATAATGCCTATTACTGAAACCAAGTAGGACCTTTCGGGGCTCCTGGGTATGGAAGCCTTTCTGTGTCCCCTGTTTCTTTGCAGAGAATAGACTCCAGCCTCCATGGACCTTCCCTAGATTCCAAAGGGAAAATTTGAACAGGCGCTAATCAGGGAAGGGAGAGGATGCAGAAACAAGAAAGGGGCAGTCAAGAAATAGTACTGCAACCTTGGGTCAGAGTCCCGGTTCCACCACTAGGGATACACATAACAGTATCTTTGAGCTTTTCTGCAGAACTAAAACCCCCAGAAACTGGAAGATGTTCCAGAGAGAAAGTGACAATTTGATAACCTTGAGAAGCTCATGAAGATACCACCTGAGGCCAGATTAAAGGAACCAGTGAAGCTCATCAGGAGACCACCAGAGGCCAGATTAAATGAAAGGAATACAGGCCCTGCACACACCCTGATCTTTTAACCCTGATCTTGAACTATTGCTATAAAACTTTCACCAACTCCTCCCAGGTTGGGACGCATAATTTTTAAAGCACAAGTCCACCGTGTCCCCCTTTGCCTGGCAAAGAAATAAGGCTATTCTTTTCTATTCACCCAAAACTCTGTTTCTGATATTTGATTCACCACCAGCATGCAGAGGCTGAGTTTTCAACATTATTACCAGTGAATGGATTAGACATCTCTAGAAGACATTGTATTCCTGCTAATAACACGTATGAGTACCTAAAAAACCTATCTTCTGGAAAAATTACACACCAAATATTAGAGTTTATGGGGAAAACAGGAAAAATATCTCCAAAACAATACCTCCAACAGAATTACAACATGACTGACAAACTGCTGCTCAATGAAAATGACAGAAGCCAGAAAAACAAGAAGACAGCTGCTAAGAGAAAACAACAGCCAATCCAGAGTTCTGTACTTCAAAGAATGAAGACGAAATTCTGTACCCTTTAAAAATGAAGACAAAATAAAGACAGTTTCAAATAAAACCTAAGAGAATTCATTGCCAACAGGCACAATAAAAGAAATACTAAAGGAAGTTCTTCAGGAACAGAGAAAATGATTCTAAGCAGAAGCACTACAGTGCAGAAAAGAAAAAGGAGCACTGTAAAAGGCACCTGTGTAGGTAAATCTAAATTAGTATTAATAATAATATGTAAATTAATACTCTATGGGGATCTATATGTATATAGAGTTAAGATACCTAACAACAGTAGAAAAAGTAGAGAATACATAAAAAGAATTTAAATGTTACTAATGTCTCTACAATATTTAGAAAGATATAAAGGAACTAATTTAAGGTACAGTGCAGTAAGTGAAGAATGCATGTGCTAACCTCCAGAGCAACTATTAAAAATTAAAGTATGTATAACTAACACACTCAAGAGGCAAAAGCTAAAATATTTTGATTAATCCAAAATAGGCATGAGAGGGAAAAAAGAGAATGCTGAACAAACAGAAAAAAGAAGGTGGATTTAAACCTAAGTATATAAGGTTTATATATTTCCCTGGTGACTCAGACAGTAAAGAATTCGCTTGCAATGCAGGAGACCTGGGTTCAAATCCTGGGTCGGGAAGATCCCCTGGAGAAAGGAATGGTAACCCACTCTAGTATTCTTGCCTGGAGAATCCCCATGAACAGAGGAGCCTGGCAGGCCAACAGTCCATGGAGTGGCCTGCCCGGCAACAGTGCATGGGGTTGCAAAGAGTCGGACATGACTGAGTAACTAAGCACAGCACATATAAGAAAATTACTTAATTGCAGATGGATAAAATGCACCAACTAAAAGATAAAGATGCTTCTTATCCACATAGGGAGAAGGAGGCTGTATGAGGAGTTCAATCTGGGTAAAGAAAACATCCACTTGTGCGAGCAGCCTCAAGTGTGGAGGATTCAGACCGAGGAGCAGCCCAGCAGTATATTCTGGGCAAACCCACCATGAATCTAACATCTGCTTATCTCCCACCAGTAACATTCAAATCAAAGCCACTACCATATTACACTGGGACAAACAAAATAGCCTCCTAATTGGTCTTCCTACTATTCATCTTGCCCCTATTTGATCTATTCTCTATAGAGTGATAAGTATAAGACAAATCAGCTCATGGCATTCCCCTGCTTAGAAATCTCCAACGGCTTTCTATCACAATGACTTCCCTTATGATACACAAATTTTACATGACCTAGCCCTTGCCTAACTTTCTAACTTCATCTTGTTACTCTACTTCTCACTTACCTTTTGAATAATAATCCTGGCCTTCCTCCTCTTCTTCTTTTTAAAATTTTGATTGGAGTATAGTTGCTTTATAGTGTATTAGTTTCTGCTGTACAGCAATGTGAATCAGCTATATGTTTACATATATCCTGTCTCTTTTGGATTTCCTTCCTCTTTAGGTTATCACAGAGCACTGAGTAGAGTTCCCTGTGATATACAGTAGGTTATCATTATTTGTCTACTTTATAATAGTATCAATAGTGTACATATGTCAGTCCCAATCTCCCAAGTCATTCTATCTGAACTTCCCCCTCGGTAGCCACAAGTTTGTTCTCTACACTGCTGTGTTTCTATTTCTGCTTTGCAAGTAAGATCATCTAGAAAAAAGGTAAGGATGATAAGAAAAATCTGCATGCTGGCCTTTTTGCTGTTCCTCAAACATCAAAGTCTTTGCCCTCTGACCCCAGGTCTCTGCACTTACTGTTTCATTATGACTGTTCTTGCTTCTTGCTTTAGATATTCAAATAGTCTGAGCTCTTTTTTCATGTCTCCACTCAAAAATCACCTCTTCAAAAAGCCCCAACCGCCCAAAAATCTGTCTACACCTCCCAATTTCTATCTCCTGTTCTCCTTACTTTTCTTAATAACACTTGTCACTACATAATACTATTCATTTACTTGTTAACTTAATGTCCTTACTCTTATTAAAATGTAAACAAGAAGACTGCTGGGAACTACCACTCTTGCTCACAACTGTTCCACTGGTGTGTAGCACAGTGCTTGGTTCAGATTGGGCATGCAAGTATTACTGAATAAATGAACATATTTTTAGGCAAGCAGGTGTATGTATATTAGTTAGACTGGAAAGAAACTGGACCCTATATAGACATTGCTATGGACTGAATTTTGTCCCTCCAAAATATACTTAAGCCCTAAATATCCAATGTGCCTATATTTGGAGACAGTGCTTTTAGGAAGCAATTAAGGTTAAATGAAGTAATAAGGGTGGAATCCTAATTCACAGGACTGGTGGACAGAATAGGACAGGACAGCACTGGTGGCCTTACAGGAGGAAGAGAGAGATCTTTCTCTCTTCATCATGTGAAGACAGTGTGAGAATGGGGCCACCTGCAAGCCAGGAAGAGAGCCCTCATCAGGCCCCAAAATGCTAACCTCGAACTTCTGGCCACCAGAATTGTAGGAAAATACATTTCTATTGTTTAAGTCACCTATTCTATGGTATTTTGTTATGGCAGCAAGAGGTGCCTAGTACAGGTTTAGATCATGATGCATTATAGTTATTAATCAAGAAAGAGAGTAGCTCCTCTCTTGGCTCAAATCTTTTACCTATCACTCCAACAGGACATTTTCATTTACTTTTTGTTTTGAAATAACTGCAGATTTACAGGATGCTGCAAAGAAAACTACAGGGAAGTCTCACGACCCATTCACCCTCCCTCTCAATGTGAACATCTTACAAACTATAGTACAATATTCAAACCAAGAAATTACCCTTGGAATAATCCATAGGGCTGATGTAGATTTCATTAGTTATACATGCCCTCATGTATGTGTTTGTATACAGGTCTATGCAATTTTACCAAATGTATAGCCTTATATGCAGAGTATATCATGAGAAACGCTGGGCTGGAGGAAGCACAAGCTGGAATCAAGACTGCCAGGAGAAATACCAATAATCTCAGATATGCAGATGACACCACCCTTATGGCAGAAAGTGAAGAAGAACTAAAGAGCCTCTTGATGAAAGTCAAAGAGGAGAGTGAAAAAGTTGGCTTAAAGCTCAACATTCAGAAAACTAAGATCATGGCATCAGGTCCCATCACTTCATGGCAAATAGATGGGGAAACGGTGGAAACAGTGTCAGACTTTATTTTTCTGGGCTCCAAAATCACTGCAGATGTTGATTGCAGCCATGAAATTAAAAGACACTTACTCCTTGGAAGGAAAATTATGGTCAATCTAGACAGCATATTAAAAATCAGAGACATTACTTTGTCAACAAAGGTCCGTCTAGTCAAAGATATGGTTTTTCCAGTGGTCATGTATGGATGTGAGAGTTGTACTATAAAGAAAGCTGAGTACGGAAGAATTGATGCTTTTGAACTGTGGTGTTGGAGAAGACTCTTGAAGAGTCCCTTGGACTGCAAGGAGGTCCAACCAGTCCATCCTAAAGGAGCTCAGTCCTGGGTATTCATTGGAAGGGCTGATGCTAAAGCTGAAACTCCAATCCTTTGGCCACCTGATGCGAAGAGATGACTCATTGGAAAAGACCCTGATGCTGGGAAAGATTGAGGGCAGGAGAAAAAGGGGACGGCAGAGGATGAGATGGTTGGATGGCATCACGGACTCAATGGACCTGCTTTTGGGTGGACTCCGGGAGTTGGTGACGGACAGGGAGGCCTGGCATGCTGCAATTCATGGGGTCGCAAAGAGTCAGACATGATTGAGCGACTAAACTGAACTGAACTGATAGCCTTGCCTGAGGACTTCCCTATAGCTCAAACAGTAAAGAATCTGCCTGCAATGCAGGAGACCAGGGTTCAATCCCTGGGTCAGGAAGATTCTCTGGAGAAGGGAATGGCAATCCACTCCACTATTCTTGCCTGGAGAATCCCATGGACAGAGAAGCCTGGTAAGCTACAGTCTGTGGGGTCACAAAAAGATGGACACGACTGAGCCACTAACACATAACATAACACATAGCCTTGCCTAACACTCACCACAATCAAGACTCTACTGTATCATAACCACAATGTTTTATTCCTTTGTAGCTTCAACCATCTTTTCCCCTCCCTACATTCCTAACCCCAGCTAACCACTAATCCAATTTCCATCTCTATAATTTTATTATTTCATAAATATTAATTAGAGTCATATGGTATAACCTTTCATGATTATTTTTTTCATTCAACATAATTTCTTCCAGGTTCATCCAAATTATCACATGTATTAAGAATATATTCCTTTTTGTTGCTGAGTGTTATTCCATGGTATGGATGTACTTTTTACCCATTTTTAATTGAGTTGTCTATCATTATAGTGTTGAGTTGTAATGTATCTACTGGATGTTGGTCCTTTGTTTTACTACTATTTTCTCTCAATCTATGACTTGCTTATTTATTTTTTATTGGTATATTTTGATGAGATAAAATTTTTTATTTGGATAAATTATGACATCAATTTTAATTTTTATGGCTACTACTTTCTCCTAAGAAACTTTTCCCTAATATCAAGTCATTCCCCTATGTTTTCCTCTTAAAGCTTTGCATGCATGCTAAGTCGCTTCAGTCATGTTGACTCTGCAACCCTATGGACTGTAGCCCGCCAGGCTCCTCTGACCATGGGATTCTCCAGGCAAGAATACTGGAGTGGGTTGCCATGCCGTCCTCCAGAGGATTGTCCCAAGCCAGGGATCGAACCTGTGTCTTAAGTCTTCTGCACTGGCAGGCAGGTTCTTTGCCACTAGCACCACCTGAGAAGCCAATTTACATTTTGCTTTTATATTTTTTGCATATAAAATGTATATCTAGTTTTAAAATTTTTATTTTATTTTTTATATTTGACTTTTAAGATTTTTTAACATTTAGTTTTTATATTTAGGTCTAAAATCTATCTCAAATTAATTGTGGTATGAGGTCAAGATTTTTTCCCCAATTATTCCAGTATCATTTGTTGAAATACTTTCCTTTACCATTGGAAGGCTTGGACAGCTTTGTCAGTAAATAAATGACAGTTCTAAGTGCATGTGAGGTCTACATCTAGGGTATCTGTTCTGTTTGTTGATCCTTAGCCAATACCACAATGTCTTGATTAATTTAGTTTTATAATATATCTCAAAGTATATTGAAGTCATGTAGTCTAAGTTCCATAACATGCTCTTCCTTTTTTGAGATTGTTTTAGACATGCGAAGTCCACTGCTCTTCCATATAAATTTTAGAATCAGTTTGTCAGTATCTAAAAAATAAAAAAAAAGGTTCCTAGGATTGTGCCTGGAATTGTGTTGCATCTATACAATTGACCATTTTCATAACAGAGTTTCCATCCCCAAAATGGTATCTTCCTATTCATCGGATCACCTTGGCAATGTTCCATGGCTTTTATTGTAGAGGTTTTGCACATTTTGTCAAATTTATTCCTTAGGATTTTGTTTTCTGACCCTATTGTAAACGGACTTAATTTAATTTTTCTTAATTGACTTAACTTTAATTTTCTAATTTTTTTCATATATAAAAAAAAACTGATTTTTGTAGCTTAACTGTATACTGTGGTCTTCACTTACTAGTTTGAGTAGATGTTGTTTTGATTCCTTAGGATTTTCTAAGTATATTATTATACCATGTCCAAATAGTTTTACTTCTTCCTTTTTGATCTTTGTATCTCTTATTTCTTTTTCTTGCCTTATTGCAATGCTCGGATCTTCAATTTAATGTTAAGTAGATACAGGGAGCGGAGAAGGCAATGGCAAGCCACTCCAGTACTATTGCCTAGAAAATCCCATGGATGGAGGAGCCTGGTGGGTTGCAGTCTGTGGGGTCGCTAGGGGTCGGGCATGACTGAACGACTTCACTTTCACTTTTCACTTTCACACATTGGAGAAGGAAATGGCAACCCACTCCAGTGTTCTTGCCTGGAGAATCCCAGGGATGGGGGAGCCTTGTGGGCCTCCGTCTATGGGGTCACACAGAGTCGGGCACGACTGAAGTGACTTAGCAGCAGATACAGGGAGACTGGGCATCCTTGCCTTGTTCAGTCTTAGGAGGGAAATCTTCAATCAAGGATGATAAAGTTAACGATGCAGTATTTTTTCAGCAGATGCCCTTTATTACACTGAGGAAGCTCCCTTCGATTTCTAGTTTCCTGAGAGTTTTTATCATGAATGGATATTGAATTTTGTCATATGCTATTTTTACAATCATGGAGATAATCAAATGATTTCTCACATTTCTGTTAATATGGTAAATTACACTGATTAATTTTTAAATGTTAAACCAAGCATAATTTCCTGGGGTAAACCCTATTTAGTCATCATTTCTATATATTGCTGGATTTAATTTTCTGATATTTTGTTAAGCAGTTTACATCTATGTTTAAGAAGGACAGCAATTACCAAGAGGGGGGCGGAATTATAAACTTACATCCTTCATGAACATAGTGTAAGAATTAAAGTAGTCTCATAAAATGAGTTGGAAGGAGTTCTTTTTCTGAAGGAATACGTGTAATACTGTACTATTACTTCCTTAAATATTTAATAGAATTCACCAGGGAAACTATGTGGGTCCAGCATTTTCTTTCTGGAAAGACTTCTGATAATGAACTTAATTACTTTAGTAGATATGAGATTATGAATATTTTCTTTTTACTCTTGTGTCAGATCTGGTGAGTTTGTATTTTTCAAGGAATTTTTCCATTTAAGTTGTCAAATTTACTGACATAAAGTTATACATGACATTCGCTCTTTTTTTAATATGGAACATGTCATGAATTTACAAGTCATCCCTGCACAGGGGCCATGTTAATCTTCTCTGTATTGTTTCAATTTGAGTGTATGTGCTGCTGAAGTGAGCACTCTTATTCTTTTAACAGATATAATACGTTAAGCGAAAACCTCTCTTTCTTTCCTGGTAATAGTAATTTATGTTGTCTCTCTTTTTCTCTTGATTAGTTAAGTTGATGTTTATTAATTTTTTTGATCTTATCGAGAAATCAACTCTAAGCTCTGTTAAGTTTCTCTAATTCTTTTTTTTCTATTCTGTTGATTTTAACTCTTATATTATCATTTGTTTTCCTTCTACTGAAAACAGCTTTTTTCTTTGAAGTGGGAGAGAAATATGATGCAAGAATTAGAGAGTTGTAATCAAGGTCAGTAGGAAATTCCCTTGTTAGCCCAGGTTTAAAGATTTTAATTTGATTCATAGGTCTTAGGCCTTTCCTCTACAGGCTTTTGAAGAGTGATCTGTAAATCTCAAGGGAATGTCTCTACCCTGACATACTTGGCTATTACCTACAGTAATGATTTTCCCATGCCTACTCAGCCCTCACTCACCATGGTGATGTCTTCCTGTTCCTTCTCTCACAACCATCCAGGGTTCCTTCCCTTCATCCAATAGGGTAATCACATCTGGCTTAGACACGGAAGGTCCTGCTTAAAATATAATGTGACATGAAATTATAAACCCCAAAGTCCTGAGGTTCAGATTTGGTTAAATTTATAATAAACTAGTAGTTCAAAATGGTATTTTATAAAGTCTAAGCACAAAGAAATGCTAGGAAGTTGAAGAACACTCACACTAGGGTATCCTCAGGACCACTAAGAACAGACACCAGATAGTTAAGAACAGGCTTTAAAACAGTTTAAACTCAGGATACTGAATGAGGAATTCCCCAGGTCGGTAGGTGCCCAGTATGCTACTGGAGATCAGTGGAGAAATAACTCTAGAAGGAATAAAGGGATGGAGCAAAAGCAAAACCAATACCCAGTTGTGGATGTGACCGATGACAGAAGCAAGGTCCAGTGCTGTAAAGAGCAATATTGCATAGGAACCTGGAATATTAGGTCCATGAATCGAGGCAAATTGGAAGTGGTCAAACAGGAGATGGCAAGAGTGAACATAGACATTCTAGGAATCAGTGAATTAAAATGGACTGGAATGGGTGAATTTAACTGAGATGACCATTATATCTACTACTGTGGGCAGGAATCCCTTAGAAGAAATGGAGTAGCCATCATGGTCAACAAAAGAGTCCAAAATGCAGTACTTGGATGCAATCTTAAAAACGACAGAATGATTTCTGTTTGTTTCCAAGGCAAACCATTCAATATTACAGTAATCCAGGCCTACGCCCCAACCAGTAACGCTGAAGAAGCCGAAGTTGAACGGTTCTATGAAGACCTACACGACCTTTTAGAACTAACACCCAAAAAAGATATCCTTTTCATTAAAGGGGACTGGAATGCAAAAGTAGGAAGTCAAGGAACACCTGGAGTAACAGGCAAATTTGGCCATGGAGCACGGAATGAAGCAGGGCAAAGGCTAATAGAGTTTTGTCAGGAGAACACACTGGTCATAGCAAACACCCTCTTCCAACAACACAAGAGAAGACTCTACACATGGACATCACCAGATGGTCAACACCAAAATCAGATTGATTATATTCTTTGCAGCCAAAGATGGAGAAGCTGTATACAGTTAGCAAAAACAAGACCAGGAGCTGACTGTGGCTCAGATCATGAACTCCTTATTGCCAAATTCAGACTTAAATTGAAGAAAGTAGGGAAAACCACTAGACCATTCAAATATGACCTAAATCAAATCCCTTATGATTATACAGTGGAAGTGAGAAATAGATTTAAGGGACTAGATAGAGTGCCTGATGAACTCTGGACGGAGGTTTGTGACATTATACAGGAGACAGGGACCAAGACCATCCCCATGGAAAAGAAATGCAAAAAAGCAAAATGGCTGTCTGAGGAGGCCTTACAAATAGCTGTGAAAAGAAGAGAAGCGAAAAGCAAAGGAGAAAAGGAAAGATATAAGCATCTGAATGCAGAGTTCCAAAGAATAGCAAGGAGAGATTAGAAAGTCTGCCTCAGTGATCAATGCAAAGAAATAGAGGAAAATAACAGAATAGGAAAAACAAGAGATCTCTTCAAGAAAATTAGAGATTCCAAGGGAACATTTCATGCAAAGATGGGCTTGATAAAGGACAGAAATGGTATGGACCTAACAGAAGCAGAAGATATTAAGAAGAGGTGGCAAGAATACACAGAAGAACTGTACAAAAAAGATCTTCACGACCAAGATAGTCACGATAACGTGATCACTGACCTAGAGCCAAACATCTTGGAATGTGAAGTCAAGTGGGCCTTAGAAAGCATCACGACGAACAAAGCTAGTGGAGGTGATGGAATTCCAGTTGAGCTATTTCAAATCTTGAAAGATGATGCTGTGAAAGTGCTGCACTCAATATGCCAGCAAATTTGGAAACTCAGCAGTGGCCACAGGACTGGAAAAGGTCAGTCTTCATTCCAATCCCAAAGAAAGGCAATGCCAAAGAATGCTCTAACTACCGCACAATTGCACTCATCTCACATGCTAGTAAAGTCATGCTCAAAATTCTCCAAGCCAGGCTTCAGCAATATGTGAACCGTGAACTCCCAGATGTTTAAGCAGGTTTTAGAAAAGGCAGAGGCACCAGAGATCAAATTGCCAACATCCGCTGGATCATGGAGAAAGCAAGAGAGTTCCAGAAGAGCATCTATTTCTGCTTCATTGACTATGCCAAAGCCTTTGACTGTGTGGATCACAATAAACTTTGGAAAATTCTGAAGAGATGTGAATACCAGACCACCTGACCTGTCTCTTGAGAAACCCGTATGCAGGTCAGGAAGTAACAGTCAGAACTGTACATGGAACAACAGACTGGTTCCAAATAGGAAAAGGAGTGCGTCAAGGCTGTATATTGTCACCTTGCTTATTTAACTTATATGCAGAGTACATCATGAGGAACGCTGGGCTGGAAGAAGCACAGGCTGGAATCAAGATTGCTGGGAAAAATATCAATAACCTCAGATATGCAGATGACACTACCCTTATGGCAGAAAGTGAAGAGGAACTAAGAAGCCTCTTGATGAAAGTGAAAGAGGAGAGTGAAAAGGTTGGCTTGAAGCTCAACATTCAGAAAACAAAGATCATGGCATCTGGTCCCATCACTTCAAGGGAAATAGATGGAAAAACAGTGGAAACAGTGTCAGACTTTATTTTTTTGGGTTCCAAAATCACTGCGGATGCTGACTGCAGCCATGAAATTAAAAGACGCTTACTCCTTGGAAGGAAAGTTATGACCAACCTTGATAGTATATTAAAAAGCAGAGACATTACTTTGCCAACAAAGGTCCGTCTAGTCAAGGCTATGGTTTTTCCCATGGTCATGTATGGATGTGAGAGTTGGACTGTGAAAAAAGCTGAGTGCCAAAGAATTGATGCTTTTGAACTGTGGTGTTGGAGAAGAATCTTGAGAGTCCCTTGTACTGCAAGGAGATCCAACCAGTCCATTCTAAGGGAGATCGATCCTGGGTGTTCATTTGAAGGACTGATGCTAAAGCTGAAACTGCAATACTTTGGCCACTTCATGCAACGAGTTAACTCACTGGAAAAGACTGTGATGCTAGGAAAGGTTGGGGGCGGGAAGAGAAGGGGACGACAGAAAATGAGATGGCTGGATGGCATCACCGACTCTGTGGAAATGAGTTTGAGTGAACTCCGGGAGTTGGTGATGGACAGGGAGGCCTGCCGTGCTGTGATTCATGGGGTCGCGGAGAGTCGGACACGACTGAGCGACTGAACTGAACTGAATTGAACTGAAGCACAAAGAAATGCTAGAAAGTTGAAGAACACTCACACTAGGGTAACCTCAGGACCACTAAGAACAGACACCAGAAAGTTAAGAACAGGCTTTAAAATAATTTAAACTCATACAAGCTCTGCTGAGAGGCAGTCTTATTTCATAGCTAAGAACACAAAATATGGATCCAGATAGTACAGGTTCATCCTGCCTTTGTTGCTATGTTGCCTCAGCAAATTATTAACCTTTTGTGCCTAAATTTTCTCATCTGAAATAAGGATAATAACAGTACATTTCTCATAGAGTTGTTGTGAGGATTAATTAGTAATATACAATGTTCAGAATAGTACATAAGTACAAATTTATGCATTTATATATATTAAAGTGAAAGTGTTAGTCACTCAGTCGTGTCCAACTCTGTGTGACCCTATGGACTGTAGCCTGCCAGTCCATGGCTCCTCCATCCATGGAATTCTTTGGGCAAGAATACTGGAGTGGGTAGTCATTCCTTTCTTCAGTGGATCTTCCCGACCCAGGGACTGAACCTAGATCTCCTGCACTGCAGGCAGATTCCTTACCATCTGAGCTACCAGGGAAGCCTGTTATATATACACATGCTGCTGCTGCTGCTGCTAAGTCACTTCAGTCGTGTCCGACTCTGTGTGACCCCACAGACGGAAGCCCACCAGGCTCCCCCGTCCCTGGGATTCTCCAGGCAAGAACACTGGAGTGGGTTGCCATTTCCTTCTCCAATGTGTGAAAGTGAAGTCACTCGGTCATGTCTGACTCGTAGCGACCCCACGGACTGCAGCCTACCAGGCTCCTCCATCCATGGGATTTTCTAGGCAAGAGTACTGGAGTGGCCTGCCATTGCCTTCTCCGATATATACACATAATACATGTGTATATTAGTGGTTGATTTCTATTGTTATCAATTGGTTGAAAGAATAATAAGAGGCTTCCTGAGACATCCTCAGATACTTACTAGGATATTTGTTTAAGAGTAAATGTAAAGTTCTTAGATTTTAACCTTCAACCACAAAGCAAGTAGAACTGAATATGTCTGTTATACAAAATAGAATGCATTTACTTGAGTTTTAGATGAACTATGTGGATTCATCTCCTACTATGTAAATTCTATGGGCTCCTCTAATTTTTAAAGAGATTCAGAATCCCTGTGTCTAGGTATTCTCTTCACAGGTGGATTAGAAAGGAGCTTCATCAAGTCTTAGCTCAAATACATAGTGAATTCCGGTTTATTAGACAATGTTTCTGTCGAAAAAAAAAAAAAATCCAGAATTCAAACCCAGCCTTTGTGTACTAAGGAAACATGGAAACAACAAACAGAGCCTGAAGAAAGTCTGAAGGACCTAGCCTGCTGAGCCTGAGAAAGACAAATGTTAAAAGGAGGGCCCTATTTCCAACCTAACAAAGCTTAAACCACTCCTTTGGAACAGAGAGAAAAATTTTATCTAGTTTCTCAAAACACAGTCCTCAAATTGACAGGAGAGAAAGTCAGTATAATTTGAGATAAACTGCCTTACCTAGTGAGATGAAGTTGCTGTAATTCTCCCACATCACATCCCTATATAAGTCCCTCTGTGCTGAGTCCAAGAATTCCCATTCTTCCTGTGAGAAGTCAATGGCCACATCTCTGAAAGTCACTGAACCCTGAAAAAAATAAAATTCATGTATTACTTGTGAAAATACATGAAACATTTTTTATAAATAGAGAGGGGATCAATGATTGCATTGCAGAGAGGGAGGGAGCACAGAGCAAGCACATTTATTTATTTGTTATTTATTTCTGGTTTTGCTAGGTCTTCATTGCTGTGCGCTGGCTTTCTCTAGTTACAGTGATTACTCTCTAGTTGTGCACGGGCTTCTCATTGCAGTGGCTTCTCTTGTTGCACGGCACATATTCTAGGGCTTGCAGGCTCGGTAGTTGTGGCACATGGGCTTAGTTGTCCAGATGCCCTGTGACATCTTCCCAGACCGGGGATCAAACCCATGTCCCTTGCATTGGCAGGTGGATTCTTAACCACTGGCCCACCAGAGGAAGCCCAGAGCAAGCAAATTTATGCCATGTGAATGAAACAGTAAGAAAATTAGCATCACCGAAATACAGTGCTACATGTTATGAACTGTCCTGTGACTGCAGATAAGATTAAATTTTTACCCAAAAATACCTGGAAAGGAATAAATTAACCAAAAGAAGTCCCAATGAAATGAACAGTGCACAAGCCTTCAGCAAGCTGTTTCTCCACCACAAATTCTTAAGAAGTATAAGATCTTCTATCTTCTTTTCCCTTCACTGATAATGAAAAAATATTGATAAAAGTTTCTCCCAAATGTACTACAAAATCTCTAAGAAAATGACTCAAGTTCATCATAAAGTCAGATTTTATTATAAGCACTTTGCCTATTATGACCAATTCTTTGGTATATTTTTAAAAATTTGCTACATGGCAGTCCACATTTCGAATGCATTAAATTCAATCTTTTTTCGCTCTCTTTAGATTACTGGATTCAATACAATCTCAAAAATCTTCCTCAACCCTCACATTCTACACTATTACTTACACTCATCAACAGAGGAACCTGGCGGGCTACAGTCCATGGGGTCGCAAAGAGTCAGACAGGACTGAGCAACTGAGTTATATGGATAAATGACACATTATTTCTGCATCTGTATGATCTTCTTAGCTCTTTATCATTCATCATCCCTCAATGAACACCTTTCCTCATTTCTGAGTTAGAGAGTGTGTGCGTGTTTAGTCGCTCAGTCATGTCCGATTCTTTGCAATCCCCACAGATTCACCAGGCTCCTCTGTCCACGGTATTTCCCAGGCAAGAATACTGGAGTGGGTTGCTATTTCCTCCTCCACGGGATCTTCCCGACCCAGGGAGACCCAGATTAAACCTGAGTCTCCTGCATTGCAGATTCTTTACCGTCTTAGCCACCAGGGAAGCCCCAAGTGTTAAAAATAGCACTCTGGATCATGATTATCAATGAGGAGGGATTTTACTTCCAAGAAGACATCTGGCCACGTCCGGGGACAATTCTGATTGGCACAACTGGGGAGAGGGGGTGTGAGTGTTAGAAGCATCTAATAAATGTCTAATATGGATACTGTTAGACATCCAACAATGCAGAGGACACTCCGCCAGAGTAAACGATTCTCTGGCTCAAAATATTAGTACAGTTGACACTTGAACAACAAGGTTTGAAATGCATGGTACCAGTTCTATGTGTATTTTTCTCAGTCATAAATACTACAGTATGATGCAATTCTAGGTTCACTGAATCTATGGATGTGGAACTGCAGATAATGAGGAATTCCAGATATGGAGGGATGGCATACACAGAGGGCCAGATTTTCAACTGCCCAGAGGGTCAGCACCCCCAATCCCTGCACTGTTCAAAGATCAACTGTAGTTCCAAAATTGAGAAACCCTGCTTGAAACCAGCACATCTGGTAAAACTGTACTATGGACTCTGCTCCTAGTATTCTTCTCTCAGGGTTTCCTGGAGATAATTCTTGACCTATTTGCTGTTCAGTTCTGATCACCTCCTACTCAACCCGCTCGTGAGGGAGGGATCCTAAACAGTATGAGATGACTGAATATCTGACACCTGATAGATGTGACTGACGGCAGTTTATTAGTCACATATACTCACAGCCCAGGAAATGAAACTAGGTTAAGGACCAGGAGAGATTCAGCTGGTCTGGCGAACAGAGGATCTAGCCAGGTAAATGGGGGCCCCATCTGGGGAGAGCAGGGAAACTCTAAGTTAGGTCTCTGGAGCCTTGACAAGATATCAAGGCAGCATATGAAATTTTAAGCCTCACAAAATGAGGCCTCAATCAAATCCCTACCTCTTCCACCCTCTACAAAGCCTTCAGTTCGGTTCAGTTGCTCAGTCGTGTCCGACTCTTTACATACCATAATATTTCAATGCACTAATATTTCTACCAACACAAAATCTCATCACATATTTAAAAAACTCAGGTTTGTGGAAAAATTTGGCGTTTTCCGTATCAGCAGTCAAATAAGACCAAATTCTCTCTTTCATCAAACCACAAGATTTTCAAGGAAAGTTCAAAGAGGGATCTCCCACTTAGTATCAATAATCCATTGCTGAAAATCAAGACATTCTAACACTACATAATTTTCCTACCATTTTGGGTGAGTGCCTATTTTCCTACCGTTTTAAAGCAAAGAATTATATTGCATTATACATTAATTCCAACCCTCCCACCAGCTTCACATTTCCCCCAGGACAGAACTCCAGTACACATGGGTCATGCACATATGATATCTTTGGCTTTCGTATTTTCTTTTGGCTTTGTTATTTCTTTTACCAATTTTTTTTTCTCACTTGCTTTGTTTCTCCACACTTTTCTTCAATACTTTTCCAACTTTTCAG
This sequence comes from Moschus berezovskii, assembly GCF_049115385.1. Lineage (NCBI taxonomy): Eukaryota > Metazoa > Chordata > Mammalia > Artiodactyla > Moschidae > Moschus > Moschus berezovskii. Next base: position 16,364,406 of record NC_142481.1, read on the forward strand.
GAACTCATTTTACAAAATGACAAAAACAGGAGCTGCATGGGAAATGCACCATGAAAGTGCGTTTCTAATAAGAACATAACAGAGGAATGACTCATACTCTGTACAATGCTCTTATGCCTCCCCTTCTGCCAGCAACACCAATTATACACATCTCCTTTGATGATATTTGCAAGCATTTCAAAACATCTGCAGATGGTTCTGATGGTTCAGCAATTGTATTTGGAATACAACAAGACTTCCTGTATATAGTTTTCTGTTTTTTAAATTAAAAAAGTTACATTGAACTATATGATTTCACTTACATAAAGTCCTCAAAATAAGCAAAATTATTATAGGGTATTCAAAGTCACGGTTACATTTGGACAGGGTGGGTAGAAAGTAACTGAAAGGGGGGTATCTGAATACCAAGAACATTCTTTCTTCTCCTGAGGGCTCATACAACAGATATACTCAATTTATGAAAATTCATTTAGCTGCACACTTAGGATTTGAGCACTATTCTCTATGTATGTTTTGCATCAATAAAAAGTTTTAAAAAACTTTTAAAAGATGTTAAATTCTGTACTGGGGATGTAAATTTTTGTTGCTGTTTGTTTGTTTTTGGCCATGCCACATGGCATGTGGGATCTTATTTCCCCAACCAGGAATTGAACCCATGAGAAGGCAATGGCAAGCCACTCCAGTACTCTTGCCTAGAAAATCCCATGGACAGAGGAGCCTGGTAGGCTGCAGTCCATGGGGTCGCTAAGGGTCAGACCTGACTGAGCGACTTCACTTTCACTTTTCACTTTCACACACTGGAGAAGGAAATGGCAACCCACTCCAGTGTTCTTGCCTGGAGAATCCCAGGGACAGGGGAGCCTGGTGGGCTGCCGTCTATGGGTTCACACAGAGTCGGACACTGCTAAGTGACTTAGCAGTAGCAGCCCCTGTAGTTAGAAGTGCACAGTCTTAACCACTGGACCACCAAGGAAGTCCCTGGGGATGTAAATTGTTTCCATATAGAACCAGACCAAAAATCACTGTTTTCAGAGAAGCAGGCTTTCGTTGAAGTTTAGGTATTAAAATAAAAACCTAAGATAAAAAATGTTAACGGGGGCACATTCGGCAGAAATTAGCTGCTTTTTTCTTAAGGCAATTTACTTCTGCTCCCTCATGGCTCTTGACAGAAGATGTTCCACATTAGTGGAAAAAAAGAGAAGGGCACACAGAGGGGACACTGGGCTATTTGTTGCCAATTCTCACAGGAATGAGAGGGACTAGAGTAGATTATTGAATGGAGTTCCATTAAACAGAAGTTTTAGAATAAGGAATGAGTATGTATACATGGTCTAGAAATAGGCAATATTTCAAAAAGGAAGAAGAAACATCAACTTACATGGGCCATTGTTTCGAACTGCAAGCACTGGTCAGTCCTTTTCAAGATTTCTATTAGAGATCTGCAGAGTTCAGATAAGCCAGATCTGGAAGAAGACAAAGCAGCAATAAAACCAGAGGTGCCTCAGAGCTCCCCCAAATGACTTATGTTAGTTTTATGAGTTTTCCTCTTCCATTCCTGCTTCCAAAATACTCCTCACTGCTCTCATATTCAAACTGGAGGACAGCACAGGGAGTCTCAAGAAATCCAAGCTTTGATGTGTGCATGCTGTCTCATCCCACTCTCTGTGACTCCATGGACCTTAGCCTGCCAGGCTCCTCCATCCAAGGGATTTCCCAGGCAAGAATACTGGAGTGGGATTGCCATTTCCTATTCCAGGGGATTTCCCCAACCCAGGGATCAAACTTGCTTCTTCTTGGCAGGCAGATTCACCACCAAGACACCTGTGAAGCCCATGTGTTAAGAATACTACCTAGAAAAGAAAGAAAGTCTCTGACTGATGTCTTTTAGGCACCGATAGCAGTCTCATGCGGAGAAGGCGATGGCACCCCACTCCAGTACTCTTGCCTGGAAAATCCCACGGACGGAGGAGCCTGGTAGGCTGTAGTCCATGGGGTCGCAGAATTGGACACGATTGACTACGCATTACTACTACTGATGATGGATTACTAAGTAAAGTGGGAAAGATTTAAGTATACATAATGATGAGATTTGGTACACTGTTGTAATTACTAACATAGGCTTTGCTGTCAAACTTCCAGGATATAAATCTCAGCTCTCATAGTTATCAAACTGTGTTACCTTAGACATGTTACTTTGCAGCCTTAGATTCCTCCTATAAAAAATGGTGATAACTATAGATTCTATCCCAAAGCACTGTTATGAGTATTAAATAATACTCTACATATATATACACTAAAGTTGCAAATAATCATTTAATAAAAGTCAACTATATCACTGAAAATGAAGAATACTATATACTTCTTTCAACAATTATTAAAGAAAATTCTCTTCTACTCTTTCTTTATTCTTCCACAAAAACTGTGAGCTTCTCAGCCCCTCATAATGCTAATAAATGTCAAAACTTCAGGTTGGTAGGCAATTCCTTTTGATTAACAATAATTTACAAAAGGACAGACAGTATGAGGATGGATGAAGCACACGTGGCAAAATCCTCATAATTTTTGGATCTGGGTGATGAGGAAAAACATGGAATTATAATTTAATAATAACAACTAAATCTATTGAGCCTTTATGTGTCAAGCATTATCTGAGGACTTTACATATATTAATTCACCTATTCATAGCAATCCTATGCAGTAGGTTCTATTACTATCCTCCTTTTACAGATGAAGGAATAGTGGTGCAAAGAGATGAACTGCCCCAACTTCACCGTTTTAAGTGGCAAGTTAGGATTAGAATCCAGGTAATTCAGGTCCATAACTCATACTATTGCCACTATACTAAACTCCCTTTCATAAGATCACATAAATATGTGATCTGAAACACACACATGCTGTCAAAAACTTCAAATCACTGGTCAAATTTCTATACTGTTTTCCTTCATTCCTACTAATATTTCCCTTCTCTTGTTAACACAGATTTCTCTGTTAAGAATCTGTCATCTTGAAACTCCTAAAGGCCTGAAAAGCTAAGACTTTGTTACCAATCAAACATTCTCCTATCTTTTCCTGCTTTTGACCTCAGGGCAGAGAAAAAGATCAAGGACACCTAGGGTATGATTCCAACTAAACTGTAATCTTCTCAATAAATGACAGCCTAAAATAATGCTATGCAGTTAGCCTCCCTGTATGACCTGCAGATTATTTAAATTATTAGAAAGCAGCAGCTCACAGGCGGAATTAAATGACTGCCAAGTGTTCATCAGAGAGCCAATGGAGAGGAGAGGCTACCCTTGGTAGGAGTCAGGGTACTACCCTCATCCTCTCCATCATTCACGGGGAAGGAAGAACAAAATACTAGGCCAATGGGTAGGATATTTCAGCTGGTTAGTTAAAGCCTAACCAGCTAAAGACTACCTGGAATAAGCCTCCAGAGTCCAACAAAATAGGACTAACTCAAGAGAGGGAGGAAATTCGTTGAAATGTGACAGAGAAGAGGGATAAGAAAAGCCCCTCTGTAAGCAGTTGTGCTCCAGTTGAAGGATTCTGAGGCTGTGGGGAACCATTCTGGAATGATGCTACTGAAGTGAGAGAACAAGATAGGCAGGGACTAACTGGAGGTTGAGTGCTATTAGTGAAGTGAGGGTAATTTAGCAAGCGGGTATCCCCCGAAATAAAAACAGCAAGGCAGGTCTGGAGCAACACTGGTAAGAAAGCTATAAGCTCTCAAAAAAGGGGAGTCTTTATGGCATTTTACAACTGCTGCGTGACCTGTGCAGTAGTAACGTTTTCTATTAACTGTGTAGTTGGTTTTCTGTCTTTTGTCTCTCAACCAGATTAACGGCAGGATTGCTTTTTGTCTTAGTCTGACCGATTTTTCACTTCTCTCACAGAAGCAAATATCCCCGGGTCTAGAAAAAAAATTAAAATTACACTTCATGGAACAAAGAGGAAACATCATATAAATTTCCTCCTTTCTAAAGATTGGGGGACGGTGACAGGAATCGACGCAGTGAGCCTTTTTCCCGAGCTCAGCCAGGCCAGACTAAGGACACACCCCCGCTACGACCCTCGCTCCCACCATCCATCACACACGCTACCCGATGGAAATAAGAGGGAGCCTGGGGTGACGCTGTGCCTTCCCGGCATCGGAGAGAATGGCTAGAGTACAATGGCCAAGGGCTGGAAGCTGTCTCCGAGTTCAACAGCGCTGCCTTGGGAGGGAGCTCTGGTTAAGCTGTGGTTCTGAGAGCTGTTGTTCTTCTGCGTCTTTTTGTTACAGGCCTTCACTGTGGGGTTCGTAAATCTAACTCGAAGCCATTCTGGGCCGCTGCATCTGCGAGGCCCTGAAGCAGGAGGACAGAGGACGCATCAGAGCACCCAGTGTCCGGGCAGCGTCACAAACTACACAGTCACTGCAGCCGGGTGCACACAGAGACCGCGCCGCCCCCGCGCCGCCCCCGCGCCCATTTCCTCAGTGCACGAGACCAACTCACCTCTCCGAGCCGAAACCAGCAAGGAAGCCGGAAGGAAACTAGGCGCAGAGGCATGTGGGAAATGTAGTCCCGGGTAGGGAGGGCCTGGTCCTCGCCTTAACGGGCTGCGTGGGATGCGCAAGCGCGGGCGCGAGTGGGCAGGGCGGGAGCTCGCTGTGGACCTCCCGGCTTGGGATTCAGCTGAAGCGGCACCAGCTTCGAGGCTGCATGGGGATGAATGAGGCGCCCGCTGCCAGCTTGGGTTTGAGGTGTCTGCGGAACTGCTACTGCGGTTTAGAGAGACGTCTTGGCACTAGCAGCACCTAATACATGTACTAGACATAGGGCAGGTGCTCTCTATATATACCCAAGCAGGACGTAGGTACATCAAGTCTCAACATCCCCAAACTCTTAGCATAATCTGGACACACAGAGGTTGCTCGCGCTCTAGCTCTTTCCCTCCCCCGCTTCCTCCTCTCTTTAGTTTTTTTCCCTCTTTCCCTCCTACACTTGTGAAGGTATAATTCTATAAAAGCCTACTAGGTTAAGGTGGTTGATATTGTCATTTAGATATTCTTTGTCCATACTGATTAAAAAAAAAATTCTAGTTCTAGTAATTACTGAGATAGGGTGTCTATTTCTATTAGTACCACCAGGTTTTGCTTCAAGTATTTTCAAGCCCTGTTAAGTACATATATTTATGATTGTTTTCCTGACGAAGAGGTCTGAAAAGTAAACATTAGGAAGGGTGTCCTCCGATGAGTAATAATTGAATTTGTCCTGTGCTGAGTTCATTCAGGAAAGAAACTGGATAAGCCTGCTGGGGACCACACTGCAGCAGCATCCTAGTCTTAAAATTTTTATGTATTGGTTCATAGATAGAAGAGTTTTTCATCTCTCAAAAACCTTCAGGAAACATCTGAAAATATCTAGGCTTATCTTAAATTTCACTTTTTTTAACAGTTAAATATATATGGGGTAGGAGATAAATGAAAATTATGGTAGTGGATTTGTCTCTATCTTTAGTTCATTTTGTTTTTGCTTCATGTAACAATGTTTTAAAACTGTTAGTACAGTATATGCACATTTATGATTGTGTGTCTTCCTAATGAATTGACTCTTCTATTATGAAACATTTCTCTGTCTCTTGTCTTGATATCTGTTTTAATTTAGTAGTCACTCTGGGCTTGCCAGGTTGTGATGGTGGTAAAGAACCCACATGCCAATGCAGGAGATGTTAAGAGACTCGGATTGGATCCCTGGGTCAGGAAGATCCCCTGGAGGAAAGGATGGCAACCCACTCCAGTATTCTTGCCTGGGAAATCCCATGGACCGGGGAATCTTGTGGGCTACAGCCCACAGGGTCGTGAAGAGTCAGACACGACTGAGTGATTGAGTACGCACCCACGTACCCATTGCATTAAAAATGTATGATAAACTTCACTGAAGAGTATGGGGGGGAAAGAAGCTGATCTAAGTAACTCTGGAAATGAGCAGAAACTGTAAGTCTAGAGACAAATATACATAAATGGTGTCTGGGTAAACAGTTCTGAAACCACTACATGTATCTATTAAACAAATAGATGGATGAAAGACAATGAAAGTCAGGTTTTTCAGTCTTGAAGTGGGAGGTTCTAGACCACCAAGCAGGGAAGGTAAGAGGGTTCTGGTCACCAGTTACAATGTGTGTGAAGGGTTTTCCACACACCACCAAGAAATTTTTGGACACCAGCTGGATGTCCTACAATTCAACCCAATTCAGACACCATTTACTCAGAGATAGCATCAGATTGCATAGGTTGAGGGCTCGGTCCTGTAAGATTGCTCACCCCCACCACTTTAGATGCGAATTGTAAGCCCAGATTGTTACCTGTGTTTCTGACCAATTGGTTATGTTCTCACAACCCCTCCTTCAGGCTTGATTAATTTGCTGCAATGGCTCACAAAACTAAGGAAAACTGTTTACTTACTAGATTACCAATTTATTAGGAAGGATGTTAAAGGACATGAATGAACAGCCAAATGAGATATGGAGGGGAAAGTTATCATGGAGTTTGGGGCCTGCAGGGCACAGTGACATATGGATGCATTCTGATTCCCTAAGCTAGAAGCTCTCTGAACCCCCTCCTTTTGGGTTTTTATGGAGGCTTCATTACATAGCCCAATTTCTAGCCCCTCTCCATCCCCAGAGGTGGGACGGTGACAAAGGAGAGAAAAAGGGGGTCTGAAAGTTTCAACCTCTAGTCACATGGTGGACTCCACTGGCTACCAGATCCCATCCTTGGGTGCTTTCCAAAAGTCACTTCTTGGGCTTCTCTGGTGCTCCAGTGGCTAAGAATCCATGTGCCAATGAAGGGGACACAGGTCTGATCCCTTATCCAGGAGCATCCCACATGCCACCGGGCAACTAAGCCCATGAGCCACAACTACTGAGTCTGCATGCAGCAACTACTGAAGCCAGTGTGCCTAGAGCTTGTGCGTTGCAACAAAAGCCACTGCAATGAGAAGCCTGTGCACCACAACGAAGAGGAGCCCCTGCTCGCCACAACTAGAAAAAGCATATGCAGCAACGAATTCCCGGCACAACCAAAAGTAAATAATTTTTTAAGGGCTGATATCATCAGTGATATGTTGATAGCATGTACTTCTAATGTGATGTTGTAAGAATGGCAGTTAGCGTGAACTTCTTCCTCCAGATTTAAACCCCAAGTCTAACTAGGAAAAGAACTTCAGACAATTACAACTTGGGGGACATTTTATAAAACTAACCAGTGCTTCTCAAAACTGTCAAGGACATCAAAAACAAGGAAACTGGGACTTCCCTGATGGTCCAGTGGTAAACAATCCTCCTGCCAATGCAGGGCACATGGGTTTCATCCCTGGTCCTGGAATATCCCACATGCCACAGAGCAACTAAGCTCGTGGAACACAACTACTGAAGCCCGTGCACTCTAGAGCCGTTGTCTGCAACAAGAGAAGCCATTATGGGAAACCCGTGCACCACAAGGAAGAGTAGCCCCCACTGGCTGCAGCTGAAGAAAGCCTGAGCACAGAAATGAAGACCCAAAGCAACCAAAACTAAAAAAAAAAAAAAAAACCAAGGAAATCCTGAGAAACTGTCACAGTCTTGAGCAGCATAAGGATACAGAGGACTAAATATAATGTATCCTGGATAGGATCCTGGAGCAGAAGGACATTAGGTAAAAACTAAGGACATTTGACGGAGAAGGCAATGGCAGCCCACTCCAGTACTCTTGCCTGGAAAATCCCATGGATGGAGGAGCCTGGTAGGCTGCAATCCATGGGGTCGCTACGAGTCGGACACGACTTCACTTTCACTTTTCACTTTCATGAATTGGAGAAAGAAATGGCAACCCACTCCAGTGTTCTTGCCTGGAGAATCCCAGGGACAGGGGAACCTGGTGGGCTGCCGTCTATGGGGTCGCACAGAGTCAGACACGACTGAAGCAACTTAGCAGCAGCAAGGACATTTGATTTGAGTATTGTTCACTCAGTCATGTCCGACTCTGTGACCCCATGGACTGCAGCACGCCAGGCTTCCCTGTCCTTCACCATGTTCTGGAGTTTGTTCAAAGTCATGTCCCATTGAGTTGGTGATGGTATCTAACCATCTCATCCTCTTTCGTCCCCTTCTACTCCTTCATTCAATCTTTCTCAGGATCAGGGCCTTTTCTAATGAGTCAGCTCTTCGTATCAGGTGGCCAAAGTATTGGAGCTTCAGCCTCAGCGTCAGTCCTTCCAATGAATATTCAGGGTTGATTTCCTTTAAGATTGACTGGTTTGATCTCCTTGCTGTCCAAGGATGGAGTATGGGCTTCAGTTAATAAGAATATGTTAATGCAAATGTACCATATTAGTGTAGGATGTTAACAAAAGGAAAAACTGAGTTCTCATTATTTGGGAACTCAACTATTTTTGCAACTTTTCTGTAGGTCTAAAACCATTTTAAAAGAAAAAGCTTATTTAAAATAAAGTATGAGGCTATAGACAGGGAAGTTGCAAAGAGTTGGACACAACTTAGCAACTGAACAATAGCAATTTAAAAAAACAATAAAAGTGGTAAACATGAAAGAAAATGACATGTGAAAGGCAGTGTCAGAAATTCTAGGAGAAACCAATAATAAGGAAGAAAAGGGAATTTTAAGGAAAAAATAAAAAAAGCAGATAAAAAATTTTCTTGGGGGTGAAAAAGACACAAATTTTCAAGTAAAAATTATAAAAGCTAAAATTTAAAGTACTCTTTCTTTTCCCAGGCCTACTTTTAAAAATGTTACATGCATTAATTATTTCTTAGAACAATCTCTTTGTGTCAGTACTATTTTGATCCTGTGACAGATACAGAAACCAAAAGAGGTGAAGCAACCTGTCCAAAGTCACAGAGCAATTAGTGGAGGAGGCAGAATGCAAACTTGTTTTCTTTGTTAATAAAACTTTTTATTTTGACATATCAAACAGAAAACTTACAAAAACAGCACAAAGAATTTGTTTACCCTTCACATAGATTCTATAAATGCTAACATTTACCACATTTATTTTACAATCTTATTTTTGTCTGAACAATTGGAATTTCATTCAGAAAAGTCAATTGCCCACATAAGGATCCTTTCCCCTAAATGCTTCAGTATATACATCCTAAAAGCAAAAACATTCTCTTTCATAATTTCCATTATTATAATTATCAAAATTACGAAATTTACATGCATATAATACTTTTAATATTTACCTTATTCAAATTCACAATTGTTCAAATAAAGCCTTTATAGAAAAAAAGTTTTTTCTGGTTCAGGATCATATATTACACTTGTCATGTCTCTTTGGTCTCCTTTAACTTGAAACAGTTCCTCAAGTTTGATCTTTCTTGACGGTGACATTTTTGAAGAGTAAAGGCCAATTGTAGAACATTGCTTGAATTGCATTTTTCTGTGATTTCCTTATGATTAAATTCTGGTATGCCCTTTGTTAGGAATATCACAGGATTTGCTCTGTTCTTCTCAATGCATTATAACAGGAGGTACAGGATATCATTTTGTACCACAGTGGTTATGTTAACTTTGATTACTGGTTAAGGTGCTGTCTGCCAGGTTTCTTCACTGTAAAATGACTACTTTCCCCTTTGTAATCAATATTTGTGGAGACAGAATTTAAAATGGTATCAAATTCTTTTTTCTCATCAAATTTTCACTCACTAGTTTTGGCATACATTGATGATTTTTTTCTTAATTTTATTTCTTTCCTGGCTGCGCTGGGTCTTTGTTGCTGTGCAGGCTTTTCTCTAGCTGCGACAAGCGAGGGACTACTCTCCATTTGCAGGGCATGAGCTTCTCATTGCAGTGGCTTCTCTTGTTGGGGTGCATGGGCTCTACGGCATGCAGGCTTCAGTAGTTGTGGCACATGGGCTCAGTGTTTGCGGCTTCCAGGCTCTAGAGCACAGGCTCAGTAAGTTGTGATGCATGGGCTTAGTCGCATGTGCCATCTTCCTGGACCAGGGATCAAACACCTGTGTCCCTTGCACTGGCAGGTGGATTCTTTCAACACTGAGCCACCAGGGAGGCCCCTACATTGATGATTCTTACCAGAATCAATGATTACTGTGATGACTGACTGATGGTGATTTTCTAATTTCACCATGCCTTCTATTAATACATTAGTAAGTTGGCATTCTACTATTAAATGTTTTATAGTCGCTGGGTTAGTCAATGATTTTACTCAATCTGCTACTATCATGACCTATTTTGATGCTCACATTGTCCAGATTTGGCCAGTGAGAACTCCTTGAAATACTGTGATTTTCTGACATATTTCATCCATTTTATGAGCACTTCCTTACTTTCTACTTCCACAGAATGTTCCAAACCACATCTTATGTTTTCTCTGCTCAGCCTTTTATGCTATTTCTCCAAGGAGTCCTTGTTCCTTGGATCTGGGTGCTGGATATTCTCATTGCTACAAAGTGTAATTGCTTTTATGTCCTTTCTGCTAGAGGGACATACATACACACATTCCTATATGTATTTCTAAATTTATTTTTAAAAACATCACTTTGAAAAGTGATACTCCCAATTGCAATCCAAAATCACAGGGTTTATTCTAGCCTCCTCCTCTCCATATTGTAGTTCCCTTCTCCAGCAACAATAAACTTGGCTCCTATTTATTTACTCCCACAATACTTTTTTGCCTGATTCTAGAATACATGAGTTATTTTCAGAATTACTAATCTATATAGCTGTGTAAACCAATCCTACTAACAAGAGTTAATTATTAGTTTACGGATTCTTTTTATTCTGTTTTTAGCCTGAAGAAGTACAGTCAAATTGTCTTCAAAAGTTGCTTGCCTGTCTTTTTTCCCCGTTTAGTATGAAGGAAACATTTGTTTTTGCTTATGTTCCAACTTAAGGTCTCTCTTCTGTGATTCACTTTAAAAAACTGAACTATAGTTGATTTACAATAGTTTTAGGTGTACAGCAAAGTGATTCAGTTATTTATATATATATATATATTTTCAGATTACTTTTCATTAGAGGTTATTACAAGATATTGAGTACAGTTCCATGTGCTATACAGCAAATCCTTATCTATTTTATATATAGTGGTATGCACCTGTTAGTCCCATACTCTTTATTACTCCCTACTTTCCCCTTTGGTTGTTACTGACTTTTAAAATTTGCAAAACATTCATATGGTCCCCAAAGTAAAAAAAAAAAAGAAAAAACATACACAAAAAGAATGTGTCACTTCCCTATCCCCTCATGTAATAAAATTCCCTGTGTATTTGGGTCTATTTATGGAATTTTGTTCTATTTCACTGATCTGTTCATGCATGAGTACCAGTGTTTCAATGATAGGGACTTTTCAGCATTTTTCATTCTCCTTGGATTAGTACCCCCTTTGAAGCTTTTTTCAGTGTTAGTCAGGCTATTCTTACATAAAACCTGTATTGCTACCACTATGGGTACTTTATACACTTCAGATGAAAAGATTAACTGAATTGTCCCCCTTCAGTAATTCTCTTTCCCAGCATATTTTCTCTTTGTGACCCTTATCAATATCTGAAGTTTTATAAGTTAGGTACTCACTGGTTGTGTTTTCCAGACAGAGTCGGACACGACTGAAGTGACTTAGCAGCAGCAGCAGCAGCAGCAGGCAATATAATTAGCCTGTGTGGGTTAAAAACTGAAGTTTGAGAATTCGTAGTTATCTTTATAATATGTAAAATATATAATTCTCTTGTTTAGAGGGCTTTATCAGTGAATTTCTGAACAAGGAAATTGACTATGTGGGAGAGGTTATGTTTTTGCTTGTTAGAGGGCTAGCAGTGGTTAGAGTCGGAGAAGGCAATGGCACTCCACTCCAGTACTCTTGCCTGGAAAATCCCATGGATGGAGGTGCCTGGTAGGCTTCAGTCCATGCGGTCGCGAAGAGTCAGACACCACTGAGCGACTTCACTTTCACTTTTCACTTTCATGCATTGCGGAAGGAAATGGCAACCCACTCCAGTGTTCTTGCCTGGAGAATCCTAGAGACGAGGGAGCCTGGTGGGCTTTCGTCTATGGGATCGCACGAGTCGGACACGACTGAAGCGACTTAGCAGCAGCAGCAGCATATTGACAGGCAGCGCACACAATGGCAGACTGTGGGTGTGCCTTTTGCACATGCACTTTACTTGTATTTTTTCATTAGCTATTACAGTGGCTGTACAGTTTTATCACATTGTGGTTTTAATTTTTCCATTTTCTGTACCTTCTGATATCTTTATTGTTCATTTGGATACCCATTTTTTGTAAGTGCTAATTTTCCTCCCCCCTCCTTTTCTGGTTATATTGCCCAGCATGCAGGATCTTAGTTCCCTGACCAGGGATCGAACCTGCATCCCCACAGTGGAAGCGAGGAGTCTTAACCACTGGAGAGCCAGGGAAGTCCCTCCCATCTCTTACTAGTTGTCTGTCACTTATTGATCTGTAGCGGTTCTTTATACATTCTGGATGAGTATATTGTGAATATATTCTCCCAGTCTGTGACTTGTCTTTTTACTTTCTTGATGAAAACAGATGTTTAATTTTAATACAGTAAAATTGACTATCTTTTCTCCATATAGTGGTTCCAGTGTCCTGTTTAAGAAATTTTTGTTGCCCCAAGACCAGAAATATATCCTATGTTTTCTTCTAAAGCCTTTGTTGTATCTTTTACAATTATATCACTAATACATCTGGAATTGATTTTTTAAAATCAGTGTCACCCTGCAGAGGAACTTTTGTCATAAATCAGATGACCACATATATGTATTATTAGGTCTATTTCAGGACTCTATTTTATTGTTGGTCTAGTTGTTCATTTTGCATCAGCATCATGTTGCCTTAATGACCAAAGTACACCTGATCACATTAACAAATTCAAGAAGAAAAATATATCAATGTACCAAAAAGGCATCTGACAATATTCACAGGCATTTTTAATTAAATAAAAAAAAGTTAAATAGGAACTGAAGGAAACAATTAGCAAACGTTACACTAAGTGATTTCCATTAAGTTGGGAAAAACAACTGGATGCCTGCTATCACTAATCCTAAATCTTGTTCTGGAAATTATTTTTATTACAATAATCACTATAAATATTCAAAAAAATCACATCTATTTGTAGTTGATTGCTTAAAAAAATCAAGTCTAATTTTAAAATAGTTTATTGGGTAACAATGAAAGCTATGATTTCATCCATGTTTAAAACTTTATCACAATATCACAATAAAAAAAATCTGTGAGAAGTTTAAGTCTATCATAATACTAGGTAAAGGATGACTCTCTAGAATGTTTTAAGAATCCCACGATTTTTGGGGGGCCATGCCATGTGGCTTGCAGGAATTTAGTTCCCCCACCAGGGACTGAATCTGGGGCTATGGCAGTGAAAGTACTGAGTCCTAATCTCTGGACCACCAGGGGATGTCCCAAGAATCGCACGATTTTTATATCAATTTTTTTTAAAGGAACATGGGCAATACATACGAATTGGCAAGCTACAGTATCTAGTAATAAACAAATGTAAAAAGATGCTCCAGAGAAGGCAATGGCAAGCCACTCCAGTTACTCTTGCCTAGAAAATCCCATGGATGGAGGAGCCTGGTAGGCTGCAGTCCGTGGGGTCGCTAAGGGTCGAACATGACTGAGCGACTTCACTTTCACACATTGGAGAAGGAAATGGCAACCCACTCCAGTGTTCTTGCCTGGAGAATCCCAGGGGCGGGGGAGCCTGGTGGGCTGCCGTCTATGGGGTCGCACAGAGTAGGACACGACTGAAGTGACTTAGCAGCAGCAGTAGCAGCAACAAGATGCTCAACTCCTTATTTACCAAGAAAATATTAAAGCATATACCAGAAATGGGGCTGTAAAGTTGAAGGGGTTGTAAACTGGCACTACAATAATATTCTCCTTTTTTTTTTTTGGATGTGGACCATTTTTAAAGTCTTTACTGAATTTGTTACAATACTGCTCTGTTTTATGTTTTGGCTTTTTGGCTGCAAGCATGTAAGATCCTGGCTACTTGACCAGGGATCGAACTCACACTCCCCGTATTGCAAGGTCTTAACCCCTGGACTGTCAGGTAAATTCCCCAACGTTCTCCTCTTCTATGGTAATATCTAGTGAGGATGAGAGTGAACATAACCTGTGACTTACCAATATCACCTTTGGATAAATATTTCAGAGAAAACCTTGCTTATGAATAGCAAGAAACATATATCCAATAAGATATTTTTCAGTGAGAAATTATATATAATCTAAATATTGACCAATAAAAGGCCTAAATACATATTGTATATTTAGAACAGGGCTGGGGTTTCAATTCTAAGGAAAAGCACCATGCTAAATCCAAAATAAAGCAAGCAGCTGTTTGGACAGCATGCTGTGAGTTGCTTTCCTCACCAGATAACCATACACCTGCCGTAATGCTGAAATTTCCATCCCTGAAGTCTCTCTTTTTTGGTGAGGGCAACATCTGCCAAAGTGGAATTACATCTACAATAGGTATTGGGAATGGGAGTTCTATACTGAAGTATGAGATACATTGCATTAGATAAAACACTTCATAGTCTTTTGATAGGCACTTAATGTGATTTTTCCCCCCTCAAGAAATACAAAATACAGCACTCTCATGCTTTGGCCACCTGATGCGAAGAGCCAATTTATTGGAAAAGACTTGGATGCTGGGAAAGATTAAAGGCAGCAGAAGAGGATGACAGGGGACGAGATTGTTGGATGGCATCACCGACTTAAGGGACATGAGTTTGAGCAAGCTCCCGGAGATGGTGAGGGACAGGGAGACCTGGCATGCTGCAGTCCATGGGGTTGTAAAGAGTTGAATATGACTGAGCAACTGAACAACATGCTTGTTAGACCACAAAATCATTTTCTGTAAGAATCATTAAGTAGCAGTGTCTTGTGGAACATACTTTAAGAAATTTTGAGTTAATGTACTGTCCCCAAAACACTTCTATTAATAAGAAAATGTTACCAGAGAGAAACATATTGACTTGTTAGAAAAACTTAATTTTATTATAGCACCTAAAATACTTGTGTTACATTTTTGTGTAAACACTGTGCACTGTCTACAAATTAAAAGCATTTTGAAATCATGAGTGGGAGAGATTTGCTATTCTAAATGATGAATGATTTTTCAGTGACATCTGACCGTCTGCCCACTTAAAGCAAAATGTACTTGGAGGTACAAGTCAATATAAGAGTGGCATTAGTTTGACTGAAAATAAAATAAATCTCTTTATTATGGCACTACTCATTTTCTCCTATTGAAGGTATTAATTTTTAAGTATTGAATGCCTATTTTTCATAGTAATTTTTCATTCCTTTTATAAAATTAATGAGGCTAACACAAACAAGAAAAAGAGAAACAATCTAAAAGATAACTGGGGCTGGATCATGTCATTTCCCCCAACATTGTCACACGGCTCAAGTTAGAAAACCTAAAATCCGGATGCCTAACTAAATCACAAGAGGTCAGGCCCCAGGTATTCCTGGTAAATCATTTTATGGTTTATAATTGTTTTATTAGACTACTGAGTTCAATTTACTTACCTCTTTTTGAAATGTATGCATGTTTCTCAAATGATGCTGCTGCTGCTGCTGCTAAGTCACTTCAGTTGTGTCCGACTCTTTGTGACCCCATAGATGGCAGCCCACCAGGCTCCCCCATCCCCGGGATTCTCCAGGCAAGAACACTGGAGTGGGTTGCCATTTCCTTCTCCAATGTGTGAAAGTGAAAAGTGAAAGTGAAATCGCTCAGTCGTGTCCGACCCTTAGCGATCCCACGGACTGCAGCCTACCAGGCTCCTCCATCCATGGGATTTTCTAGGCAAGAGTACTGGAGTGGCTTGCCATTGCCCTCTCCGATCTCAAATGATACTGGTCTAGATTTTGCTTTTTAGGAGTTATCCTCATCTAATTTTATTATTGGGATATTTGCCTTGTAGAATGATTCTGAAAAATTTTGTTAGAGATTATCTATTCTTTAAAACTTTCTTGCCTGCAAAACTACTGACCCTAGTTTTTAAAAAAACAAGAGCATAACTATATTTCCCTTACCTACAGATCTCTTACATTTTAAACCTATGTTACAAAATCTATAAATTATAAATTGTTTAAAATATAAAATAAATTGTCCAGGATTTTTATACAATCTTGAGTCAACTTTGTAGAACGATTCTGAAAAATTTTGTTAGAGATTATCTATTCTTTAAAACTTTCTTGCCTGCAAAACTACTGACCCTAGTTTTTAAAAAAACAAGAGCATAACTATATTTCCCTTACCTACAGATCTCTTACATTTTAAACCTATGTTACAAAATCTATAAATTATAAATTGTTTAAAATATAAAATAAATTGTCCAGGATTTTTATACAATCTTGAGTCAACTTTGATCATTTAGGTTTCTCTAAATAATTCATTCTCCTTATTTTTATACATAATGAAATATATGTATATTATAGTACATTCATAAACTTAAAAACTTAAAAAACTTTTAAACTTCTTTGATACATACATACATTCCCATACATAAAGCTGTAACTGAATCATCTTTTTTCCCTCAATAATAACTGTTGATTCTATTTTAATGGTCTTTTCAAGGAGAATATTCTTAGATAAAATCTACTGGTTTCTTATTCTACTTACACTTTTAAAAATTTGTATTTTTACCTTTATTGTATAAATTACTTCCTGCTATTTACCTTAATTTAAAAAAAAAATTTGTTTTCTGGGAATTCCCCAGCAGTCCAGTTTTAGGACTTCTTGCTTTCACTGCAGAGGGCCTGGGTTCAATCCCTGGTTGGGGAACTAAGATTGCACAACCCATGCAGTGTGGCAAAAAAAAAATTTCTGGCTTCAGCTAAATGCTTTTTTTTTCCAGTACATTTATCAACTTCCTGCTGTGTGACAAGCACAGTATGTATGGTAACAAGAGTGCTGAACTAATTCTCAAGGCAGGTTTTCTAAATGCATCAAGGTTACTATTTTTTTTACCAAGTAGAGCTTTACTGACTTCCCAAAAATTCTTACCTGGAGGTATCAAATTATCATTTATCATGAATAGTTTAAAATTTCAGATTTTCTACTTAAACAAACACTTTATTATGGAAATTTTAAAATATATGCAAAGGTAGTAAGAATATCCCAACGAACCCTATGTTCCCATTATTCAAGCTTCAACAATTAGCAACATTTTGCTGATCTTATTTCATCTATCCTTTCTACTTTTCACTTTTCTTCAGTATTAAAAGCAAATCATACACATGACATAATTTTATCTTTGAATACTTCAGTATGGATCTCTAATGCATAAGGATTTGTACACACACCCAAACCAATGCCATCATCATGCCTGACAAATGAATTCTTGTTGTTGTTTAGTTGCTAAGTCATATCTGACTCTTTTCCAACCCCATGGACTGTAGCTTGCTAGGCTCCTCTGTACATGGGATTTTCCAGCAAGAATATTGGAATAGGTTGCCATTTCCTTCTCCAGGGGATCTTCCTGACCCAAGGATTAAACCCATGTCTCCTACACTGCAGGAGGATTCTTTACTACAGAGCCACCTGGGAAGCCCAACAAATGAATAATAATCATTTAATATAATTTCATACCAATCCTAGGTTTACCTTTTCACAATAATTTAAGTTTTTTAAAAATTTACTTGTCAGAATCAGGATGGTATTGAATATATTTTCTTATTTTCTGTATTCTCAATGTTCTGGCATTTAGAGACTTGATCCTGGAGCAACTATCCCTTCTAGAGATAGCAAATTCCTTGACAAATGGCTCCCCTGTGAGCATGCTTTGATATACAAACCAACCAAACCAAAGTTGAAACCCCTTTACCAAACATTTCCTTTAGCAAACTCTCAGACACCAAGCCAATATTCTTCCTGTCCTGAATCACCCCAGAGCCAAGTACTGGACAGCTGAGGACCACCGCAGTAGCTTTGAGTCCACAAAATTACTCAATCTATCTAGTCCTAAACTTGCTCAATGTACCTACCTGGCATCACATCACCCATTCCTTCCTGGGAAAACTCAAGTAAAATTTCTGAATCATGCTCTGCCCTTTCCGGCCTTCTGCCTCCTAACAGGACTAGGTGCTTCTTCCATGTGGTCCTATATGCATGCGGTGCTTCCTGTTAGTAGAAATCTCTGCCAATAAGCTTCTTCCTTCATGATAATCATTTCCATGTCTTCATATCTTACCACACCAGGTTAAAGCAACTCCTGGGTACATTTTAACACAAGCATCTCAATACATTGCATACACTGTATTCAATTAACATATCTCTTGCTGCTGCTGCTGCTAAGTTGCTTCAGTCGTGTCCGACTCTGTGCGATCCCATAGACGGCAGCCGACCAGGCTCTGCTGTCCCTGGGATTCTCCAGGCAAGAACACTGGAGTGGGTTGCCATTTCTCTCTTAAGTCTCTTTTAATTTGTAAAATTCTGTTTTTATTGTCTTACCATATATTGGTTAAGAAAGTAGGCCTTTTATTTTGTTGAATGTCCCACATTGTGGATTTGGCTCTTAGCTTTGTGTCATTAATTTGTTCATTTCCCAAGTTTCTTGAAAACTGGTAGGTTGAGACCAAATTACACTTCTCAATCAATATTTTGGACAAGAATATGCCACAGGTAGGAATGGCAACCCACTCCAGTGTTCTTGCCTGGAGAATCCCAGGGATGGGGGAGCCTGGTGGGCTGCCGTCTATGGGGTCGCACAGAGTCAGACATGACTGAAGCGACTTAGCAGCAGCAGCAGCAGTACTGCATCCATTGCATTGCATCAAGAAGCAATTAGTTCTGCTGATTTAGAGATGTTACTATTGATTACTGGGTTGTCATTCTGCCCCATCCATTAAAATCTTCCTATAATCTTTCACCTAATGGTTTTCATACCCACTGATATCATCAATATCCACTAATTCATAAGTAAAAAGTGTGATTGCTTGGATTCTATCATTCTTTTGACCTTTATTAGCTAGAATTCTCTAATAATAAAGAAACTTCCTTCACCAACTTCTGGTTGTCTTATCTAGTCCATAAAGGAAATACATAGTTCACAAGGTAAGTGCTCCATTTTCCTTATTTATTAATAAATGCCCTAATGTGCTCTGTAACTGATCAACGCATTTGATCAGAAAAAAAAGAAGCTACCAAAGACTATAGCAATCACAACAAAAGGACACAGGATCCAAGCTGAGGGAATCTCCACAGGCTGAAGATAGGATTAATTTGAGCATTTTTTAAAAAGGCTACAATGGATTTTTAAAAAGTGATACAGGACTTAGAGGTTCTTTTTGATTTCCAAATAGTTTATTTTTATCTTATCCTTTAATACTTTATTTAATTGAAGTATAGTTGATTTATAATACTGTTAGTTTTAGGTGTACAGCACAGTGATTCAGTTTTATATATATGTACATATATATACACACACATATGTATATATATATGTACACACTGTATTATATTCACATATATAGTGAATATATATATATTTTTTAAAAATTATTTTCCATTATAGGTTATTATAAGATATTGAATGCAGTTCCCACTGCTATACAGTAAATCCTTGTTGTTCATCTATTTTATATATGGTAGTGTGTATCTGTTAAACCCATACTTCTGGTTTATCCCTTCATTTCCCTTTTGATAACCATGCTTGTTTTCTATGTCTGTGAGTCTCTGTTTTGTAAGTAAGTTTATTTGTACTATTTTTAGTTTCCACATATAAATGATACAATATTTGTTTTTCTTTGTCTGACTTACTTCACTTAGTATGATGATCTCTAGGTCCATCCATCCTTCGTTAAATTTTAAATCGAATTTATACTGAGGCAGAGAACGTACGATTATAGAATATCTTCTCTTTTTTGCTTGTTTGGGTTTTTTCGGCCATGCCACACAGCATGTAGTTCCCTGACTACAGATGGAACCTGTTTCCCCTGCAGGGAAAGTGCAGAGTCTTAACCACTGGACAACCAGGTGAGTCCCTAGAATATCTTCTTTTTTATGAACAAATTGAAAAAGAACTTCTTACTTTTAAGTATTTTAGCAAGAATAAATTGGGACATCCCTGGTGGTCGAGTGGCTAAGACTCTACACTCCCAATGCAAGTGGCCCAGGTTCGATCCCTGGTCAGGGAACTAGATCCCACATGCCACAATAAAAGCTCACATGCTGCAACTAAGAATTGGGGTAGCCAAAGAAATAAATAAAAATAAAAAATATTTAAAAAACGAATAAGTTATCTGACATTCAATAACTGATGAGTGTTGGTAGAAGGCATTTCTATATTCATTGTGCTCATAGTCTTTCATATGGATTTTCAAGACAGTAACATAATAAAACAAAATTTAGTGGCTTAAAATAACAACCATTGTATCTCATGATTCTGTAGGTCAGGAATTTGGGTAGGGGCTCAGCTGGTCAATTTTTTTGTTCTACATGGCATCAACTGAGGTCACCTGTAGGAACTCAGCTGATGTCTGGTCTGGAGCATCCAAAACTGTTTACTCAAATATCTGGTGTTTACTCAGGCATATCTGGAAGACGGCACAGCAGAGTGCCTCTCCTTCTCTATGCAGTCTCAGGGTCTTTGCATGTGCTGTCTTCAGCAGAGTAGCCAGACTTTTTAACCTAACAGTTTAAGGTCTCAACTTTAGAGAGAATTCCAAGAGATGAAAATCAAGATGAAACCAAGAGGTAAAATCTACCAGTAAAATCTGGGCCCAGAAACTAGCACAGCAGTACTTCTACTATTCTACTGCTCAAAGCAGTCAATTAACCCAGATTCACAGGGAAAGCATGTGGATTTTACCTCTTGACGGGTGGAGTGTCAAAGAATTTGCAGCAATTTTTACTCTGCCACAGTATTATAATTTTACAAATGAAGAAATTATAGTATGGAGCAGTTAAGCATCTTGTTCAGTATAACACAAGTAGGAAAGTGATGGGCTAGAGAGGATGATAAATGTCTTCCCCACATTTGTTATATTAATGAGTTTGTAAAAATGAATGGGAAGATTCTCAGATCTGAGTGATGGTGGAATACATTAAATTAACACATTCTGTTAATGATATATAAACCCCCTTATGCCAAGTCAGGTGCATGAATGAAGCAAAAGGGACCAATTACTACATTCACAGACTGTTCTACAACACAGGACTGACAAGGCATTCTCATATTTTTACATTATGAATTTTCAGATGATGGGTAAGGTGTGAATGTTGTCTAAAGGCCTTCTTACATTCCTTACATTCATAGGGTTTCTCACCAGAATGAATTCTCAGATGTTGAATAAGAGATGAATTAAGTCTAAAGGCTTTCCTACATTCCTTACATTCAAAAGGTTTTTCACCAGTATGAATGCTCTGATGTAGAGTAAGTTTTTGGCGCAATCTAAAGGCCTTCCCACATTCCTTACATTTATAGGGTTTCTCACCAATATGAATACTCTGATGTTGCGTAAGCTGTGAAAGTAGTCTAAAGGCCTTCCCGCATTCCTTACAGTCATAGGGTTTAACACCAATATGAATACTCTGGTGTGAAATAAGTTGTGAGTAACGACTAAAGGCCTTCCAGCATTCCTTACATTCATAAGGTTTCTCACCAGTATGAATTCTGTGATGAAGAATCAGATGATAACCACGACTAAAAGTCTTTCCACATTCCTTACATTCATAGGGCTTCTCACCAGTATGAATTCTCTGGTGGAGTGTCAGTTGTTGTCGTACTCTAAAGGCCTTCCCACATTCTTTACACTCATAGGGTTTCTCCCCAGTATGAAGTTTGTGGTGTACTCTAAGGCCGGACCCACACAAAAAGGCCTTCCCACATTCTTTACATTCATAGAGTTTGTCAGCAATATTAAGCTTCTGATGTCGAGTAAGATGTGCATACTGCCTAAAGGCTTTCCCACATTCTGTACATACATAGGGTTTCTCACCAGTATGAATCCTCTGATGGAGAGTAAGTTGTCCACGAACTCTGAAGGCCTTTCCACATTCTTTACATACATAGGGTTTCTCACCAATATGAATTTTCTGATGTACTCTAAGTTCTGGGCCACACATGAAAGATTCCCCACATTCCTTACATTCATAGAGTTTTTCACCAGAATGAAGTCTCTGATGTCGAGTAAGATGTGCAGTCTGTCTAAATGCCATCCCACATTCCTTACATTCATAAGGTTTCTCACCAGTATGAATTCGATGATGAAATGTAAGTTGTTGGCGTACTCTAAAGGCCTTCCCACATTCCTTACATTCATAGGGTCTCTCGACATAATGAATTCTCTGACGTGAAGAAAGAGATGAGCGTTTTTGGTAAGGGGACATTTTTTGAGATGTGAGTTTCACTTGGTTGAAATATTCCTCTTGTCCTTCAAATCTTCTTTTGGACTCCCAATCATTTTTTAAAATGAAGCTTTTAAGGCCATGATTTTTAATTCTTTCCATTATTTTCCACTGGGATAAGTTTATTTCATAAATGTCATTTTCTGAAGATAACTTCTTGATCTCATAGTTGGTCTCTAAATCTGAAAGAAAAAAAGAGAGCAAACACATGGTTTTTCTTTTTCTAAAAGAAGTAAATCTGGACTTCCCTGGTGGTCCAGTGGTTAAGAATCCACCTGCCACTGCAGGGGACATGGGTACAATCACTGGTCTGGGAACTAAGATCCCGCAAGTCACAGGGCCACTAAGCCCATGTGCCACAACTACTCAACCTATGCTCTAGGGCCTGCAAGTTGCAACTACTGAGCCTGTGCATTGCAGCTACTAAAGCCCATGCGCCTAGAGCCTGTGCTGTGCAATAAGAGAAGCCACCACAACTGTAGCCCACTCAATTCAATGAAGAACAGCCCCCTACTCACTGGAACTAGAGAAATTCCGCACACAGCAACAAAGACCCAGCACAGCCAAAAAATTAATTAATTAATTTTAAAAAATACATAAACTGTAGCAGGTAATATTTTTAAATTTCTGTTGTAGAAATAAAAGACAACCAGAGCACTACCCAATGAAATTCTAAAAATAGCTATACAATTTGGAAAAAAAAAACAACAAAAGGCAACACCAGGAAAATCAAAGTTCATGTAGGAAAGTAAGATTGGTAATTAAGTAAACATTTTAAATCTGTGGTTCTCATATTGAGACCATGAATCAGAATCACAAGGGAGTTTTTTACAAATATTATGATTTAGATACCACCTAAACCACATGGATCAGATTCTACAGTCTTAGACAGTAATATATTTAATATTCCCCTCAGGATTATTCTGATGGAGAATGATTAAAAATTCATACTTAAATTTTTTCAACAATTAGTCTTTATTCTTAGAATAAAATCAAACTTGTTAAAAGACCTCTGCTAACCTATAATACATCACCTCAAACCACTGTTCTCTTTACTGCTACCAGGAGAAGCCACAACCCACTTCAATATTCTTGCCTGGAGAATCCCATGGACAGAGGAGCCTGACAAGCTACAGTCCATGGGGTTGCAAAAACTTGGACATGACTTAAGCGACTGAGCACACATGCACACACAGAGAGGCAACTTTTCAGATCTCAGAACATATTCCCACTTACTTTCATTGTACTTTTCAGTCTGCTCTATTTCCCAAAATCTTCTGTTTGGGCTATTTGCATGGCTGACCCCTTCTCACTCTGAGGTCTTAAAGTCACTCTAAGGCTGACTCTACTGACAGCATCTAAAGCTATGTCCTTATTATACAGTTGACCCTTGAAAAACATGGGTTTGAACTGCGCAGGTCCACTTATACATGAACTTTTTCCAATAAATATACAAACATATATGTGTAGTAGAATATTGTGTACAAGACTTGTATTGAAGTACGTAGGCATAAGGTGAGTGATATTTAATACAAAATTAATTAGCTTTCTTTTATAAGAAAAGAAAGTTTGTTTTATAACTTTGCTTTCAAAGAATCACATTACTGTACACACTGCTTCTCTCCCTTGTAATTAGAGAAACCGTATATTAGCCTGTCATCACAGGTAAGTGGTTTTGTAAAAAATGTTTTCAATACATTTTATGAATATGACTGTACTACTATACGCCATAACGTTTATGCAGATTCATTCATTTCTGTATAGGCTAGGCCACCATTAAGCACTCATATCAATTATACTAGGCTACCATAAAGCAATCATATTGCTGCTTCTTCATTATCAATGCATGAGTTACTATATTTGTAAAAAATATTAATTTTTTCACATTATCTTTTCATTTTAGATGTCCATTGTTAGTAATACATTAATACCTACTGTGTTTTATATCATATAAGACAATACTGATGTAGGTTCTGACAGACAATTTATCTTATAAACAAACATAAACCTATGGTATCAATAAATATAGTACAGCACTATAAATGTATTTTCCTTTATGATTTCCTTAATATTTTCTCAAGCTAATATTATTATAAGAATATAGTATATAATATACATAACATATAAAATATGTGTTAATCAACTATATTATTGGTAAGGCTTTTGGTCAACAATAGGCTATTAGTAGTTCAGTGTGGGGGTAGTCAAAAGTTATATTTAGATTTTTGCCTATGCTGGGGGTCAATATCCTAAACCTTGGGTTGTTCATACGTATATATCAACCTAGATCTTTTGGCTCTTACTCACCTGGATATTGTCTTCTTCCTTTCCTCACTACTTTCCAGGGCTCTTTTCCTTGCTCTAATAAGGAAATCACATCTGGTTTAGAAATGAAGCATCCTGGACAGAAGGTAAGAAATACAAGGTGACATGGAATAATAATAAATTCAAAATTAGTTTGATTCAGTCTTGGTTAAATTTTTAATAAACTATAGGTCAAATTGTAATTGATAAAGCCTTTAGAACACAGAAAAATAAGATGACTTTAAAATATCATGTTAAAATTACATAAGAAATGGAGATTATAGAGGAAAGAAAGAGGTCTTATTTTAATTTATATTCACACAAGTACTCCTTTTCTTGAAAGCAATAGTGGTTGAGAGACTGTCCTGGTTCAATCTTGCCTCTGCCATATCCCCGTAGTGTGACCTTGGACAAGTTATTTCTATGCTTTATTTTCCTCACCTATAAAATAGGGATAATTATAGTACCTATTTACATGAATGTTAGCATTGCCTGGAATATATACTAAGTGGTATATCTATTTTATTAGTTGTTATTTATCATTGTTATTTTAATGAGAGAAAAAAGAAGTTTCCTGAGGCATTTACTATCTTTTTTCTCTTGGGATATCCATACAGCGTTAAACGCAAAGTTCTTGGATTTTTAACTTTCAATCATACAAGTGGGTAGAAGCAAATATGTTTATTAACAAAAAGAAAAGTCTTGAACTATAAATAAATCCAGTTGATACAACTTACTGTTTAAAAAAGTATATGTTCTTTTGATAGCCAGAGAAAAGCTAAGATACTAGTTCTAGCTATTTGGGGCTTCCCACATGGCTCAGTGGTAAAGAATCCACCTGTCAAGCAGGAGATGTGCAGGAGACGTGGGTTCTTCCCTGCAGAAGGAAATGGCAACCCACTCCAGTATTCTTGCCTGGGAAATCCCATGAATAGAGGAGCCTGCTGGGCTGCAGTCCATGGGGTCACAAAAGAGTCGGACAGAGACTTAGTGACTAAACAACACCAGAAGGTCACAAAAGGATGGGGAAGATGAATATGCTTAATGAGTGTGCTCATTTTCAAACAAAAAGCTCAAACTGTTCCCTTGAGAAAAGGGAGCAGATATTTAGTTTCTTAAAAAGTATGTCTAAAATTTCCAGAAAAGAAAGCTGATAGTACAGAAAACAGAGACTAAATTTCTAAAGGCAGATAACTTTACCCAATGAGACCAAGTTGCTGTAATTCTCCAACATTACATCTCTATACAAATCCCTCTGTTCCAAATTCAGGAATTCCCACTCCTCCAGAGAGAAGTCGATGGACACATCACTGAACATCACTGATCCCTGAAATGACAAACCATATAATACAACTGAAATTAAAGAAAATTTGTTTTAAGATGGAAAGAGGGAAAAAAATGAAAGAGATACTGCTGGAAACCAATCAAGCAAACAGGTTTGGGCTAGAAACCTGTAACACTGAGTTAGGAAATTAGAGTGCCTGCAGCATAATGCCTATGGGTCCCTAACCAACTGTGTTTCTACAGATAAAGCCTTTTATATACTCTGGCACATCTTAACTACCCAAACACATGTGGGAAAAGAAAAAAATGTTTTCTAATTAAATGAAATACTGTATATAAGCCTTCTGCCTGTTCTATGTCTCCCTCACAAATTCTCAAGAAATATGTTCTTATACCCTTTCCTCCTAAAGAACAGATTGTCGCTTTAAAAAAAAAATAGATGGTTTTATCCGTTTTTTAAAAAAATTATATATTTATTTTTGGCTACACTGGGTCTTCAGTACTGCACATGGGCTTTTTCTAGTTGTGGTGCAAGGGCTTCTCTTTGTGGTGGTTTCTCTTGGTGCACAGCACGGGCTTTACAGCACATGGGCTCAGTAGCTGTGGTGCACTAGCTTTGCTGCCCTACAGCATGTGGGATCTTCCAATACCAGGGATCAAACCACGGTCCCCTGCATCACAAGGCAGATTCTTAACCAATGGACCACCAGAGAAGCCCTAAGAAAAGATTTTTTTTAAGCTTTCCTGGTAATTCTGGTTAGAAAAGGATCTGAATACAATTAAAGAATTTCCTCCAAGTTCATTGTTGAATCAGATCATATGCATTTACCCAGTTATGACAAATTCTTTAATGAAATTAAAACTGGTTGTATGCAATGGATATGTGAGACCTAACTATTCTTATATACTTCAATATTTTTGTCTATGCAAAATTTTTAAGGTCCTCCTCAATTCTGAGGGGGAACTGAGGCCTGCATGTGCCTGCATGATCTTCTTTTCTGTCATTTTCCATCCTTCATTGTATGCATTCCGTGTTCCTGAGTTAGAGGATAATGTAGATTCTGGATATCAACAATGCAGAAATACAAAGATGTCATTCTAGACTAGCTCATCCTGTTCGAATACAAATGATGTACAGCTCTTAGGGATTTCCAGAGAAGATACTTGATGTCTCTGCATACTAGACCCAACCATAACCCTACCTAGTCCTAAAAGCCACACAAAACAAGAAGAGATCTCAGCATATACTGAGGCTGAGGTCATATGTGCATGCTCAGTCGCTCATTTGTGTCTGACTCTTTGCGATCCTTGGGAATGTAGCCCACCAGACTCCTCTGTCCATGGGATCTTCCCAGGCAAGAATACTGGAGTGGGTTGCCATTACCTCCTTCAGGGGATCTTACTGACCCAGGGATTGAATTGCAGGCAGATTCTTTACCACTGAACCATCAGGGAAGCCCTAGGTTAAGGTCAACCAATGGCAAATCTTACCTAATTACAAAACTCAAGTTTGGAAAAATTTAGTTTTCCTATGAGCAATCAAATCAGCCCATGCTCTCTCAACTACTCAAAAGAGATGGCCAAACATCTCCCTAAAGGGACTTCATTTCTGCTTCATTGCAGTTTTTAGCAGAAGACTGAGCACATACAAGAGATGCTGAGGGACTTTCCTGGTGGTCCAGGAGCTTAGATTCCATGTTCCCAATGCAGGGGGCCTGGGTTTGATCCCTGGTCAGAGAATTAGATCCCACATGCTGCAACTAAAAGTCTCATGTGCTACAACTAAGACCCAGCGCAGTCAAAGAAATAAATACTTTAAAAAAAGAGAGATGCTGAATGATTTGTTCTATGAATACATGAACAATAACTGGAAAAAAGAGGACTCACAAGAAGGGCACTGTACTATTTATTTGGCCTCATCTCTCATTGGATTTGGAGGAAATGGGTCCTTAGATGGGGCTCTAATAAGTAAGAAGTTTCAGGATAAATAAAAGTTCATAGGACCTTAATTTCCAGAAGGTGAAAGAAACCGCACTTACATGGGCCATGGTTTAGAAATTCAAGAACTGGTCAGTCCTCTTTGGGGTTTACTTGCCTGGAGAAGCAGAGTTCACAGAGGCCAGAGCTAAGGGGAGGGGAGAAAAAGGAGGCCATGAGATAAGATAGGCCTCAGAACTCTCAAAATGACTCAATTTAATACATTCTTTTTCTTCTCTGGACCTCCCCATCACAATACACACACATACAGAGGGAGATTTAAGAAAGTACGGACAAATCTAATCCCAACTTGTACATTTCAAGGGACCACATCATCTAAACCCAAATCCCTTCCAAAGTTTCACAAACCTGCTTAAATAGATACAAAAAGAGAAATTCATAGGATCATCTCTAGCAGCCATTCAGTTCAGTTCAGTCGCTCAGTCATGTCCAACTCTTTATGACCCCACGGACTGTAGTACACCAGGTTTCCCTGTCCATCACCAACTCCCAGAGCCTACTAAAATTCACGTCCATCATGTCGGTGATGCCATCCAACCATCTCATCCTCTGTCGTCCCCTTCTCCTCCCGCCTTCAATCTTTCCCAGCATCAGGGTCTTTTCCAACTGACAAACTACTGCACTGGCAGCCCTGCCTGCCTGCTATCAGAATAACTTCCAGAATCCACTGGGCTCATCATTATTTTCAATCAGAATCATCTACATTGCTTCCTGTATGGCTTCATTTGTCATTCTCTTTCTTACAACTTACGGTGAAAAGGTGTAGATTCATTTTCTCAGCAGTTAGGTAATAACATATCTATGTATCAAGACTTTTCACAAGAAAATTGTTGGTCCTTTAATGGACCGGAACTTGGTGGTCCGGAGTCAACCGATGAGAAAGTAAAGGATAGAGAAAGAGGCTAATCTTCCTTGGTTTACATAGAAAGCCAATAAAGCCTCTGGCACGGGGCTTGCTCTGTTCACGAAGGCCTCAGGTGCCTTCTCGATGGGGTGAAGGCACAGAGCGCCTTCTCGAGAGGGTCTTAGAAGCCCGGGCAGGAAAGTGAACCCAGAGAGCCTCTACACTCCAGGAATTAGCCTGAAAAAGAGAGATACAGAGATAGAGAAAGAGAGAGAGAGAAAGAGAGAAAGAGAGAGAGAGAGAGCGTGAGCAAGACACGGGGACCAAAGCTCTGATGGAGCAAAGGCGTTTTATTCAACATTGTGTAAGTATTTATATTGTCTTACAAGATAGCTACTTTCAGCAGAGATAAAATCAAAACTTACAAGTTATCAAGGAAACATGAGGTCATCCATATGAAAGAGAGAGAGTTGTAAATAGTCACTTTTACCATATAGTTCATAAAAAGGAAGAGGGTATTATCACCATATAGAAAAACTAATGAAGGAAATGCCTGGATTCCTCAGCCCCTTGGAGGCGGGGGTTTGCCTCTCCTCTTAATTCCTGAATATTCAGGAATTAATAAGGAACAGAGAACTCCTGACAGATCCAAAACAGCACACAGGAAGCCTCCTGTTAGATGCTTCCTGACAGAAAATGAAATAAAGGCATCAAAATTGGAAAGGAAGAATAAAACTACCTCTATTTGCTGACAAAATATTATATACAGAAAATCCTAAAGACTCTACCAAATACTGCTAGAACTAATAAAAGAATTCAGTAAAGCTGCAGGCTACAAAATTAACATACAAAAGTCAGTTGTGAGACTTCCTTGGTGGTCCAGTGTTTAAGAATCCACCTGCCAATGCAGGGGCGGTTCAATCCCTGGTCCAGGAAGATTGCACTTGCCATGGGGCAACTAAGCCTGTGTGCCACAGCTACCAAAGCCCACAGCTACCAAAGCCCATGTTCCACAACAAGAGAAATCAGTCCAATAAGAAGCCTGTGCACCACAACTAGAGAGTAGCCCCCACTCGCCACAACTAGAGAAAGCCTGCACACAGCAATGAAGACCCAGCACAGTCAAAAATAAATAAATTTAAAAAAAATCTGTTGTGTGTATCTACTAATAATGAACTACAAGAAAGAGAAACTAAGAAATAATCACATTTATAATTTCATTAAAAGATAAAATAACTAGGAATATATTTAACCACGGAGGTTAGAGACCTATACACTAAAAACTCTAAAACACCGATAAAAGAAACTGAAGATGACACAAATAGATATTCTACGCTCACGGATTATAAGAACATTGTTAAAATGTCCATACTACCCAGAATAATCTATAGATTAAATGCAACCTCTATCAAAATTCCACTGGACTATTCTGTGGAACAAGAACAAACAATCCTAAAATCTACATGGAACAACAAAAGCCCCAAAACAGCCAAAGCAATCTTGAGAAAGAACAAAGCTGGAGGTAGCATGCTTCCTGATTTTAAAATATATTACAAAGCAATAGTAATCAAAACAATATTAGCCCCCCAAAACTAGACATATAGGTTGATGGAACAGAATAGAGAACTCAGAAATACATAAAGAAATATATGCAAGGAAGTTCTTCAAAGAATAATTTATAATAAAAAGAATACCAAATAACAGTCAACAAGCTAAATACATTATGTTCCACTATATGATGGCATACTATACAATTATTAATAATGATGATACTGGTTCATATTAATTAATGAAGAAAGTTATCCATGATAAACTGCCAAGTACACTAAGCAGACTAAAAAGAACATATACAATGTTGGGAGGTGACTGACTCTCACAGGTTTTATTGACAGGATCCAGGATGTGAATCTAATCTCTGACACTTATCAACCAGGAAGGAGGCTTTGGACATATTACTTAATTTTCAGTGCCTCTGCTTCCTCACAGACAAACTGGAGAATAATAACAGTATCTATCTTATAGGGTTGTTGTTAATTGTCAATATAATAAAGAACTTAAAATGGCTTATTATAAACACTGAATAAAATGAAAAACGTGACGTCCATTCTATTTAATAAAATCATCTTTAATACTTTTCATTACAATTTAAAAATTTTGATCAACTTTAATAATCTAATACCAGAATACCTGTTTTTCCTTACTAGTAAATATTTTGAGATTTTTCACAACTGCTTTTTCTTAGAGTATCAGTAAAGTTTAGAAATAGGTTTAAGAATGTTATTTTTCTTAAGTAACAGTATTAGCAAACATGGATGTCTCAACAACCTAAAACGTGTAAATTCTCACAAGGGGAAGTATCTGCCACATGGATATATATGCACACAGGCACTAAGTCACTCAGTTGTGGCCGACTCTTTGCGACCCCATGGACTGTAGCCCTGCCAGGCTCCTCTGTCCATGTGATTGTCCAGGCAAGAATACTGGAGTGGGTTGCCTTTTGCTTCGCTAGGCGATCTTCTCGGCCCAGGGAATGAACCTGGGTCTCCTGCATTGCAGGCAGACTCTTTACCGTCTGAGTAACTAGGGGAGCACCCACAAGCACTATATCAAGTTAAGGGACAGGTCATACTGAGGAGAAGGAAGCAAATGTTCCCAGGTCCTAAAAAATAAAAATGCATTTCACAGAACAAAAGGAAACACCCATTTGCCTCGACCTTGACTTCTAGGTGGGCAACAGCAATTCGTTTCTCCTCCTCAACACAGCCCTTTTCTTAGTTTGACAAGACAGGGAAAGAAGGGAATCTTAAGACAGGCCTTTTTCAGAGCCCAGCTCATCCAGGATGAATAGGGCAAGCCACGACTACACGTGTCCCCAGCACCCACCACCCACCGTACCCGGAGTAAGTAAGCGTAAAAGTACTGACTCTTCCCAGGATTAGAGAAAAGACAGGGTCACGGCTGTGCTGGACTGGAATCGAACTTCAGAGAGGGAATTCGGCAGTTCTGAAACCCACAGCTGGAAGGTCTGGAGCTGTCTGCGAAAGCGTAGGTGGGTGGGTGGGTGAGTGAGTGTCCGTCTGGGCGCGCCCGCCCGAGGATGCAGCGTGGCGGGGTATGTGAGTGTGTGCGTGTGAGTGTGTCCGTGTGTCCGCGCGCACCCTCCCCAGGATGTAGTGCGGTGGGGATACTCCCAGGAGCCAACCTGGGGGCACGTTCAGTTCTAACATTCTTATCCCAAAACTGATTAGAGCCTTTTCGCTGGGGAGTCTTTTCTCTGGATCTCAGATATCTGACTCGGGGGATCACTAGTCTAAGGATGATAGAAAATTTCAGCTGTGACTCTAGGGTCGGAGTCACACAGTCCACCTCAACCTCTGGTCACACAAGAGGCTCTGAACCCGATTAAGTCACACAAACTCAAACCCACTAGTTCCGGCCTCACAGCCGCACACAGTCCCGATGACACATCCCGGTTCAGTCACGCCCACAGACAACAGCACAGCGTTATACCACCGCGGTTCTCACGCACACTGAGGTGCAGGGCTCCAGACGCTTCGCGCGCTTACCTTCCCTATCCTCATTCCCGGGCCGCAACGGCTTTCCTACCGATGGCCGGAACAAACGTTCTGAGCCAGAACTGGTCACCTGGGACGCCGAACCCCTCTCACGGTGATGCTAGTGGAAGAGAGGGCGAGACAGCTCAGGTCAGTACACGGCCCCGGGGCCTAACGGGCCGCGCGCAGGGGTTGTTGGGAGCTCCGGCAGCACGCACTGAGTGCGCAGGCGCGGTGGAGCCCCAGAGGGCGGAGTCTCAGTGAGGGAGCTGATTTGAGTGAGAGGTGTCGTGTCGAAGGAGCCGGAGAGCCGGTTGGTACCCAGCGAGGGTGGGATTCTCAGCTCTTTGTCCTGAGGAAGTCGCGCCTGGGCCTGGAGCTGGGCGGGGACGAACGACTGGCACAATAAAGGGGGATGATGTGCTTGCATAAATAGAACTCTCCGTGGGGCAAACCAAGAAGGTCTGTGACCGAGGAGCGCGCTTGTGTGTCTATCTTTGGAGTAGTTCTGGATGCGATTTTTTCATTGAATGTGACTTGTGTTTGAGATGGAGCGACTGGGGGGATTGGAATGCGGCTTAAAGAAGATTTTAGGACTGGAATTGTGTCGGGTGGTGTGGGACTGAGAATGTGGGGACCTGTGAGATAGTGAGACTTACTGTGAGAGTGCCTGAGGTTGCATTTTTGTGAACGTGTCTGTAATGTGACTCGGTTTTGATAAATTTTTTTCTCTTGGGCCTTTTCTACAGACCGTGGATGTGAGTCATTCAATGTGTGTCTGAGAAACGACATACCTAATTATGTGGTCAGTGTGTGTGCTTCTGGTATGTTCCTGCAGGATTGTGAGGTGTCTGTCTGCATGATTGGATGTGACCAACAGCCTTATTCTTCTCAACTCTGAAATAAATGTCGCATCTTCAAGGAGCATCAGCTTCACTGAAGGATTTTTCTGGGAAATTATATTTAATCAGGTTTATTAGGGAGAAAAATGCAAATAAGCATTACCTTTTTTACAGTTTATCCCGCTTACACAGGGTGTTTAAAAGGTTAACTTGAAATAATTCTATTCCTGTGCCATCAATAAATTCTGTAATTAAGTATAACCCAGCAAATATATAAAAATCCATAAGCAAGAGAAAAAGGAGTGAAAAAGGAAAGCTCCACATTATAGGAGGATGCCAGCTAATAAGTGTGTTTTACAGGACTGTGAACTCTGCTTCAAACACATTTAAAATATTTGGTTTTGATGAGGATTTTGTATTAGTATGGTGTCTTCCTTTAAGTTCAAGTTCATTTTATTGCCTTCTCTCATGTCACCTATCACCTGCAGTTAGGGAAGATAGTGACATTGTTAAAATGAACACATCTTCATGACATGAAGGCTTGCTATTGGTGGGGTAATATTTTAACACAGTTTATCAGGCAATACTGAGTTTTCTTTTAAATCAGTCTCTGATTTTTTTTCCCAAGGCTTAATGTTTGCCTTGCCTGATGGTGACCAGCTAGCAGAGCCTCTCTTTAAAGAGCCTTTACACTCACCGTGTCACTTGCGTTGGTGGAAAAAAGGTACCCAGGGAATAGGTTTTCCAAAGCAGGGCAATAGGTGGATGGATGAGTCTAATTACAAAAGACGTGCTGGCAGCTTGTATGCATCCTCAAATGCATTTTTACTGGGGTGAGGGCTTAAAACCTATGTGGTTTCTGGGTCCTTATCCAGGGAGTTGTTGTTGTTCAGTAGCTAAGTTGTGTCCGACTCTTTGTGACGCCATGGACTACAGCACGCCAGGCTTCCTTGTTATCCTCATCCATCAGAGGGCAGACAGAAAAAGTAAGAACTACAATCCCATGGTCTCCAGAAAGAAAACCACAATCACAGAAAAGTAACCAAAATGATGACATGGATCACAACCTTGTGTAACTCAATGAAACTATAAGCCAAGCCATGCCTTGCAGGGCCACCTAAGATGGATGGGTCATGGTGGAGAGTTCTGACAAAATGTGGTCCACTGGAGAAGGGGATGGCAAACCACTTTGGTATTCTTGCTTTGAGAACCCCATGAACAGTATGAAAAGGCAAAAAGATATGACACTGGAAGATGAGCTTCCCAGGTCGGTAGGTGTCTAGGGAGGGAGGCACTGATCATTCCTTATGTATAGATTGCCCAGTCCAACCTTATATTTGCTTACTAAAGAGTTCTGCTCCCAATTCCCATGTCTGGGTGTATGTGTGGGTTGAGTTCCCCACACCACCAAGCAGTTTTCAGACACTGGCTGGGTGTCTGCAATTTGACTGAATTCTGACTCTTTGTACCTGGAGATAGTGTCAGATTTCAGAGGTTAAGGACTCAGTCCTATACCTCCCCACCCCCAACTTCAAGATGTTGTTTAGCTGCTTAGTTGTGTCTGACCCTTTTGTGACCCCATGGACTGTAGTCCACCAGGCTCCTCTGTCCATGAGATTTCTAGGACAGATTTCTCTGTCCATGAGATTTCTACTGGAGTGGGTTCCCATTTCCTTCTCCAGGGGATCTTCCTAACCCAGAGATCATATCCACAGCTCCTGCATTGGCAGGTGGATTCTTAACCACTGATCCACCAGGGGAACCCCCAACTTCAGATGCCAGTTGCAAATCCAGGTTATCACCTGTGCCTTGGACCAACTTGTTATAGATTGGAGGTTCCAGCAACCCACTCCCTGGGTTTGGTTCACTTACTAGAGGGGCTAACAAAACTCATAGGAACATTTTACTTACTGGATTATTGGTTTATTATAAAATGATATAACTCGAACAGCCAGGTGGAAGAGATGAACAGGGCAAGACATAGGGAAAAGGCAGAACTCCCTCGCTGAACTCCCACATGTTCTTGCCTACCACTATCCCTGAGTTTCTACATTTTCACACAATCGGAAGCTCTCTGAACCCCATCGTTTTGGGTTTTTATGAAAGTCTCATTACATGGGCATGGTTTATTAAATCATTGGCCACTGGTGATTTATCCAACCTCCAGCCCTCCTCCCCTCCCTGGAGGTCAGGGTTGTGGGACTGAAAGTTCCAACCCTCTAATCATATGGTTGGCTCTGGAAACCAGCCTCCAGCCTTAGGCGTAGTCCATAAGTTACCCTCATTAACACAGCAAGAGATGTCCTGATCACCCTCATTACAGGATATTCCAAGGGTTTTAGAGATCTGTACCAGAAACAGGAAGAAGACCAAACATATATTTATTATAAATCACAATATCACACTTATTCTCCATCATCATTGTTGCCATGAGCAGATGGATTCTGAGTACAAAGTGCTCTGAGAAACACTAGGGAAGTGCTGGCACAAGAAAGGCCATGTGAGGACACAGTGAGAAGGTGGCCATCTGCAAACCAAGGAGAGAAGCAGGAAACACTTGCTGACATCTTGATCTTGGCCTATTAGCAACCAGAACTGTGAGAAAATAAATTTCTGTTGCTTAAGCCACCCAGTCTGTGGTAATTTGTTATGACAGCCCTAGCAAACTAATACAGATGGTACCCTCATGAACCCCAAAAAAGAGCAGGTGGGGAGGGACTTCCTTGGTGGTACAGTGGTTGACAATTTAACTTCCAACACAGGGTCCAATCTCTGGTCAGGGAACTAGATCCCACATGCCATGGGGAAACTAAGCCACAAGTTGCAATGAAGATTCCTCGAGGCTAAGACTACCAAAAATAAATAAATATTTTTTAAAAAGCAAGTGGGAAAAAAATCACATTGCAATACCTGTATGGTGAATCTGTGTATCTGTGAAGAAGGAAGCCAATCAAAGTAACCAGACATCTGAAGTAATATGAAAACAAGAGAACACCAAAGCAGATATTCACCGGAAAGCACAGTGGGCCAAGCTGACAACAAAATCTGAAACAGGATGCAGCTTTGCCCACACCAATGGGAGTGAAGTGCAAGTGGTCCGTGAAGGAAGCTCTGAAGGGGCTTGTGAAGTCCTGTCTGTGAGAGATCTCAAAGTAGACAGCCCAAATTTTTTTTCCAGGAGAAAGTTCCTCCCTGAGGAAAAAACACAAGAATGGAATCATAAGTGTCAGAAAGCCATTATGTGTGTGTGTATGTAAACATATATGTGTGTATGTATATATCATATGTTGTTGTTTAGTCACTAAGTCATGTCCAACTCTTTGTGACTCCATGAACTGTAGCACACCAGGCTTCCCTGTTCTCCAGTATCTCCCAGTTTGCTCAAATTCATGTCCATTGAATTGGTGATTCCATCTAACCATCTCATCCTTGGCCGTTCCTTTCTCCTGCCCTCAATCTTTCCCGAATCAAGGTCTTTTCCAATGAGTTGGCTCTTCACATCAGGTGACCAAAGTATGGCCCAGGAGAAATATCAACAATCTCAGATATGCAAATGATACCACTCTAATGGCAGAAAGTGAAGAGGAACTAGAGAGCCGTAAAAGAAGAAAGTGGGAAAAGCTAGCTTAAAACTCAGTATTCAAAAAACTAAGATCATGGCATCTGGTCTTACCACTTCATACAAATAGAATGGGAAAAAGTGGAAGCTGTGACAGATTTTATTTTCCTGAGCTCCAGAATCACTGCAGACGGTGACTGTGGCCATGAAATTAAAAGACACTTGCTCCTTGGAAGGAAAGCTATGACATACCCAGACAGTGTATTAAAAAACAGAGACATTACTTTGCTGCCAAAGGTCCTTATAGTCAAAGCTGTGG
This sequence comes from Moschus berezovskii, assembly GCF_049115385.1. Classification (NCBI taxonomy): domain Eukaryota; kingdom Metazoa; phylum Chordata; class Mammalia; order Artiodactyla; family Moschidae; genus Moschus; species Moschus berezovskii. The sequence continues at coordinate 16,401,504 of NC_142481.1, forward strand.
TTTTACCAGTAGTCATGTACAGTTGTGAGAGCTGGACCATAAAGAAGGCTGAGTGTCAAAGAACTGATGCTTTCAAACTGTGGTTCTGGAGAAGACTCTTGCGAGTCCCTTGGACTGCAAGGAGATCAAACCAGTCAATCCTAAAGGAAATCAACCCTGAATATTCACTGGAAGGACTGATGCTGAAGCTCCAATACTTTGGCTACCTGATGTGAACCGTAACTGACTCATTGGGAAGGACTCTGATTCTGGGAAAGACAGGGCAAAAGAAGAAGGGGGTGACAGAGGATGAAATGGTTAGATAACATCACAGAGTCAATGGACATGAACTTGAGCAAACTCCAGGAGATAGAAGGACGGAGAGCCTGGAGTGCTGTAGTCCATGGGGTCCCAAAGAGTTGGACATAACTGAGGGACTGAAGAACAAGAACAGATAGAACTGGAGTTGCAATTAAATTTCAATATTAGAAGAAACAATGAATGAACAATTCATGAATCAAAGATGATGACAGTCTTTAACCTACCGACTCAAATCGTCTAACCTAGATATATTATGGAAAAACTGTATAAAATCAAAGACAATGAGAAAATCTTTTTTAAAAAAAGCAAACAAAAAGATAAATTACATTCGTATTAGCCAATAGACTAATAGCTGACTTTTCACAGCAGCAAAGAAAGTTGGGAGAGTGGAATGATGGCTGAAATAAAATAATAATGAGATATAGGGAAAATGATCCCAGATGGTAATGCTGAGAAACAAGAATGAATGAAAAGCAATTTAGGAATTACAGGGGCAAATGTAGATGAATATTGACTATAAAAAACTGTTATGTCTAGAAGGTTAAAAAAAGATAATAAAATGCAAGATAGCAATAATCTGCATTGGGATATGGGTAGATAAATGTAGCTAAAGTACTCTATGTATGGTCTGTTGTCACATGAATGAATAAAGATATGAATGGTTTTAGACTTTGATAGGTTTAAGTATTCATGTTATTTTAAGTAGCCCTTAAAGTACAGAAATAGTACGTAGAATTTCCAATAATAGAGATAAAAAACAATGATAATTTTTAAAATCATGAAGAAAACAGAGAAAAAAAGAATATAGAATCATCAAGATAAACAGAAAAGAACAAAGTTAAGATGGCAGATTTAAAGATAAATATATCAGTAATTATACTGAATAAACTGGATCTAATACTCTATTTAAAAGACAAAGATCACTTTGATGTTTGACAGAAAACAATAAAATTCTGTAATGCAATTATCCTTTCCTTAAAAATAAATACATTTCCTTAAAAATAAATACCTGAACCCTGTATAAGAGACTGCAAAAGAGACATAGGCATTTAGAACAGTCTTTGGGACTCTGTGGGAGAGGGTGAAGGTGGAATGATTGGAGAGAATGGAATTGTAGCATGTATATTATCATAAGTGACCAGTCCAGGTTCGACGCATAAATTTTCCTCTGTTCAAAAAAAAAAAAAGAATGTAAATGCCGGTGATGATTATGTTATGATTTTATTAACATTGATAATGAGAGCAAGTTGGAAAAAATAAATAAATAAATACATTAAAAAAATACAAAGTCACATTGAATTTAAAGAATGCAACTATATTGTGTTTATAAACACATCTATAACTTAAGGGCACAAAAAATTAAATTGTATAATGCAAACAATAAACACATAAGTTCATGTAACAATACTACTAGCAGACAACCTAAACTTTAAGACAAGATGCATTATTAGAGGTACCTGTTTGAAGATCTTGTCTGATGTAGTTATCTTGCAAGAGTGTTATTTTTTCTCATGCTCCCCTCCTCTAATATGCAGACCATAAATTATAATCAAATCTCAGCATATTCTGAAAGTCAAACCTAATATCAAAAACATTGTCTAAGGATAATGTAGAGAATACATGAGGAAATACTTTCACCAGTGGACACAACAGTGATTCCAATACAATGCAAAGTGGGACTTGTTGCTATTGTTTAATCACTAAGTTGTGTCTGACTCTTTTGCAACCCCATGGACTGTGCCTGCCAGAGTCCTCTGTGCATGGGATTTCCCAGGCAAGAATACTGGAGTGGGTTGCCATTTCCTTTTCCAGGGGATCTTTTCTACCCAGGGTTCAAACCCATGTCTCCTGCACTGGCAAGCAGATTCTTTACCACGGAGCTGCCAAGGAAGCCCAAAGTAAGACTATAACTTGGCTATTTAGAGCTCCTCATGACCCTGGACAACAGGCCAAAGACAGGGGTGGGAAAGGAAGGGTGTAGGTTGGTGTTTGCCAGGCTGGTTGATCCTTCTGAAGGGAAAGACAGATTTGAAATTTCCAAATGGAACATGGATAGACCCCAAAGATTCCTCTGGGTCAACTCCTATTGTTTCCAGTAGTAAAAGTTAATAGAAGACTATAATAATCAATAAGGATTCAGATCCTTTATGAAAGGTTTGAGTGTGGGAATTTCCCTGGTGGTCCAGTGGCTAAGACTCCTCAGTCCCAATGCAGGGGGATGGGGTTCCATCCTTGGTCAGGGAACTAGATCCTACATGCCACAACTAAGAGTTCACCTGCCACAACAAAAGATCCTGCATGCTGCAACAAAGATCAAAGATCCTAAGACCTGGCGCAGCCAAATAAATAATTAAATGAATACATTTTAAAAAAGGGAATGTGTCACAATTATCATTTACAGAGAAGACTGGAGCATCTATCTAATTTATATATAGCTATCTACTATAACTGTGGGAAGGGCTTCCCTGGTAGCTTAGCTCGTAAAGAATCCGCCTGTAATGTGGGAGACCTGGGCTTGATTCCTGGGTTGGGAAGAGCCCTTGGAGGAGAGCATGGCAACCCACTCCAGTATTCTTGCCTGGAGAAGCCCCATGGACAGAGGAGCCTGTGGGCTATAGTCCATGGGGTCACAAAGAGTCGGACAGGAATGAGCAACTAAGCACAGCACATAATTGTGGTGACTCGGCGGTAAAGAATCCACCTGCCAATGCAGGAGACTTGGGTTAGATCCATGGGTCAGGGAGATCCCCTGGAGAAGGAAATGGTTACCTACTCCAGTATTTTTCCCTGGGAAATTCCATGGACAGAGGAGCTACATGGGCTACAGTGCATGGAGGAGTTGCAAAAGAGTTTGACAAAACTTAGCGACCAAACAACAACAATATATTATGATTACATTTCTTTTTTACTCTTTTTCTTCTGTGTAAGTTGTTACAACTTCCACAAAATTTACAGAATGTCTACAAAGAGATCCTGACAGATATATAGGCAGTACAGACATTACCCAGCACATTTTCGGTTGAATGGGAAATGGCTATATTAAGTGAAATTTTCATTTTCAGCTGTGGGAAGAATTATGCATGATTAACAGGATGCCATCTTGTAAACACTGGCCACTTGTTTGGCTGCCCAGTTCATGTGCACACTTGCTCTGATGGGAAACATCCATCTTTACCAAGTAGGGGCTGACTCTCACAAACTGAAAATGTGTCTCAGCCTCCACAGCAGCTAATGCACAGGGAAGGAACCTAGGATTCGACATTTAAACACATCCCCCTCAAAACAGCAAGCTCTTGGTACAGAGGAACAAGGGCTGTGAAAATTCTATCTGGGTGATGGGTAACCTGTGGTACCCAGGTGGCAGTATCAGGAACACCCAGAGCCCAGCATCCATGGTGTCTGTAGTGTATGCTGAAGATTCTATATACAGCAGCACCAGTGGCAACCTCACTACACAAGTTCTGTGTTATCATTTGGAGCATTGTTTCTGGCTCTGTATCTCTGTTCTTCAGCATTCTAAGATTTTCCATGAGTAACTCAATGTCATCTGAATGAATTCCTTCTCTATTCCAGTTAATAAAATGTAGAACATATTTACTGTAAATGGTATGTTTTCATTAACATTATAGAAATAAAACAAAGATGGCTATGGAAAAATTTTTTGTGGGTGACAATTGACTATAACTTTCTCCTCCTGATTTCTGGACAGACTGAGTAATATAGCATTTTTGTTGGTAATGCTTTATTGAAAGTGGCAGCCTGAATTAGGAGTTAAAATGCACATTCTAATACTTCATTCAAACCCTAAATACTGGGACATATACCAGCAAAGGAATGGGTCTGCAGAGTCTGCATAAGGAATCACAGCCTGCCCCAGGAAATATGAGAAATTCAGAGTCAAATAAAGGGAGGCAATTTATGTGCTTTAACACATTTCACCAAGGTAATAAATCTTTCTTTTATAACACACAAGCACTGGGATGAAAACAGGAAGCAGAAATAATCCTCAAAATCCAACTGTTCAATCTATAATAATGGGGAAATCTGGTTAAAAAGTCCTGCTCAAAATCCACCATGATCAGGTCTGCATCATAAAATAAGAAAATAAAAAGGTGTAATAGTGTGAGATGGGTATATACTTTATCTGCACATTGTAGAAGGTCAAAAGAGTCTAACACTTTATAATCAATACCTGAATAAAATATGTCAAGACTTGGACTTCCCTGGTGGTCCAGTGGTTAAGAATCTGCCTGCCAATTCCGGGGACCCAGGTTCGATCCCTGATCTGGAAAGATTCCACATGCCTCAGAGCAGTTAAGCCTGTGTGCCACAACTATTAAACCTGCACTCTAGAACATGTTCTCCTCAACAAGCGAAGTCACCACAGTGAGAAGTCCAAGCACCACAACCAGAGAGTAGCCCCTGCTTGCTGCAACTAGAGAAAGCCCACAGGCAACAGCAAAGACCCAGAACAGCCAAAAATAAATAAAAATTTAAAATGTCAGACTTTCAGATGTTACTAGCATATTTTAAGGAATATATATTTTATGTACATTATAAAAATATTATAGAAGGATGAACAGCTGTCAAAGAAATTTCAAGACATACATATATTAATTAATATCCACTCAGTGTCAATTGTTCACTCGTTTGGGCTATCTGTATTTATATTTATTTGGCTGCACCAGGTCTTAGTTGTAGCACAGGGGGCCTTTAGTTGCAGTATGTGGGATCTAGTTCCCTGACCAGGGATTGAACCCTGGTCTTACGCACTGGGAGCACAGAGTCTTAGCGACTAGACCACCAGGGAAGTCCCAGGCATATTCTGTATTTAAACTTAATAATCCCAGTGAGATTTTTACTGGATTTAAAAAATTTCTAAATTCTAATGAAGAACTATTTGTATTTTTAAATAAAAACTATGTGTTTATATGTATTTTTATTTACAAATAATGTTACTGAAAAGTATAATTCAAAGGTTGCTGGTAAACAGATCTGAGGTTATGAGCATTTAACATATGATATTTTAATTCAGAAGATGAATAGTTTAATAATTGTTTCTGGTATAACTGGTTTTATTTATGCATGTAAACAAAGGTGACATACTATGTCATAACATATATAGTAATCAATCCAGATGGGTCAATTAAATCTGTGTGTGTGTTTAGTTGCTAAGTTGTGTCTGACTCTTTGTGACCCCATGGAGACTGCAGCCTGCCAGGCTTCCCTGTCTTTCACTGTTTTCCAGAGTTTGCTCAAATTCATGTCCACTGTGTGTGTACATACCTACATAAAACATATGAAAAACTTCACTTTTTTCCTTTATCCCCTTGCCCTCTGAAATTTTCTCTAAGTAATACTTTTCTAAGAAACATATTTGGAAATATTTTTGGAAACCTACTTTACAGAAATAAAATAAATAGACAAGAATATAATATGTGACTGTTTATTGCAGCACTAATTTTAAATGGAAAAGAAGAGACAATCTAAAATATCACAACTGGGGAAATACTGTAGTTGAATAGGTATCAGTACAAGCAGAGTATGGAATATACTCCAACCATTTAAACAACTAAGTTCAGTCATTATTTACTGACTCAAAAGAAAATCCAAAATGTACAGCTGAATATAAGAAAGAAAATTACAGAGAAATGTATAAAATATCATCCACTTTCTGGGCAAAAAATATACTAATTTGTGTTACTGTTTAAGCATGAAGAAATACATGGGGGAGATACATGAGGTGCAGACATTACTCAGAAGGAAATGGAAACAGGAGGGAGTGAGGAATGGAGAGAAGCAGATACTAAGTTTTTTTTTTTAATTAGCACTGTTTCATTGGTTTTGGTGCAAATGCATTACTTCTGTAATTTTACTAATAGAAGAAGAACTCAATAAATGACTTAAAATACGCACACTAAAGAATATAAAATTTCACTTACTTTTCATTTTTTGTTGTTGTTTATAGTCACTCCGTTGTGTCAGACTCTTGACCAACTTTTGGATTGTAGCCCCAGGCTCCTCGGTCCATGGGATTTCCCAGGCAGGAATACTAGAGTGGGTTGCCATTTCCTTCTCCAGGGGATATTCCTGACCTAGGGATCAAACCTGAGTCTCCTGCTTGGCAGGTAGATTCTTTACCAGTGAGCTACCAAGAAGCAAGCCCCAGTTCTCATTTTAGTGTAATGCAAAACATTAGAACAAAATAGCCTCATCTTTACTAATTCTCCCATCTGCATGTATGTTGCTCATTCTAACATCTCAAATTGATTATGAAATATTTTACTTCTTCATGCCTGGTAAAAATAAAGTAGCTCAACGTTTTGTCCTCTAACGTGGGACCTAAGAAAAAAAGAGAAAGGGGCATGAAGGGACAGACCTGTAGTAACTTTGGACATATGGATTTTCCTTCCACAGAATGGTACCATCCAAATGTAGGAAGCTGCTTGCTGAGTGTAAAAATTGAAGCACAGCAAAGACTCATCCCAAAACACTAACCTAACCTTGGGGTGGGTATTGTGGCTGACTCTTTGGGATCCTTTGGACTCTTGCCCTCTAGGCTCCTCCATCCATGGGATTTTCCAGGCAAGAATACTGGAGTGGGTTGCCATTTCCTCCTCCAGGGGAATCTGCCTGACCCAGGGATTGAACCCATGTCTACTGTCTCCTGCATTGCAGGCAGATTCTTTACCACTGAGCCACTGGGAAAGCCTTCAACCTAACCATAAACAAAATAAATTATGGGACACTTTTTTTAAACTTCAGAATTTCTTAAGAAAATTTAGTAGGCTTCCACACTATAGTGGCAGAGGTGAGTAGTTGCAACAGAAACAGTATGACCTACAAAAGGTAAAATATTTACTTTCTGGCTCTTTACATAAAGTTTGCTGACTCTTGGTCTAAAACACAATACAAAATTCTAGTGACATATTTGTTAAGCTAGTGCAAAATAGTGATGAACTGGCTATTTTTTTTCTGAATAGGTTAACTCTTTAATTGTGTGTGTATGTATATATGTATGTGTATATATATGTGTGTGTGTATATATATATATGAGAATAGGATTACAATGTATAAAATATATCCTATTTTTTAACTGACATGATGCCGAGAATCAAAAAAACTGCACGTGGAAAATATGGGACTGAATCAAGTCCTTAAAAAATCTTTACATCTGGAGCTTATCAGTTTTATCTCTTGAAATATTTTCCACATCTAAGAAATGATGGGTAAATTATCTTATATTTTACTATTCCCTTGCCCTCCCTCCACTAAATTTCCTTGGGGATAAGAGATTTGCACTATAAAAAACTCCTCTTGTGAGCCTTTTACAGTCACTGTTCTAGTGTCCAGAATAAAAGTAACCTGTGAGTCACTTGCTACTTGGAGAGTCAATGTATCTTCTTTGGTCCACACCATGTTTTAAAAAACAAAAAACCCCTCAGCTGCCATTTAAAAAATCAAGGACTATCACACACTGAAAAAAAGGTATATTTCTGGATTGTCCCCAAAAGACAGAAGAGCTGGCAAAAAATGGGCTGCATTTTCTTACAGCACTTTTTAGCTAGATCTGGACACTGCGGAGCCTCTTCAGTTACTGTCCCATTCAAAGTTCATTCCTGTTATTCATTTAATAGATACCAGTGGTAAAGAATCAGCCTGCCAATGCAGGAGACACGGGTTCAATCCCTTGGTCAGGAAGACCCCTGAAGAAGCAAATGGCAATCCACTCCAGTATTCTTGGCTGGGAAATCCCATGGACAGAGGAGCCTGGCGGGCTACAGTCCATGGGGTCACAGTTGGATACGACCTAGAGACTGAAGACAAAAGTTTATTTTTTCTTAGTATGCTTGTATACTATACAGTTAGCAAAAACAAGACCAGGAGCTGACTGTGGCTCAGATCATGAACTCCTTATTGCCAAATTCAGACTTAAATTGAAGAAAGTAGGGAAAACCACTAGACAATTCAGATATGACCTCAATCAAATCCCTTATGATTATACAGTGGAAGTAAGAAACAGATTTAAGGGACTAGATCTGATAGATAGAGTGCCTGATGAACTATGGATGGAGGTTCGTGACATTGTACAGGAGACAGGGACCAAGACATCTCCATGGAAAAGAAATGCAAAAAGCAAAATGGCTGTCTGAGGAGGCCTTACAAATAGCTGTGAAAAGAAGAGAAGGGAAAAGCAAAGGAGAAAAGGAAAGATATAAGCATCTGAATGCAGAGTTCCAAAGAATAGCAAGGAGAGATAAGAAAGCCTTCCTCAGCAATCAATGCAAAGAAATAGAGGAAAACAACAGAATAGGAAAAACGAGATCTTTTCAAGAAAATTAGAGATTCCAAGGGAACATTTCATGCAAAGATGGGCTCGATAAAGGACAGAAAAGGTATGGACCTAACCGAAGCAGAAGATATTAAGAAGAGGTGGCAAGAATACACAGAAAAACTGTACAAAAAAGAGCTTCACGACGAAGATAATCACAATGGCGTGATCACTCACCTGGAGCCAGACATCTTGGAATGTGAAGTCAAGTGGGCCTTAGAGAGCATCACTACTAACAAAGCTAGTGGAGGTGATGGAATTCCAGTTGAGCTATTTCAAATCCTGAAAGATGATGCTGTGAAAGTGCTGCACTCAATATGCCAGCAAATTTGGAAAACTCAGCAGTGGCCACAGGACTGGAAAAGGTCAGTCTTCATTCCAATCCCAAAGAAAGGCAATGCCAAAGAATGCTCAAACTACCGCACAATTGCACTCATCTCACACGCTAGTAAAGTCATGCTCAAAATTCTCCAAGCCAGGCTTCAGCAGTATGTAAACCGTGAACTCCCAGATGTTCAAGCAGGTTTTAGAAAAGGCAGAGGCACCAGAGATCAAATTGCCAACATCCGCTGGATCATGGAGAAAGCAAGAGAGTTCCAGAAAAACATCTGCTTTATTGACTATGCCAAAGCCTTTGACTGTGTGGATCACAATAAACTGTGGAACAATCTGAAAGACATGGGAATACCAGACCACCTGACCTGCCTCTTGAGAAACCCATATGCAGGTCAGGAAGCAACAGTTAGAACTGGACATGGAAAAACAGACCGGTTCCAAACAGGAAAAGGAGTATGTCAAGGTTGTATATTGTCACCCTGCTTATTTAACTTATATGCAGAGTACATCATGAGGAACGCTGGGCTGGAAGAAGCAAAAGCTGGAATCAAGATTGCTGGGAGAAATATCAATAACCTCAGATATGCAGATGACACCACCCTTATGGCAGAAAGTGAAGAGGAACTCAAAAGCCTCTTGATGAAAGTGAAAGAGGAGAGTGAAAAGGTTGGCTTGAAGCTCAACATTCAGAAAACAAAGATCATGGCATCTGGTCCCATCACTTCATGGGAAATAAATGGAAAAACAGTGGAAACAGTGTCAGGCTTTATTTTTTGGGGCTCCAAAATCACTGCAGATGCTGATAGCAGCCAGGAAATTAAAAGACTCTTACTCCTTGTAAGAGTTATGACCAACCTAGATAGCATATTAAAAAGCAGAGACATTACTTTGCCAACCAAGGTCCTCCTAGTCAAGGCTATGGTTTTTCCCGTGGTCATGTATGGATGTGAGAGTTGGACTGTGAAGAAAGCTGATCGCCGAAGAATTGATGCTTTTGAACTGTGGTGCTGGAGAAGACTCTTGAGAGACCCTTGGACTGCAAGGAGATCCAACCAGTCCATTCTAAAGATCAATCCTGGGTGTTCATTGGAAGGACTGATGCTAAAGCTGAAACTCCCAATACTTTGGCCACCTCATGCGACGAGTTGACTCACTGGTAAAGAGTCTGATGCTGGGAGGGATTGGGGGCAGGAGGAGACGGGGACGACAGAGAATGAGATGGCTGGATGCCATCACCGACTTGATGGACATGAGTTTGAGTGAACTCCAGGAGTTGGTGATGGACAGGGAGGCCTGGCGTGCTGTGATTCATGGGGTTGCAAAGAGTCAGACACGACTGAGCGACTGAACTGAACTGATGCTTGTATACATCTTCACGGATCACCCTGATAAAATAGCTTCCTTGTGTCCTTCTAATACATTGCTAACATTAGAATTATGTTAAAGTATGTTATGTCTACTTCTATATAACAAATAGTTCCTTGCTCAAGTTTTACCTCTTCTCAAGAAAAAACATTCTGTAAGTACAGATGGTGATGGATATTAACTAGACTTATTATGGTGGGCATTTTCCAATATATAGGCTTCCCAGGTGGCTTAGACAGTAAAGAATTCGCCTGCAACATGTGAGACGAAGGTTCAATCTCTGGGTCAGGAAGATCCCCTGGAAAAGGGAATAGTTACTCATTCCAGTATTCTTGCCTGGGGAATCATGTGGATAGAGGAGCCTGGAGGCCTACAGCCCATGGGATTACAAAGAGTAGGACATGTCTGAGCAACTAACACACTTTTCCCAATATATACAAATATCAGAGCACTATGTTGTGCACCTGAAACTAATGTAATATTGATGTCATTTATACCCCAATTTTTTACAAAAAGTTGCACCTGAAAAGAAACTAGGTTTGGTGATTCATTAGTAATGGCTACTATGCTGTTGTTTAGTTGCTCGGTCGTGTCCAACTCTTTGTGACACCACAGACTGTAGCCTGCCAGACTCCTCTGTTCACGGATTTCCCAGGCAAGGATACCAGAGTGGGTTGGAGTTTCCTTCTCCAAGGGATCTTCTCAACCTGGGGGCTGAAACTTCGTCTCCTGTACTACAAGCAGATTCTTCACTACTGAGCCACCAGGGAAACTACTATAATTCACACTAAATTTCCCCTTTTACCTCTTTATAAGAGTTTCCCAAGAGTTCTAATTCTCTGTGTCAATACTGGTAATTTTTATAAAAAATTTGGTTTAGGTTTTCAAATGTATTGGAAGCACTGTATTCAGTATAACATTTAAAATTGGTAACTGTAAATTTCTCTTTGTTTGTATGCATATCTATTTTCAAACATGGTGCTGTTTGTGTTTTCATACTTTTTCACTAGCGTCAGCAATGTTTGTCTATATTGCCTGTCTTTACATTAGGTATTTTATAATGTAATAGAAAGGATACCAGTTTGAATACACAGCCTTTCCTACTCATTACACATATTACTTTCTGCACCCACACCCAGGATTAATTCATGTTCCACAGGAAGTAAATGATAGAAAATTTCTTAATTCATTACCCTCAATGGGTCTTCAATTATATATCCTGTCTGATGTTGAGTATGGTCTGTAGAAACTGTTGCTTTTCAACAAATAATACTAATAAAGTGATAATGATGAATACAATTAACAACAAACAGTCTGTATTATAGGAGAGGCACAATTCTAAGCATTTTGTGTGTCTTTATTTGATCCTCACACAGAATTCTGAGGTAGGTATTATAACTATCCCCATTTTTATCATTTCTACCAAGAAATATATGTATAGAAACATAGGAAAATGCTCAGGAAGAATAAATACTAAACAAATAAAGACTGGACACGACTGAGCGACTGATCTGATCTGATCTGATCCTTTAGGAAGCGATATGGGAACAAGGATAGTGGTCAAAGGTCTTATTTGTAATGTTTCAATCTATTATAGGGAAAATATACTGATACATTATTTCAGCAATTAAAATAAGACATGACACAAAAATATGTCCAGGGAGAGTACTCACCAGGGCACTGTGTATTAATGGCAAAAACTGAAGGAAATGATAATGTCTATCAATAGGGACTTGATGAAATGATATTATAGCAACACAAGGAAATACCAAAAGGATAGTAAAGGATCTCCATTTACTGAGTGGTAAGTCATTCATGAATGTTTTACAAGAAAAGTCCAAGTTTTGTAAAAAGTAAAAAGAGTAAGCCATCTTCAAAAATAAACAGGTCACTTCTCTTGGGTATTAAAAGTATCTTAAAAATAAAAGGTATTTTACAAACTATGCTGTAAACAGATGGACTTTACAGTCATGTAAATTTTAATGGATTAAAATTGAGAATATAACAACTATAGGAAAAATGGGGGGGATATGAAACTTACAGGATTACATTTCTGTATGTATTCTCTGATGTTTAAGATAAGGTTAGAAAGATGCACAAAGTGCTCTTGTCATTTTGAATATTTACTAGACTGAGAAGTAGGAGGTTTTATTAAAAGGGCTTCCAAAATGTATTCTACTCATAGGGTATTTCTCCTACATGATTTTTCTTGGGCTGAACAAGCTGTAGTCAACAAATGTTTCTATTTTATTCTATTTCAAGGGATTAATATTAAGATAAATTCTCTTTTGTTGAGTAGTTGATGTTAAATAGTTTTGAGCTGTAAACAGAAGCCTTTGCACACATTTTGTATATTCTGTGTTTTATCACCAGTACAAATTTTGATGTTGAACCAGTTGTGAGTCATAATTAAAGGTCTTTGCACATTCCCTATATTCATAGGCCTTCTCACTAGTATGAATTCTGTGATGACTAGTAAGTTGTGAACTCTGAGAATAGGCTTTCCCACATATCTTACATTCATAGGGCTTCTCACCAGTATGAATTCTCTGATGTCGAGTAAGGTCTGAGCCAGAACGAAAAGCCTTTTCACATTCCTTACATTCGTAGGGTTTCTCACCCGTGTGGATTCTCTGATGTTTAATAAGTTGCGAGCTTTGACTAAAGGCATTCCCACATATCTTACATTCATAGGGTTTCTCCCCTGTATGAATTCTCTGATGTTGAGTAAAGTTTGAGCCACTACTGAAGGCCTTCCCACATTCTTTACATTCATAGGGCTTCTCACCAGTGTGAATTCTCTGATGTCGAGCGAAGTTGGAGCCACTGCTGAAGGCCTTCCCACACTCTTTACATTCATAGGGTTTCTCACCAGTGTGAATTCTGTGATGTCGGGTAAGGTCTGAGCCACAAATAAATGTTTTTCCACATTCCTTACATTCAAAGGGTTTCTTGCCAGAATGAATTTTCTGATGATGACTGAGTCTTGAGGGATGTCTAAAGGCCTTTCCACATTCCTTACACTCATAGGGTTTCTCAACAGTATGGATGATCTGATGTGTCGTAAGCTGTGAGTCATGTCTGAAGGTTTTCCTATATTCCTTTGTTGAATAGTATTTCTCTTTATTATTATTCATGATTTGCTGTAATGTAAAGGATGGATGTTGACTAAAAGCAGGCATGCCTTCATGGGTGAATATCAGTTGACTGAAATGTCCCTCCTGAGAGCCATGTTGTTTCTCAAACTGGCGATTACATTCCCATTCATCTCTGAAACTGGAGCACTGAAGGTCATGTCTTGTAAGTCTGTCCATTATCTCCCACTGGGCTGACTCTATTTCATAAATTTCCTTCTTCAGAAATAATTTCTTGGTCTCACATCTTGACTCCAGGACTGAAAGAAAATATGAAAGCAATCACTCACATTTTCCTTGTTTGGAGAAATAAAATTCAATTAAAATGAAAGAAACTAAACTGAATTTTTAAAAACTGGATGAGAAGAGTGAGGAGAGATGACATAGTAAGATAAAGGTAGGAAGTAAGTCCATGGTTTCTAAATGTTGCTATATATCAGAATTATTTAGAGGAGGTTTCTAAATACACAGATGCCTTAAACTTCCTTGTTATAGGATGACTCTACTCATACATACACATGCACAAAATCTCACAGCATACACAAACACTCATATAAGAACATCCCACAGCATGAACTGTAAAATAAAGGAAATGATCATACCTATTTTTTTTTGGTAAACAGTCATTTATTTGGATTCATAGTTTTACAAAGGGAATTCTCTCCCACTTTGTAGTAGAAGAAAAATTCAGTCACATTTAGATTGTTATATAGGTCAGTCTTTTGCAGGGAGATGTTTAAGCATACAGTATATAACTTTAAAAGGCTATAAAGTTACCACAAAAATAACAAAACTGCCTCATCCCTCTACTTCTCTCTATATTCTTCCTGCCCCTGGATGCTTGGATCAGAGACTGTTGCCTTATCACTCAAAAAATTGTCAAGAATAATGGCCAGCAGCTTAGGTTGAGTGAGTTAAGATTACAGCCAGAGGTTAAAAGAAAACACATCCATGTTGCTGTTCAGTTGCTCAGTCTGGGGTCCAACTCTTGCAACCCCAGAGACTGTAGCCTGCCAGGCTCCTCTGAACATGGAGCTTCCTAGGCAAGAATACTGGAGTGGGATCATATCTACTTAATAGAGTTGTCAGCATATATATATATATTTTTTTTATATTTTATATATATTATATATATATATTTTTTTTGGCCACACTGCATGGCATGTGGGATCCTAGATTCCCGCCCAAAGATGGAACTCTAGGCTTAATCACTGGACCACCAGGGAAGTCCTGTTGTCAGGATTAAATGAACATGTCTAAGGAAAAATGTCCAGGGGCTGGCAAACTATGGACTGCAGCCCTGCAATAATTTTTCTAACTGGAACACAGTCACACTTACTTATGTATTATCTATGACTGTTCATGAGTTCTGGTTGCAACAGAGACCACACTGACTGCAAATCTAAAATATTTACTATCTAGCCCTTTAAGAAAAAGTTTGCCAGACCCTGCTTAGTTCTGTGTTGTCCACTGCAGTAGCCACTAGCACGTCTATTTAATATAATTAAAATTAAAAATTCTAATTTAGTTCCTCAATAGCACTACCCACATATCAAGTGTTCAATAGCCACATATGTCTAGTGTCTACCATACTGGAAATCAGAAACATAAGACACTTCTACCATCACTGAAAAATTCTAGATTAAGTAACTAGAGGCTTAGTTTCTTTTAAATCAATGATAGGGAGATAGAAAGTACCAATCCAGACAGGAGAATACCTTAAGAAAAGTCAAGTATTGAATGAACCTAGCGTGAGTTCATTATACTATATGAGTATATATGAGTTCATATATACTATAGGGAGGATTTTTTTATAGCTGGACATGGTATATGTTTGGGGTCTGATGACAATACTATGCCTTGGAATTCTGTGATTCTGAACTGTGGGGGAAAAAAAGGAGAGGACTTAACAAGTGCACAAGCACTTAGTAGTGACGACCAACTGACAAGAAGGGTATTTGTAGGTTCAAAGATAAGGGAAAAGAATATAATAGGAGGCAGTGTATTGCTACTGAAAGAATAGAGGTATAAGATGAATTTTGAACTCAAACTCAATTACCCGCTTTGATTTCTGGGACACGTTAGTTCATCTTTCTGAGCCCCCAACCAACCTTGATAGTATATTAAAAAGCAGAGACATCACTTTGCCAACAAAGGTCCGTCTAGTCAAGGCTATGGTTTTTCCCATGGTCATGTATGGATGTGAGAGTTGGACTGTGAAGAAAGCTGATCGCCGAAGAACTGATGCTTTTGAATTGTGGTGCTGGAGAAGACTCTTGAGAGTCCCTTGGACTGCAAGGAGATCCAACCAGTCCATTCTAAAGGAGATCAATCCTGGGTGTTCATTGGAGGGACTAATGCTAAAGCTGAAACTGCAATACTTTGGCCACCTCATGCGACGAGTTGACTCACTGGAAAAGACTCTGATGCTAGGAAAGGTTGGGGGCGGGAGGAGAAGGGGACGACAGAGAATGAGCTGGCTGGATGGCATCAACGACTCTGTGGACATGAGTTTGAGTGAACTTCGGGAGTTGGTGATGGACAGGTAGGCCTGGCGTGCTGTGATTCATGGGGTCGCGGAGAGTCGGACACGACTGAGCGACTGAACTGAACTGATGATAGAAATAACTAACTCTTATGATGATTTTGAGAACTAGGAATACTATATGAAAAAATATTTGGTATAAAATACATATTAAGCATTTGGGAGGTAGTATTATGGAAGGATTTCCATACAAAAATGGAGATGTTGGCAAGTGAAATGTTTTGAAGACCACACTATGGATCCAGAGAGAAAATTTCTAGTCAAAAAAGTGAAGATCATTCTAATACCATCTTCTTCCTCTCATGTAATTATTTAGCAAATACTATCTAATTTTTCCCCATGTATATGCTAAACTCTTCCCTTTATATACAATATAAGAAGTAATATGAAATAGCTCTTTCTTGGACTACTAGAATAGCCTCTTACCTACTTCTCCCACTTGAGCTTTATAATCTGATTTTGTAATCTTGAATCCATGTCACTAGAATAGCATTATCCTGCACTTTTCTGCTTAAAATTGTTTGATGGTTACATTGCTCTCACAATAAAAGCCAAATTCCTGAATATGGTTTACAAAGCTTTGAATGATCTGTCTCCTGCCTGCCTTTCAACCAAATCTCACTCACCCTATGTTCCATTTTGGTTTCTAAGCTTCATTCACACTGGCCCTATATAGTAGTTCTTCAAGTGCTCCTAGCTATTAGTCTCTATTTAGACCTTTCTAAGTCCTTTTTCTTATGTTTAGAGGTATTTTCTTTTACTCTTGGCCTTGATAACTTTATTCATTTTCCAAATCTCTACTTAAAGGTCATACTTTCTGAGGCCCCCTATGATCCTCTGATCAAATTACATTGTTGTTTAGTTGTTGTGTCCGACTCTATGTGACCCTGTGGACTATTTGTAGCCCACCAGGCTCTTCTATCCATAGGATTCTCCAGGAAAGAATACTGGAGTGGGTTGGTATTTCCTTTTCCAGGGGATCTTCCTGACCCAGGGATCAAACCTACGTCTCTTGCATTGAGAAGCCCAAATAGGCCTTGAGTCATGAGCTATTTCAGGAAAACATTGATCATCAGAGCTTAAAATAAACAGAAAATAAGAACTCAGGAGAGACAACAAAGGGAAACAAAATCCCAAAATTCAGAAAACCTATGCTTCTAAAAACAATATTATATGACAATCCCATAAGAGAGTGATGCCAGGAACAGAAATACTGAAAGAAGAATTTCTTTCTATTTTATAAAAACACAAAGATGAGAACTTAATAAAACCTCACAGAAAGTATAACATAAAAAGAGAGATGGGAACTAGGGGTGGGGGAAGAGCAGATACAAACTACTATATATAAAGGAAATAAACAACAAGGTATAGCCTAGGGAACTATATTCAATATCCTGTAGTAAAGCATAATGACAAGAATATGAAAAAGAATATGTGTATATATGTGTACAACTGAGTCACTTCACTGTTTACCAGAAACTAACACAACATTGTGAATCAACTGTACTTCAATAAAAAAAAAAAAAATTCTAGGGGTAGCACAAGAAATTTAAGATCTGAATTATGAGTGTTCAGTCATTCAAAAAATTTAATGAGTTCTTATTATGTGTCAGACATGATGGCAAGCACTGGACCTGAAAAGTGATCTATCAAATAGAGGAAAAGAGAAAAGAATAGGGAACAAACCTTCAACAAAATAATAGTAGAAAATTTCACAGAGTTTTAGTTTCCAGAGGAAGTGAGTGTCTAGCCAAATGAAAAAATAAAATAAAATCAGTATCATGATACCTCAACATGAAATATTAGAACATCACAAATAAGTAATAAATACAAAAAGCTTCCAAAAAGTTTAAATACACCACTTAAAAGAATTAAGAACCTGAACTGGTTTTGGAATTCTCAATAACACTAGATACTAGAAGATTTTAGAAATCCTTGCCTTAAAAAAGTTGAAGTCACTTTTTCAACCTAAATTGATATTTCTTGTCAAATTATTGATCAAATTATGAGGGTGAAATGAAAACATTTTTATTCGTGCAGGGATTCAGAAAATATACTATTTACTTCTTTTGCATTCTTTCCTTGGTTGCTTTTTGCTTCAGAATAGTAAGAAAACAGGGCTTCTCTGGTGGTCTAGTGGTTAACAAACTGCCTTGCAATGCAAGGGACACAAGTTAGATCCCTGGTTTGGGAAGATACCACAAGTCCCAGAGCAACTAAGCCAGTGCACTGCAACTATTGAGCCCATGTGCTGCAATTACTGAAGCCTGTCCGCTAGAGCCTGTGTTCTAAAACAAGAGAAGCTTGGAGAAGGCAATGGCAACCCACTCCAGTACTCTTGCCTGAAAAATCCCTTGGACAGAGGAGCCTGGTGGGCTGCCGTCTATGGGGTCGCATGAGTCAGACACTACTGAAGCGACTTAGCAGCAGCAGCATCAGTATATCCATAGCATGGAATACTACTCAGTGATGAAAAAGAACAAAATATGAATACATGCAACGGCCTGGATAAACTCCGGATAATTATGCTGAATGAAAAAGTAATCCCAAAAGGTTGTGTACCATATGATTCAACTTAACATTCTTGAAATGACAGAATTATAGAAATGGAGAACAGATGAGTGGTTTCCAGGGGTTAAGGAGGAGATTGGTGATGGGGGAGAGAATTGTGTTTGTGACCGTACAAGGTCAACATGAGAGATCCTTTGGAGGATGGAAATGTTCTGTATCATGACTATATTAGTGTCAGTATCTTGGTTTTGAAATTTTGCAAGATGTTACTACTGGAGGAAACTGGATAAAGGGCACAATGAAATTTCTCTGTATTATTCCTTATAAGCTGCATGTGAATCTACAAATACCTCAAAATAAAAATAAAAGTATAATTAAAACAAGAGAAGCTGCTGCAATGAGAAGCCCCTGCACTGCAACGAAGAGTAGCCCCCACTCTTAGCAACCAGAGAAAGCCTGTGCACAGGAACAAAGAACTACAACAGTCAAAAAATAAAATAAATCTTAAAAAAAAATAGTAAGAAAACAAATCAAGAAAAAGGAAGGCAGGAGATCCAACAGACTAGGTATAGACAAGAATCCAAGGTATGCAAATACAGAAGATAATTAAAATGAATTCAAAGGGGAAGAGTTAAAGGAATCAATGGGATGATCCTAAGGGAATCCACTGAATGACAATAAAGGGAAACTCTAAAATAACAGCTGTGTTATGCTACACCTGGGGAAGAAGAACAGAGGGTTACAGGAGGGATGTCTCAGTTAAAAAACAAACCATAGCTACCTGATGTGTCAGATAAACAGAAAACTAACCAGTTCTCACTTAAGACAGTTTAACTTCATGGAAAAGAAAAGTTGTACAAGGAGTGAAATGTGACTACAGAGCTTGGCAACAAAAAATTTACATAGTTATTAAGCAAACTGAATAATTAAATTGTGATATACTGTGTATAGAGAATAAGGGAAGATGGTTTAAATTAGGACAAATCTTCAAATTCCCCAGTGAAAAGTCAATCATTACTAAAACTAGAATGAACTCTTGAAAAAAAGATTTTCAGAAGAGAAAGGATAGAAATGGTAACTGAAAGAAAAAAAAAAGATGATAGGATCATGGCGTAAGAAAATTATATACGAAATAAAATAAATGTAAGATATGAGTTCTAGAAGGAGAATATGGTGATGATGCAGAAACAACAGTTAAGACAGATTCCCAGAGTTGAAGAAAACTTAGTAATCAGATGGTTCCTTTCTGCACTGAGCAGAATTTAGGAGGAAAGAGTTTTATCTAGATATATCTTGGTAGAATTTCCAAGGTTCAAAGAAAAAGAAAACTCCATATAAGTAATAACCCAATGAATCAGGTTGTATTCTACTCACGTGTTTGTGTTTGGTGTTGTCCCAACAGTTCTATAAAGTTTTAAATGAGTTACTGTAAGGTCGGACCCTGGTGGCCTTCTTGGATTCCCCTTCCCGGTGGCTATCTTGGCTCCTTGTTCCCCTCTCCATCCCCCGCCGGAAGGAAAAAGTCCCGCCAAACTGCTGAGGAATTTCTGACGTAATAACCCTCTAATAACCCTCTGCGGAGATCTATCCCCCGCTTCCTGACCTCCAGAGTGACTAACCGGGTCTAGCTGACCACTCACAATCTCACATTCCCGAGCTTTACCTTATCTTAGGCCTGTCCAGGTTATATGATACCACTTCCTGCCCCGAAGGCATAAAAATCCGCACCCTGCCTTTGTTCGGGGCAGAACTCCTCGTGGCCATTCTTGCAGTCAGTGGGTTCTGTCCGGGAGTGCACTGTCAATAAAGCCTGTTACTTTCCCTTGGTGTCTGGGTTATTTCCTTACAGCTTGAGACGCCCATTTCTGCGACCTTACAGTTACCAGTGTTGATGTTATCAGATTTAATACAGAAATCTGGATTTCTGGCTTTTCTTGAAGGACCAGATTATCGGGCAGCATTAGGCCTCATTCTTATATGACGGCTGTCTCCTAGACTTAACAAGTGCTCACTCCTTTGAGACAGGGTACGGACTCCCTCTCATTATCTCCTAGTTCCACATGGATGCTAGGCCAGTTTCAGTTTCCCTGTACACCTGCAACATTGCTTTTCTTAATTTTTCTTTCATTCCTGAAACGTTTTTGCTGGCTATGGAAGTCTGGGTTGACAGTTCTTTAGCAAACAAAATACTGTTGCACTTTTGCCAATGTCCATGGTTTATAAAAAGAAATCCAGTTGTTCCACTCTGTTTCCCTAAAAGCAATGCATTATTCTTACGGTTCTTTCATTTTCTATGGTCCTTTTGGGACTTCAGTCATATAAATATGAAAACTCTGCTGTTATCCCACATGTCCCTGAGTCATTCTTTTTCCTTTTTTTCTGGCAGCACTGTGCTGCTTGTGGAATGGTAGTTCCCTAACCAGGGATTGAACCTGGGCCCTCAGCAGTGAGAGCACCTATTCCCAGCTACTGGATTGCCAAGGAATTCCCCTTGAGTCATTCTTTTTAAGTTTTTGATCTTTTTTTCTGTTATTCATATTGGTCTTCCTTCAAGTTCACTAATTTTCCTCTGTTATCTCCATTCTCCCTGAGTCTATCCAGTAAATTTCAAAATTTTAGGCCACTGTATTTTTCAGTTGTAAAATTTTCATTTTATTTAATCTTTATTATTTAT
The DNA here is from genome assembly GCF_049115385.1 of Moschus berezovskii. Taxonomy (NCBI): domain Eukaryota; kingdom Metazoa; phylum Chordata; class Mammalia; order Artiodactyla; family Moschidae; genus Moschus; species Moschus berezovskii. The sequence continues at coordinate 16,422,701 of NC_142481.1, forward strand.
TTATTCATTCATTTTATTTTTCATTATATTTATTTTTGGCTGTGCTGGCTCTTTGTTGTTGCTCATGAGCTTTCTCTAGTTGCGGTTGTGAGGGCTTCTCATTGCGATGGCTTCTCCTGTTGCAGCACAAAGGCGCGTGGCCTCCAGAGGGCAGGCTTATCAGTTGTGGCACATGGGCTCAGTTGTCCCGAGGCATGTGGGATCTTCCTGGATCACGGATCTAACTGGTGTCACATATACTGCAAGGTAGATTCTTAACCTCCACAGCCAGGAAGCCCTATATTTCCTTAAATGTTATCTTTTTTTTTTTTTTTTTTTGCTATTGAGTTATATGGATTCTCTCTATATATTTTAGATATTAACTCCTTGTTAGATGCATGATTTGCAAATATTTTCTCTCATTCAGTAGGCTGCCTTTTCATTTTGCTTATTGCTTCCTTTTCCATACAGATTTTTAATTTGATGTCATCCTATTTATTTTTGCTTTTGTTGTCTTGGCATTGGTGTCATATCCAAAAACTACAAGATTGATGTCAAGGAGCTTTCCCTCTGTTTTCTAGAAGTTTTATGGCTTCAGGTCTCGTATTCAAGTCTTTAATACATATTTAGTTATTTCTGTGTAAGGTGTAACACAGTAGTCCAGTTTTTTCAACAGTACTTACTGAAGAGACAGTCCTTTTGCCCATGGTATATTTGTAAAGCAGTTATCCTCCAAATAAAAAAAAGTTAAAAAAAAATAAACCTGACTGTGATCTCTGAAAAAAAAATACCTTTCGCAATAAATCTTCCCCTAAAATGTTCAAAGTAAAGTGACAATTGATAGACTGAAAAAAAAAAAAAGAGTAAGCTGAGACCCAGCAATTATATATATTCTTAGGCATACTTCCTAGCCAATATCTTATGTATGCAAATTTAGGTATTTACATATTATTATCTTAGAATTTTATGTTAATTATGTGATACATATATCCTGTTGTACATGTACTATATCTTATAAATATACTATTTTTTAATAAAAAACTTAGTGGATAAATTGAAGAGTCAAAAGGTCATAACTGAAGAATATATTAGTGAATCGATGCAAGGAATTCTTTTTTTGTGTGCTCATCTTTGCATTTTTTTACATTTTGATTTTATTGTATAGTTGATTTACAATGTTAATTTCAGGTGTACAGCAAAGTGACTCAGCAAAATGTATACATAGATGTATGTATTCATTCTTTTTTAGATTCTTTTCTTATATAGGTTGTCACATAATACCCAGTAGAATTCCCTGCGCTACACAGTAGGTCCTTGTTGGTTATCTATCTTATGTAGAGTAGAATCAAAGTAAGGAATTCTATGTAAAGGCCGCATAAATAGAAAAAGAGAGGAAGAATTTAAAACATCAGAGATGATCCAGATGTTTTATTGTCTGTTTAACAGGCGCTCAAGAGAGAAAAGAGGAAATAGTAGCAAGGTAATGTTTAAAGAGATGACTGCCAAGGATTTCCTCTCACCAGAAAAAGATATAAATTCTTGGATTTAAAAATACAACCTGAAACAAAATATGGAGAAATAAAGGTAACCACACCTGAATGTATTACAGGAAAAATTTAGCCCCTTAGAGGAAAAGTTTATAAAGGAAAAACAATCAGACATTAAGAAGGAAACATAAAAGAGGATCTTCACAATAATCAAAATTTTCTTAAACAGAACAAAAAGTACAGATAGTGTGATTCTGTTTACATATTATAAAATCAGATTCAAAAATAGGCCAAGGAAGAATTTCCTACATAAGACCAAATAAGTGTGAAGCCCAAAACAGAAGACTGATAAATCTGACCAAAATTAAGAACTTCTGTTCACAAAAAGAAACCATAAAGAGTACTAAAAGATAACTTAGAGTGGAAGAAGACATTAGCAATTTTGAGAACATGGAATATACTCAATAACCAAAATATATAAAGAACGCTTACACATCATTAAAAATACAGGCAATCCAATAGAAAAACATGTAAGAAAGACTTGAACAGGCAATTAGCTAAAGAAGAATTTCAAAAAACCAATAATGATATGAAAATGTCTTCAAGCTCATCAGTAAAAAGGGAAATGCAAACTAAAACCACACTGAAGTATCAGGATATATGCTCAGCAACTGATAAAAATCTAAGTTTGACAATACATTAGGAAGCATGTGCAACAACGGGAGCTCCTATATACTGCTGGTGGGACTGTAATCTAGTATAGGCATTAAAGAAAAGTGGAGAACTTCCCTGGTGGCACAGTGGATAGGAATCCACCTGCCAATGCAGGGGACATGGGTTTAATCCCTGGTCACGGAAGATTCCACATGCTGTGGAAAAGCTAAGCCCATGCGTCACAACTACTGAGCCTGCGCTCGAGGGGCCCAGGAGCTGCAGCTACTTAAGTCCATGCTTTCTAGAAGCCACTGCAATGAGAAGCCCATATAACACAATGAAAAGTAGTCCCTGCTCACCATAACTGGAGAAAGCCTGCACAAAGCAATGAAGACCCAGTATAGGCAAAAATAAATAAGAGTATTCAAACCAAACCTGAGAACTTAAAAAAAAGTTGAACACTGGACAACTAAAGATATTAAAATATAAAAAATTAAAATATATTAAACTGTCTGCTAGGCATATCTATCTCTGAAGGTACAAGTGGATAGTTGGAGCAAAGAAACAGAAAGAGGCCCTGAAATACAAAGTATTCACATAAACCAGGACTTCCAATGAACAGGCAGACCAAACAACATGACATAAGCAGGTGTTGAATAAATGGTGCTAAAATAAGCCATTAGGGGCAGGGGAGAGGGGATTGAGTTGCACTCTCAATTTATAGTTTATTGTAAAAGAACTTTAAAATGGATTTAGATGCTATTAAAAACAGCAGAGAGGCTTCCCTGGTGGCTCAGTGGTAAAGAATCTGTCTGCCAAAGCAGGAGACACAGGTCTGATCCCTGGCCCTGGAAGATCCCACAATGCTGCAGAGCAACGAAGCCTGTATGCCACAACCACTGAAACCTACAAGCCCTGGAGCCTGTGCTCTGCAACAAGAAAAGCCACTGCAATGAGAAGCCTGAGCACCGCAACCAGTGGGCAGCCCCCCTAGCCACAACTAGAGAAAAGCCCGAGCAGCAATGAAGACCCAGCATAGCCAAAAATAAATAAATAAATAAAATTATTTAAAAATATAGCAAAACAATTTTTTTTTTAAAAAGAACAAGGTATCTATGACATTTGTAGAGGTCAGTTAATTTTCTAAAATCAGAAACAGTAATAACCACAAAAGAGATGACTGCAAACACATTAGAGCATACACTTAAAGATGCTAATCCAGGGATTTCCCTGACGGTCCAGGGGTTAAACATCCACCTTGCAGTACAGGGGAAGCCAGATTTGATCCCTGTGTGAAGAAAGCTGATCGCCGAAGAACTGATGCTTTTGAACTGTGGTACTGGAGAAGACTCTTGAGAGTCCCTTGGACTGCAAGGAGATCCAACCAGTCCATTCTAAAGGAGATCAATCCTGGGTGTTCATTGGAAGGACTGATGCTAAAGCTGAAACTCCAATACTTTGACCACCTCATGTGATGAGTTGACTCACTGGAAAAGACTCTGATGCTGGGAAGGGTTGGGGGTGGGAGGAGAAGGGGACGACCGAGAATGAGCTGGCTGGATGGCATCACCGACTCTGTGGACATGATTTTGAGTGAACTCCGGGAGTTGGTGATGGACAGGTAGGCCTGGCGTGCTGTGATTCATGGGGTCGCAGAGAGTCGGACACGACTGAGTGACTGAACTGAACTGAACTGGGGAGCTAAGATCCCACATGCCACAGAGCAACTAAGCCCACATGCCAGAACTACTGAGCTGGTGTGCCATAATGGAAGATTCCACAGGATGCAACAAGATTCTGAGTGCAGCAATTAAGACTGGATGCAGCCCAATAAATAAATAAATATTTTTTTTAAAGATGCCAATCCAAATTAAAATTTATGAAGTACAAAACACCCCATGGAAATGGGTATATAATGTTTTTATTTTATAAAGTCCATAAAAATTGACTGAGGAGAATTAGAGCAGTAATGAACATGTTAAAGACAATAGCACCATAAAGGTGAAAATGTCCCCTCTCACTAGTACTCAGTAGAATGACACTAGACCAATCTGATGTACCAAGAAATCAGTGTAAAAGTTATTGGGGATGACAAAGCAGTCAAGTTATGTAAGGGAGACAATGTCCATGTTTTTTAGAATTATATATTGAGGTTATGCAAAGGTGAAGTGACAAGAGGTCTTGCATTTGAAAATACTTGAATAACAACTGGGGTAGAAGAAGCATGGGCCTCCTGGCTACTCCCCACACACAGCCAATGCATACCTGCCTGAGGCCCTTCAATGTTTGGCTTCCTCTGGAATGTCCTTCCTAGTAATCACATACAATGATTTACAGCTATACTTCTTCAGGTCTCTGACCCAATGTCACCTTAAAGTTTCTTGTACCCTGTCACATAAAATAGCATCTCCACTTCTCCACTTATTCTTTTCAGCACTTACCATTATGTACTCATTTATTTGTGTATCTCTCTCTGCAGCTGAAGGTAAACTCTGGGAATAGACATTCTGCATATTCTACTCACTGCTCTAATTTCAAGTGTTGAGAGTAGTGCTGGGCATGCAATAGGTATTCAATATACATATACTGATCTATTGACACATAAATGGATAAAGATATGATACAGACATACAATGGAATATTATGTGCAATAGGTATTCAGTATACATATACTGATCTACCGACAGATAAATGGATAAAGATATGATACATGCATACAATAGAATATTACTCAGCCATTAAAGAGAACAAAATAATGCTATTTGTAGTATCATGGATGGACCTGAGGATTATCATACCAAGTGAAGTAAGTCAGACAGAGAAAGACAAAATTTCCCATGATATTGCTTATATGTGGAATCTAAAAAAAAAAAATGATACAAATGAACTTAGATACAAAACAGAAACAGACTCACAGGCTTAGAGAATGACTTATGATTACCAGGGGAAAGGATAGGGAGGGGCGATAGACTGGGAGTTTGGGATTGACATGTACACACTGCTATATTTTAAATAGATAACCAACAAGGACCTACTACACAGCACAGGGAACTCTGCTCAATATTCTGTAATAACCTAAATGGGAAAAGAATTTGAAAAAGACTAGATACACGTAAATGTATAACTGAATCACTCTGCTATACACCTGAAACTAACACAACATTGTTAATCAACTATGCTTCAATGTAAAATAAAACTTAAAACAAAATCACATAAAACATATACTGAATGAAGGAATATGCTGTCTTGTTTTTTTTTTTCTTTTTTTCTTTATCTTTGTTAGCCCTAAGATCTCAATGGAGGCACAGATTCTTTTGTCAAGCACTCTAAACTCAATGACATGTAAGCTCAAATCTCCCTCTTATGACAGTTATATGGATCAACTCCTCTTCTACCTCTTGAGCCCCCTCTTTCTGCAGAGCTCCCTATTTTAACCTCTCTCGTGCTTCTACATTTTACGAGTTACAAACAGTAAGCTATAAACTCTGAAAATACTTATTCTTTTTTTTCTGGCAGTGCCAGTGGCTTGTGGGATCTTAGTTCCCTAAGGATTGAACCTGTGCCCCCTACAGTGGAAGTACAGAGTCCTAACCACTGGATTGCCAGAGAATTCCCACTTAAGTGTTTTTTAATCTTTCTGTAACTAGCAGAGAGTACTTCACACACATTAGAAAATCAGCAAATGTTCATTAAAAGTATGAATGAACCAATGAGTGTATCTACTGTATCTTATAAGCTTTAGAGGAAGTGAGTCTTTGGTAATGTAGAAAAAATAGTATTTGAGGAGACAGTGATACTCTTTGAAGAATAAATACAAAAGAGGATGAGAAGCTGATAAGGAAGTAGATTCAAATTATGCATAGAAAGAAGTATTATTAGAGAAGGTGGAGGAGGGCACCGGCTCGTTAGAATTGGGACAGAAACATAAGAGGAGACAAGCAGGTGGAGTGTGTTAAGTAAGGGGAAAAGGTAAGGTTATTTGAAAGGTCAGGCTGAAAAGGCTTACTTTTTGCACAACAGGCCTAAAGTTTTTAAGGGAAACTTCCCAGACTGTGTTTCAAAGGTGCAATCTCTCCATTGACTGATGGGGTCATCACCTGCCATGCCTCACTTACCTGGCCACTGGTCTCTTGTTAGTTCTCTGTCAACCAACCAGGGCTCCTTCCCTTGCTCCAAGAAGGAGATCACATCTGGTTTAGAAATAGAATGTCCTGCTTACAAAAGAAGTAAGGAGAGGTTTATGTTGAGAATGTCCCAGAATTCAAATCCAGTCCTTTCATTATTAAGAAAGAGTCAAAGGAAGATACATCAGATTTAGGAAACATAATAGAGCACTTGAAACTTTCCTCACAGCTCAGTGCAGCTTCCTCTTTCTAGCTCTACAAGATTAAAAACATTCCTCTGGGAACAGGATGTAGATAGAAACGCAAATGGTTACTTGAAAAGTAGGTGAGTACAGAGGAAGTAGACCTTCTCAGGGCAGAATCTAAATTATTACGGATGTCCTTACCCATTGAAACCAGGTTGCTGTAATTCTCCAACATCACATCTCTGTATAAATCTCTCTGATCATCATTCAGGAATTCCCACTCCTCCTGAGAGAAGTCTATGGACACATCACTGAACATCACTGACTCCTGGAACAACAACCATGTTAAATTTTTAAAAATTAGGTTTGATTAATAAAAACATGTGTTTTTGTGAAAGAAAGAGAGAAGAAAAAAAAAAAAGAAGAATTGAAAATAGCAAGCAGACAGAGTGGAACTGAATGGGATGCCTCTGGAGGACTGTAAACAAATAAACAGGACTGAATCATTATGCTACCAAGTCATTCTGTTTCCTCCAGGCAAAACCACCTGTGGATAGTTGGGCACTTCTGTTATCCAGATAAGTCTGGGAAGGTATAAAATCCAGCCAAGATGAGTTTCCCAATTCAATGAAGTAGTATATACAAACACTTTGCAAATGCTATGTTATGAACACATGTGAGTTTCTTTTCTAAAACAGCTAAGACTATAATTTCAGAATAAGGGAAAAGAGAAGACATTAAAAGCATCCAGAGGAGAGCAGGCTGCATAAAAGCCATCAAGAATCACAGAGGCAATGGGGTTCTTAAGAAAACCACTAAAAATAAGAAATGGTAAGAACAATTCTTCAACATGCTGATAAAGAAATTCTGGGGAGTTCCCTGGCAGTCGAATGGTTAAGACTCCATGCTCCCAATGCCCCCCAGAACCAGGAAGCACAGGTTCGATCCTTGGTCGGGGCACTAAATCTCACAGGCTGCCATGGCATGCCCCTCCACCCAAAAGAAAAGAAATTCTGACCTAGAATTCTATAACCAAATTGTCATTCTGTCATGACAACTGAAAAAACAAACTCCCAGACATGAAAAGACTCAAGCACAATTTCTCAGGAAACTATCAGAGGTTGTGCTCTACCAAAATCAGAGAGTAAACCAGAGAAGAGGAAGACATGAGATTCAATAAATATGTGAATTAACACAGGAAAACAGAAAAGGAAAATCCCAAGGAAAAAAGGGCAAGTCTTTGAGAAACAGGCCTAGAGAGCAACTAGACAAAATGGGAGCACGGTGAAAAAGGGAACAGGGATGGAAGTTTCCCTGTTCAAAAGGAATTGATGTGTTTGATCAGGCAGAAAACATACTGACTTGTACGTGGCAGTGATTCTGGAGATTTTGGATATAAATACATGGGCAACTAAGCAAATGAGGGGAAAAAGCAATTAACCCCAGGAAAAATGAAAGGTTGTAACAGAATAAAGCCATGATCTGGCTCAGCAGTGAGGGATATTTGCAGTTGTGACAATGTGTACACTATCAATTTAACCAAAAATTGTGATCTAATAACAGGATCAGAGGAAATGAAGGGTGCAATATATGAGTATAATGTCCTTTCCACTCTGCAGTAAGTCAAAAGATAATGAGTAAAACTGATAATCAATATTCAAGAACTGAAGGCAGCTACCTTTTGGGAGTGGAACTGGTAGTGGGGCCAGAATGAACTAGCCCTACTTTACTCATGAACATAAACAAAATAACTTTAAAAAATATTTTATCTTAGAAAATTAAATTTGCATATAATTCAAGACTGATCCATTCCAATGTCACACTATTATAAACTATATAATAAGAGTTATTTCTTGTTAAACAAATTCTTTTTATAAGCATTTTTTTTTTCACTTAATGTTCTGTAATATGGAAATAAATGACTTCTCCTTTGCTTTCGGACATTGAGGCTGGAGGTGATCTTTAAAGACCTTCCCAATGTTGGTCCAATTTTACCTAAAACCATCCATTGCTTAATGTAAATACCCTTTGTTCCTAAGCTACAGGAAACTGACAGAGCATGATCCAGCTTCACACAATGGCATTATCGAAGTCTATTTATCATGGATGGTCTCGCGGGGTGTCAGAGCTTTGTACCAACCACCAGTCATACCCCCAAACCTGAAGGGCTCATACATTAAGAGACCTTTCTGTGTATTAAGAATGACATCAAACAAAACCATCCCACAAATTTTCTTCCTGGAAAATCTAGGCCTATGGAGATGATCAGGGCTTTTCCCTATGAGGTGCCCTAATTACCCTACTTATCTCCATCCCATCAATCACTGTCAACGCAAATTAGATTAACTAATGGAAAACACATTTCTGTTCTGCCAAGATTTCTGACACAAATCTGACAGAAGATGGTGAAAGACTTATTAAATGAGATTGTAAAAGTTATTTAGAAGAAGGAACTGTGGAGGGCACTGGGTTGTTTTAGGAGGAAATAGGGGTCAGGTTCCTGAAGGGGGACCATGTTAAGCAGTGCAAAATATTTTTTTCCAAACCTGGTCTCAGTCAGATTGTTTTTATATTATGCAATTCACAGTATGTGGGAACAAATCAGGATTTATGATGAAATCCATAAGCAATTTTCTAATGGATTTTAATTTGATTAAGACTTCTTCAGAGAAACTTGGTATCTAATCCCTTAGCCCTTGAACAGTTACCTGTAACTAAGAGTATGAAGTTCTTTAACCAGATATTCTTTCCTTTTCTTAATGATTATCTAACCACTTATATTTTTCTATAAATATCTCCACCAAGAGAGAAATTTTTGAATTGGCTTACTAGAGACCTTTTCTTTAGAGCAAGAGTAAGATAACTTTGGCACTGTGTATAACTGAATTGTCTGAAGGCTGCTGTTGTTTTTCAACAGCAAAAAGCATCGTGATAAGGAAAGCAAATATTTACATGTACTAGGGGTAAAAATGACTCTATCTGAGCAAAAAGAAACAGCATCTCACCTGAGCCATAGCTTTGATATTTGCAGAAAAGGACCAGTTCTTCTCTGGGCTCCTTTTTTGGAAAAAGGCAGAGCTGGAGAAGACAAAAAGAAGTTATACAAGATGCCACTTGCCTCACAGTTCCCAGTATGATCATTTCCCCTCTGCTTACTTCACACAAACAGTGGAGGGATTAGTGAAAAGAATGGGCAAATCTCTAATTACCCCCTACTCCAGAAACCTCAGGCCTTGACTACAATAGGACAGATATGGACCACTTGATATGGCTTAGAGAATATAGCTTGTATATATACTCAGCAGATTCTTTACCAGGTGAGCCACCAGGGAAGCCCTGTATGTATACTCATATACACACAAAGATATACTTTTAAAACATTACAAATTGCAGCATATTATATACACGGTTATATTGTTGTTGTTTAGTCACTAAGTCATGTCTGATTCTTTTGTGTCCACATGGATTGTACCCCTCCAGCCTCCTCTGCCAACGGGATTTCCCAGGGAAGAATATTAGAGTGGGTTGCCATTTACTTCTCTAGGGGATCTTCTTGACCCAGGGATTGAATCTGCATCTCTTGCATTGGCAGGAGGATTCTTTACCATTGAGCCAGCAAGGAAGCCCATACACAATGTTAAACACATTGCTATTTTTACTTAAGGTATCTTGGACCAGATCCCAACTAGTACATTCAAAGATACATAATTACTTCTCTTAGCCTACATTGGATTCTATTAAATAGATACACTTTAATTTATTCAACCAATCTGCTGCCAATTATCATTTGGGTTGTTTCCTGTCTTTCACTATAACAAACAATGCTATAGTAAATATCCTTATACATATATCATTTTACCTGTATATGAATTCTGAATGATTAATTAAGCTGGTCATATGCATTTTAATTTGGATATACATCAGTCAAACCAATTTTCAGTGATCTTGGATTGTACAATCAGGTCCCAAGTCCTGACCAAGAAACATTTGATTGATAAACTAGATCCTCTAATCTTGTCTAGTTTGAGAAAACTTTCAGGGTTAATGAATCTTGACTTAAGAAAACTGTAATCCAAAAAAAGAAAACAAAGTAATTTTACAGAATTTACAGTAATTTGGGGAAGATATTAAAATCAGCATAACAACAGAAAGGAAGTAAAATCACAGAAATAACATAGAAATGGATAAATCCGTATCACTGTTGCTTTACAATAGCTTTTGACTATAAGTATAGTAATAAAATTTGTGAAAACTGTATATTCTGTCTATTTCCTTTACTAATAGAAGCCTAAACTGTTTTAGGGGGATAACTGAATTTGTGATCAATGTCTAAATGTTTAAGAAAATTTGTGTCTGTTTATAGGCTATAAGAATGTAATAAAGTGAACATTATAAAAGTATAAGCGGCAGTGAGCATTCCACTATGCAACAAGCTCCTTGATCATCAATTGTCAATAATTTCATGTAAAACTGACCACTCAGGAAATAATTTCATTGTATCATGGTATTGATTATTTAATAGCTACTTTTACCACTACCCCTAGTTACTCACTGCACTCCCCCACAGGTAAACAAATTTCAGACATGAAAACCAAAGTAATCAATAAATGCCTCTTCCTTAAAACCTGAAAGCATTCCTTTAACCTAAGTATTATTATTTACTAAGTTCTTAGGATTTTTCTCAACTGTACAGCCTATCATGTACCAGGTACTGTGCTAGACACTAAAGAATCAACAGTTATCCAGAAAGATTTGAAAAGTATTCCTTCTCCTATACTCCTCAGTCCTTCTCCTATACTCCTCACTTTTAAGTCCCCTTTTCTAGTCTGTCTTCCTGGCCTTTCCCTGATTATAAAGGGACTTCCTCAGGTGTTGTACCTGTCAAGCAGAATGGGCAGGAAACATCTCATCTCAATAGCTTCATACAATGCTTGTCACATTCCCAACGCTCTTCATCTTTTCCCCTAGGTGGTACCCTCCCCGGCTGAATTCTTCCATCTGGAGGATCTGCTCCTCTCTTTTAAAGCCAACGATCTCTGTAGCCAAGACCACAGTATGCTTGCAACACAACCACACTGAGGCAAAGAGCACTGTCAAAGGATAACACTATAGAGAAGAGTCTCACACTCTAATAAGTAGCTTAAAATTTTTGAGAATTCTGCACTCATCTAAATAATAAACCTATCTTTTAATAAATGTAATGTTTTAAATTATTTCCAGCATTATCCTGAAAATTTCCTGTATGCTAGGAACTGTACTTGTCTGTTAGTAATAGGGACCCGAAAAGCAGTTTAATTTTTCTTATATAATAAGAAAGCAGAAATAGTGACTGGCTTTGGCCCCCATGATTGTTTTAGACACAATATCTCTCATACAATTAAAGATTACCAGACATGCAAGGAGATAAAAGCAGAAAACAAGCACAACCAAAGACAATTTAGATACTGCAGTAGGCAAACCATTTAAAATATTAATAGCTACAACTAAAATGTTGAAGACAACGAAGGAAAAGACAGGCAAATGGATGGATAGGATGAAGAAACTAAACACAACTGAAATCCATATAAAAGATTCAAATAGACTATCTATTTCAACCAATTAAGAAATAAATAAGTTACTGCATGGTTTTGAGAAACCAGGATTACTGAACTCAGACAAGCCAACAAAAAATATCCACATGAAATATAAGAGAGAAAAAAAAAATAACAGAAATGAGTGTAAAAGATATATAAGACAGTTAAAAGATCACCACACATGTAAGTGGAGTCTCAGAGGAGAAAAGAGACTGGACAGGAATATTCAAATATTAATTTGAATAAATTAAAAATCCTAAAAAGAGTTTTAAGAAGCTCAACAAACAGAAGAATAATATACAAGAAGATAAACAAAACAAACACACAAAAGCAAAACCACAACTAAACAAACTGTTAGAGTCAACTGTTGAAAACCAAAGAGAAAGGAAAATAATTCTTCTCAGTACTCAGAGGAACAAAAGACCTATTACCAACAGCACGATGAATAAGAGAGGGATAATACAAATGAACAAAATCCATAATGAAAAGGGAATATGTTTACAGATGCCATTGACATTAAAAAGATAATTTGTTATTTTTGTTTAGTCCTAAGTCATGTCTGTCTCTGTGATTTCATGGACTGCAGCCCGCCAGGCTCCTCTCCATGGAATTCTCCAGGCAAGAATACTGGAGTGAGTTGCCATTCCCTTCTCCAGGGGATCTTCCTGTTCCCTGGATCAAAAAGAAAAACCATTTGAGGGACTTCTCTGATGGTCTAGTGGCTTAGACTATCTGCCCAATGCAGGGGGCCCAGGTCCAATCCCTGGTCAGAGAACTAGATCCCACATGCCATAACTAAGACCTGGCACAATCAAATATTTTTTTAAAAAACTATCTGTTACTTACTAATTAAAAGGGGGAAAACAGTAATTTTACAAGGGAGAGATCACTCTAACCAAGTAACCTAACACTACTAGTAATGAGCTATCATATAGCTTGATATGACACATTGAGAAGAAATTATTTCTGTGATCTTTTTGCCAAAAAGGCATAGTCTAAATTTAGCCAAGAGGAAACAGCGGACAAATTCAAATTTAAAGACATTCAAAAAATAGGCCAAAGTACTAAACAGACACTTCTGCAAAGAAACACACAGATGGCTAACAAATACATGAAAAGATGCTCAACATCACTCATCATCAGAAAAATGCAAATCAAAACCACAATGAGGTACCATCTCACGCCAGTCAGAATGGCTACCATCCAAAAGTCTACAAATAATAAATTCTGGAGAGGGTGTGGAGAAAAAGGAACCCTCTTACACTGAGGGTGGGAATGCAAACTAGTACATCCACTATGGAGAACAGTGTGGAGAGTCCTTAAAAACCTGGAAATAGAACTGCCATGTGACCCTCAATCCCACTGCTGGGCATACACACCGAGGAAACCAGAATTGAAATTCGAGACACGTGTACCCCAAAGTCATTGCAGCACTGTTTACAACAGCCAGGACATGGAAGCAACCTAAATATCCATCGGCAGACAAATGGATAAGAAAGTTGTGGTACATATACACAATGGAATATTACTCAGCCATTAAAAAGAATGAATTTGAATCAGTTCTAATGAGGTGGATGAAACTGGAGCCTATTATACAAAGTGAAGTAAGTCAGAAAGAAAAACACCAATACAGTATACTAACGCATATATATGGAATTTAGAAAGATGGTAATGATGACCCTGTATGCGAGACAGCAAAAAAGACACAGATGTAAAGAACAGTCTTTTGGACTCTGTGGGAGAAGGTGAGGGTGGGATGATTTGAGAGGGTAGCGTTGAGACATGTATATTATCATATGTGAAGCAGATCGCCAGTCCAGGTTCGATGCATGATACAGGGTGCTCAGGGCTGGTGCACTGGGATGACCCAGAGGGATGGGATGGGATGGGAAGGGAGGTGGGAGGGGGGTTCTGGATGGGGAACACATGTGCGCCTGTGGCTGATTCATGTTGATGTTTGACAAAAAACACTACAATATTGTAAAGTAATTAGCCTCCAATTAAAATAAATAATTAAAAAAAAAGACATTCAACAAAATAGCCAGTGTTCTTCAAAAGTGTCACGGTCATAAAAGATAAAAAGGACTAAAGAACTTTGTCAGACGGGAGGAATACTAATAAAACGAGACAACTAAATCAATCTGGGCATTTAGATAGGATTCTTTAACAGAGCAGGGCACTGATAATACAATTAGCAAAATTTAAATAAAGTCTGTAAATTAGCAAAAGTCGTGTACCAGGGTAAATCTCCTGGTTCTCCTAATTGTACTGTGAACACTTGAGTGAAGAGTGTACTGGAATCCTTTGCCTTATGCTTACAATATAAAAATAAAAAGTTTCTTAAAAGTGAAAAAAATTAAAAGGACAAGAGGACACTTTTAAAAACTGGATATCTGAATGGCTAATAAAAATAGGAAAAGGTGCTAAACAGCGTAACACATCAGGGAAATGCAAATGAAAAACTGTGATGAAACGCTGCTATATATCCACCAAAATAGTTAAAATAAAAGATCGATAATTTCAAATAACAGACATGACGTAGAGCAACTGAAACTCTCATACATTACTGGATGGAGTGTAAATTGGTACAATATAAGATACTGGTAGTATCAATTAAACATATGCCTGCCTAATAATCTAGGATTTCCCTGATGGCTCAGAGGGTAAATAATCTGCCTGCAATGTGGGAGACTTGGGTCAGGGAGATTCCCTTGGAGAAGGGAATGGCTACCCACACCATTATTCTTGCCTGAAGATATTCCATGCACAGAGGAGGCTGGAGGGCTACAGTCCATGGGGGTCGCTCAATAATTTAGCTCCTAATTCCACTCCTAAATATTTACTCAAGAGAAGAGCATTTATTTATTTATTTTTAAAATTTTGCTACGTAAATTAACCCATTTAGTATAGGCTAGCAACATTATCTACGGAGAAGGCAATGGCAAGTCACTCCAGTACTCTTGCCTAGAAAATCCCATGGATGGAGGAGCCTGGTAGGCTGCAGTCCATGGGGTTGCTATGGGTCGGACACGACTGAGCAACTTCACTTTCACTTTTCACTTTCACACTTTGGAGAAGGAAATGGCAACCCACTCCAGTGTTCTTGCCCGGAGAATCCCAGGGACGGGGGAGCCAGGTGGGCTTCCGTCTATGGGGTCACACAGAGTCGGACACGACTGAAGTGACTTAGCAGCAGCAACAGCAGAAACATTACCAAATGGTGGTGCTTCTACTGGTCCTTCAATTCCTTCAGTCTTCTGATGGCAGACTTTACTGTGACAGCAGAAGTGGTGTTGTAGGTCCCGGCACCACCAGCTACTGTTTTCATGCAGGAACCACAGTGCCAAATGCCCACAGCTCTTCTCTTCATCTTGGTTTTGCCACAGAAGGAGCACGTATACTTGGCGTGCTGGCTGATTTCAATTTTCTTCACCATTTTCCTGAGGGAGGCACCATAACGGGTCCCGTATTTGCCCACGATTCCGACCTTCTTGGTGCGTTTCACCATGTTAACGCAACCTAGATCTGAGCCCAAGAGTGCATTTATTTATTTTAATGATTATCTAGTTAGCTTGGTTTGTGCTGGATCTTTGCTTCTACGCAGGCTTTTCTCTATTTGCAGCAAGTGGGAGCTACAGTCTAGTTGCAGCGCACAGTCTTATAGCAATGGCTTTCCTTGCTGCTGAGCACAGCTCTAGGGTGCTTGGGCTTCAGTATTTGCAGTACATAGGGTCAGTAGTTGTGTGCCACGGTCTAGAGCACAGGCTCTATACTTGTGGCTTCGTAGCCCTCTGGCATGTGGGATCCTCCTGGTTGTTCTTTAGTTATTCAGTCATGTCTGACTCTTTGTGACTCCATGGACTGTAGCCCTCTAGGCTCCTCTGTCCATGGGATTTCCCAAGACAAGAATATTGAAGTAGGTTGCCATTTCCTTCTCCAGGGGATCTTTCCACCCAGGGGTTGAAACTGATCTCCTGCATTGCAGGCAAATTCTTTACCACTGGGCCAACAGGGAAGCCCTGAGAACAGCATTTATGTTCATCAAAACCACAGAAGAATGGTCATAGCAGTAACACAATTTGTAATAGTCACATACTGGAAACTATTAAATGTCCCTGAACAGTGTAATCAGGGACAAAAATAGGAAGTCAAGAAATACCGGGAGTACAGGCAAATTTGGCCTTGAAGTGCAAAATGAAGCAGGGCAAAGGCTAAGAGTTTTGCCAAGAGAATGCCCTGGTCATAGGAAACACCCTCTTCCAACAACACGTAAGACGACTCTACACATGGATATCACCAGATGGTCAATACCGAAATCAGACTGATTATTTTCTTTGCAGCCAAAGATGGAGAAGTTCTATACAGTTAGCAAAAACAAGACCAGGAGCTGACTGTGGCTCAGATCATGAACTCCTTATTGCAAAATTCAGACTTAAATTGAAGAAATTAGGGAAAACCACTAGACCA
Source organism: Moschus berezovskii (assembly GCF_049115385.1). Classification (NCBI taxonomy): domain Eukaryota; kingdom Metazoa; phylum Chordata; class Mammalia; order Artiodactyla; family Moschidae; genus Moschus; species Moschus berezovskii. Next base: position 16,439,170 of record NC_142481.1, read on the forward strand.
TTCAGGTATGACCTAAATCAAATCCCTTACAATAATACAGTGGAAGTGACAAATAGATTCAAAGGATTAGATTTGACAGAGTGCTTGAAGAACTATGGACGGAGGTTCATGACATCATACAGGAGGCAGTGATCAACCATCCCCCCAAAAAAAGAAATGCAAAAAGGCAAAATGGCTGTTGGAGGAGGCCTTACAAATAGCTGAGAAAAGAAGAGAAGCAAAAAGCAAAGGAGAAAAGAAAAAATATACCCATCTGAATGCAGAGTTCTAAAGAACAGCAGGAACTTATCTGCTTCCTCAGTGATCAATGCAAAGAAATAGAGAAAAACAATAGAATGGGAAAGATTAGAGATCTCTTCAAGAAAATCAGAGATACCAAGGGGACATTTCATGCAAAGATGGTACTAAAGGACAGAAAAGGTATGGACCTAACAGAAGTAGAAGATATTAAGAAGAGGTAACAAGAATACACAGAAGAACCATATAAAAAAAGATCTTAACAACCCAGATAACCACGATGGTGTGTTCACTCACCTAGAGCCAGACATCCTAGAGTGTGACGTCAAATGGGCCTTAGGAACCATCACTACGAACAAAGCTAGTGGAGGTGATGGAATTCCAGCTGAGCTGTTGCAAATCCTAAAAGATGATTCTGTGAACTCAATATGCCAGCAAATTGGGAAAACTCAGCAGTGGCCCCAGGACTGGAAAAGGTCAGTTTTCATTCCAACCCCAAAGAAAGGCAATGCCAAATAAAGTTCAAACTACTGCATAATTTCACTCATCTCATATGCTAGCATATTAATGCTCAAAATTCTCCAAGCGAGGATTCAACAGTACGTAAATTGAGAACTTCCAGATGCTCAAGCTGGATTTCGAAAAGGCAGAGGAACCAGAGATCAAATTGCCAACACCCACTGGATCACAAAAAAAAGCAAGAGAGTTCCAGAAAAACATCTATCTCTGCTTTATTGACTATACCAAAGTCGTTGACTGTGTGGATAACAACAAACTGTGGAAAATTCTTCATGAGATGGGAATACCAGACCACCTTACCTGCCTCCTGAGAAATCTGTATGCAAGTCAAGAAGGAACAGTTAGAACCAGACATGGAACAACGGACTGGTTCCAAATTGGGAAAGGGGTTCATCAAGGCTGTATATTGTCACCCTGCTTATTTAACTTATATGTAGAGTACATCATGCAAAATGCCAGGCTGGATGAAGCACAAGCTAGAATCAAGACTGCCAGAAGAAATATCAATAACCTTATATATACAGATGACATCACTCTTATGGCAGAAAGTGAAGAGGAACTAAAGAGCCTCTTGATCAAAGTGAAAGAAGAGAGTGAAAAAGCTGGCTTAAAACTCAACATTCAAAATACTAAGATCATGGCATCTGGTCCCATCAATTCATGGCAAATAGATGGGGAAACAACAGAAACAGTGACAGACTTTCTTTTCTTCAGCTCCAAATCACTGCAGATGGTGACTGCAGCCATGAAATTAAAAGACTTTTGCTCCTTGGAAGAAAAGCTATAACAAACCTAGACAGCATTTTAAAAAGCAGATACATTACTTTGCTGACAAAGGTCCGTCTAACCAAAGCTATGATGTTTCCAGTAGTCATGTATGGATATGAGAGTTGGACCATAAAGAAAGCTGAGTGCCGAAGAATTGATGTTTTTGAACTGTGGTGTTGAAGAAAAGACTCTTGAGAATCCCTTGGACTGCAACGAGATCAAACCAGTCAATTCTAAAGGAAATCAGTCCTGAATATTCATTGGAAGGACTGATGCTGAAGCTGAAGCTCCAATACTTTGGCCACCTGATGTGAAAAACTGACTCACTGGAAAAGACCCTGATGCTGGGAAAGACTGAAGGCAGGAGGAGAAGGGGATGACAAGGGATGAGATGGTTGGATGGCATCACCGACTCGATGGACAAGAGTTTGAGCAGGCTCTGGGAGTTGGTCACAGACAGGGAAGCCTGGCGTCCTGCAGTCCATGGGGTCACAAAGAGTCAGACACGACTGAGTAACTGAACTGAACAGTGGATTCAATAAATTGTAATATACCCCCAAATGTAATGAGAACTAAGCACAATTACACTCAACAACATAGATGAGTTTCATAGACATAATGTGGAACAAAAGAAACCAGACACAAAGAAATACATGGTATGTAATTCCATTTATATGTGAAATTCATGAATGGATCAAATTAATTAATGGTTATAGAATTCTGAATACTGATGTTGGGAGAGGAATATCTGAGAAGGGCATGAGGGAATCTTCTGGGGTGCTGGCAAAATTCTTTATGATGATCTAGGAAACTATTTTACGGCCATATACTTAAGATTTGTGCACTTTACTGTATATATGCTATATATCATAAAAATGGTTTTAAAAAACTATCAGAACCATCTTTTGGTAGGGACATGGAGCAATGAGATGTCTGAAACATTGATGTAAAGTATAAACATGGCACCTACTTGGCACTACTGGGAAATATCTTGGCACTGTTGGGAAAGTGGAAGATACATGACCTAGCACTCCTAGAACTCCATTGGTAGGTACACTCATGCATGGTAACCTATGTAAAAGAATGTTCATGGCAGCAGTCTATAAAGTAAAAAAACTAGAAATAGCGCAGATGTCCATCATTACTAGAAGCGATGAATAATAGTAGTTTACTTTAATTGATGGAATATAGCAAAGAAAACAAATGAACAACTATTAAAATATAATATGGATAATTCTAAAAAACACAGTTGTACAAATAAAGTAAGAGATAAAAGACAGTATGGGGAATTCATATAAAGTTTAAAAACAGGGAAAACTACTGTATAAAGCTTAAAGAGATATATATATACATAAGTGAAAAAACTTCATACAATTTTCCAGCCACACAAACATAATCACACAAATTTAAACCATCAGGGTGTCATACAGCTAGAGATAACCCACAACCCAAACACAGGGCCGCATACCCAGGGTCACACACCGGCACTGTCACGGGCACTGCATACCTGCACATGGCCATACAGTCACAATCACACTTACCACAGATAAAATCACACAGTATCCACAGATACCCCCACGTATACTCTGCAGCCCACAGTCGCACAATCACACTCCTCTAGAGGGACAAACGCTATCACATTAACCGAGTCAAACGCTACTCACACCCCCACATACAACGCACATCACCAGGACGCATCCCGTCACATCGGCACAGTCACAGGTTCTCAGACAGTTAAGCAAACGGTTATCACTGGAACCTCACACACGCTCACTACCGGAAGAGCCAGACACCATCACGTGGTCATTCATCACATACACTAACGCAAACACAATCACACAATTTTCAACTCACCTCTTCAGCGAGCGGTACAAGGCCTAAGCTCCGCTCCGCCCTCTTCTCTGGTTCCCCACCTCAGGTCGCCCAAGCTTTCTAAGACGCTGAACCTTCTACAACAAGGTAACACTAGCTGGTGCGGACCTGAGGGTCCCGCCAGCGCGTGACTTTGAGGCTGAACTCACGCGAGAATCACGTTCTTGCCGAGGAGTCCTCTGGGAAGTGTAGTCAGAGACATCCCTGTGGTTAACAAGATGGCTACCGGTCAACCTGACTTCTATCAGAGATCAGCTGCCGCCTCGCCTATAGGGTTGCATCCCCCTCATCAAACCGCCCACCGGAGGCCTCACAGAGCCTGGCTCAGCCTCGGGCCGTGACTCCCAAGAAAGCCGACTGTGAAACGTTTAAAAATGGACTTTCCTATTATTCCCGGGAGTTGAACAGGCTTTGGAAGAAAAGAACTAGACCGCAAGCGGGGAGAAATCGCACAGCCGAGCCTTCTGGGAAATGTAGTTAGGGAGCAGGAAAAGCGAGCGGTGGATGGACCGTTTGAAATTGGTCTTAGCCTAAGCCTGGCCGCACCGCGGAGACTTCTGGGAGTGTCACTACCCCAAGGCGTGCGTAGGCTTCCTGGGTCGCCGTTTTGGCCTTTGTTCGGCCGTGAGTTTGGTTTAGGGGTTCCTCAGTGTAGAGGCGGAGAAGGCAATGGCAAGCCACTCCAGTACTCTTGCCTAGAAAATCCCATGGATAGAGGAGCCTGGTAGGCTGCAGTCCGTGGGGTCGCTAAGGGTCGGACACGACTGAGCGACTTCCCTTTCACCCATTGGAGAAGGAAATGGCAACCCACTTCAGTGTTCTTGCCTGGAGAATCCCAGGGAAAGGGGAGCCTGGTGGGCTTCCATCTATGGGGTCACACAGAGTCGGACACGACTGAAGTGACTTAGCAGCAGTGTAGAGGAATTGTGGGACCTGAACTTGTGGACTCAAAACTAGTCTGGGAGGCCGAAGGGAAGGGGTACCGGGAATCTGCAACGCGATTGGGGAGGCTGAAGGCGGAGGAATCCTAAACGTGAAATGGGGAGGTATTTCTGCTGCTGGGAAGAGGGCTGATGTTATTCTGTGCTGCTGCTAAGTCACTTCAGTCGTGTCCGACTCTGTGTGACCCCATAGACGGAAGCCCACCAGGCTCCCCCGTCCCTGGGATTCTCCAGGCAAGAACACTGGAGTGGGTTGCCATTTCCTTCTCCAATGTGTGAAAGTGAAGTAGCTCAGTCGTGTCCGATCCTTAGCGACCCCACGGACTGCAGCCTACCAGGCTGCTCCATCCATGGGGTTTTCTAGGCAAGAGTACTGGAGTGGCTTGCCATTGCCTTCTCCGTATTCTGTGCTACTTAACTGATTTCTGTGTGGTTCGGGAGTGAGGAGAAGGGGAGGCGGTGAAGCCAGCTCTTCAGGAGGCAAGTAATGAAAACTCGGGGGTGTATGACAGTGTGTGGTGATAGTCGGGAGAGGGAGAACTGGATTCAGGATTTTGTGTGTCTATGTAACTGATAATTTCATTGAGTATCACCGTATGTATGATTGTATCTTGGAAAATAATCTCTGAGCCTCAATTGCAATAACGGTAACAAGAAGGGTAAATTTTCCTTGAAGTATTTTTGTTAAGGTTTGATGGAACAAAGGTTACATTACTGAGCTAATAAATGATTTAAAGCTTGACTTTCTTGTAAAACCAGAAGTATCGATTATGGGTAAGAAATAAAAGCGCTTTCTTTAGAAAGTCGGTTTGAAAGGGACTTTTTCCTTTCTTCTTTTTAAGTAGGGTGTTTCTTCTCGCTTACAGCCCAGACCCTGGGGTCATAGCCGTTCAATCTTGTGTTCTTTTAATGTCCTCTGGGAGAGATGCATTTTTAAAGAGCTGATTTGTGAAGTGTTGGACTAAGAAATAAAATTTGATGGGCCGTATCGGCCATTGAAAACAGCAGTGCAGTGAACTGTTGTTCAGTGGCTAAGTCCTGTTCGGCTCTGCGACCTCATGGACTGCAGCACACTAGCCTCCTCTCTCTTTCACCATCTCCTGGAATTTGCTCAAAGTATTCTCAATTTTTGGGAGGAGTTTGAGAAATATCGGCATTATTTCTTTAAATGTTTGATAGAATTTGCCAGGAATCTTTTCTCTATTTTTCTTTATCTAGCTCAAGTTTTATCAATTTTGCTTTTTTTTTTGAAAAACCAGCTCTTGATTTTGTTGATTTCCCCCTCTCCTTTGTTTTGAGGGGGGTTCTCTATTTACTCTGCCTTTATTATAATTTCCTTCTTCCAGGGCTTAATTTGTTCTTCTAATTTCTGGAGTTGTGAAGTTATTTATTTGAAACTCCTGTCTTTCTGTGAAAGACACCTATTTGCTCATCTTAAAAGCTGTGGCCTGGGACTTCCCTAGTAGTCCAGTGGTTAAGACTTTGCAGTCCCAATGCATGGGGTGCGGGTCCTGGTCAGGGAATTAAGATCCCACATGAAGGGAAAAAGAGTAAGAGAATATCATTGTAATATCCCTACCTTTTTCATCTTTTAAAATATAAAGATAGGATAAAGTTATTTTAAGAAAAACTAAAAGATCCCACATGTTGCACAGTGCGGCCTAAGGAAAAAAAAAAAGCTGTGGCCTCAGGGGCATGCTTCACATTTAACACATATCCAGAGGGTAACTGCAACTCTCCCTAGAGACTAGTCACCAGGTGGCCCCATCTTTATGCTCTCCCTCTGCCTCTGCACGGTTTGCTGGAGTCTTCATGAAAGGAGCTTGTGCAAAAGTCTGACAGCCTGGGATGGGGGCTGCTGACCAGAGGACACAGTCCTTATAGCCTGACTCTGGTGGCCAGTGGGGCTTGTGTTCATGGGTTCAATGGCACAGTAGCAAAAACAACAGTTCTTAACTGGCTGTTACTTCAGGGGTTATTAGTACAGAGGGAGCAGACAGAAACACCCATCTTTCCTAGTCTTCCCCCAAAAGAGGTGTATTTGTATCCTTTAAAATCTGCTGTCTGACTGACTTCTTTAAGATGATAGAAAGGGTGCTAATTAGTAACAGGAAAACATATGAAAGTATAAATCTCACTGGTAAAGGTAAATATTTAGTTAAATTCAGAATGGTGTTATAATGGTGGTGGGTTGATCACTTATAAATCTAGCATGAAGGTTAAAAGACAAAATTAGTCTGCTGCCAAGCCCTGGGAGAACAGCCACAGTGATTCTTCACGAGACAGTTAAGAAGTTTCTTAGCTCACTATAACCTTGTGGATCTCGTGGACATTGTCTTTCAGAGATAGATATTTTGGGGGCCTGTCTCCCAGCTAGGATTCTTAAAAGTTAGGTGCCAAATACATGGTCCAAATCCTTTACTCCTCGGGGAAAAGCTGGGAGTCGGGTTCTCTCCTGATTGATGAGTCGCAGTGCCAGGGTTGGGGTTTATGGCAAGTTTGTCTCAGACTTTACTACCTGTTTCACTGTGGATTTTTTCTTTTTCCTGATAAGTAGGGGTCACTCAGCTACTTTCTATATTTCTTTCAGAAAAGTCTCTCAGCTAATTTCTGGATTTCTTTCAGAAGTATTTATTCCACAGGTAGCTGTAGATTTGGAGTGTCTGTGGGAGGTGGTATATTGAAGAGCCTCTTGTGTTAATATCTTGAACCCAAACCTCCACTAGCTTCTTTTTTAAAAAATTAATTATTTTTGGTATATAAAATAAAATTATTTTGGATCTTCATTGCTCTGTGCGGCTTTACTCTCTACTTGCAGTGAGCAGGGGCTACTCTTCATTGTGGTGCATAGCTTTCTCATTGTGGTGTATTCTCTTGTGAAGCAAGGCTCTAGGCACACAGGCTGGCTAGTTGTGGTGCACGGGGGCTTAGTTGCTCTGAGGCATGTGTAACCTTCCAGGACCCGGGATCGAACCCATGTCCCCTGTATTGGCAGCAGATTCTTTTCCACTGTACCACCAGGGAAGTCCTCCACTGGCTTCTTAATCTGTCTTAATCACTGAGTTCTTAATCTCCAAGGGGGCTCTGCTGCTGCTGCTGCTAAGTCACTTCAGTCGTGTCCGACTCTGTGCGACCCCATAGACGGCAGCCCACCAGGCTCCGCCATCCCTGGGATTCTCCAGGCAAGAACACTGGAGTGGGTTGCCATTTCCTTCTCCAATGCATGAAAGTGAAAAGTAAAACTGAAGTCGCTCAGTCGTGTCCAACTCTTAGCGACCCCATGGACTGCAGCCTACCAGGCTCCTCCGTCCATGGGATTTTCCAGGCAAGAGTACTGGAGTGGGGTGCCATTGCCTTCTCCGAAGGGGGCTCAGTGAGTGAGTAAAATGTGGGTATGACCACTGGGATGGTGGCTTTACTACAGCAGGAAGTGCTTACTAATCATTTGCAGCCCTCTCTCATGACACTTCCAATTCTGCCCACCTCATTACTGCCTAACAGAAACTTCTTCCAAGTTCCAGCTGTCTTGGGTTGAGGTATTAAGTCCCCTTAGTCTGGAGACTGAGCATTGTTTTCTTATTTATTCTTATAAATCGTGTTGTGGCAAGTTTGGATTTTTCTCCTTCCAAAAGCTATTTATTTATGGAAATTGCTATAAGACAAGATCATAAAAGCATAGGATAGTCTGAAATATTTATATATCAGTGTGCATGTGACATTGTGTGGTGGGGCTTCTGAAGAGGCCAAGTCTATATCACCCCATTTCCTCCCATGAATTGTTATTCAACTGAAATTTAGGACAAGGAGTTTAGACACATGGAGGCTAAATATTACCTTTATTATAGATAAATGCAAACTGGAGGCTAGTCTGTGTGGGAGTCCAGTGGTATTTCTGACTGGATTCCAGAAATAAAGAGACTGACCTGGTGAACCTTGACAGTGGCAAAAACAGACTCCTTATCCCCACTCCCATGGCGTGGCCTAGGCAATGCATGCTGTACCCTCTATACAGACAGGCAGAGTCCACAGCAGAAGAGGAAAGAAGCAAGGCCAGGCAGTCTGTGTTTAACCAGAAGACAGGAAACTACACAGTAATTTAAACAGGGAAGCTTAATATAAAGAATTACTAAGCAGTGGTAGTAACTATATCATTCCATTCCATTCCGTCGCTCAGTCGTGTCCGACTCTATGCGACCCCGTGGACTGTAGCCTACCAGGCTTCTCCGTCCATGGGATTCTCCAGGCAAGAATACTGGAGTGGGTTACCGTATATAGAGCTATACTATTAAGATGAAAAGGGATTTTTAGTGGTCTCTAGCACTGAGGCTTTCTCCATGATCCAGCAGATGTTGGCAATTTGATCTCTGAGATCAGTCCTGGGTGTTCATTGGAAGGACTGATGCTAAAGCTGAAACTCCCATACTTTGGCCACCTCATGCGAAGAGTTGACTTACTGGAAAAGACTGATGCTGGGAGGGATTGGGGGCGGGAGGAGATGTGGACGACAGAGAATGAGATGGCTGGATGGCATCACCGGCTCTATGGACATGAGTTTGAGTGAACTCCGGGAGTTGGTGATGGACAGGGAGTCCTGGCGTGCTGTGATTCATGGGGTCGCAAAGAGTCGGACACGACTGAGCAACTGAACTGAACTGAACTGAGCACTGAGGCAGTGTACCTAAGGGGTTCATACTTCATGAAAGACCACTGGATGGCAGAGAAGTTTGCTGGGTTGCCCACTCCCCAGTTATGACCATTAGATGACAGACATTTAAAGGGAGTCAGGACACCACTGTGAACACTAGTGGAATGTGGAGCTATGGAGGGCCCCCTCTGCAGGAATCTAGCATATATCCATGAAGGGCTTGGGCCTAACAGCTGTTCCTAACAGCTCCTGGTAGTTGTGTGGGACAAAGGTCAGGGTACTGTCTTGCTAGATGACTGGCTGTATGAGGCCCCCAGTGTGCATGTGAAGGGCTTTAGAGGGTATAATTTTAAAAAATAGATGAGTGAACAGGAAGCATTACTCACTGCCATTCCCCAGGTTTTTATTCTGTTAACTCAATGGATATGGCCAAAACTCTGTGGAGTCAATAATTTATTAACATCGCCTTGCTTGCATCTTCATGAGACCACTGCTCTACTACCAACCCTTGCTACTTGGGGCATCCTTTTGGACTGCTAATAAAAATGTACAGTTTGCATGCAGGAGTCTCTGAATTGGGTCATTAATACCATATTAGTTTAATTAACCTCAAGGTCTTGCTTTGCCCCAATGCCAAGAGTTCTATGATAATTCTGTGTCTTTACTTGACCAAACTTTAGTCAGATTTGAAACTTCTTCTAGTTCTATCTTGTGCACTTATTATGAACTCTAGATTTAGTAGGAACTCTGCTAAAGTCAGTTGAACTAGCTGCTGCTGCTAAGTCACTTCAATCATGTCTGACTCTTTTCGACCCTATGGACTGTAGCCCACCAGGCTCCTGTCCATGGGATTCTTCAGGTAAGAATATTGGAGTGGGTTGCCATTTCTTCATTTGAACTAGAACTCTTGTAAATTCAAAAAACATATAGAAAAAGTAGGTGAACGGTATATAAACAGAAAATCCACAGAAAAGGAAACCAGCTGGACAACAAACATTTGGCATTTCCTTGGTTATTTGTGAGGATGAGCTTTTCAAATGTTTGTTGTCCATCTAGTTTCCTCTTCTATGGCTTTTTCTATTTTTACACTGTTCTAATGGAAGTGGTTTTGTCTTACTGCAATGTGAGACCCCAGTTTCATCACTGGGTCACGAAGATCCCCTGGAGAAGGGACAGGCTAATCACTCCAGTATTGTTGGGCTCCCCTTGTGGCTCAGCTGGTAAAGAATCCGCCTGCAATGTGGGAGACCTGGGTTCAATCCCTGGGTTGGGAAGATCCCCTGGAGAAGGGAAGAGCTACCCACTCCAGCATTCTGACCTGGAGAATTCCTCAGACTATATCGTCCATGGGGTCACACAGCGGGACACAACTGAGCGACTTGCACTTCCACTTGCCTTACTGTGTCTGGGAGCTCACAGTTAAACATCTGACAAGGTTACCTCACGTTTAACTGGCTAGGGTAGAAATAAGCAGGAAGGGGACTGTCTTAGTTTGGGCTCCTATAACACAATACCATAGACCGAGTGGCTTAAACAATTTATTTCTCACAGATGTAGTGGCTGAGAAGCCCCAATATCAAGTGCTGGCAGATTTGGAAAAGGTCCATTTCCTGGATTGTAGACAGCTGCTGTCTCACTCTGCTCACATGGCCTTTCTTGGTGCACACACAATGCCCCATTCCTTATGAAGGCATTACTCCCACCAGGACTGTACCATCCTCTTGACCTCATATAAACATAATTAATTTCCTAAGGCCCTATCTCCAAATACCATCTCACTAGGCACTAGGGCTTCAGCACATGAATTCTGGGCTGGGTTCCTTATTTAACTCAACTAACAAAAATCTTTAATGGTATTACGCAGGGATGGACTTTACTCTGTTCTGAATTCTCATGCTGAAGGATGGGAATCGCAATTTGAACCTCTGCAAAGGCTTACTATGTTTAGGGACAGGAAGATAGTATCATAAATGTAATTTCTCCCCAAATAAATAAATGTATACACTTAAGGCAATTCTAATTAGAATATCAAAGGGTTTTTATAATTTGAGAAGACCTACCTTCATTTATAAAGAAAATGAAGATTAGCCAATAAAACTGAAAAACAGTGAGGAGTTGGGGACTTACAGTAACAAAATACAGTAAGGCTAATAACATTATCCATTAATGTATAGGAATAGAAAAATAGATGAATGAAGCAAGAGAATATAAATAAGCCTTGGTGTAAATCAAAATGTAAGCCAGTTAAAGTAGAATAAAGAAAAGATCATTTGGGTAAAGAATTATATAGCAAAGTTTTAGTTGAATAGGAAAAGTATGGTATCAAAGTAATAAGAGGCTGTTCCCACTGACCCATCCCTGGAAAGATGACTTTAGATTTGTTTTTCTACTAGTTTCCTTGAAGAAAATACTGGAAATCTCTCATTTGTGGCCTATACCTGGATGGGATGAACTGTGAACTGGCATGTAGACACTGATTGCCTATATAACTAAGGCATCATAAGTCTTGGGAAACCAAGGTAGTAGCTTCCCTGTGCTTAAGAGGTTATCCCTGTTACAAGTGAGTGCACCCCATTTGATGGTGGCACACCATGCAGATGCCCTGCTGGATGAGAATGTTAGTCTCCCAGTGCTGAGGTGAACCACACCCATTCTGACCTTGTCTTCTCTATGCAGTGCTGGGGCAGTGGAAGCTGTGCTTGCTTGAGCACTTGCAAGACTTTCTGATGAACATGCTGTAAAGATATTTTCTTGTTAGGACAAAGCTAATAATAAACCTAATGCTAGCTTAAAGCTTATTCTGTTACCTTTCTTCTTCTTTCTGATTGCCAGTTCAAATCTGTGATTGCTTCTGGTGGACATGCAGGTGTCAGAGCTGTTTGACCCTAAACTGACTGCTGAATTATTTTAAGAAACTGTGCTTGTACAACTGGCAACTCATCTGGAAGGAAAAAAAATGAACCCTCATAAATGACATTAAAAATTCAATTATAAAAATAAAAAATTCAATTCTTAATGGGTTAAACATTAATATTTTACAAAAAGGAAATAAGACAACTTGAAAGAAATCCTCAGAAATAACATATATAATGTAGAGATTAAAATATCTTTACAACTGACCCATACATTTCCTAATATCTAATATGGAATGAGGTCTTCAAAACTGACAAAAAGATAAATAATCCTATAGGAATATAGGCTAACAATATGAAAGTTTACAAAGAAGCAAATCTAGGAACAGGTGAGGTTTATACTTATCAGACAAACATGAATTTTAGTATAATACAACCTATTGTATAGCTAGAGGAAACTTCTTTTGAAAATAACTGATAACATTTCCTAAAATTTTAAAATAGCACATATCCTTTGATCTAGCAGTCTCTTGCCTATAATCTATCCCCTGGAAATAAGAATACCTAAAATGTAAGGACCACTTGTAAGGGTGTTTACTTGTGTTGTCTGTCATGGTAAATAACTAGATAACAAGTTGACTCAGCAGGAAGGATGGCTGAATAAATACGCAGTACACACTATCACAGAATACCATGCAGCATCTGCTTATCTTACTCTACCTGACCATTATTATCATTCTTGTTGCTGGGCCGTGGCACTGGCCAACTATATGCACCAAATGGTAATCCTGGTTTGGTCTGGATTAGAGTTCCTAGTTGCTCTGTGACTTCAAAGATGTACCAGCACAAGGGTGTAATACTTAAGGAATATCAGAGAATGTTTAATGAAAAATGGAAGAAAAGAGGATAATTTAGATTCACGTAGATACACATATATGTTACTTGGATACATTACCTCACAAAGTCAACCTATGGCATTTATAATCTTAAAGCCAAATTTCAAAAATGCCAGTAACAAGCAGTGCAGTGCTATAGTTATATTAGCCTAGCATTTTTCTGAGTTTAAGAGAAATTGATGTATTTGAAAGGAGCCTAAGGTTTAAATGTTACATACTCACTTTTATCACTATTCAAAAAGAGCATTAACTGTTTCTATGTATCACACTATTGTGGGAAAGAATAAAAAATCCTCAAAAAGATTTGCTTTTAATAAGAGAATTCTATTTAGGTCTGAGATCTCCCTTTTCAGTTCCATTTTCCGCAAGGACAAACTAGAGGTGGGGTGGGGCAGTTGACTGTGTCTGGCAAATCAGAGAAAATAACTAGTCTGAGTTGAAAACTGAAGCTGAAATACAACAGTTGTTTTACTTGGTGTCATACAAAAAAAAAAAAAGTAACATGTTTTCTTCATTTGTAAAATGTCTAATTTCTAATACCAGAACTGGTTATGTGGCCTATTAAAATTTCTGATAAATGTTTCTGAAAAACTAATTTATTTCTAAGAAGTCTGTGCATGTATTATAAAGTAATATGATCCTTAATGTGCTTCAATCACCTGTTGCAAAATCATGATCTCAGAGACCACAGAGATTACTGATACGACATTTGAGAGTAAATTTAAATAAATGAATTTGTTAAGTTACCATTAAAATTTTAAATTTTATTTCATATTTTAAAGATATGATTTCAGAAATATTTTTTGCAAAATATCTGCATCTAATTGGAAATGTAAGTCCATTATAACATGTATTCCATGTAGTCTCTCTACTCCTATCCTTATCTTTTTTAATTTTCAAAAGTTTAAAAGAAATAGCATAAACAGAATAAACTCATATATTATTACAATCCAGAATCAACTAATGTTTTCTTATATTTATTTGGAATCTTTATTTTTTTAATGAGATAGATCTTTAGATACAAAACTGAAGTATTGTTCAACTACCATGATTGGTCCCATTTTCCTTCAACTCCCTTTCTTTCTAGAGAGACAACCACTTTTGGGAATTGAGTGTGTATCCTTCCAATCCATTCTTCATAGTTTTACATAAAAATGTTTACCCATAACCAATGCTTTAATACTAGTGTTGGTTAGTGTTGATTTAATTCAAATTCACACAGGTATAGTTATAATATATTCATCACTTCATTTTCACTCTACATGCCTTTCAGATCTTTCTGTTAATACATATAGATTTAATTTGTTATACTTAACTGCTAGAGAATATTCTACAGGGCGACTACATCACATTTTATCAACCATTTCCAAAGTGACAGACATTTGTTTCCAATTTTTTGTTATATTAATATAACTCATGCTGCAATGAACATTAAAGATACAGAACTCCCTGGGTACACGTATCAGTTTCTTCAGTATATGTATATATACTCAAGAGTGGGTATTCTGGAATGTGTTTTCAAAATTCTTTCCTACTCCAAAGTTTGAAAAAAAATTCTCCTACAAAACTCTTAATAATTATTATTAAGTTTTGCTCTTTGAGTTCTAGTCTTTAATACTTTTGAATTTTTTAATAAATACTTTCTAATGTATGACAACAGCAAAGATCTAATTTTTCCACATGAAGAATCAATTACCCTGAGACCATTTTTTTAATTATCCAGATTTTTCTACCAATTTGAGATTACCACCTCTTTGAATTGCCAATTCCCCTTACAAACATGCATATATTTCTGGATATAACATCCTGTCACAATCTTTGTTTTCTGTTACTATATCAAGAGCAAGTAATTTTGACGGTTATACATGTAGTAAAACATGTAACAAAAAAATGACAATTTTGTCTTTGTTTCACATCTTTACACCTTGCATATCTTTGTCTGAATATATCAGGTAGGTCTTCTAGAACCATATTGATTAGTGTCCATGACTGGATCCTTAATGAGAATGCTCCTAAAAGTCCAGTATGAACATGTTTGTTGTGGGGGTATTGGGGGTATAGGTTTTCATGATAGTATAATAGTTAGTAATTCTCAGTGTATTACATTTTGAGTTGTTGCTGTAGGTTTTTCCATATTCATATCACATTTCTGTAAAATGAATTTTCTGATATACTGTTTAGTATGACTTCTGTTGAAGGTTTTCCTAAATTCAAGACGTTCATAGAGCTTTAATGAGTATGAATTCTCTGGTGTCTAATATGATGTGACTTCTGGCTAAAAGCTTTCCCACATTCATTACACTGATAAGGTTTTTCTCCAGTATGGATTCTCATATGCAGAGCAAGAGTTGAGAACTGAGAGAAGGCTTTCCCACATTCATTGCAACCATAGGGTTTCTCACCTGTATGGCTTCTCATATGCACAGTAAGAGATGAGCTTTGACAGAAGGCTTTCCCACATATTTTACATTCATAAGGCTTATCACCTGTATGAATTCTCACATGTACAATAAGTGATGTGATTCGAGAGAAGGCTTTTCCACATTTATTACATTCATAGGGTTTCTCTCCTGTATGAATGTTGTGATGTTTAATGAGGTACTGCTTCTGCCTAAAGATTGTTCCACATTCATTACACTTATAGGGTTTCTCTCCAATATGAATTTTCTCATGCTCAGTGAGGTTTGATTTGCCACTGAAGGCTTTTCCACATTCCTTACATATATAAGGTTTCTCTCCTGTATGACTTCTCTGGTGTCTAATGAGGCTTGACTTCTGAATGAAAGCTTTCCCACACCCTTTACATTCATAAGGTTTCTCTCCAGTATGAATTCTTTGATGGATAATGAGGTTTTCTTTCTGGCTAAAGGCTTTTCCACACTCATTACATTTAAAGGGTTTCTTTCCACTATGGATATTCTGATGTTTGACGAGGTATTGCTTCTGGCTGAAGGCTCTTCCACATTGGTTACATTCAAAGGGTTTCTCTCCTGTATGAATTTTCTCATGCTCAGAAAGATATGATTTTCCACTGAAGGCTTTGCCACATTCCTTACATGCATAGGGTTTGTTTCCAATATGATTTCTCTGGTGTTTAATAAGGCTTGACATCTGAATAGAAGCTTTCCCACATTCATAAGGTTTCTCTCCAGTATGATGTTTTTGATGAGTAAGCAAGTTTCCTTTCTGGCTAAAGGCTTTTCCACATTTATTACGTTGATATGATTTCTTTCCTGTATGACTTCTCAAATGTAGAGTAAGGGATGAGACTCGAGAGAACACTTTACCACATTCAGTACATTCATGTGATTTCTCTGAAGTATGCATTTTCTTATGCTCTGTGAGGTTTTGCTTCAGGCTAAACGTTTTTCCACATTCATTACATTCATAAAGTTTCTCTCCAGTAAGAATTTGATCATGCTGAAGGAGATCTGATTCAGGCCGAAGGCTTTCCAGCATTCTTATCATGCACAGGTATTTTCTCCAACAAGAACTCCTTAGTATCTCTTGACATGTGACATGGATGAAAGCTGTCCCACATTCAATATATGCAGATGGTTTCTCTCCAATAAAATTCTCAGATATCTAAGAAAGTTGAATTTCTGATGAAAGACTTTTCACACTGGTTATCCTGAGGTCAGATGATTATAAACTGGGATGAAATGTAGCATCCTCATTATATTCTTAATGGTTCTTTCTTAGATAGCTTCTCTCATATTTAAGTGTAAGTTATGTCCAAATTTTTTAACTGAGTCCCATACATAGAGTAGCATTCTTAAAGAATCAATGTCTGTACTCAGAGGAAATACTTTTCTGAGTTTTTCTTTATCTGTATTTTATGAAGTTGTCAGAGTTTTTCTTTAGTTGTATTTTCTGAGTTTTTCTTTAGCTGTATTTTCACAAATAAGGATGCAACTTAACTCAAAGGTCTTTCCTGTTGTATCTTAATTTATTTATAAATTTCCCAGGCCTTTTCTGAAAGGGAGTACAAAAAAAAAATCATTGAGAAGAGATGTAACTAACTGTAAAATATTTAATACCTGGCATGTAGTGAACATCTAATAAGGTAGGTATCATCATCATCAGTATCACACTTGTGAACTTCTCCACTATGTTTAATAAAATTTCAGAAATGTGCAATTTAAGGACTTCTCTTGTGGTTCAGTTGTTAAGAGTCCACCTGCCAACGCAGGGGACATGGGTTCGATGCCTGGTCCCACATGCCATGGAGCAACTAGGCCCATAAGCCACAACTACTGAGCCTGCATGCTGCTACTACTGAAGCCCGAGTGCCTAAAGTCCATGCTCTGCAGCAGGAGAGGCCACTGCAGTAAAAGGCCTACTCATTGCAAATGAAGAGTGTCCCCCACTCACTGCAACTAGAGAAAGCCTCAGCGCAGCAACAAAGACCCAGCACAGCCAAAAGAATAAAAAACAGTGCAATTTAAAAATAGACTTTTAATTTCAAACCTAACAGTATAAAAGAAAGCTCAAATACAAATGGGTGCATTAGCTTAAACTAGTTTTAAGTGAAACAATGTATACTTTATAAATCAGTAAAATAAGGTAAAACATAAAGAACAGGTGACAGAAAAAAAAAAAAGAACAGGTGACAGGATGAAAGACAAACATAACACTGGAAAGTGTAGGTTGAAGGGATAAAAAATGAATCGGAGTATTATTAAAGGGATGTGTGGTTAAATAAGATATTTATTTCTACATCTTCCTGAAGCTCTGTTAAAATGACAACAAGGGGATGAAGGGCATTACTCAAAAACTGAAAGCCTGAGGAAACAACAATGGATGAAAGTATTAAATTTTGAAAGGAAAACGAATAAAGGACTAAATTAACCACAAAACTGAGAGGCTTAAATAAAATGCTAGTAGATGAGGATGCCACTTAGATGCAAGGTAATTTGTGACACAGCTATTGACAAAAAGGCTCTATAACTTTATGGACAGATTGGGTAAGAATTGAAAGTGGCTTATACAATTATTATATAAGGAGAAGCTGATGCACCCAACTCTCCTAACTGGAAGGAAATAGAAATTTATTATCTAGAAAAGTGTAACTAACTGAGAAATTCCAAATTTAGTTTTGACAGAGAAAGTAGATGAGAGTTCAATACTGAAAGAGGGTGATAACTAAAAGTTTATATATATAGTATAGAATCCCAACTTCTTTCTACTGCTAGACTACAGGAATGCTGGTAGTTGCCAGGTGTTAGATATGGAAGGATTCTTGTCTTAAAAATGAGGAAATCATGAGAACCCTGATAGATCCTGACATTTGGAGTCATAGAAAAGACTTATATATCCAACTGAATGTGTACAGTGAAGCCCACCATTTTAACAGACCTACTCATAGACACTGATTATAATCATCACAGAAAATATGAAAAATGAATGCAGGAAATTTTCTGAGCTCCATCTTTCTTATTAGCATGTTGATAATGATGCAGCCAAAGATGGAGAAGCTGTATACAGTTAGCAAAAACAAGACCAGGAGCTGACTGTGGCTCAGATCATGAACTCCTTATTGCCAAATTCAGACTTAAATTGAAGAAAGTAGGGAAAACCACTAGACCATTCAGATATGACCTAAATCAAATTTAAGGGACTAGATCTGATAGACAGAGTGCCTGATGAACTCTGGACAGAGGTTTGTGACATTGTACAGGAGACAGGGACCAAGACCATCCCCATAGAAAAGAAATGCAAAAAAGCAAAATGGCTGTCTGAGGAGGCCTTACAAATAGCTGTGAAAAGAAGAGAAGCGAAAAGCAAAGGAGAAAAGGAAAGATATAAGCATCTGAATGCAGCGTTCCAAAGAATAGCAAGGAGAGATAAGAAAGTCTGCCTCAGTGATCAATGCAAAGAAATAGAGGAAAATAACAGAATACGAAAAACAAGAGATCTCTTCAAGAAAATTAGAGATTCCAAGGGAACATTTCATGCAAAGATGGGCTCGATAAAGGACAGAAATGGTATGGACCTAACAGAAGCAGAAGATATTAAGAAGAGGTGGCAAGAATACACAAAGAACTGTACAAAAAAGATCTTCATGACCAAAATAGTCACGATAACATGATCACTGACCTAGAGCCAGACATCTTGGAATGTGAAGTCAAGTGGGCCTTAGAAAGCATCACTACGAACAAAGCTAGTGGAGGTGATGGAATTCCAGTTGAGCTATTTCAAATCTTGAAAGATGATGCTGTGAAGTGCTGCACTCAATATGCCAGCAAATTTGGAAAACTCAGCAATGGCCACAGGACTGGAAAAGGTCAGTCTTCATTCCAATCCCAAAGAAAGGCAATGCCAAAGAATGCTCAAACTACCGCACAATTGCACTCATCTCACATGCTAGTAAAGTCATGCTCAAAATTCTCCAAGCCAGGCTTCAGCAATATGTGAACCATGAACTCCCAGATGTTCAAGCAGGTTTTAGAAAAGGCAGAGGCACCAGAGATCAAATTGCCAACATCCGCTGGATCATGGAGAAAGCAAGAGAGTTCCAGAAAAACATCTATTTCTGCTTCATTGACTATGCCAAAGCCTTTGACTGTGTGGATCACAATAAACTGTGGAAAATTCTGAAAGAGATGGGAATCCCAGACCACCTGACCTACCTCTTGAGAAACCTGTATGCAGGTCAGGAAGCAACAGTCAGAACTGTACATGGAACAACAGACTGGTTCCAAATAGGAAAAGGAGTACGTCAAGGCTGTATATTGT
The DNA here is from genome assembly GCF_049115385.1 of Moschus berezovskii. Lineage (NCBI taxonomy): Eukaryota > Metazoa > Chordata > Mammalia > Artiodactyla > Moschidae > Moschus > Moschus berezovskii. The sequence continues at coordinate 16,458,638 of NC_142481.1, forward strand.
CACCTTGCTTATATGCAGAGTACATCATGAGGAACGCTGGGCTGGAAGAAGCACAAGCTGGAATCAAGATTGCTGGGAGAAATATCAATAACCTCAGATATGCAGATGACACCACCCTTAGGGCAGAAAGTGAAGAGGAACTCAAAAGCCTCTTGATGAAAGTGAAAGAGGAGAGTGAAAAGTTTGGCTTGAAGCTCAACATTCAGAAAACAAAGATCATGGCATCTGGTCCCATCACTTCATGGGAAATAGATGGAAAAACAGTGGAAACAGTGTCAGACTTTATTTTTTGGGGCTCCAAAAATCACTGCGGATGCTGACTGCAGCCATGAAATTAAAAGACGATTACTCCTTGGAAGGCAAGTTATGACCAACCTTGATAGTATATTAAAAAGCAGAGACATTACTTTGCCAACAAAGGTCCGTCTAGTCAAGGCTATGGTTTTTCCCATGGTCATGTATGGATGTGAGAGTTGGACTGTGAAGAAAGCTGATCGCCGAAGAATTGATGTTTTTGAACTGTGGTGTTGGAGAAGACTCTTGAGAGTCCCTTGGACTGCAAGGAGATCCAACCAGTCCATTCTAAAGGAGATCAATCCTGGGTGTTCATTGGAAGGACTGATGCTAAAGCTGAAACTGCAATACTTTGGCCACCTCATGCGACGAGTTGACTCACTGGAAAAGACTCTGATGCTGGGAAAGGTTGGGGGCAGGAGGAGAAGGGGACGACAGAGAATGGGATGGCTGGATGGCATCACCGACTCTGTGGACATGAGTTTGAGTGAACTCCTGGAGTTGGTGATGGACAGGGAGGCCTGGCGTGCTGTGATTCATGGGGTCGCAAAGAGTCACAAAGAGTCAGACACAACTGAGTGACTGAACTGAACTGAATGATTAAAATTGACTGCATTTAAAATAGATAAAACAGCTATATGAAATGCAAGATTAAACACCAATAGACACAGTCAAATGAGTTTAAAGTGGCTGTCTACAATTAGCAAGAACGGTGGGTAAGGAAGAATGGAGTAAACACAGCTATAATCCTATTTGACTTCTAAAAGCTCCAATTTGTTATACCTACAGAGATTTCCTTGAAGACTTGGGCCTTTTAACTTGAATCAATCTATAAATAATTACATAATAACTATAGACAGTGCTTTTTTACCTACTTACAACTGAGTTTCACATGGACTAAACAGCAAAGTACATACACATTTAATAGGAAAGGGAAAAAAAAATGCCAGAAAACAGCCATCTTTGCTTCCAAATCTGATTTTGATTTCCATTTTGATTACTGATACTATCATTTCTGGATACTGAAACTGTCACTGCCATCAAATTTCAGTTTTCACTTATTTTTCTTCTTTCATTATGCCTGATATTCTGGCAACCATGCTCTTTTTTGTCAAGAACTCTTTTCTTGGCCTCCCTAAGCCCTTTTATAACTGTTTTCCACCCACTGTCTGGAAATCTTTGACATTATCCTGATTTATCCATCTCAAAAATTTATCCTCATTTTCATACAAATCATTTTAAGAACTGACTAGTAATATGCTGCCACTCTTATCAATGCTGTAATTTCCATCATTATAAAAAAATAACTTCACACTCACTGCATACCATAAGCAAAAATTCACTCAAAATGAATCACAGACCACAGCATGAGCGTTAAAACCATTAATAAGAAATATAAAAGAAAAAAATGGTAGACTTCATCAAAACTAAAAACTAATTAAAACTAATCAAAAAACACAGTTAAGAAAACAAAAACAAAACCCATAGACTGGGAGGAACTAATAAAGGGTTTCTCTCCAAAATATATAGAACTGCTGAAACTCAATAATAAAAAGATAAAAACAATTTAGTTTTTAAAATGGGAGAAAGACTAGAATAGACATTTCACAAAATATAACATATGAATGGCTAGAGAATCCATGGACAGAGGAGCCTGGCAGGCTGCACTCCATAGGGTCACACAGAGTTGGACATGACTGAAGCAACTTAGCATGCACCCTCAAATTTACAATGTAATGAATTTACATTTCAATGTAGTGAAAATACAAACCTAAGAGAATATATGTTAATACTTAAGATCCAAGTTACTCTGTATCTGAGATGGGAGATACAAGGATTAGAGAGATTGGACTGGAAGTAAGAGACAGTTCAATAAAAATGAAGTTCAAGATTGAACAGTGGATAAGATTTTGATAAATGGATCACTGCACAATCAAAGGCAAAGATGACAATTTCATACACATGACAGGGGCAATAAGAAGGATACAACTGTTACTATTTAAAGCTGGAATAATAATCACAAATTGATGAAGGGAAGAGGGAGACTGAAAATATATACACTGTAAAGTGTATAAAATATACATCACTCCTGGTGATAGTAAATAGATATTGTCTAAAATCAAGGATGAAGACTAAGAAAATTATGAATATAAAGGCAAACACAAAAAAGAAAAAGAACTTCCCAAATGTTCAAGAAGATATATATTCACAACAAATAAAGATCCTACAGCAAAAGATAAAAGATGAGGCAGAATTTAAAACTAGGGAATTCCCTAGTGGTCCAGTGGTTAGGACTCTGTGCTTTTCACTATTGAGGACATGGGTTCAACTCCTTGTCAGGGAACCAAGATCCCACAAGCCATGATATGTGGCTAAAAACCAAAAAAGAATTTAAAACAGTACAGAATATTAAATCAGAATCAATACCAACCATACTGTTCCTGTCAACAAATGCAAATAAAATATTAATAACCATTAAAAGAAGTATGATAGGCTCATATAGATAATTCTCAGGCCTCAAGCCAGACCTGAATCTAAAAAAGCTGTGGGTAGGGCCCAGCAGTCTGTATTTAACAAGTCCTTCAAGTGATTTTTTTTTTTAAGATTTATTATATACTTAACTATTTTATTCTTTGGCTGAGCTGAGTCTTGATCGCTTTGCCCAGGCTTCCTCTGGTTGGGGTGAGTGGGGGCTACTCTCTAGTCACAGTGCATGAGCTTCTATTGTGGTGATTTCTCTTGTTGCAGAGCACAGGCTCTAGGCTTTCAGGCTCAGTAGTTGTGGCTCACAGGCTTAGTTGCTCTGTGGCATATGGGATCTTCCCCGAGCAGGGATCGAACCCATGTCCCCTGCATTGGTAGGCAGATTCTTAACTACTGGACCACCAGGGAAGCCTTCTCCAGGTGATTTTGATGCATGCTAAAGTTTAACAACTGATAAGCAAATCCCCCCTAAACTGTACATAAGATATGCTTCTAAAATAATATATGAGAAATGCTGAAAATAAATATTAAAAATAAAAAAATGATAATCATGAATATATAAACTATAGAAATCCAAGATACAAAAACATTAGCAACTGAGAAGACTACCTCTCTCAACCTAGGAGATCAAATCCATGAAATATGAGAATATATATGAAATGGGAACATGAAATAAAAATATGTACTAATTTATAATATAGAACTAACTAGTTTATTCTATATCTTGAAAATAATGAAACATCTTTTAAAATGCTCAGAGAACATTCTCAAAATAAGTCCACATAGTAGGCCTATAAAACTTCAAATATTCCAGAAAGTAGAAAAGGACAGATAAAATAGCCTTTAAAAAAAAGTCATAAATTAAACAAATTAAAAATTTCCACTTGTAAATTTCAAAATCTATTGGCTTGATCAAACTATTTGGTCAAAGAGGAAATTAAAATATATTGCATAATATTCAGAATATTATTCAGGACACAACGGATATCAGAACCCACTTGAAAAAATGCTTGGAGAGTTTTAGCATAAATGGTTACATCATTTTTAAAAGAAATAATAATAATAAATATTCAAACTAAGGAATTACAATAAGGAAAAGTAAACAAAAGAAAAACAAAAATTAGAAAAGATAGGAAGAGAAATTATTACAAACAAAGATACAAGTAATAATAGATTCATGAGTAAGAATAAAAGCACAATTAAAAAATAAAAAAATGATTATTTGAAAACAGGAATTATAGAGACTATTTTGTTCAATTCTATGCAAATAAACTTGTAAATCTAGCAAATATAACCTCTGAAAACTTAGACTAGAAAAGAAAATTTAAACAGAAAAATAAACAGAAAAAAAATAAACAGAAAAAAATAGAGGCAATTATTCTCTCATTTTATCACCCCAAAGTCCAAAGTATGTGTGGTTTAAGGTGTGAATTTTACTAAATTTTTAACAAAGTACAATAATACTATTTATTTAAAAATTTCCAGTTCTTAAATTCATTAAATTTGCAAAAGTATGATGTACAACAGATTAGAACTAAGTTCTGTATAGCTAGTAGGTCAAAAGAAAACACAGAAATTACATTCTCTTGGTTATTAAAGCCCCCCTTGTATTTTTACAGGGATTATATCAACATTCTTCACAGATACTTAACCAGAACTGAATTTTTTATACTGTAAAATGACAGTCCTGAGCTGAACTAGGCAACATTATCTGAATACCAGGCAAACCGGTCCCTTCAACAGCATTTATCTTGTGCTTTAAAAAGTGTTTTTAAATATAAATCAAAATGCTCTAATGCCAAAGTGTACTAACTTTGTGCTATAATGCCTGAGCTGAGTAGTTGCAACAGAGATACTATGGATTACAAAGCCTAAAAAACTTTCTATCTGGCCCTTTAAAAAAAAATTTATTGACACTTTTCTACCCTAGAGCGGTGATTCCTCTCTCCTCTACCAGGCTGGAACCAGGATACATTGTTAATCCAGCTTTAACCACAACTAAACGATAAAGAGACAACCTGGAAGAACTCTGGATCTTAAAGTACTACAAAGACCAAAGGTACCATGCAGATTTTTTGACTACTTATCACATAACTGATATAAGCCAATAAACGAATTCTTACATTCCTTCAACCAGCACATTTGGGCGTTTATTATAGTCACTTAGCTTTAAACTCCCAAATGTGCTAGTTTACCATTTAGCTTTGGTTTACCACTTAGCTTTACTATAGGGGCTTCCCTGATAGTTCAGTTGGTAAAGAATCTGCCTGCAATGCAGGAGACCCTGGTTCAATTCCTGGGTTGGGAAGATCCACTGGAGAAGGGATAGGCTACCCACTCCAGTATTCTTGATCTTTCTTTATGGCTCAGTTGGTAAAGAATCCGCCTGCCATGTGGGAGACCTGGGTTCAATCCCTGGGTTGGGAAGATCTCCTGGAGAAGGGAAAGTCTACCTCTCCAGTATTCTTTCTGGCCTGGAGAATTCCATGGACTGTATAAGTCCATGGGATCACAAAGAGTTGGACATGACTGAGTGACTTTCACTTAGCTTGACCATGATTGATTAACACTTTTTAGTCCTGTTTCATTGCCTTACATATTATGTATCTGCAGATACCAATTCAATTCAGGCATTAAAAGTATTTTCAGATCATAAGAAAGTGAATGGACAAGAAAATGACTTTTTACAAAAACACATAGTAGGGTAGTTTGCCAACCTCTGCTCTTAACAGATCACCATTTAAAAAGAATACACTGGGTTTCCCTGGTGGCTCAATGACAAAGAATCTGCCTGCCAATGCAGAAGACACAGGTTCAGTCCCTGGTCTAGGAAGATTCCACATACTGCAGTGCAACCAGTCCCATGTGCCACAGCTACTGAGCCCACGTGTCCCAACTACTGAAGCCCATGTGCCTAGAACTTGTGCTCCACAACACGGGAAGCTACTGCAATGAGAGGCCCTCACAACACAATGAAGAGTAGCTCCCACTCACCATAACTAGAGAAAAGCCCACATAGCAATGAAGACCCAGGACAACCAAAAACAAATAAAATTAAAAAAAAAATATACTGAGCTTGCCTGACATTTGAACATTTTGATATATGTTAACACTCTTCTCTACACAGCAACCATAGTAATCTTGTCACAGGCAAATCATGTCATGCTCTCCCTGATAAGTCTCCCTATATAATCATAAAAATATTTAGAAGCATGCAATGTTTATTGCGGCTGCTTCCGAGGAGCAGAAATAAGAGAACTGAGAGCCAGGAATAGGAGATATATCTATTGTTTTAATGTCTATCATGTATATGTATTAGATTTTAAAAATAACAGTACAATACAGCACTCATTTCCAGGCCTGCATTATTGTTAAAAAGCAGGTGGAGATGATATCTGGAGACACACTATGTATAGTATACAGTATACATATACTGTATAGTACAGATATATATACAGAGAGTATACAGATATAGTATATAGATATACTTGTATATTCGTGTATATAGTATATAGATATATGTACTTATATCTTGTATATCTGTATACTATAGATATACAAAATATACTATGATATCTGGAAGTAAGACAATAAAAAAACAAGGATAAAAGGGTAAAATTCAACTTTGAGGTATATTACAATAGAAGGAGGGAGAAATATGATAGTAAAATGTTAAAGAAAATAATCTACATTTGTAGATTTGAAAGATTACAGATCTCTTTGGCAAGAAGGATTGAATGCTGAAGGAAAGGAGTGTAGGCATATAGGGAGAAGTGAAAAATGGAGAATGATAGTGAGAGGAAGAAAGCATGAAATTTAGACTGTAGAAGTTATAAAATTGAGGCTGCAAAGAGGCTAGCATTCAGAATCAAGGTTAGAGAGAGAACTAGTCGTCCAGAATCTGAGAAAAGAAGAACATAAAACCAGGAAGAGAATTTAGAAATGTTACCTAGGTATCTAAAGGATGCCTAGCAATTTTCACTCCAAAAGACAAGAGCTGGTAAGAAAATTTCAAAAAATTTCAGATATTGCAAACTCACTGAGCCACTGTAATGAGCCACTTTATTCCATTCATACCTTCTGGGTTCTCTCTTACCCAGAGAATACCTCCTTTACATTTCTTCCTCTATCATCAATTGCTCTTCTTATTTGAACTGGTTACTTTAAATTTTGAAATACTGACGTAGGACTTGGATGAAGGTTAAAGCAGCATCTCAGAATTCAGGTTGAGCCTTTAGGACCCTCAGTGGAGTTGAAGGATAAGGAAAGTGAAGCTCCTGGGGATGCACAAAGAAGCTGACTTGTGAAAAAGAACAAAGGAATGATGACCCTTTGGCTTAGAAGCCGGAGCACACACATACACATACATGTGAGCACATGGAAAAAGAGTATTTGTAATTTGCATCTCAGGTCAAACTCATTATGTCATTTAAAGGCTGCACACATTTCAAAAAATGGGAAACAGAAGGTATCTTATTTTCAGAATTTAGGTTATACAGAGAAACTATCAGTGAGTTGCTAGAGTTCTCTAGAATCACAACCTGCATGAGTACCTTTGAGCAGGTGTCACTTACAAGTGACAGCTTGTTCCTGATTGAAGAGTCACAGTTTTGAATATCATTTTCCCCCATAACAACACATTTCTCATAAATGTGAAGTCACCAACCTTGAGTGATATGGATAAAATGTAAAGGAAGTGACTCTGAAATTATTCGTGGCTCAGGGTTCTTAAAATTTTTAGAAGCCTAATATTTTATCCAGGTTATATTACTCTAAGAGAAATTAAGAGTCCTATAATTAAATGGTCATTCAATTCATTGGTTCAGCAAACATATTTCTCATTTATTATGTGTATTGAAAAGACCATAGTCTTCAATTTGTAATGGGGTGTGACAGATAAAAGGGTCAAACTTGCTCAGAAGCTCTTCCCTTACTCCAACATAGGATGCTTAGTCTGGCTGGATAGTGCCATGAATTGATGAAACCAGGTAACACAGATGGCAGAAAGGATGGAGGCAACACACAGGAGGGAAGAGGTAAGTATGACATTCTGGACATTAAGAGTTTGAAGTTCGTATGCAACCTCCAGATGGAGTTATCCATTAGACAGCTGGATATATGCCTGAGAAGCTCAGGACAAGCCTCAAATAGGGAATGGTCATTCATTAGTCCTGTGTCACAGCTGAAGCCATAGTGGAATTTTGTTGCTCCTAAGAGTTCTTAGAAATGAAAAAGATCAAAGTTGGAAACTCAGGAACACTAATATTTGAGGGACAAACAAACATCACTCACTAATAGAGATTTTTTTGGGGAGAGGGGACCTAGTTCCTTGGTTTTCACTGGAATTGTAAAAATGACAGAAGTATTATGGAAGCCAAGGAAACATTCAAGAATGTCAGTGATAAACACCTGAAAAGGAATGGATTGAACAGAGAAATCTAATTACTCCATCCCAGTTAAAAATGGAAATGTACAAAACAGGCAAGCAAAAATGTGATTTTTATTCCTGCCCTAGCTGCTACATCCCCTCACAACCATTTTTATTTTCTGTGTAAACTTTCAAAGTTTCTTCATACAACTACAAATATACACTGCTACCCCCACTTACTAAAAAAAAAGGTAGTATGTTATACCAAACATACACTTTACTTTCTTCATATCACAAAATACATCACATTTTTAAAAACTAACATATGGTATATATTTCCACTTGCTCAAGTTTTTTTTTGGGTCTTTCATTAACATTTAAAAATATCTTCATAAAGCTTTTATACTTTTACTGTTTATCCCTAGGTGTTTTATCTGATTTGTTGCTATTGTAAAGAAAGTAGTCTTCTTTGTAACTATTACTGATTATTTTCTGTATATATCAAAAATATTATTTCTATATATGAACTTTTGTACTGTAGTACTTTCTCATTTTATTGAAAAATATGTGTTATTAAAATACTGGAAGAAATTCTTTTTACAGAAAAAAGAAAAATTTGTTTCACCACATTTACAAAGGTCATTTGGTTTGGGGAAAACCTGGTAAAATTAGGAGTCAGATTGCCATGCTCAGTGACAAATCAGGGAGTCTTAAATTGGTTTTCTGACTTGTGAGCCCAAGACAGGACAACTTGCTTCCCAATTCTGCGCTATCAGCACCAGTGGAAACTACCTCTTAAAGCTGTTCCTTAGCCCAGGACTTCTCAAAGCAGCCTCACCGGAAGTCCTCCAAAGAATTAAGAAAAGTCAATACCTCTGGGGAGTCTAGACATCCAATAACAAGTTTCCCGGAAATATTTCCTCTTATTAAAAAAAAAAAATGCTGATTTTGTTTTCTACTCCACAGTGGGTCTGCTTTTATACAAAAATAACATCGCTCAACTGCTTAGCCTTTTCCCGTTCTCATCTTTCACAGAAAAGGATGTTGCAGAGAAATGCACTTTTATCATTATTTTAGAAACTAGAAAAGTGAGGTTTAAATGGTACTATCCCAGTAAGTTCCTAACGCCACTCACTCTCACGAAGTTGGAACCACACAGGCTGCAACTCTGCAACCCTTTCACTTTCCCTCACACCCTAGGTCACCCACCGACGAACCCGCCCCAGTTTCCTTCTGTACCCCTGCCCCCATCCACAGAAGCTTTGAACACTGCTGTACGTCACAGGAGGCGATTCCTCTCCTTCAGCTTCCCCAGCCCGGTCGTAGGCTCCGCGAAATCTCCCCTACAACCTACCCGACCGGACTCCAAGCCCAGAAACCTAGGTCTAGCAACCCAGATCTACGCTTCGCAGAACCAAAACCAAACTCACCAGCAAACAAAGACGACGATGGCGAGCCAGACAGCCTGCGCCTGCGCACTGCCGGCTGGTTAGCATTCCCAGAGGTCTCCTGGGCTCCACCGAGCCCGGGCTCAATACCGGGCGGAATCGGTCGATATTGGTCGGGCGTCCACTTTTCTGATTGTGGACTACATTTCCCAGAAGTTTCGGTGGTTCGAGTCAGCATTCGCGCTTTGTCAACTCCACCCGAGCTTGTGGGACTGTCTCCCTGATTGGGGGAGGAGCCCGAGACTCATGACTTAGGTAATACTCTACCTGTGCCAGCTACCTCTGGGAGAAGGCAGTGGTAATAAGCTCAGTTCAAGCTCACCCCTAGTTGGGGGTGACTCTAACTAGGAACCGCGGTGCAAGGCAGCGCCAGAAAATTCCAGAGCACGGTCTGAGGCTGGGGGGTGCGGGGGTGTGGAGAAGCGGTGAGGGAGGGAGTGATTGTGGGGATCTCTGGCTAGGCTCCAGCCCGAGGCCATCTTGTCCCTCGCGAAGGCTGTGCTGAACTACCTTTCCCAGAGTCGCCGCGTTCTCAGGCCGGCGGCTCTGCGCGGAGCCGTACGGGAGCCGGGTGTTAGTCTCTGTGCTGTTCCTGACGACTGACACCTTGCAAGGGAGATTGGAGGTGAAACAGCCAAAGGTCTGGGCGGGGATGGAGACTGAGTATTGTCTGTTCAGGCTGAACGGGCGAGGTTGGAGAGGGAAGTGTCGGTTATTATGTATGACAGTATGTCCTTCTGATGGGTGTGTTATGACAGTGTGTGGTACCGTGTGTGTAGCTTTATGCGGGTGAGTCTGCGAGGTATGATTGTTAATGTGCGATCGTGTGTAATACTGTGTGCTAGTGTGGGTTATCCTGTGACTCTGTGCCCCAGTGGTGGGTGTGTGGATTGTGTCTGTGTGACCGTATATATTCCTGTTTGTGTGCATGCATAGGGAGCTTTGTTCTTGTGCTTCTGTGACTGCGCCCTGGTGGGGATTGTGGCTGTGCGGCACTGTGTGCAGAAGGGAGGGGGAGTCTGTGACTGAGACTGTTACACCTTTGTGTCTTCTGATTGGTAAATCTGGAGAGACTGTATCGGTGACCGTGTGTCACATATAGTCATATTTATAAGACACAGGATAGCTCTGCCGTTTGACAGTTAAGACCCTGACTCTTCTGTATGGCATTGTAGTTGAGGTGGAAGCCTGGGATCTCCCCTGAGAAGCCCTGGTCAGGGAGGGGCAGGTGAGCTAGATAGCCTTGTCATCTGGACCTCAGGAAAGGTTTGTTATCCCCTTGACTCACCTGTGGCTATTAACCAGGCTTAATGAATCTGTCCCTTGTGGTTCATAGCCAGTGAACACACCAAATACTTAAAAAAATAATATATTTATTTATTGGCTGTGCTGCATCTTCCTTGTTGCTTGAGCTTTTCTCTAGTTGCAGGGAAGTTTTCTCACTGCGGTGGCTCCTTTTGTTGCAGAGCACCGGGCTCTAGGGCCCGCTGGCTTCAGCAGTTACGACCGGAAGACTCAGTGGTTAGTTCCGGGGCTCTAGAGCGCAGGCTCGGTAGTTGTTGGCCACAGGCTTAGTTACTTGGAGGTATGTGAGAATCTTCCCAGATCAGGGAGTGAACCCCTGTCGTATTGGCAGGCGGATTCTTCTACCATTGAGCCACCAGGGAAGTCCCACATCAAGTACTTTTGATTAAAGCAGAAGCATTTATTAGCTGTGATAGTAAGAAGACTGGGAGCCAGCTCTCAAAGCACTGTCTGTGCAAAGCTGGATGGGGAAGTTTTAAACCTGGAGCGCATGGATAGAACTGAAAGGGCAGGCATGGTAAAAAGACAAAAGCTGCTCTAAGTTGCAAAAAACTGCAAGCAAAGTGTCTTGGTTGTTTGTGAGCACTGTAACCTTTTTGAAACATCTAGTGTTTGGAACTTTCTGTAATTTAACAATTTCTGTAAAGCAATCATACTTTGGTTTAACCCCATCCTTTCCCTACTGCTGCCTAGCTAATATATCCTTCAACAAGAGAGATCTCCAAGGAGGAGAAAATAGTGGTTATGACATCTATAAGTTATATATAAGATGGCTTGGTATTTTCCCTTTATTTCTAAAATGCTTTATTTTTTCATGAGTTTTTTTTTTTTTCTTTCTGGCAGACTTCTTACAGAGACCCATGAAGTAAACTAAAGCCTACTATTTTTCTTTGCACTTACTAATTTTTAAAATTAATATGTATGCTGAGTATTTTTTACATATGTACGCATATGCAATCATGCAGATACATATACACGTGTATATACATGCATTTTAAATATTTTGATTTAAGTGATGTTGTAACTTTCCACATAATTGAAAGTTATTTGAGAATATTTTTAATATTATACAGTGTTGTTTTGTCATGTGTGATTAATGCAATAGTCATTGTTTCCTTTATTGGTATAAAAATGCTGATTTTGTTTGAGGGGGCACTGTGCCAAACAACAAATAGGAAAAAAAAAAACCCACCTTACATGTTTCAGATGTAAACAAAAGCTGTTAGATTGGATTTCCTAGACAGTTCTTTAAAGGGGGGAACGTGGGGAAGGCTCAGTGGACATGTATTCTTTTAGCCTTCTTCCTTTTCTCCTTCCTGCCTGGAAATTGGATATAGTACTGTTCATGGAGCAGCCATCATATAACCATGCATCCACTAGGAAAGGAAGGGTAAGAGTTAAAGTATTATACTAAACAAGAGTAGAGGACTTTAAATAGTGTATATTGTATGAAAGTTATTTGGTAAACAAAACAAAATTTACCTATAGGTGTATGAAATATATAGTAGCATTTCAATTCTCTTCATGGTAATGTTGACTGAAAAACACACAATGTGACAGCCATGAGTTTCAGTTTTATTTGAGTACTTACTCAGCACTATAGTCTGGGAGATAGCCTCTCAGACAGCTCTGAGAAATTACTCTGAGTGTGCATGCGATTAAAGATACATCTTGGTAGACGGTTATTGTCAGTCACTAGGAATAGATATCTTGGTTAATGATTTTAGTGCTTTCCTAAGTATGAGAAATTGCAAAAATCCAAGTTTATTAAAAAATTCTCCTGAAAGAGTTCTAAATAAAGGCTCATTTTCACAGAACACAAAATGACTGATCCTGAATTTCTGTTCCGTTCAGTTCAGTTCAGTCGCTCAGTTGTGACTGACTCTTTGTGACCCCATGGACCACAGCACACCAGGCTTCCTGGTCCATCACCAACTCCCGGAGTTTACCCAAACTCATGTCCATTGAGTCAGTGATGCCATCCAACCATCTCATCCTCTGTTGTCCTCTTCTCCTCCTGCTTTCAATCTTTCCCAGCATCAGGGTCTTTTCCAATGAGTCAGCTCTTCGCATCAGGTGGCCAAAGTATTGGAGTTTCAGCTTCAACATCAACCCTTCCAATGAACACTCAGGACTGATCTCCTTTAGAATGGACTGGTTGGCTCTCCTTGCAGTCCAAGGGACTCTCAAGAGTCTTCTCCAACACCACAGTTCAAAAGCATCAGTTCTTCAGTGCTCAGCTTTCTTTATAGTTCAACTCTCACATCCATACATGACCACGGGAAAAACCATAGCCTTGACTAGATGGACCTTCATTGGCAATGTAACATCTCTGCGTTTTAATATGCTGTCTAGGTTGGTCGTAACTTTCCTTCCAAGGAATAAGCATCTTTTAATTTCATGGCTGCAGTCACCATCTGCCGTGATTTTGGAGCCCCCAAAAATAAAGTCTGCCACTGTTTCCACTGGTTCCCCATCTAATTGCCATGAAATGATGGGACCGGATGCCATGATCTTTGTTTTCTGAATGTTGAGCTTTAAGCCAACTTTTTCACTCTCCTCTTTCACTTTCATCAAGAGGCTCTTTAGTTCTTCACTTTCTGCCATAAGGGTGGTGTCATGTGCATATCTGAGGTTTTTGATATTTCTCCCAGCAAGCTTGATTCCAGCTTGTGCTTCTTCCAGCCCAGCGTTTCTCATGATGTACTCTGCATATGAGTTAAATAAGCAGGGTGACAATATACAGCCTTGACATACTCCTTTTCCTATTTGGAACCAGTCTGTTGTTCCATGTCCAGTACTAACTGTTGCTTCCTGATCTGCATACAGATTTCTCAAGAGGCAGGTCAGGTGGTATGGTATTCCCATCTCTTCCAAATTTTCCACAGTTTATTGTGATCCGCATAGTCAGTAAAACAGAAATAGATGTTTTTCTGGAACTCTTGCTTTTTTGATGATCCAGCAGATATTGGCAATTTGATCTCTGGTTCCCCTGCCTTTTCTAAAACAAACTTGAACCTCTGGAAGTTCTCAGTTTACGTATTGCTGAAGTCTGGCTTGGAGAATTTTGAGCATTACTTTGCTAGCATGTGAGATGAGTACAATTGTGCGATAGTTTGAGCATTCTTTGGCATTGCCTTTCTTTGGGATTGGAATGAAAACTAACCTTTTCCTGTCCTGTGGCCACTGCTGAGTTTTCCAAATTTGCTGGCATATTGAGTGCAGCACTTTCACAGCATCATCTTTCAGGATTTGAAATAGCTCCACTGGAATTCTATCACCTCTCCTAGCTTTGTTCGTAGTGATGCTTCCTAAGGCCCACTTGACTTTTCATTCCAAGATGTCTGGCTCTAGGTGAGTGATTACACCATTGTGATTATCTGGGTCATGAAGATCTTATTTGTACAGTTCTTCTGTGTATTCTTGCCACCTCTTCTTAATATCTTCTGCTTCTGTTAGGTCCATACCATTTCTGTCCTTTATTGAGCCCATCTTTACATTAAATGTTCCCTTGGTATCTCTAATTTTCTTGAAGAAATCTCTAGTCTTTCCCATTCTATTGTTTTCCTTTATTTCATTGCACTGATCACTGAGGAAGGTTTTCTTATCTCTCCTTGCTATTCTTTGGAACTCTGCATTCAAATGGGTATATCTTTCCTTTTCTCCTTTGCTTTTCAGTTCTCTTCTTTTCACAGCTATTTGTAAGGGCTCCCCAGACAGCCGTTTTGCTTTTTTGCATTTCTTTTTCTTGGGGATGGTCTTGATCCCTGTCTCCTGTACAATGTCACGAACCTCTGTCCATAGTTCATCAGGCACTCTGTCTATCAGATCTGGTCCCTTAAATCTGTTTCTCACTTCCACTGTATAATCGTAAGGGATTTGAGTTAGGTCATACACGAATGGTCTAGTGGTTTTCTCTACTTTCTTCAATTTAAGTCTGAATTTGACAATAAGGATTTCATGATCTTAGGATGTTTTATAGTGGTCAGCAACTATAGAGGCTAATGACTTGATTCTTGTAGAACTGGATGGTGATTTACAATTCTCCCTTTTTGGTAATAAATTCAACTAACGTTTGGGAGACGTTTGTGACCAATTTGTCCCACAATGCTAGGAAGACTCATTCCTAGATCAGGTGAGAACTTCATTGTTCAGTCGCTTAGTCATGTCTGACTATTTGCGACCCCATGGACTGCAGCACGCCAGGCTTCCCTGTCCTTCACCAACTCCTGGAGCTTACTCAAACTCATGTCCGCAGAGTTGGTGATGCCATCCAACCATCTCAACCTCTGTCACCCCCTTTTCCTCCCGCCTTCAATCTTTCCCCAGTGTGGAATTACTGGACTAAGCAATGTTAGTTATAGTCATAAAACTCACTGTACCATCATCTGTCATACTAGTCAGTTATCGTCTAGGAATTGATTCCCTCTTGCTGCTTATTCCCATATCTAGAGTTACACTACTACAATTATTTTGATCACATATATATGTAAAACTATATTTGGTTAATTGTTCAAGTTGCATAGTCATCATTATCTTTATTGGAGCCTCAGTCACACATTTGGTAATGCAAAAAACAATAATTTTGTAAAATAGGCAGAGTATAAGTAGAACAACCAGTAACATAAGGTCATAACTAAGAATTTAAACCAAGAACTTCCATTCATCATAGCTCAGTATATTCTTAGTCCTCTGACCCAGTCTGTTCCTTACCAATTGCTGTCTTTAAAGGTAATGATATATAAGCATTGTTCATAAGGCACTCAACCTAATTTCCTAGTGTTATTAAACTGATTATCTTCAGTATGATTTAATTGTTCCCAACAAACACATTGTTCTGTTAAATTTAAATGACCATAGCCTGTTAGCTATGTAAAACCATCATGTAACAGAAGGAGGGACCCTCCTAATAATTGGGAATTTATATTCTTTCACTGAAATTTAGCTCATTGCCCTGAGCTTGAGTAACTTAGAAAATTCATATTTATGGCTAGGGTCAGAGCAAGTATGATTGACTGGCCAACTGAGGGGGTCCCATCTAGTAATATCAATAGTGGCCCAAACAGAACTATAACTTCTTTATTCTACAATAAATTTCCTAAGGGCTGTCAAGTCATTGCCTTGGAGAGGAGAATTCCACCAAGGTAACTCAGAAGTACTCGACATAGGTGATTGACCATAAGCCCAACAGTTGGATTAATTTTTAAATTATGCATAGGATTTTGCCTGTGATAGAAAACATTTGATTCATATGCAAAAGTCCAGTATATCAAGAGAACACTATAAGTAACCATATAAGTCAGGTCTGAATCTTGGGATAGCTTTTTATTTCTGATGGTGTCTTCTTGTCCTGGTGTGAGTGTCATTTTCTCTCTGAGCACTGTTTTAAAGTGAGTTTGATTCAGCAGTCTGCTATATAGATCAGTATAATGCAGGGGCCCATTTTAAGTGGGAAATATTCCAAGAGTCAGTTCCTTCATTTTTGCTGCCCATCAAGTAGTTTGAGTTCTTTTTTTTTTATTTTTAAAATGATTTATTTTAAAATTTTATTTTTGACTGCACTGGGTCTTACCTGCTGTATGGGCTTTCTCTTGTTGTGGCAAGTGGGGGCTACTCTCTAGTTACAGTGCATGAGCTTCTCATTGCAATGCATGTGGCTTCTCTTATTGCAGAGTGCAGGCTTCATCTAGTAGTTAGGGCTCATGTGCTCTAGAGTCCTAGATATCATTTTGAAATAGTGATTTTGTTTCCTTCAAGAAATACCCAGAAGTGAAATTACTCAATTCTATGATAATTGCATTTTTAAACTTTTGAGAAACTTCTGTTTTCCTTAGTGGCTGTGCTAGTTTACATCCCTACCAACAGTGCACAAGGGTTCCCTTTTCTCTACACCTTCACCAACACTTGTTATTTCTTGTTGTTTTGATAATAGCTATTTTAACAGATGTAAGATAGTATCTCATTCTGGTTTTGAGTTGTATTTCCCTGATGATTAGTGAGGTTGAACATCTTTTCATGTACGTGTGGGTCATTTGTTAGAATTCTTTGGAAAATGTCCATTAAGATCATCTACACATTTTTAATTTGGATTATTATTTTGCTATTGAGTTGTATGAACTTTATATATTTTCCATTTAACCCCCATATGATATGTAATCTGCTGTTCCATAGGTTGCCTTTTCATTTTGTTGTTTCCTTTGCTGTACAGAAACTTTTTAGTTTGATGTAGTCCCACTTGTTTATTTTTGCTTTTGTTGTCAGATCCAAAAAACGATTGCTAAGACTGAAGTTTGAAAGCTTATCCCCCTTTTCATTAAGGAATTTTGTGATTTCAGGTCTTATGTTCAATTCCTTGATCCATTTGAGTTGATTTTGTGTACAGTGTAAGACAGTGGCTCAATTTCATTCATTTACACGTGGTGTCCAATTTTCTCAACACTTTTTATGGAAGAGAATATCCTTGTGTCCAGTTTTCCCAGCACCACTTAGGGAAGTGAATATCCTTTTCCCATTGTATATTCTTGGCTTCTTTCTCATTAATTATAACAATGTATAGATTTGTTTCTGGTTTGTCTATTCTGTTCCACTGATTTACATGTCAGTTTTTATGCCAATACCTTACTGTTTTGATTCCTAAGGCTTTGTAATACGGATATTGAAAAATATTAATTCTTACAACCCATAAGCACAGAATATTTTTCCATTTATTTGTGTCTCCTTCAGTTTGTTTTGTCAAAGTCATAGTTTTCAGTGTACAGGTCTTTAACCTCCTTGGTTAACTTTATTCCTAGGTATTTCATTTTTTAAAAATACTGTTTTATTGATCTATAGTGATTTACAATATTATATTAGTTATAGGTATATTATATAGAGATTCAAAATTTTTATATATTCCATTTAAAGTTATTATAAAATATTCGTTATATTGCCTGTGCTGCACAATATATCCTTGCAATTTATTTATTTTATACATAGTAATTTGTATCTCTTTATCCCCTACCCTTGCCTTGTTCCTCCCCCTTCCCTCTTCTCATTGGTAACCACTACTCCTTTGTATCTGTGAGTTTGTTATATTTATTCATTTGTTTTATTTAATAAGTGATATCCTACAGTACTTATCTTTCTCTGTCTGATTTATTTCACTAAGTGTAATCCCCTCTAGGTCCATCCATGTTGGTCCAAATGGCAAAATTTCATTCTTTTCTATGGCTGAGTAGTGTTCCATTGTGTATATGTATGTCTGTGTGTGTGAATGTCTTATTGATTTATAGTTGATTTACAATATTAGTTATATATGTGTGTGTATGTCTTATTGATATATAGTTGATTTACAGTATTAGTTATATATATGTGTGTGTGTGTGTGTATACCCCACATCTCCTTTTTCCATTCTTTATCCATTCATCTGGACACTTACTTAGGTTGCTTCGGTATCTTAGTTGTTATAAACACTATAGTGCTGCTATGAACATTGGGGTGCATGTTACTGCTGCATTTGGAGTGATAGTTTACATATTGCCTCTGTAAATGCCTACCAGATAATAAGGGGAGGAATACCACCTAGTAAGTGCCGTGTCACAACAGTCAATGCCCCAGTCATACTTACACCCTCTCAGTGGACCTGCCAGCCAGGAAATGAGGTGTGCTTCACGATCCTTGGGCTAGGATGGCAGTCAGTGTTCCACTCACATATACAGTCTTTATAGATGCCCATTATTAATGGGCAGGGATGGCTGTCAGGTCTCTGTTCACACACATAGCATCTACATGTGCCTCTGCAGATACTTACTGGCAAAAAGGGAGGATGGTGCTGCTAGGTGTCATGCATAATAGTGTGAAAGATTGGCATTTTTAAACTGTTTAGCCAATGTAGAGTTGGCATTGTCAATAGGGTTTTGTTCTGCAGGTCAGCAACCTTTTCAGCCCTTTGGATAGGAAAAGCAAGTATACTTTGGACATTTTATTTTTTTGATATTGTTTAAGGTGTTTTGGTGGTTATTTGCACTTGGTGGTATTTCTAATTTCAAGCTTCTCAGGTGCTCAGGTTGGAATATATGGGAAGACAAAACAACAAAACACCCAATTCTCCATCAGGGAACTCACCACTGGGCTGGGTATTTCCTCAAATCCCAAGGTCAATCCAGTTGACCTTCATTTTTCCAACTTGCAGTTTCTTTCTCATCTTTGCTCTTTGCACATATGAGATTTTTTTTTTCCTGCTTCTAAGATTCTCTCTTTATCATGGATTTTAATCAATGTAGTTATGAGTCCTTGGGAATACTTGCCTCCCTGACCCCACCTCCACCTCCTCTGCCTTGTTTCTTGTGCTTGGAATGGGTTGAACTTAGATCTGTGGGTTTACAGTTTTTATCAAATTTGGAAAGTTTTCAGCAATTATTTCTTCAATTATTTTTTGTCCCCTGCCCATTCTTCCTGTCTTTCAGGGATCTCTACTACACATAATTAGGCAAGATGAGGTTGACCCACAACTCTCGTCTCATTCTGTTTTTCTGTTTCAATTATATAGTTTTTATTGCTATGTCTTCAAGTTTACTAATGCTTGCTTTTGGAATGTTTAATCCTATTAACTGTATTCTCAGACACTGTTGTTTTTAACCTCTAGATTTGTTTGAGTCTTAAATATTTTCCATATTAGTACTTACCAAGATCAACCTCTCTTGTTCCTTTTTGGACATGCAGGATATAGTTTTGTACTGCTAGTATCTATTAACAAATACAAAATCTTGTAAATCGAATATAAAATCTATGTTTGTCACGTCTGGATGTGTTTCTATTGATTTTTCTACTTATAGTCATGTGTGCCTACTTATAAAACTTATTTACTACCAGGCAGTATGAAATTTACCTTCAATATCATTTCTATAAATATACTCAAGTTTTGTTCTGGAGTATACTTATGATACTTGAGAACAGTTCGTTCAAGATTTGCTTTAAGCTGTGCTGGGTGGGACCAGGAAATCCTTAGTCTAGTGCTAACTTGCCTTTACTGAGGCAATAGCTTTTTGAGTAATCTAACCAGTGCCCTGTGAATTATGAAGTTTACCATTCTTGTTCTTGGGGACACAAATAATTCCTGACCCTTTGTGAGCTCCAAGGATTGCCTTTGCTCTTAAGCATTTCTTTTGCTGGTCATGGGTGGTCTTCTTGATCCCTTGCAGTGATTAGAACTTGACTAAATACTCTGCCCTGGAAACTTGAACCATCACTGCCTTCCTGGACTCTCAGCTCCATCTTTTCTACTTAAGGGGGTTACAAAGCTTCTTTATATTACCTCTCCTAGTGCTGAGATGTGGAAATGCTCTCTAAGCAGTACACTGGGTCAAAATGTATGGACCACATTTGTTTGTTTATACTTTGTTAGGCATGACCATTCTGTTGTCTGGTGTCCAATGTCTGAAATCATGTATATCTCATATTTTATCTAGTGTTTTGTTATTTTAGGCCAGAAGGTAAATCCAGCCTATAATATTCCCATTTTTGGCTACAAACAATGTTAAAAGAAAAAAAATTCTGTGCTTAAAAATTGCAAGAAAACAGAGCTTCTGTATACCACTCTCCCAATTTGCCTAATACTAACATTTTACATTACCATAATATAATGATGGAAACCAGGATATTAACATTGGGCACAATACTAGCAAACAAATGACAGGCCTTGATTGACTTCCATCAAGTTTTCTCCACTAATTTCCCAAAAATTGAACTCACAATACTATGTTGTATTTTGTTCCCTTGCCTTTTATAACCTGGAAAGGTTATGAACTTTTGGAGAACTGGGCAAATTATTTTACAAAAAGGTTCTGCATTTTGGATCTGCCTGCAGTTCCCTCATTATTAGGACATAGTTATGCATGTTTTGGTCTTCCCAGGTGGCACTAGTGGTAAAGAACCTGCCTGCCAGTGCAGGAAACGTAAGAGACACGGTTCAATCCCTGGATTGGGAAGATCCCTTGGAGGAAAGCATGGCAACCCACTCTAGTATTCTTGCCTGGAGAATCCCATGAACAAAGGAGCCTGGTGGGCTATGGTCAATAGGGTCACAAAGAGTCAGACATGACTGAAGCGACTTAGCACATAGCACATGCATGTTTTGGTGAGAAAACTACCCAGGTATTTGCCCTTGTTAGTGAATCACCTTGATGCCAGTGTCACTGCTGGTGATTATTTGGGTAAAGGGGCTGTATGCAATGTTTCATCTTTGTAATTAAATACTTGGGAGGGATATTATGAGATAATTCTAATATCCCATTTTTCCCTTATACTTTCACCTTCATATTTACCATCCATCAATGGATTTTTTTTATAATCATAAAATTATGGTGATTTTCTATATTCCTCATTCTCTTTATAAAGTTGAATTCTTCATCATTAAATTGAACCAGAATTCCTTCTTTGTGGTAGCTAATTTCATGATTCATGGCAGCAATAAACAGGATAGGTCAGGAACATCTCCTTGTATTTGGGGGAAAAAAAAGCTTCCAAGTAGTGTAGGGAACATGTGGAAAGGATAAAGAGGAAATTAAAAAAAAAAGAAAATGGAAACAAGTAAAGTTTTGTCAATTTGAGCACCATGAACAAGAATCAAAAACAACAGTTTACAACAATAATTATATTCTGGTTTATCAGATTAGCAGACTGTGAAGTGACACGAGCTTATAACAAAGTTCAAAGAAAAATATTAATGATATAT
This sequence comes from Moschus berezovskii, assembly GCF_049115385.1. Taxonomy (NCBI): domain Eukaryota; kingdom Metazoa; phylum Chordata; class Mammalia; order Artiodactyla; family Moschidae; genus Moschus; species Moschus berezovskii. The sequence continues at coordinate 16,480,248 of NC_142481.1, forward strand.
GACCAAAATGTAGCTATAATTAGAAATAAGGGAGACAATAAGAATGTTGTATTAATTTTTTAATTTATTCATTAGCATTTCAAAAAATAACTGTCAAGACACATGTTTATTTTACTTGTCATTAATTTTAAGTCTGTATATAACGTTTAGATAGCTCACTGTTTTAATTTGTTCAAGCAAGCAAAAAATATTAAACCACGTGAAGAATTGTGGGGCAAGTAGTTCTGGAGTACTACCCAAGAAGAGGGAAATTAATCAGCACTGATGGTAACTTAGAATAACCAGGTAGAGTAGGATAGAAGAGTAACTCACCAGTAACTCACCAGTGTGGTGACATGATAGCTCAGTAAGTAGGTATTAATAACAATATTAATAATTATAATTGAACTATTTCAAAGATATGAAATAGTAAGTATCCTAATAAGGGTAGTAACAGAGACTCATTCTTTTACTCTGGAGGACATGAACTACCTATCAGTTATATGCTTTTATTAACTGCTAGCTTAAATAAAATACTAATAAGGAATATGTAAGGGAAGCATAGCTCAATAATACCCAATTAGAAAACAGCTTACTTACTACTGCTGATCATGCAAAACTAGGCAGGACACCAATCTCAAAAATTAGAAACTAATGAATGATAGTGATGTAAATATATGTAAATATAACAGGTAGATATTCTTATAAAAAAATCTAATAACCAGTGTGGCTTTTGATCACTGATTAACAACCAGGTCAACTTTCCTAAGAAAGAGATGATTTGCAAACTTATTAGCTGACTTATTTTCTTTTCTGTCTTTTTTTTTTTCTGAGTCAGCTGAGACTGCTAAAATCAAAGGTCTACTGATAGTCCAGCTGCCAACCACAGTAAGGCAACACTGAGTGGAAATAACAGGGAAAATTATAGTTATAAAACCCAATCAAAGCCATGCAATAGTAGTGTTTATAAACCCTCTTTATTTAAGTTTAGTGATCAGTTTATAATCCTTGCAATATAGCTGTAAAGTTTCCCCTCCATTTAAGCTACTAAGAGACTGCTAAGATTGGCTTAGAATATTTTATGAAATATTTAAAATGCCATGTCATTTGGATCCTGACTGGTACTGCCTAGAGGTGAAAAGTTTCCTTAAAGGAATTGTGTTGCAGGAGGTATTTAGGGAAATCTGTTGTGTCAAAAGAACATAGAAACTCAAAAAGAACTCAAACATTTGATGATAATGGAAAGTTTAAACATTTACCATTAAAACAAAATCAACAGAAAACAAATCTACACAAACACCTTGCAGGACCAGAATACTTTAAAACCACATAGTATCTGAGAGTTCTGGCTCTTTGGAGAAGATAAGTATACCATATATAATAAGCAAAAAATTAGAATGCAAAAGATATATCTGAACAATATTACAGAACAGTAAGCCAAAAACAATAAATAACCAAAAAAACAAAAACACAAACACCAAAAGTAACTGTAAGCAAAACATCCATGGATAAACTCATATGAAAATAACTCAAATAATTGATGATTAGGGGAATACATTTCTCACACATGTAAAAAATGGATTAACAGGGACCATCCTATGTGAATGGATATTCAGAATGTTGATTGATATAACTATGAGAAATATTTGGCAATATTGAACAAAGCTGAAAGTATTTATCACTTGTGAATGAACAACTCTGCTTCTAGAATGGCCATAAATTCTGAAAACAGATTTAAAAGAGAGTGAATCTTGTCAATAAATACACAGGTTTTTTTCAGTGAAACTCAGAAACAAATAGGCTTTATACACGTCTTTCATTCAAAAAACTCCTCCCTAGTATAACTTGTTCAGTATCAAGTAAGGTGCCTGCCCATACTAAAAGCATTACCACATTCCTTACATTCATAGGGTTTCTTATCATTGTGAGTTCTCTGATGTTTTGTAAAGGATGAACTATGTCTAAAGTGTTTCCCACATGCTTTACATTCATAAGGTTTCTCTCCAGTATGAATTCTCTGATGTTCAGTAAGGGCTGAACTGTGTCTAAAAGCCTTCTCACATACCTTACATTCATATGGTTTCTCACCACTATGAATTCTTTGATGTTGAATAAGAGCTGAAGTAAGTCTAAAGAACTTTCCACACTCTTTACATTCATAAGGTTTCTGACCACTGTGAATTCTCTGATGTCGAGTAAGTTCACTACCTACTCCAAAAGCTTTCCCACATTCCTTACATTTATATGGTTTCTCGCCAGTATGAATTCTCTGATGTCTGGTCAGGGATGAACAGTTTCTAAAGACCTTTCCACATGCCTTGCATTCATAGGGTTTCTTACCAGTATGAATTCTTTGATGTCGAGCAAGTTCTCTGCAGACTCCAAAAGTCTTCCCACATTGTTTACATGCATAAGGTTTTTCACCAGTATGAATTCTCTGATGTTCGGTTAGCTGTGAATGAAATCGAAAATCCTTGCCACATTCCATACATTTGTGAGGTTTCTCATCAGTATGGATTTTCTGATGTCTAGTAAGTTGTGCATGCACTCTAAAAGATTTCCCACAGAAAGTGCATTCATAGGGTTTTTCACAATCATGAATTCTTTGAAATGAAGTGATTTCTTCATTTCTTCTAAAAGTCCTTCCATATTCCTTACACTTATAGCACTTCTGATCACCACGGTGTACAATAAGGTCTTCATAAAAACTAAATACATTCCCACATTCCATACATTTACAAGGTTTCACACCAGTATGAGTATTCAGTTGTAGGGTATGGGGGTCATCTACTCCAAAGGTTTCCCAATATTTACTATATTCAGAGGTTTTTTTACCACTATGTATTTTCTCATATTCATCAACACTTAATTCACAACTAAGGACCTTCCCACACTGCTTATATTCAAAGGACTTCTTGTTATCATGATATCTCTGATGTAATGTAAGAAATCTGTGATTTTTGTAACTGGGCACCTTTTCAGAGATGATTTTTATTTGACTGAAACATCCCACTTCAGGTCTTTGTACTTCAGTCTTCCTTTTGCTTTGCCAATCATTTCTAAAAATGGAGTTCTGAAGGCCAACTAATTTACTGTTTTCTATTACTTCCCACTGAGAATTATTTTTTTCATGAATGTCCTTCTCTACAGATAAAGTCTTTGTGTCGTACTTGGATTCCAAGTCTGAAAGAAAGGGGAACAAAAAATTTCTTTTTTCATGTGTCACAAAAATAAAAGTTATAAAATGCATAGTAGAAAAACTGAAAATAATTCACAGCATAAATGAATGATTAAAATATTGTTATAAAGTTTGAAGAAAGATAAAGAGAGCTCAGAGAGGGATCGGAGCATAACATAAGGATGTGAAGTTTGTGATAAGAGATATGGATTGGCGGTGGGTCTGAAATTTTGGTGTTGGATTTCACCTAGTAAGCTTGTCAAACACTGATGTGCATGAACTAATCCATAATCACAGATAAACTGAATCAACATTTACAAGTGTGGAATTTAGTTATTGGCTATCTTGTAGAGATACTGTGAATACAGATGAAAATTTGATAATGTATACATTCTAACAGTTTTCTGAGATTTTTCTTTTATAATACAATCCCAATACAAGGGATAACAAGGATAACGTGGATAACAAGGTTCTGCTTGTAAGACAGTACTTTAATCCATTATCCCCTTTTACCTAATCTTTTTTCAACTCCTACATCAAACCACATTTCCTGTCATTTAGAGATACCCACAAGATGTTTCATTTCTCAGAAACTGACTCCTTATATACCATCTCCTTTTCATTGTCCAGGTCTAAAAGTTAGTACCCTCAGAAATGAGGTACTACTAGATGACTCTAAGTAAGTTCATATATCCATCTCTATTCCAATATCTAGTTCCTTGCCCTCATACCCATTTTTTTCTCAATTTTGTATTCCGAAATTTTCTCTGTTGTCATACTGTTTATTTCCTTATTCCTTAAACTTCAAAAAGTCAAAATCATTATTTTATGTGCCATTGAATATCAAGGCTCAAGGTCATAGTAGTTGACAGTTACAAGAAAAGTAAATCACTGATTGAAAGGAATCTAAGAATAAAAACAAATATTACAAATATATCACTGGAGAATACAACTATCAAAGTAACTATAAGAATAGTTCAATAATTATAGCATGCCTCCATGCTTTTAAAAATATCATAATACACTACAGTGATTTTATATACACAAATTTATATACATATGAAATTTCTAATATAGTAAGATAAATGTATATATAATAGTGTTTATAAATGATTGTTTTCTAATTGCCTCTCTACTTACACATATTGTCTCCATCACTGCTATTAATTTCCTCCTATGCATACTCATGAGTTTCTTTATCCCATATGTCAATAAAGATGATGTTTTATTTACTTCTCTTCAGTAGTACTGTCACTATTATTCATCTGTCCTACTGAAATCCTAGTTTATATTTACATGTTTTCCTTCATGCTCTTTCCAAATACTCCATTTTCTTATACTCAAAGCTAACCATCACCGACTCTGTGGACATGAGTTTGAGTGAACTCCAGGATTTGGTGATGGACAGGGAGGCCTGGCGTGCTGTGATTCATGGGGTCACGGAGAGTCGGACGCGACTGAGCGACTGAACTGAACTGAACTGAACCATTGCTATATTTTCCCCAAAATATCAGTGCTTTAGATATTATAATAGGTATATACCATATTTTAAGGCTTATGCAGTTCTGAGTAAAGCTGTGGCTGAAATGATATTTAAAAGTAGAGGTAGGAGGTGGGAAAAAAGGGAGGTGGAGGTGGGAAATAGTGTAAGGAACTTTGTAACAATCTGTTGGACCTAGCTGGAGATTGGCAATCAATGAGGGAACAACCTGAGGAAAATCCAAAGTGACTGATACACATTGTGTGATAAAGAACAAAAATAATTTCCTGTGACTGAATTATGTTATGTATAATTAAGGTGAAATAATGCAAAAATCTTATTTGACTGCAACAATAAAATCATAAATGAATGCCAGTATCAGTAAATTAAAAGTACTTCCTTTTAGAAATGAAGAAGGTTTCTATCAAACAACTGTTCGGTTGTTGTGGAAATGTATTGAAATTTCTGAGAATAGTGGCACTGAAAATATTACATATTGAAAATCCATAAAACAACATTAGTCACAAAGAAAGGATTTAAATGTTTCTATTAATAAAAATGAAAGAATGAAAATAACCAATGTATACATCCCATTCAAGAAGATAGAAGAGAACAAAGTGACCTAAAGAAAAGGTGAGGGGAGAACTGAATAAATATAGAATCAGAATGTGATGAGTTAGAAACATATAAAGAATATAATTAACAAATATAAAATGTAAATGACAAACAAGGGAAAGAACCATCACAGAGGATATTTTTTAAAATGATATAAGATTCCTCTGCTAAGTCAATTTGAAAATGTTGACATAAATTACTTTGTAGGTAAATAAATAGTGGAAACCCTAGATGCCATAAAAGTTGGGGAAAAAAGAACAATTTGCTAGAAAGAGATAAAATTGTCAAAGACTAACCTCCCATGAAACAAAAAGCCATAAGCATGCCTATTGCCTAAGTTGTGGCAGTAAGCCAGATAATGAGCCAGGGCTCCTAAAATAAAGATCTGAGCCATAACCTGGAGCAGGGAAGGTAGAAGATATGCCCTTGACAGTTGTGACAGAAGCAAGAATGTTATAATATTAATGAGTCATGACAAAAGACACAAAAATTATCTGAAAGAGACCACCATTTTGACAATGTAAGAATCGAAAGGGGGGGAAAAATACTTTGTGTACTAAAATATGTTAAGTAATCAACTAAATAAAATTTATAGCTAGTATTAATTTTTAAAGAAGAAGCAAAACACATAAAACGTGGAAGACCAGAAAAACTCACTTTTAACCAATTCAGGTGTATGGTCTGGGATAGGGAAGATATAGAGTGAGCCTGGGAAAACTTCAGACAGCAATAATATATTCAAGGAATAAAGAATCAAGTCAATGGTACACAAAATCCATAAGGAATTCCTCAGTATTTATAAAGCTAGGTATCAACAATCAAAGGCTGTGATTGGCTAAAGTATTCTAAACTAATGAAAATCAACAAATCCATAATGACACATAAAGAAGAGGTCAGTCGAATGGAGTTTCCCCAAAACATCACAGGGACTTGCCTCCTCTTGGTCAGGCTAGGCTTTTTATTCTGGTGATGACTTTCCTTGTTTTATCAAGTCTTTACTCTCCTGGCCCTGTTTACTTGTCACATCCCATACAACCCTCCAGAGCAACTTCCTTTCCATCAATAAGGTAGTCACAACTCATTTAGAAATGGAACACCCTGCTTATAAGAAACAAATGTAACATAATAAAACCTGCTTCTGACACTAATTAGCCATGTAACCTTGGAGAGGTAGCCTAAATATTTGTCTTAGCAATCTCTTCAAAGGAAAATGATGCAAGTAGTATTTATGTCATAGGGTTGCAGAATTAGGTAACTCAGTATATTAAAAGGGCTTAAAACAGGGCCTGGTACAAGATAAGAGCTACATGAGTTGAGAGGAAAACAAGTAGCTTTCTAAAACATTAAGAGGTCCTTGCTGGAATTCTGACTTAATGTTAAATGCAGAGTTTTTTAACCTCATAGCAGGTGTAAGACAATACTTTTATCAGGCAATGAATATGAATTCTGTTTGCCAATCTAACAACATAAATTACACATATTCTTTTGATAATCATATCAAATCAAGACAGTATTTTAGCTGTTCTCCTAGAGGTAGGTAAGGAAATAATATAAAGAATTTAAAGCAATTCTGGGCTCAAACAAAATACAATAGATACCTTAAAGGATATACTCTATGTATCCCATAATCAGATTTAGCTCTCTGGGTATCAAGGAAGGCAGAAATTATATGAAGAAACTAAGAAGGGAATTCATACAAATTATATGAAGAATGATGAAGGTTCTAAAAGGAGGTGTCATCTCCAAAACCATGTTCAATCCATGCATTTGGAAACTTGGAGAAGAAATTCATCTAGTGTCTTAAAAAATAGCATTGAGTTAACTGAATGTCAACTGATGGTCTATAGAACATATTCTAAATTATGTGAACAGCCAAATTTACCCAGTGAGACCAAGTTGCTGTAATCTTCCGTCATCACATCCCAATATAAGTCCCTCTGAGCAGAATCCAGATATTCCCACTCCTCCTGAGAGAAGCTGATGACCACATCTCTGAATGTCACCAATTCCTAAAACAAGAAACCACATATTACATGTAAAATTGAAGGAAACATTTTTGACTAAAAGATAAAAAAGAATTGAATTAAACTATTATATATAGAATGGATAAACAACAAGAGCCTACTGTATAGCACAGGGAACTATTCACTATCCTGTAATAAACCATAATGAAAAGAATATGAAAAAGAATATATATTTGTATAACTGAATCACTTTGCTGTATAGCAGAAATTAACACAACATTGTCAATGAACATTGTATGTCACACATGCCTGTGGCATGAATTACCAATGATAATGAATTTCTACATCCTTGTTCCTTGGTACAGGAAAAATATCTAGCTTAGAAAATAGGTATGAACACTATTTTAAAATTTCTTACAACCCCAAGTTCATCACTGTTAATCACCATTTCACATTATATAAGAATTATAACTTCTAATGAGAAATTATTTATTAAGTGCTTTTTAGTGACTGCAGAGTAGTGTGTTTGGTGAAAATATATCTGCCTTAATTATATTTAGACATAGGTTAGATAAGGTCTTCTCCAATTCTGAAATCAATAATAATCTACTGTTTATGTCTGAGACTGAAGAAGTGAAGTCACTCAGTTGTGTCTGACGATTTGAGACTCCATGGACTGCAGCCTACCAGGCTCCTCCCATGGGATTTTCCAGGCAAGAGTACTGGAGTGAGTTGCCATTTGTCAACATCAAATCCAATCTACCTGGAAAATCAGGTCTGTTCAGAAGTAGAGTTTGCTCATATGTCATTAAATGGATCCATTTGCTTTTTTTCTCAAGAGTATGTAAAATGATGGTAAATGCCTCCCTCTGGGGATTCCATTTCTACCCTATAACTGCTCTGAACAAAAAATCTACACATAGGAATACTGAACATTATTTGGAAAAGAGATAGGCACATAGAAGATACAGTGTGCTATTTGACTCCAACTCTCACTAGAAAGTGAAAATGGGGATTTTCATGAGGATGTGGGGGGTAGGCTCTTAAAGCTGTTTTCTTAGAAGATTCAGATAAATGAAATGTTCACAAAGGAGAGAAATAGCAACTTACATGGTCCATGGTTAGAACTGTAAAGAACTGATCGAGGAATTCCACTTCTGGTATGACAGCATGAAGAGTTCTATGGAGATTGTCCCCATTGAAACTGGTGAAAATTATATATAAAAACAGAGCAAATGAAGAAACATTTGTTCAAGAAAATCTAGTAAAACTTACTAAGAACGGTAAAAGTCTGTAGAATCTGAACTTAATCTGCACCCTTTCTTATCCCTCCATCCTAGTGAGAAAAAGATTCTATTCCAAACTAGTACAACTAAGGACACAAACTTCCTCACTCCTCAATCCCTGCTCCCAGTCAGATAACTGTCTTCCTGGGAAGAGTAGAACATCAGCATTTCTCATTTGACTCCAGCTACCTTTGCTTAGGCAAATGCAGCTAAGCAATGCAACTGCCTAGCAGCCACGTAAGAACTGTAGGCTTTACCTTGGGTGTGGCACTGCTGAGAATACTGGGGTTCCAATTGTCTTTGCCTTGGCTTATGGGGTAGGAGTTCCATGCCAAGAGAGGGAAGCTGAGACCTAAGACTACTGAGCAACCCCCTCCATATCCCTCTCCATTTGCAATGGAGTGTGGAGAAGTTCAAGTGTAAGGACATTCTCAAAAACAGTGGAAATTTTAGTGAAAAGCTATTGGGGCTAGTGAAAGTCTATAAAGATTGAAAAATTCATTGGAAAAAAATTAATTGGAGATAAATGTTAAACTGTAAGCAGGCTAGTTTGTCAATAGGGATCAGAGAAAGATATTTGGGGAGCCCTTTCTATTGTCAGAACAAATCTCAAACACTGACTTGATTTCCTTAGTCTGTCGAGCAGTGTATCCCCAGGGCATTACTGAAAATAATAGTGCCATCAGTCACACTAACAGCTTGGTGTAGTCAGGTAAAGAGACATTCAAAGAGCCTTGTCAAAACCACTGTCATCCAAGGGTGACTGCGGTAATAGTCAAGTCTATACCCCAAGGAGCAATATTAGAGATTTATACTGTAGGGGAGATAGGTTTCACTTAATTAGTCTAGCCAGTTACTAAACAAATATAAATAACAATAACAAGCCTGGGGAAGGGAAAGAGACAAAAGTATCACAATTGAAACAACTATCTAAAAATGTCAACTTTCCATAAACAAGAGACAGGAAAATATAACCCATAAACCAAAACCAAAACCAACAATAGAAACTGCCTGTGAAAACAACTAGATTGAACAACTATAAAGTAACAACTATAAATATGTTCAAATAAACAATCAACATGCTTCAAGTAAATGAAGGTATGGTCATAATGTCATACAAATAATCTGTGAAGAGACAGAAGTTATTTAATATCACCAGGGAGTTGGTGATGGACAGGGAAGTCTGGTGTGCTGCAGTCCATGACTGAGCGACTGAACTGAACTGAACTGAGTATCACCACATGTAAATTCTGAATAAATTCTGAAGTTGAAAAGTATACCAAAATGTAAATTTCACTAGAGTGTCTCAACAGTAGATATGAAGTGGACAGAAAAAAAGTATTAGCAAACTTAAAGGTATCTCCATAGACATGCAACCTGAAGAAGAACAACATAAAAACGAGAAAAATGAAAAGAGCTTCAGAGAAATGTTGGAAACAATTAAGCACACACTGGTAATAGATGTAACAGAAAAGAGCATTTTAACGTATTCAAGTAAATAATGGATGAAAAGTTCCTAAATTAATTGAAAAATATTTATATATCCAGAAAGCTTGATGAACACCAAATAGAATAAATTCATAGAGGTCTACAAACAGACAAATCATGGTAAAAATGGTTAAATATGAGAGAATCTGGAAAGCAGAAAGGAAAATTCAGTTCAGTTCAGTTGAGTCGCTCAGTCGTGTCCAACTCTTTGCGACCCCATGAATCACAGCACGCCAGGCCTCCCTGTCCATCACCAACTCCCGGAGTTCACTCAAACTCATGTCCATAGAGTCGGCGATGCCATCCAGCCATCTCATTCTCTGTCATCCCCTTCTCCTCCCGCCCCCAACCTTTCCCAGCATCAGAATCTTTTCCACAACTCGTCGCATGAGGTGGCCAAAGTATTGTAGTTTCAGCTTTAGCATCAGTCCTTCCAATGAACACTCAGGATTGATCTCCTTTAGAATGGACTGGTTGGATCTCCTTGCAGTCCAAGGGACTCTCAAGAGTCTTCTCCAGCACCACAGTTTAAAAGCATCAGTTCTTCGGCGATCAGCTTTCTTAGTCCAACTCTCACATCCATACATGACCACTGGAAAAACTATAGCCTTGAATAGACGGACCTTTGTTGGCAAAGTAATGTCTCTGCTTTTTAATATACTATCTAGGTTGGTCATAACTTTCCTTCCAAGGAGTAAGCGTCTTTTAATTTCATGGCTGCAATCAGCATCTGCAGTGATTTTGGAGCCCCCAAAAATAAAGTCTGACACTGTTTCCACCGTTTTTCCATCTATTTCCCATGAAGTGATGGGACCAGATGCCATGATCTTTGTTTTCTGAATGTTGAGCTTCAAGCCAACCTTTTCACTCTCCTCTTTCACTTTTATCAAGAGGCTTTTGAGTTCCTCTTCACTTTCTGCCATAAGGGTGGTGTCATCTGCATATCTGAGGTTATTGATATTTCTCCCAGCAATCTTGATTCCAGCTTGTGCTTCTTCCAGCCCAGTGTTCCTCATGATGTACTCTGCATATAAGTTAAATAAGCAAGGTGACAATATACAGCCTTGACGTTAGTTGTCACTTAAAAGTGAATCCCTAATAAGTTTATTTGATGACATTGCACAGAAACAATGGAGACCAGAAGGCAATGGGATAATATATACAAAGTGCTAAAAAAAAAACTTTCAAACAAGAGCTATTTTTCAAATGTGAAGATGAAATAAAGACATTACCAGATAAAGAAAAACTGAGGGAATTAATTAAATGTTAGCAGTCCTGTCTTAAAGAAATACTCAAGGGAGTTCTTCAGGTTAAAAGTAAGTCCCAGGCAGTAATACGTATTCATGTGAAAAAAACAAAGAGCACTAGTATAGGTAATTATGTAATTATAAAAGACAGTACACATACATATTTCTTCTCCTTAACTGATTTATGTGACAGGTTTAAAATTCCTCAACAAATATTAGCCAACTGAACTCAACAATACATTAAAATAATCATATACCATTATCAAGTGGGATTTATTCCATGGATGCAAGAATGTTTCACCATCCCCCAAACAATATGATACAACATATTAACAAAATGAGGGCTAAAACTCATATAATCATCTGTATAGACTCATAAAAATATCTGACAAAATTAAACATCCATTTATGATAAAAACTCACCAAAGTGGATATAGAGGGAACATACTTCAGCATAATAACAAGTTCATAGCAAATATCATACCTAATGGTGAAAAGTTGAAAGCTTTTCCTCCAAGATCAGGAACAAGACAAAGACGCCCACTCTTGCCACTTTTATTCAACACAGAATTAGAAGTCTTAGCCACAGCAATTACATTTTTTTAAAAAGGAAGAAAGAAATAAAAGGTATACAAATGAGAAAAGAAGTAAAACTGTCACTATTTGCAGAGGAAATGATAGTATATACAGGAAGACCCTGAAGATTCCATCAAAAAACTTAGAAGTAATAAATTTAGTGAAGTTTCAGGATACAAAATCCATACACCAAAAATCAGTTGCATTTCTATAGACTTATAATGAGCACTCAGAAAAATTAAGCTATCCTGGGCTCATTGATTTTAAGAATTAAAAAAAGAGCTGGATTCCAAAGTACATTCCAAAGCTATAGTAATCAATACAGTACGTTATTAAAAAAAAAAAAGGCCATTACACACAGACCAATGGAATAAAGAGCTCAGAAAATAAACCCAAGTATTATACTTACAGTCTATTTATGACACAGGAGCCAAAAATATACAATGTAGTAAGGACAGGCTCTTCAACAGATGGTATTGGGGAAAGGGACATTCATATGGAAAAGCATGAAGCTAGATCACTATTTTGCACCATACATAATCAAAATGGATTAAAGACTTGAACATAAAACCTGAAACCATAAAACTCTCAGAAGGCAATATCGTGGGTAAACAACTTGGCATCAGTCTTGGCTGTGATTCTTTTTGGATATAGCATGAAAAAAGCAACAAAAACAAAAATAAACGAGTGGGACCACATTAAACTAAAAAATTTTGTGCCCCAAAGAAAACCATCAACAAAATGAAAAGGCAACCTACTAAACGAAAATATTTTCAAATCAAATTACTGATAAGGGGTTGATATCCAAAACACATAAAGAACTCATACAACTCAATAGGAAAAACCTTCAATTTAAAAAATGGGCAAAGGGTCTGAATAGACATTTTTCCAAGGAAAACAGATTCCGAACATGTACCTGAAAAGGTGCTCAACATCATTAATCAGGGAAATGTAAATCAAAACCACAATGAAACCTCATGTCAACCTTCAGAATGGTGATTATCAAAAAGACAAGAGGTAACAAATGCTGGTGAGGACAGAGAGAAAGGGAATTCTTGTGTACTGTTCATGGGAATGTTAATTGGTGAGGCCACTGTGGAAAACAGAATGGAGGGTCCTTTAAAAAATTAAAAACAAATACCATATGATTCTGCAATTGCACTTCTGAGTATTTTTCTTAAGGAAGTTAAAACACTGACTCAAAAAGATTTCAGTTCAGTTCAGTTCAGTCACTCAGTCGTGTCTGACTCTTTGCGACCCCATGAACCACAGCACGCCAGGCCTGCCTGTCCATCACCAACTCCCGGAAAAACCATAGCCTTGACTAGACGGACCTTGGTTGGCAAAGTAATGTCTCTGCTTTTTAATATGCTATCTAGGCTGGTCATAACTTTCCTTCCAAGGAGTAAGCGTCTTTTAATTTCATGGCTGCAATCAGCATCCGCAGTGATTTTGGAGCCCAAAAAAATAAAGCCTGACACTGTTTCCACTGTTTCCCCATCTATTTCCCGTGAAGTGATGGGACCAGATGCCATGATCTTTGTTTTCTGAATGTTGAGCTTCAAGCCAACCTTTTCACTCTCCTCTTTCACTTTCATCAAGAGGCCTTTGAGTTCCTCTTCACTTTCTGCCATTAGGTACCCTCAAGTTCATGCAACATTATTTATTTATAATAGCAAGTAATGAAAACAATGTAACTGTCCATGGATGGATGGATGAGTAAAGAAAATGTCACACACATCCCACACACAAATGGAATATTATTCAGCCATAAAAAATAAAATCTTGCCATTTGTGAAAACATGGATGAACCCTGAAGACACTATAAGTAAGAGCAAGACAAATACTGTATGATCTTACTAATATATGAATTATAAAAAGCCAAAAGACAAACTCCTAGACACTGAAAAGAGATTGGTGCCTGCTAGAGATGGGGGGTGAGAGGGTGGGCAAATGGGTAAAGGTGGTCAAAAAGTAGACTTTTAATTCTAAATAAATCATGGGGATGAATAGTCACCATGATGACTATAGTTAATAATACTGTATTGTATATTTGAAAGTTGCTAAGAGAATTAAAAAGTTGCTGAATCTAATTTTTATTACAATGAAAAAACTACTTGTAACTTTGTATAGTGATGAATGTTGAAACAGATTTATTGTGGCCTTTTTGAAATATATACAAACATTGAATCATGTTGTTCACTTGAAACTAATATAACATTATATATTAATGATGTCTCCAAAAAAATTTAAAAAGCCCCACATATCTAGAGAGAAAATTTTTGGAAGAATGTATGTTATTAACAATGATTATTTCTAGATGGTGGGATTGCAGGTAATTATTGACTTAGAAGTTCCTTAAAAATTGAATATTTTACAACTTGCATCAATTCCACCATCAGACATACATAAAAGAGCTATTTCTAACTAAAAGATTTGACAGAGTTGGAGATAAGCTTTCCTTTTGTTTGGGAACATAATGAGCAAAAAAAATCTTCAAAATGGGTGGGAACATGAAGGAAATTTGTGACTGAAATAAATTACTACTACAAACTTGTGAACATCCTTTGGTTTTATCACACCAATGCAATATAGGATACATTCACTATACACATACTTGAATTAACAAAATTAAAGATGGTAGTAGCATTTTTAGACTAAATAAGGAAATGTGTGTAAAAGAGGCAGAAATGTATTTGGTCCAGTATATGTGCTTATTGTGCTGTGTGCTCAGTCGTGTCTGACTGTTTGTAACCCCGTGGACTGTAGCCTGCTAGGCTTCTCTGTTCATGGAACTCTCCAGGCAAGAATACTGGCGTGGGTTGCCATTCCCTTCTGCAGGGATATACTTATTATACATGGCTTAATTTTTTAACTTTATTATTAAAAAACTCATATAATTTTACATATATAAGATTGATTATAAATGCAATCTTAGTAAAACAGATTCATATACAATATTAACAATCAGGAGTGTTCTTTTTCCTATGTAAAAAGTTTGTCTTATCTGCATGGTATTATATCACATTTATGTAATGTGATGAACTTAGTTTTTAAGATTATATACAATTATATAAATCCATGAAGTTACAGATATTCTGCAAACAAAACCAAACATACCAAAAAAAAAAAGTTAGGAACTATATAGAATAATTTTGAACATAATTTGAACAGATTTGTGGTCCTTTATGAGTACTAAAATGGAATTACATGGCCTTAAGAATTTCTATTATGGATATTTGCACAAATCTGGCTGTTAAAAATTCCTTTAAGTCTTCATTAAAATTAACTTTATATTTTCATTACTCTTTAGTTAAGAAATTTATGAGGAATATTTAGCATCTCCACATAATAGCAACTTTTTTTTCTTGAGAATTTAATTAAGTACAAGGTATTTAGTAAGTGCTCCAGGGCTATGCCCAGATTAATGTATTCAATCTTCATAAAATCCATAAGGCACTGATGTGATTATTATGAACATTTTATAACAAGAAATTACAAAATAGCCTAATAATTATCTCCTTAGAAAGAAATTTATGACCAACCTAGACAGCATATTAAAAAGCAGAGACATTATTTTGTCAACAAAGGTCTGTGTAGTCAAGGCTATGGTTTTTCCAGTGGTCATGTATGGATGTGAGAGTTGGACTATAAAGAAAGCTGAGTGCTTTTGAACTGTGGTGTTGGAGAAGACTCTTGAGAGTCCCTTAGACTGCAAGGAGATCCAACCAGTCCATCCTAAAGGAAATCAGTCCTGAGTGTTCATTGGAAAGACTGATGTTGAAGCTGAAACTTCAATACTTTGGCCACCTGATGTGAAGAGCTGACTCGTTGGAAAAGACCCTGATGCTGGGAGAGATTGAGGGCAGGAGAAAGGGACGACAGAGGATGAGATGGTTGGATGGCATCACCGACTTAATGGACATGGGTTTGGGTAGACTCCGGGAGTTGGTGATGGACAGGGAGGCCTGGCGAGCTGTGGTTCATGGGGTCGCAGAGTCGGACATGACTGAGCGACTGAACTGAATAACTATTGACCTCCTTGAAATATGGTGAGTTTGAACAAGCAACAGAATTTTAAATTTAGTTTTAATTAAAATAGAAAAGGAATATAAAATGTTTTTCATTTAAACACAATTTTATTGTTTTGATGTGAGTATATTTCACCTTGGGCTTCCCATGTGGCATTACTGGTGAAGAACTCACCTGCCAGTGCAGGAGACCCAGGAGACGTGGGCTTGATCCCTGGGTTGGGAAAATCCTCTGGAGGAGGGCATGGCAACCCACTCCAGTATTCTTGCCTGGAGAATCCCATGGACAGAGAAGCCTGGCGGGCTATGGTCCACATGGTCCCAAAGAGTCAGACACGACTGAAGCAACTTAGCATGCATGCATGCATACTTCACCTTAATCGCTGAAAATTTAGTATCCAAATTGAGAAGTGCTGTAACAATAAAATATGCACCAGATTTTGAAAACTTAACAGGAAGCTATGAATGTAAAATACTTCAATTTATTTATGTCATCTTATGTTGAAATAATATTTTAGATATATTGGTTCAAATAAGATGCATTATCACAATTAATTTCAACTGTTTCCTCCTACTTTTTAAAATGTGTTCAATAGAAATTATAAAATTACATAAGTGGCTTTTGTTATATTTCCACTAGTGTTGCTTTAGACTCAAATTCCACTATACCACACTGCCTATCACAGTCTACACTGATATATGGTCTGAAACTAAGTCTACTGCCAAATCTCAAACAAGACTTGGTTATCACCACTCAACACTCCCCATGGATTTTCTGGAAAAACTCCCTGCCCTTGTACACATATACCTCTCTTCACAAAACTCCAATCATATACCCACTTCTAAATGTCAAAGTCAACTTTTTCACTTACTGGTTGAAGTCAAACCACTTCCTACTTGCTTTATTTGGAAATCAAAGGTATCTGCTATGTTCTTATACCTAGCCACAGATCTCTTCCTTAACAAATCACATTCTAAAATAAGCCCTTCATTTATCCTCCACAAGTTCTATTTTTGTGCCTTCCTTTCGAAAGAAGAGCACACGGGATTACTGAATGATTTACTCAGTGGGTATGGGAATATTAACTGGAAATGTAAAGGGTGCTTGGAAAAAGATAAGGCGTCCATCTCTCTGGCCCTGTTATTAATTGGGAAGGGAAGGCCTAGAACCAGGAAAGTGGATAAGTCACAATTAGGGAAACTTAGGAGAAGGAAAGCAATATTCTGTAAAACAAAAATGTATGACAACAAAAAGCAAACATGAGCTGACCTTGTATGGGCCATTAAATAAGTAGCAATGCTCTCCACCTCAGAAATTGCAGAACTACAGGGCCAAGAAGAAGGACTTGTGAAACTCTAGACTGGCTAAAAGTTGTGCTGAACATTGTCCACCAACAGACATGACCCATCACCCACCACAAATACAAGCAGATGGAAATGGGAAATTAGAATACTGCTGACTTTTGCCAGTATCAGAGAAAAAGGTAAGCACCACTTATGCCCAAAGCTGGAATCTAAGTTCACAGCAGTTTCTGGAGGGCACAGGACAGGCAATATTGTGGTTCTGAAACGTGTAAATGGCCTCCATAATGCATCCAAGGGAGTTTAACCTAGGAAGGGATGCTACACCTGTGTCCCTCTCCCCCTTCAAGTCTTCCAGGAAACCTGTGTTGAAAACAGATGCAAGCCTAAATTCTAATCCCATGGTTTCGGACATAATTTTCTATTGGGAACTTTCATTATAAGAATGAAATTCATGACTTTCACTCTAGTGAACTTTTCATCACAGCTAGATCCAATTAGCTATATGGTGTGAGGACAGAAGAGAATCCAGAGAAACACAGTCCAAGAAATCATGGAACCTACAATTATACCCTGGGTGGGCAACATTCATTTCACCGATGTCCTCTCTGTGTTAAGCATTAGGCTGGGTACTCGGACGTGCTGATACAGCTTACACACACACACACGTGTAAAAAAAAATTCACACACTCCTAGTGCACTGAAAAAAACCTCAAAATTTCAACAAGCTAATTGAAAAAACAAACTCCATTTTCTTGACAGTCACAAGAGATGGTACTGGACCACGTGGTCACAATGTCAGTCACATACCCTTGTTGCTTTGGTGATGTGAACCACGGTCACACAGTAGGCTCCGCCCCCACGGACAGTGCCACGAACCCAATCACATACCAGTCGCGCCACCCCAGGTCCCCAACAAACACTCTAGGTCTCACTGGCTCGCTGGCTCTCACACACGCGCAAGCGAAAACACTCCACAAAGACGCCGTCACGAACAATATCACCCGCAACCTTGGTCGTCCGCCCCTCACACAGACACAGGCTCCTGGTTCCACACGCCCCATCCGTCCTCCGCGAGCTTGACCCCATCCTCCCAGATCACCGCCAGTCCCTCCTGCAGCCTGACCAGGCTCACCTGAACTCACCAGGCATAACCCAATAACCATCACGACACAAGAAGGGGAGCCAAAGGTCGAAGTTCATTCGAGGCTCTGGGAGCTGTGGGAAACGTAGTCCAACACAGAAAACGTCCAGCCCTCCGAGCAGAGCGTGAAGCCCACCAGCAGCTGAGGCCCCTGCGAGCCTCGCAACTCCAGGGAATTTCAGGGTGTGCTGATCGCTCACCAATGGCGAGGAGTTGCAGCTGGTGGTCCTTTCAGACGCCGAAGAGCCAGGTGATGCTTCTGTTAGCTAGGCGAGGTCGTGGAAGGAAGGAAATCCCAAGCCGAGGAAATAATTGCAAACCTGGGCCGGGGAGGGCAGTAAAGGGAACCGGAAACTCGGGGCGGGCAGAGGAAGCAAACGAAAAAAACCTGGCTCTGGCAGAGGGGACTCGGGAACCCGGCTGAGAAGGCCGAGGAGGGAATAGGGAATCCCTGGAGAGGGAGGCAAGGCTAAGAAGGGCTGAAGCCGTGCGAAGGGATTTCGGGCAGGAGAGGGCCCGGGCGAGAACCTCACTTAGACCGGCGAGACCCCAGGTCGTGAACCAGAGGACCAAGGATTTTGTTGTTTTTGTCAGATTTGCCTCTTGAGAACGCCCCAACACCCAGATCGGCACTTAGCAGACACTCAGTGTATTGAGTGTATGCCCACCCTCGTGAGTGTTTTATATCATCACTGCTTCAACTTGAATTCCCTGGTGTCCTTTTCCAGTCAGTCTCACAGGAGACAGCCATGGTTCTGATATGTGTCATCTTAATTTAGTTCTGTCAGTTCTCCAATTCCAATTGTTTCCTTTAGCTCATCCTGTTCTTTAAGATTTATGAATGTTCTGTTCATCTTTTTTTTTCCAGACAGCATTCCAATGTGCAAATGTGGCAGTTTTTTTTTTTCATTTTTCTCTTTATCAGCGTTTGGTGTATTTCCAGGTTTTATATATTATGATAATGATGGCATGTTTCCATTTCTCCTAGGGAAATACCTAGAGAAAAAATATGCTGATA
Organism: Moschus berezovskii; assembly: GCF_049115385.1. Lineage (NCBI taxonomy): Eukaryota > Metazoa > Chordata > Mammalia > Artiodactyla > Moschidae > Moschus > Moschus berezovskii. The sequence goes on from NC_142481.1 coordinate 16,499,556, forward strand.
ATAGATTAAGTTTATATTTAACTTTCTAAGAAGCTGACAAACCTTGTTCAGTTCAGTTCAGTTCAGTTGCTCAGTCGTGTCCGACCGACTCTTTGCGACCCCATGAATCACAGCACGCCAGGCCTCCCTGTCCATCACCAACTCCCGGAGTTCACTCAAACTCATGTCCATCCAGTAGGTGATGCCATCCAGCCATCTCATTCTCTGTCGTCCCTGTCTCCTCCCACCCCCAATGATTAATTAAGATTTGTATGGGAAACTGTGTGTGACTATGTAGTAAATGTTTTCTCAGTTTGATTTGAAATTCTGTGGAATTATGCAATGAGCTCAGTGGAGATAGATATCAGGTAGGATCCATGTTTTGGTTTTGTGCAGTGGGTGAGATCATAGGAAACAGTGTGCTGTACCAAGTCTTATTTATCATGATTTTTATGTGTTCATTATATGTTGCCTGTGAAACTGAATCATAAGTGATATTAATGAATGAGAGACTCTGTGTCTAGTTAGGTACATGTCATTTTTATTCTGCTTGCAGAATTATGACTGTTACTGATCAAGTAAAATAGCAGTATAAGATATATCCAAAGGAAATGAAAACAGGATATTAAAGAGATACCTGACTCCTATCTTCACCTCAGCAGTATTCACAATAGCCAAGATGTGGAAACAACCTAAGTTCCTCTCACTTTCTGCCATTAGAGTAGTATCATCCGCATATATGAGGTTGTTGATATTTCTCCCAGCAATCTTGATTCCAGCTTGTGATTCATCCAGCCTGGCATTTCGCATGATGTACTCTGCATGTAAGTTAAATAAGCAGGGTGACAGTATACAGCCTTGTGGTACTCCTTTCCCAATTTTGAACCAGTCTGTTGTTCCATGTCAGTTTTAACTGTTGCTTCTTGACCTGCATACAGGTTTCCCAGGAGAAAGGTATTCCCATCTCTTTTAAGAATTTTCCATAATTTGTTGTGATGCATACAGTCAAAGGCTTTAGAATAGTCGATGAAGCAGATGTTTTTCTGGAATTACCTTGCTTTCTCCATGATCTAATGAATGTTAGCCATTTGATCTCTGGTTCCTCTGCCTTTTTAAAATCCAGCTTATATGTCTGGAAATTTCTTGGTTTACATATCGCTGAAGTCTAGCTTGAAGGATTTTGAGTATAACCTTGCTAGCATGTGAGAAGGCAATGGCACTCCACTCCAGTACTCTTGCCTGGAAAATCCCATGGATGGAGGAGCCTGGTGGGCTACAGTCCATGGAGTCGCTAAGAGTCAGACACGACTGAGTGACTTCACTTACACTTTTCACTTTCATGCATTGGAGAAGGAAATAGCAACCCACTCCAGTGTTCTTGCCTTGAGAATCCCAGGGACGGGAGAGACTGGTGGACTGCCATCTGTGGGGTTGCACAGAGTTGGACATGACTAAAGCGACTTAGCAGCAGCAGCAGCACCATGTGAAATGAGCTCAGTTGTATGGCAGTTTGAACATTCTTTGGCATTGCTATTCTTTGGGATTGGAATGAAAACTGACCTTTTTCAGTCCTGTGACCACTGCTGAGTTTTTCAAATTTGCTGACAGGTTGAGTTCAGCCCTTTCACACATCATCTTTTAGGATTTTAAATAGCTCAGCTGGAATTCCATCACCTCCACTAGCTTTGTTCATAGTAATACTTCCTAAGGCCCATGATGTCTGGCTGTAGGTGAGTGACCACACCATCATGGTTATCCAGGTCATTAAGACCCTTTTTGTATAGTTCTTCTGTGTATTCTTGCTACCTCTTCTTAATCTCTTCTGTTTCTGTTAGGTCCTTACCATTTCTGTCCATTGTCGTGCCCATCCTTGCATGAAATGTTCCCTTGATATCTCCAGTTTTCTTGAAAAGATCTCTAGTCTTTCCCATTCTACTGTTTCCCTCTGTTTCTTTGCACTGTTCATTTAAGAAGGCCTTCTGATTTCTCCTTGCTATTCTCTAGAACTCTGCATACAGTTGGGTATATCCTTCCCTTTCTCTCTTACCCTTTTGCTTCTTTTCTTTCCTCAGCTATTTGTAAGACCTCCTCAGACAATCACTTTGTTTTCTTCTTGTTTTTAATTAATTAATTAATTTGGTGTGCCAGGTTTTAGTGGCCGAACTCAGGATCTTTCAGTTGTGGAATATGGGATCTAAGTTCCCTGACCAGGGATCAAACCTGGGCCCCCAACCCTGGAAGCATGGAGTCTTAGCCACTGGATTACTGGGAAAGTCCCCCATTTTGCCTTCTTCCATTTCTTTTTCTTTGGCATGGTTTTGATCACTGCTTCCTGTACAGTGTTATGAACTGGATTTGACGATTCATCCTTTGTTAATCTTTGGTTTGTATTATATCCTGAAGCTGTTATTGGGTACAAATTCATGACTACTGTATCTTCTTTTTAGGTTTAAACTTTTATCATTATAAAACATCCCCCCATATAAATGACCTTTATATCATTTATAAAACACTATAAAATAGTTATTTCTCATAAGGTTTTTATGGTTTTTTTTTGGGGGGGTCTGCTCTGAATATAGAGACACCAACTTTCCACAAGTTACTCTTTACATTATACCTCTTTCATATTTCAAGCTTTCTGTATCATTATACTTAATACATGTCAGCTGCTATAAGCATACAGTTGATTTTGTACTTTTCATCCAGGCTGATAACAATTTTCTTTTTATTGGAATGTTTAATCCACTTCCATTACATTAATAATTATTAATAATGTTGAGTATACCAACATTTGCTTTTATGTGTCCCCTCTTTTTTTTCCAATATTTATTTATTTGTTTGATTACACTGGATCTTTGTTGAGGTACATGGGATCTACAGCTGCAGCATGTGAACTCTTAGTTGTGGGATGTTCCCTGACCAGGGTACGAACCTGGGACCCCTGCTTTGGAAGCATGGTGTCTTAGCCACTGGACCAGCAGAGAAGCCCCCCATTTTAAAGAAAAAATATTTATTTCGGGTCTTAGTGGCAGCACACAGTTGTGGCACCCTGGCTTAGTTCCCTGCAGCATGTGGGATCTTAGTTCCCTGACCAGGGATCAAACCCACGTCCCCTACATTTTGAGGTGGATGCTTAACCACTAGACCACCAGGGAAGTCCCTGTTTCTTTATACATTTATTCTACCATTCTTGCCTCCTGTTATATTACTCAAATAGCTTCTCCATTAATTTATACTGTTATACATTATTCTCTTAGTGGTTATCATAAAGATTACAATATTATGCTTAACTTATACAATTAGAACTCTCATGCAGTGGGTGTGAGAGCATAACACACTAGAAATATGTTCATCAGTGTCTACAAAACTAAACATAGATTTATTACATAACCCAGAAATCCTTTTGCAGGACATTTTCCCACAGCAAAAAAAGAAAGCTTATGTTGACAAAACATAAGCATACAATACAGTAATGTTCATAGCAGTAGTATCTCTTAAAGAAAAATTCAAAACAACTCAAATTTCCAACATCAGAAGGAGAGAAAAGTAGTCTGTGCAACATCCTATAATGGAACATAAAGCAAAAAAAAAATGCCTGCCACATGCATAACACGGGTGAATTCCACAAAGATGTCAGAAAAAAAAGATTTAAATTAAAATGAAGTAGATTTTGAATATGGAGGTATATAGATATTTTTATTCAGTGGCACCCAGATAATAACATAAACTATCCAATTCCTACATTATTCCCCTGAATATTAGTACATACATCTGAGCAGATGCATTTCCACCCAGCAGAAGCCAATGCCACATTCCTGAACATGTCTGCATTTGAAATGACACAGACACATGTTCCCAGAAGGTCCTGGAGGGGAGGAAAAGTTGGGCAAGACATGTGAGCCGCATAGCAAGTAGAAGGAATTACCCGGGTAATATTCAACTTTAACAACAACTGATTGGTTTAAAATATAGAATATCCATTCATGACTGCTGCTGCTGCTGCTGCTAAGTCGCTTCAGTCATGTCTGACTCTGTGTGACCCCATAGATGGCAGCCCACCAGGCTCCCCTGTCCATGGGATTCTCCAGGCAAGACTAGTCATTAAATGTAAGGTTATAAAAATTTTTTTAGTTAAAATTATGTTCAATTATATCTCAAAACTTGGAAAAAGTATGAAAACATTCAAAACATTCAAGTTTTTAAAAAGTGAATGCATAAATATATACAAGACTAAGATTTTAATCGAGATACTCTAGATTAAGGAAGGAAGGAAGAAGTCAAGTCACTCAGTCATATTCGGCTCTTTGTGACCCCATGGACTATACAGTCTTGGAATTCTCCAGGCCAGAATACTGGAGTGGGTAGCCTTTCCCTTCTCCAGGGGATTTTCCCAACCCAGGGATTGAGCCCAGGTCTCCCACATTATGGGCCAATTCTTTACCAGCTGAGCCACCAGGGAAGCCCAAGAATACTGGAATGGGTATACCAGGGGAAGCACACTGATTGAAGCCACCCACCCTGGCCAGGCATCATGGTAACCATTTGCATGAGTTGTTTTACGACAGGAGGTCCTGGTAAGGAACACAGAACTAATAAGCCACCACCAACCGGAAGAGTTCAGGAAAGGTCAAAAAGAAACATCACATGTCCAACCACCTTCCAGAATCCTTCTCTCCAGCATCCATCTTGGCTGAACAAGGCGTACACCACCAGGAAGGACTCTGAGTCAGAATGATTGGCTAAAGACAACCTGGAAACTAATACCATCACCATAAAACCGGAGACTGGAGACTGCAAGCCAGTCTGGCAAAGCTGTTCTCCTGGGTTCCCTTACCGTCCTGCTCTCTGCCCAGGTGCCCTTTCCCAATAAAATCTCTTGCTTTGTCAGCACATGTGTCTCCTCGGATAATTCATTTCCGAGTGTTAGATAAGAGTCTGGTTTCGGGCCCTGGAAGGGGTCCTCCTTCCCGCAACAAATGGCGACTCTAGTGGGATTCTAATTTGCTGTGACTGACATCCTGACCACTCAGGGTACTCAGGGGCCAGCTTGCCTGCCAATGGACCAGACCCAGCAGCCGCAACTGGGACCCTTTTGTCCCTGGTCTCCTGATGCGAACAACTGGCCAGAGTGCCCCGCTGGTAAGGAACAAGAGACTTTATTGACCTCTCTCCCCTTCCCTCTCTCTTTCCTCTCCTTAACCCTTCCTCAGTTCAGTTCAGTTCTGTCGCTCAGTTGTGTCCGACTCTCCGCGACCCCATGAATCACAGCACGTCAGGCCTCCCTGTACATCACCAACTCCCGGAGTTCACTCAAACTCATGTCCGCAGAGTCAGTGATGCCATCCAGCCATCTCATTCTCTGTCGTCCCCTTCTCCTCCCGCCCCCAACCTTTCCCAGCATCAGAGTCTTTTCCAGTGAGTCAACTTGTCGCATAAGGTGGCCGAAGTATTGCAGTTTCAGCTTTAGCATCAGTCCTTCCAATGAACACCCAGGATTGATCTCCTTTAGAATGGACTGGTTGGATCTCTTTGCAGTCCAAGGGACTCTCAAGAGTCTTCTCCAACACCACAGTTCAAAAGCATCAATTCTTCGGTGATCAGCTTTCTTCACAGTCCAACTCTCACATCCATACATGACCATGGAAAAACCATAGCCTTGACTAGATGGACCTGTGTTGGCAAAGTAATGTCTCTGCTTTTTAATATACTATCTAGGTTGGTCATAACTTTCCTTCCAAGGAGTAAGCGTCTTTTAATTTCCTGGCTGCAGTCAGCATCTGCAGTGATTTTGGAGCCCAAAAAAATAAAGCCTGACACTGTTTCCACTGTTTTTCCATCTATTTCCCATGAAGTGATGGGACCAGATGCCATGATCTTTGTTTTCTGAATGTTGAGCTTCAAGCCAACCTCTTCACTCTCCTCTTTCACTTTCATCAAGAGGCTTTTAGTTCCTCTTCACTTTCTGCCATAAGGGTAGTGTCATCTGCATATCTGAGGTTATTGATATTTCTCCCAGCAATCTTGATTCCAGCTTGTGCTTCTTCCAGCCCAGTGTTCCTCATGATGTACTCTGCATATAAGTTAAATAAGCAAGGTGACAATATACAGCCTTGACGTACACCTTTTCCTATTTGGAACCAGTCTGTTGTTCCATGTCCAGTTCTGACTGTTGCTTCCTGACCTGCATACAGGTTTCTCAAGAGGCAGGTCAGGTGGTCTGGTATTCCCATCTCTTTCAGAATTTTCCACAGTTTATTGTGATCCACACAGTCAAAGGCTTTGGCATAGTCAATGAAGCAGAAACCCTTCCTAGCCTTCCCCTTTTTTCTAATCCCCCGGTCCTGGACACAGAAATCTGGTTGAAGGGCCTCAGCCTGAGCTGAGGATTGGAGACTGATCATCTCCTCTTGGCAGAGAACTCACCAATGCTGGTTCTGTTCTGATCTGGTTTCTGGTAGGGCTGAGTTCCAGTCCTCCCTTCTCTGGAGGTCCAGGGTAAAGTCCCACAACACCTGGGTATCTGCAGGTGGCAGGAGATGACTGGAAGACCACCCCTCTTACCCCCCTCTCCCGCCTCCTCCCCCTTCTTCTTTCAACCTGGCTTCCTTTCCTCCCTTTGAAATGTTTGAAGACCTGAGATATTTTCATTTACTCTGTTAGTACTTGGATCTGAAGTTCTGTGTCTCTATAGGAGGTTTTCTGAGAGACTGTATTCTTGTATATAAGGGAGTGTCTGATGAAGACTGCCAGGTCTATATGTGTGTTTTAACTCTGTGTTCTGTGTTGTGATTTTTGATGGCCATTTTGCTTTGTCTGCCTACCATTTGGTTTAGATCTGCCGCCATTTTGTTAGAACTTGATTTTCTTTCCCTGTGCCTTGAGACCAGGGCTCTCAGGAACACTTTTCTAGACTATCTCTAACTCCTGACTCTGAGGAAAAATGGGAAAAAAACTTTAAAAATTTTATTTACTCCAACTGTTTTTTTTAAACTAGTAAATTTTATATTGTAATATCTAATTCATGACTAAGCTTAAAAAATGAAGCTAGGTCTTGCATTGTATCTGTCTAAATATGTCTCGGTATGTTTTTGTCTCTAGATAATATTTTGAGATTAACTTGTAAATGAGCTCTATTTAATTGTCTTAAAAAAAGGTAAGCACTTACAAATCAAATAATTCTAAATTAAACAATAAATTCCAGTGTGAACTGGTAAATATTCAGTATTAAATACTGATATTAATGTTTGTTTGTTTGTTGACCTCTCTAATATAGACATGTCTTAAAATAATTAACATTAAATAAAATATTTTCATTGTACCTAGGTTTAATATAAGTTAAATATTATCATATCTGTTACAAGTTTGCCAACAAGAAAATTACCTCAAGTAAAAAAACTTCTAAAAAAATGTAAATGACATATGAGCTTTTAGATCAGCTCTATTAAGAATAAGTATGCTTTAGAAATATCTGTCAAAAATAGTCTCTCCAGATTGGGGTAACTTGAATTTCTAAGGGTTGTGCTAAAGGAAATGGCAACCCACTCCAGAGTTCTTGCCTGGAGAATCCCAGGGATGGGGGAGCCTGGTGGGCTGCCGTCTATGGGGTCGCACAGAGTCGAACACGACTGGAGCGACTTAGCAGCAGCAGCAGTAGCAGTAGCAGCAGTGCTAAACTAAGTGTTGGAAGTCTATTAAATAGTTAGGTCATTTCCAAATAAAATAAGATTTTGAAACATTTACTACTAAACACTGATTTCCTTTTACAGAAAAACTAAAGTGATTTGAGACTATAAATAAATAATGTTTGGTACCATGCTAAAATGTTTTAAGAAAGCAGGGTTTTAGAAATTATCACTGGTATTTATGCTCACCAATATATAAAATGCTAATATAAAAGTTCTTGGTTGCTAAAAAAAAAAAGTAGAAAGTGTGTTTTCAGTAAAAAAAAAAAAAAAGGATATGAAAAAATACTAAAAAGAGTTATACATGATCAGGATTTTCTAAAATTGGATTACAATTAGTTAGATAAATGGATTTTGTTAGGAATGACACAGCCATAGGAAAACTGGTTAGAGCCAACTAGGCCCAAGATGGTGGAGTTGATTTTCACTAGACTTTGAGCCCATTGTGACATATCAACAAGCTAAATGATACACCCATCAACATTGACTAAATCTGACCAAATGTTCTAAACCCTTTTAATTGATTTTTTTGACAAAACTTCCTAAATCAAATTATTTTAAAGTTCCTTTGACCTCTAGCTAACTTCGGGGAGCTTCAGAGGGCCCCTGAAACATCCCAAAGAGAGATATTAAACTGTGTCTATTTGATTGGTTAAATTACATGAAAAAGATTATATCAAGTGAGTAATAAATCTGCTCATATTATATGGCAAAATTACTAATACAGATATCCTAAAAATTATATGGAATTCTTAACATTTTTATATGTCCTGGTATTCTAATGGAAAACCTGATGACTTCACAAAAGTTAACAAAAAGACTGAATGAACCAGCGAATATGGTTATAACTTTTATGGTTTCTATCTGAAACCAGATTTACGGGTTTAAATCTTATGTTTTCCAGGAGTAGAGAAAACCTCACTCTCAAACTAATTATGACAATACTTTGGTAAAATTATATGTTATAAACAAAACAATTATATTTTCTCTCTATCTGACTCTTCCAGAAATTGGAAACTCTTAGGTTTCCAATAAGTTTATCAAATGAGTTAAAAAAGGTTATCTCACTAACAGGTACAAACATCTCAAGAATTTTTGAGACCTTAAAAAGGAAAAAATTCACCTAGATTTGTTAGGCAAAATCTGTGATAAGCCTCTGGTGTGAGTTTCCCAGCCCTGTTTTATTTTAAAAGTTCAGTCTGATACTCTATAAATGTTTCAGCAAAATAAAAAGTCTATGATCAATTATGGTTATATAAATCATCAGACCAAACTTAGTGGGAACAGACCTATTTAACAAACAATCTAGCCTTAATTTGGTTATATTTGATAAAAATGAGGGTAATTTTAGGGGAAAAAAGATGTTTCAATAAATGTTAAATCCCAGTTTGTTAATGGAGGTCTGCATCTAGTAAGACTCATTTCTTAGATAGTTCTTTGCTGTTATGTGATATTAATGTATATTTTAATTAAATTATTAAAGAACACCCTAAGTTTGTTTCTAACGCTAACCTCTGTAACCTATCTTTGGATGAAGATCAGATGCCTCATGACCTGCAACCAGGACTGGGAAAAGACATAATTTAAGGGATTGTCTTCAACCTGGATGGAAGGACTTTTTTATCAGGTACTCTTAACTAGCTCATGCATAATGAAACTGAAGGGAAATTAACTCTTAGGTAATTCCCACTTCCAAAGGCCCCTACACTGGATTGGTCTGTAGAGAAGACAGCTAACTTGATTTCACCTTAAAGTGATGCTCAAACAGAGGAAAAACTACACTACACCAAAATGAGAAGATGATGACATCAGAGGTAGACAGCTTGCCCAAGATGCTGGACCTGATTCATATGATCATTTAGAATGTTTTCTTGACTTCTTAGACCTTTACATATAAATCAAATACTTTTCTATCATAGGCCTGATCCTATACTAGTTTTAGAAATCAATCCAATTGTAGGGTTTGTGGCCAATTGCCTGTGTCTAGTTCTGGGTTACCTTGGTGAATTTCTCTACTACAAGGGTCTAACTGGTTGGCCCTGAAAAATTTACTTAAAAAAATATTATAGTCATATTCAAGTCACTATTGAGGATTCCCTCATCGGGCAAATTAATAATGCCTGCTCTGACTCCGGCCATAAATTTGAGCTTTTTTCTATTACTCAAACTCAATCAGAGCAACAAACAGAGTTTCGACAAAGGAGGAAAAAATCTCCCGCAATTATGGGACAGATTTATATAGATAACACCAGGCTATGGTAATTTACATTTAAAGTCTCCTCTGTGTTGAAAACAATTAAATCATACTAAAGATGATCAGTCTAGTAACACTAAAAAACTGAGCTATATGCCTTATGCTGCTGCTGCTGCTGCTAAGTCGCTTCAGTCTTGTCCGACTCAGTGCAACCCCATAGACAGCAGCCCACCAGGCTCCCCCATCCCTTGGATTCTCCAGGCAAGAACACTGGAGTGGGTTGCCATTTCCTTCTCCAAAGCATGAAAGTGAAAAGTAAAAGTGAAGTCACTCAGTCATGTCTGACTCTTAGCAACCCCATGGACTGCAGCCTACCAGGCTCCTCCACCCATGGGATTTTCCAGGCAAGAGTACTGAGTGGGTTGCCATTGCCTTCTCCCATATGCCTTATAGACGGTGCCAATATATAATTTCCCTGAAAGATAAAGATTCTACAGAGTAGACCAAGTCAGATGACCTGGGATATACTGGGCTACATCTAATGAAAGCTCTTAAGTATTAGTTGTGATTTTACTAATACTGCTGGCTATGTTATTTGTATTTCACCTGTTTTACAAAATTGCTGTTTCTTACACTGCTAAATGTGATTGAGGCCTCTGATAAAATAATATATAGTTCCATATGAGATCAATGACGGTAACAGTGTAACTCTAGATATGGAAAGAAGAGGGAATGTTTTCCTGGACCAAGAGGCTAGTAAGACAGGTGATCTAGAAAATTTTGGATACTGTTTTATGGACTAGTCCAGTAACAACACGTTGAGTGGCCTGTCAACAAAATCTTTGCCAAACCTGAGAATGGACAGTCTCAGCACCATGGGATAAAATGGTCACGAACTGCCCCCCTCAGAATCATGGTCAAGTTTATTAGCAAAAAAGGGCTATGCCAACTGAAAACTGACACTTGCTATCTACATCCACAAAGATTAAATCATGGTAACTGCAACTGCTGACCTTCAATGCCCCTGAAAGGAGTTTGGGGTGAAAATCAGGATTGAGGCACTCTGTGCTCTGGAAAAAACTGGCAGAACAGGCCTTCAGATAGTTAGATCTTTTTAAGAGAAGATTTTGAGTCCCAATTCTTGCATCTTCTCATACTTAGAAAAACACTGACGTCATTAACAATGAAATCTGCTTTAGCTATTGAGAAAAATTTTACAATTAAAAGTCAAAATATAGTAGCTATGGTTCAGACATCCTGGAAAATAATTAGGTGATGCTATGGGTATACTTTCAGATTAGACCTTGTATTGCCAAACACTTGAGGTTTCTGAGTCATGTCAGGCTTGGATGTCACCATTCTCAAAACAATGTCTGCTAGAAGCTAGTAACTGCAACCTTACTTTTTATAAAACTAGACAACTGGCTACCTGGCTACAAGTCTCCCCAAAGTGCCAAGTCCAGACTGGGTTTCAGGCCTATTCTTCTAAAAAGAAATAATATTTATTTTATCTATTAAAATTCCAGTTATCACTCCTCCAACCACTTCTAATTGGGTCTGTTACAACAAAATGACAGACCAAGAAACTGAGATTTTAATCATACAAGACTCAGATCTAGAACTTGGAACTCAGAAATATTTCCAATTCAGTGTCTATTCTCCAAACTGAGACAGTCCTATGCCCCATTTTGACAGGAAGTTATCACAGTCATAGTTGCCTAGTTCCCTAAATTAAAACTGAACTAAACTCTGAGGCTCTGGAGTACAGATCTGTTCTGTGTTCTCCATTTCTTATCTGTGAGATATAGGCTTCATTCAGCCTCCTTGACCTTCCCTGAGTTCCAAAGGGTGGATTCAAACTATTGCTAATCAGGGAAGGGAGGGGATACAGAAACATAGAAGAAACAATCAAATGGGGGTACAGCCTCCAGACAGGGTCCTGGTTCCTACTCAAAGAAATATGCATAACAATGTCTTTGAGTTCTATGAAACTGGAGCCCCCACCCAGGTGGAGGATGATAACTTCAGACTAAACACAAGATTCCTGAAACACAACTCTGTTGCCTCACCACCAACAATCAGGTAAAAAAAAAAAAAAAAATCACAAATCCTGCAGCGCTCACCCCAAATGTTGCCTCCTGTTTCTGGGGACCAGTGATGACCATCCTGTTAGGGCTCCTGTTTGGCCCCTGTCTATTTCATCTCTGAGAAGAGTCAAAAGTTTCAAACTAAATTGCTGTTATTACAAGGATGAATGCTGGTTTCAGACAAAAAATACCTTGACTTAGATCTGATAGAGAGAGACTTTTGCTCTGCTAGGCACGCCTACGCCCATGCACAACAGAAAGAAGTTACAAAAGAAAGAGACCTCTCCCCCAATTCCCAAAAAGTATCTTGAGTATGAAGTGTCTCAGGGGGGATTTAGGGGAAGTGCACTGATTGAAACCACCCACCCTGGCCAGGCATCATAGTAACCATTTGCATGAGTTGTTTTACGACAGGAGGTCCTGGTAAGGAACATGGAACTAATAAGCCACCACCAACCAGAAGAGTTCGGGAAAGGTCAAAAGGAGACACCACATGTCCAACCACCTCCCAGAATCCTTCTCTCTGGCATCCATCTTGGCTGAACAAGGTGTACACCACCAGGAAGGACTCTGAGTCAGAATGACTGGCTAAAAACAACCCAGAAACTAATACCATCACCATAAAACTGGAGACTGTGAGCCAGTCTGGCAGACCTGTTCTCCTGGGTTCCCTTACCCTCCTGCTCTCCACCCGGGTGCCCTTTCCCAATAAAATCTCTTGCTTTGTCAGCACATGTGTCTCCTCGGACAATTCATTTCCAAGTGTTAGACAAGAGCCCAGTTTCGGGCCCTGGAAGGAGTCCTTCTTCCTGCAACATGTCGGCTATCCCTTTTCCAGCAGATCTTTCCGACCCAGGAATCTAACTGGGGTCTCCTGCATTGCAGGCAGATTCTTCACCAGCTGAGCTACCAGGGAAGCCCTAAATGACCAGAAAGATTCTGAGGACACAAGGCGTACAGGATGTGGCATGTGTGCCTGCTAAGTCGCTCAGTTGTGTCCTGACTTTGCGACCCCATACACTGTAGCCCGCCAGGGTCCTCTGTCTATCAGATTCTCTAGGTATGAATACTGGAGTGGGTTGCCATGCCTTCCTCCAGGGGATTTTCCCGAACCCAGGAATCAAACCCACACTTCTTACATCTCCTGCCTTGACAGGCAGGTTCCTTACCACTAGCACCATGTGGGATGTGGACTCTGGAATTAAAGGTTAGTAAATTTTTCTGTAAAGAACTGAAAGGTTGTTGCTGAACCACGAAAAGACGCTGGGATTCTTGGCCTCCGGAGGAGAAGAATTCAATCCAGGGCCAGAGATGAGGCTTGATCACTCAGAGCTTTGGTGCAATAAAGCTTTATTAAAGTATAAAGGAGATGGAGAAAGCTTCTGACATAGGCATCAGAAGGGGGCAGAAAGAATACCCCCCTGCTAGTATTTAGCTGGATGTTATATAGTTACTAGAGGTCTCTTACGAGAAGGCAATGGCAACCCACTCCAGTACTCTTGCCTAGAAAATCCCATGGACAGAGAAGCCTGATGGGCTGAAGTCCATGGGGTCGCTAAGAGTCGGACACGACTGAGCAACTTCACTCTTACTTTTCACTTTCCTGCATTGGAGAAGGAAATGGCAACCCACTCCAGTGTTCTTGCTTGGAGAATCCCAGGGACGGGGAAGCTTCGTGGGCTGCCATCTATGGGGTCCACAGAGTTGGACATGACTGAAGTGACTTAGCAGCAGCAGCAGAGGTCTCTTAATGAAAGAAAGGAATGTCTTAAAACTGAGAATGGCCATAAAACGATTGACTTGAATCTTGTAGAAAGGGAGACTACCATACAAATAGTTTGGTTTACACAGATTAGTGGAACAATGTCTAAGTAAAACATACTGGTTTGTCAAGTAAGTTCTGAGCCATTAGGTGGAACTGACTTGAAGACAGAGTCTGGGGTAAATGCATAGTATATTAACATAGCTTAAGACAAACATTTCCATAAGAAAAATGCATTGGTTAACTCAAGATTTGAGAAAAGTTCACTTCAGGTGGAACTAGGTGTCATTATGGCAACACAGTATTTTAAGAGAAACCTCTTTTTAAATTTGTATAGAGAAGGGAAAAAAAAAATATATATATATATATATATATCACTAGTTTGTTTCCTCCTGCCACTTAAGAGAGAGATAAAAAATGTCTGACACTTGCAGCCTATTTTCTCCGTTTGGAGACCCCTGGCCTTCCTGCCTGTTACCCTCTCAGAACCAGATAGTAAACATGTTAGACTTTGTGAGCCAAAAGACAAAATCAAGGCTATTATGTGGAAGCTAACATAACAAGAGAGAAAACAAATTTCCACAAAATGTTTTCACAAATTCTAAACTTCATTTATGAACATTGAAATATGAATTTTATGTAATTTTCATGCCATGAAATATTGTCCTCCTTTTGATATGCTTCAGTGACAGAAAAATGTTAAAAAACCAGTCTTAGTTCACAGGCCATACAAAAAAATAGGCTACAAGCTGGATTTGGCTTACAGGGTCATGGTTTGCTGACCTCTGTTCAAGACTCAGACCGTTATATAGTACTGACTCTCAGTTTACACAATTATGTGACTCGAAAAAAATGATGGCAAATCTTATACAAGAACCGGTACCACATAAATCCCCTAATTGGAAAAAAATGTCTGCCCTTCAAAGAGATGTCTCTGTACATATCCCCAATATTCTTGGTGGTGCTTTAGTCACTAAGTTGTGTCCAACTCTTTGTAGCCTGCCAGGCTCCTCTGTCCATGGGATTCTTCAGGCAAGAATACTGGAGTGGGTTGCCATTTTGGTCTCCAAGGGATGATAATATTCTTAAAGGCCTCCAAAACAGAAGACTGTTTTTACTGAAGACTGTTACTGAAATCAAACCTTCTCCTTCCTTGCCATTTCCCCATTCATGTCTTTGAAGAAAATCTAAAGTATCTAATGTGTAATTCTGTCTAAGCATTGGTCTCTTCCTTAACAAATCACCATGCAACGGAGGACTCTTTCTGTGTCATAAATCTACTCAGCAAAAAGAGCATATGGGCAAGGTGCTGGTGAGTAGTTATACAAAAATTAACTGTAGGAAGGGCATTTGATGAGGAACTGGGAAAGAAGGGGATACATCCTCATGGTATTAATAACTATCATTAAGAAGAGAAGGCCTGGAGACCAGGTAAATGGATTAGTCACTATTTGGCAGGGCATCTAATTCATTCCATGAAACCAAAAGCTCAAAAATGACCTCTAGCTTGGCTTTGAGATGTGTGACTGCAACACTTTTTTCCTTTGATGGCTCTTCTTTTAGAATACAGCAAAACTTGGAGGAGAAAGGGAATCATGACATACCAGGCCTTTCATACCAAGACAGGTTAAATGCGAACACAATCTTCATTGGTAGCAAGCATCCATCATCCATGTTCAGTATACCCAATGGAAGGATGAGAAAGACTGGAATACTGTTGACCCTTCCCCATATCATAAAGAAAAATCAGTTGACTGTAGCCTAGGACCAGAATCTGTTTCTATGTTCACCGAAGTTTCCTGTTGACAAAACTATGAAAATACTGTATGTCTGCAATATGCAGCTTGCCACCACAGAGCTTCTAAGAGGAATCTTTGGAAGCAGAAATCTTACTCCTGATGCCTTAATATCATGGTTTCCCAGCACCCTGCTTTAGGGATAATTCCAGCTGTAAAATCGCCCTAATAAACACAGAAATGTGCTTCTTTTTAGTTGCAACCTTCATTCTACCTCTCAATATACTGAAGGCCCAGAATGCTATTTTTGTGCAGCTAGCATTCCAGTGTAATGTGGCTCTAAAAAGTGAAAAAACAGAGGCAATGAAAGAAAACCCAGAATTCCAACAAATTCCAAGAAACCATGGAATTGACAATTAGTGCCAGAACAGGCTACACTTAATGCCCTGAATGCCTGTGTATCAAGCTGTTAAGCTAGACAATAGAATCAGGGTACACTGATGAAGGCAACAGGGGCCATGCTTTAAAACTGAGGGTCTCTGGTTAACAAGGGCCTCAGAATCTTAACAGGAACAGTCACACAGGGATCTTGTCCGCGGATTCCTCAATATTGCTGCTGCTGCTGCTGCTAAGTCACTTCAGTCGTGTCCAACTCTGTGCGACCCCATAGACGGCAGCCCACCAGGCTCCCTGTCCCTGGGATTCTCCAGGCAAGAACACTGGAGTGGGTTGCCATTTCCTTCTTCTCAACACTAGAACTACAATAATGAACCTCTACCGTACTAAAAGTGAAAAAGCCACATTAGGCCAGTTTTTGTTTTGTTTTTTAAATAAAGGTGATGGTAGCTTAATGTTTGTTTATATGGCTGCACAGGTTCTTATTCGTAGCATGTAGGAACTACTTTTCTGACCCGGGATCAAGCGCCACCCCCTGCATTGGGAGCCTGGAAATCTTAGCCACTGGGCCACCGGGGAAGTCCTCAGCCAGGAGTGATCAGACTCTGCTGCTGCTGCTGCTAAGTCACTTCAGTCGTGTCCGACTCTGTGTGACCCCATAGATGGAAGCCCACCAGGCTCCCCCGTCCCTGGTATTCTCCAGGCAAGAACACTGGAGTGGGTTGCCATTTCCTTCTCCAATGTGTGAAAGTGAAAAGTGAGAGTGAAGTCGCTCAGTCGTGTCCGACCCTTAGCGACCCCACAGACTGCAGCCTACCAGGCTCCTCCATCCATGGGATTTTCTAGGCAAGAGTACTGGAGTGGCTTGCCATTGCTCTAGCCTGTTACAATAGTGCTGTCAAATGGTTACTTAGTCACAGTATATAACGCCTCACAGTCGCTGCCGACCAGGGTTATTAATAAGGCCCCGCCCATATTCACAGTCTTAGGCGCTTAACCCGGACGGGTCAGAGCCTCCGCATGATGCACACAGCCTGGTCCCGTCCCTCACACACTCGCTCTCGCTCTTTCTCATAGCACTTATAACCACATCTTACGCTGACGCAGTCACACAGTCACACCCACAATCACCTTCCTCAGCAGGTGACTTGCAAAGCCTAAGGCTCCCGCCTCTACCTACCACATCCGTGCCTGGGAAACCAGAACTCTAGCAGTGAGCTCCTCCTGCATCCACACCCGAGTCACCTCCACTCACCACTAGCCAAACTATGACTACAAGGCTAGGGGAAAATGAACCAGAGGCCGAAGTGCATTAGTGCCCTCAGGGCCTGTGAGAAACGTAGTCCAACCCGGAGAAGCGGACCCTGGCAGAAACAACCCAAGCGCCAGCAGCTCGGACCTCGCCGCTGCTAACCCGCCGCCGCGTGGACTCCTGGGAGCGCCAGCCAGTGCGGGAGTGCGCAGGCGCAGACGACTGAGCCTTGGCTGGGGTGAGGTTGGTAGGTCCTAGGGGCCCAGAGGAGGGGGTGCGAATTGGGAGTTTCTGCCGCGGAGAGCAGACTAGGGAAGCGGTACCTGATGTGGAGCCTAGGGGGGAAACCGGGAGCCCACGCCGGGCCTGTAATTATGAGGACGGAACCGGAACCGGGCCCTTGGTAAACCGGACACTCAGATCTGTGAGAGCGCGGCCTCGGGCGTAGCCTGTGGGCGTGACCCTGAAGGTGACAATCTTGTATGACTTGGAGCGAGTTTTGCGAAGGGAGATTTTTTGTCTCTTTTGACCCCGAGGGAGTTCCATCGCGAGGAGCAGGGCCTCACACAGCGGGTGTGTGTGTACCAAATGGAGGCGGCCGCCTGTACCCAACCTGCAGCGTTTTGGATGCGTGCTGCTGTTCTGTGCAGTGTTGCGGCTGACTGTGTGTAAAACTGAGAGTCTCGTTGCTGCGTGTGGATTCCTCTGCATGTGTCTCTCTTCCGAATAGGTGTGAGTCCTGTTTGAGACCGCAGGTGACCATGGAGAAGCGAAATGATTTGTGGTTTGCCTGGAATTATTAATGTGCTGTCAGAGATTGTGAATGATACGCGGGTGCCTGTGCTATGGTACTTTTCTTTAGTGATAGAATTTAACTCTGTGTTTGTTTGTAACCTACTGTACTGTTTTGTGATAGTTTTTTTGATTGAGAAACTCTATCTGACCACTAGTTAGATAGGTAAAGATTTGATTATCTGAATAGAGATCATTAAGCCTGCCTCCAAAATTGTAACTCAGTAGCAACTTAGCAAATAAAATAGAGGTATAAGTACTGGAAAGGAAGAAGTAAGATTTCATAATTCCCAGATGGTAAGGTTCAACAGGGAAGCATTCCTTATTCGTTCAGTCGTGTCTTGACTCCATAGAGTGTAGCCCTTCAGGCTTCTCTGTCCGTGGGATTTTCCTGGCAAGAATACTGGAGGAGGGTAGCCATTCCTGGCTCTAGAGGATCTTCCCAACCCAGGGATCGAACCGAGGCCTCCTGCATTGCAGGCGGATTCTTTACCGTCTGAGCCACCAGGGAAACCCATACTAACTAAAACCAATGTGTTAAAATGATTAGTGTTCTATAGGTAGCATGCAGAAAAAAAAAAAACCATTTTTTTTTACCCATAACTAGCACTTTCAGGGAGCTTCCCAGGTGGCACAGTGGTAAAGAATCTGCCTGCCAAGAGACGCAAGAGATGGGGGTTCCATCCCTGCGCTGGGAAGATCCTCTGAAGAAGGAAATGGCAACCCACTCCAGTATTTTTGCCAGGAAAATTCCATGGACAGAGGAACCTGGCAGGCTACAGTCCATGGAGTCACAAAGAGTTGCACACTACTGAGCACACACTAGCAGCACTTTCAACAGTGATATATGAATAAGGTTTCCTGCTTCTGGATGAAATCTATGGCAGGTCAATAGCTTCTTCAGGCATTCCATGATATAAAAGTATTAGGTATACTTTTAATTGTAAGACCAATCTCATTTTAGTAATTAAAATATTATTTTGCTAATTAAAACATTCACTGTAGCAATCAATACATCAGCCTTCATTTAGCAAAATATTCTCTCTGCCTGGAAACCTACAAAGTGGAAAGATCAATTTCTATTGCTATACCTGTATTACGAAAAAGTATTGTTCAGTAGATAATACTTAAACTACTATTAATAAGTTACTAATAAATAATGGTTAATTTTCAATAATTATGCTAATTCGAATATACAGGTGAATCAATAAAGAGATGAAGTAGAGAAATTAAATAGAAAATCCAGATATTCTCAAGTATGTAAGAATATGTAATAATGATAGAGATGGCATTTCACATCAACTGAGAAAATATGGACTGTTTAGTACATAGTATTGGTAAAGAATACATACAGGGAAGAAATCTTCACAAGGCAAAAACATTTTAATAGTCACATGAGCAGCTAAAAATTATTTTCAACTTAAAATAGGTAAAAGGTTAATTTATTAAATTGAAAAAGGAGATAGTGTCAACCAACTAGAAAATAAACACCACCATGAGGAAAATAAATATACTTATAAGATGTCTTCACAGAAAATAAAGTAGCTTATTCTCATATAAGAAATATGTAAATTAGAGCCATATATATACATATATATCCTGGAAAAGGAAATGACAACCTACTCCAGTAGTCTTGTTTGGAAAATTCCATGGACTGAGTACCCTGGTAGGCTACAGTCCATGGAGTCAAAACGAGTCAGACACGACTGAGCGACTTCACTTTCACTTTCATACATATATATATCTGATAGGCAGAGATTAAAATTATTTTCAACTGCATTCATTAGGGTTTGGGGAAGTGTTCTCATGCACTGCTAATGACAATGTAAACTGTTAGGAAATCCATGAAGAACGATTTGGAAATATGTGATAAATTTGTCTTCCATGGGAGACATTAGGTGGAGCTGCAGAGGGAAAAACACAATATTCCCTCTCTCCACGCTACAACAGATTCCCCAGAATCTCTTCTCCTTCACCAGGAGATTAAGTTTCTGGCATTGATAAGGGCACAGGATTGGTCCATTTCCCTACTAATCTCTGTCCTGGATTTGTGTGGGGTACACAGAGTGAGCAAGTGCCAAAACTGAAAATAGATGCCGATTTAACTGAGTTATTCTGAGAGATCTAAGTCAAATCTGGTTTCACATGGCTCCTTGTATCTTCCCATCTCTGCCTTCTCAGGACTCTTTTTCCAAAGAAGAGCACAAAAGAGAAGGCTCATCTGCAAACATCAAAGCCATGCTTCAGGTGAGATGATGTTTCCTCTCTTTCTGAAATAACTTGTTTTTAGGTTATGTGAACATTTGCTTCCCTATTCTTAAATTTTCTGGATATTGGGATTTACTTCCATCAAACTGGTTTCCAGTAGGGCAAGCAAGTGGCCTACGTACAAAATTTAAGAGGGACTCTCAGGGCTGTCCAGCCCTAAATTTTGTGCCCATGTGTCTTACCTGCCTCACCCTAGTTACTGCCCTATTCCCAGTTCCTCTCATTCCAACAGGATAGACTTCAGCCTTCCCCAAATGCACTTTCTAGTTGTAGCCCATGTTCACATACTGATTGGATGTGTCATTCATCATCTCCTTTCATAGTCTTCTCACTAAAGTACTGCTGGAACAGAAATGTATTATCTTGATTTAAATGGGAATATATTACTTGAATGAATCTATCTTGTGTAGACACTGATTTGAGATCTAGATTTGTAAGGAATCAAGGAGCAGACATGCAAAACGTTGATAATCTCCACTGACCTAGGTTTTGCAATGGTATGCTGGGAGGTAAAATTAATAGATCACATTATTATTTTGTGACTAGATTTCCTGTTTTGTGAGATTTTTAAGATAGAGATCTGCCTGCAAGCTTATACAGAAAACTGAAATTTCACATTCCTCTCTGATCTTTCTGTTTTATCCATGTTTGTCAGCAATTCCTACAAACTGTGGCCCACCAGTGAAAAACCTCTCTGTACTTCATTGCTGTTATAGATGTATTCTTATCTTTTTACTTTCTTCTAATTTTTATATTTGAGTGCAGGAGAAGAAGATGCATGTGTTCATTCACTTTTGAGATAATAGTCTACTCTTGAACCAAAGGTGGTACTTTCTCCTCTTCCCATATTTTTCTTTGAAAAAATTCCTCTTTATCTACCAATCTTTGGACTGCAAGGAGATCCAACCAGTCCATTCTAAAGGAGATCAATCCTGGGTGTTCATTGGAAGGACTAATGCTAAAGCTGAAACTCCAATACTTTGGCCACCTCATGCGACGAGTCTCACTGGAAAAGACTCTGATGCTGGGAAGGATTGGGGGCGGGAGGAGAAGGGGACGACAGAGAATGAGATGGCTGGATGGCATCACCGACTCGATGGACATGAGTTTGAGTGAACTCCGGGAGTTGGTGATGGACAGGGAGGCCTGGTGTGCTGTGATTCATGGGGTCGCAAAGAGTCGGACATGACTGAGCGACTGAACTGAACTGAACTGAACCAATCTTTAAAATGCCATTCTGGATTTTCCCCAGATGCCAATTGGTTCTCTTCTCCTCTGTGTCTCTTTTTGTGTATATACAATCACATTCACTCCAAAGGTTATACTGATGTGATTCTAGTGACCCTCAGATACTGCTCTCCATCCAGAGTATCAGAACCATGT
Organism: Moschus berezovskii; assembly: GCF_049115385.1. Classification (NCBI taxonomy): domain Eukaryota; kingdom Metazoa; phylum Chordata; class Mammalia; order Artiodactyla; family Moschidae; genus Moschus; species Moschus berezovskii. The sequence continues at coordinate 16,521,087 of NC_142481.1, forward strand.
ATCCAGCCTCCAACAGCTATCACTGCCTATATGTTCCATAGACATTTTGAGTACACAACCTGGGTTTACCTCATTACCACCTCTGGTCCAGTTTATTGTTTCTTCTGCTTCCCATTTCCTTTTTCTAGTCTCAGCACCTATCCACTTGCTATGCAGATGACCTAAGAGCTATACCTCTCTTTTTTTCTACTCTACAAGTAATTGATGACCAATTCTATTGAAACTTACCATGGAACAAACAATTGTCCCCTGTCTAGACCACTTTAATCTCAGACAGACCTCCAACAGTGGGTACTTGTCTTTCCCACCTAACACACTTCAAACCTTCTCTAGTGTTCAAGAATATTGCCTCTAAAGTACAAGTTTTTTCACATGTGTGCTGACTTAACATTTCTTCGTTTTTAATTCTCCATAAAGCAGTAGATACAAAATAGGGCATGTGTTACAAAAGACATGTGTACAAAATGTACAAGACAGTATACTGAAAAGAAGGAAGATACTAGTAGTTTACATTCAAGAACATTAATTGTTAACAATGTGAATTGCTATTAATGCCAACTAAGTTGGGAATGTACTTAGAGCATTTATAAGACTACTGCTCTGCAGAAAAAAAAAATCCAGTATTATTACATAAATACGCCCACTACTTCCCTCCATACACTTTTTTCTTCTTAAGCCCAAAGATTCTTTTTCCTAACATACTGTACTTTTTGATATTTCCTGAATTTACTAACTGGTTTTACTCTCCAAATGAATTTTAAAAGCCCATCGACAGGCAGTGCTACAAAATAAATGCATTGTGAGTACAAAATTTTTATGTCTTCAGTGAAATCTTAGACTCTAGAATCTTAGACTACTCTATTGTATTTTACCTTGTACATATTTCTGTCATCACATCTACTGAGTATAAATATTTACGCATATGCCTCTCTTTTAGCCTGTAACTTCTTATGAGCAAGGTCAAGGTTTTATTTGTTTCACTGCACCAAGCAATCAGTCACATTCAAGGCAAAGAGCATGATCTCATATATTTTTAGCATGAGATAACAGGTAAATGCAATTGAATGTATTTCCAGAGAGAATTTTCTACAGTACAAAATACAAGAAAACCAGGTCTGACCACTGAACATGGTCTCCAGTGTCTAGTTCTCACTAGTTCCAATTACTTTAGGATGAACTGGAGTATGCCCTTACAGGGATCAGTTTCATTCAAGGATGTGACTGTGGACTTCACCCAGGAGGAGTGGCAGCAACTGGACCCTGCTCAGAAGGCCCTCTACAGAGATGTCATGTTGGAAAACTATTGTCACCTCATCTCTGTGGGTAAGGAAAATTCCTTACATGTTTCAGTGTCATGAATCTCCTTTCAAGAATTTCTGAAACATGTGGAACTTTGAATTTCAAAGATCTGAGATGATAAATAATCTCTTTTTGTTAATAGAAAGTCCTCACTTGCCTAGTGCAAGGTATTAACTTTGGTAGGACATTAATAGCCTTGTCTAATAGCCACCTTGAAGCTGTATCTTTCTCTTCCTTCAATAGTTTTAAAGCCCAACAACTTCTTAGACCAAGTCTTATTTTTTATTATCAGGATTTCACATGACTAAGCCTGATATGATCCGCAAATTGGAACAAGGAAAAGAACTATGGACAACAGAGAAAATTTTTCAAAGTCAGAGTTACCTAGGTGAGTCTGTATAATGTCCAGTGAACTCAGGTAGTTGATATCCTTGAGTATTTTTGGAGATCTGTATTTTTTAATTGAGGTAAAATGTACATAAAATTTACCAACTTAACCATTTTTAAACATATAGCTCCATGGCATTAAGTACTTTTACATAGTTATGCAACTATCACCATTACCCATCTCCAGAACCCTTCATTTGTCAGAAGTAAAACTGTACCCATTAAACAATAACTCCCTATTACCCCACCTCCACTAGCCCCCGATAATCAATATTTTACTTTCTGTCTCTATGAATTTGACTGTGGTAGATACCTCATATAAGTGAAATTATATATTTGTTCTTTTTGTGACTAGTTTATGTCACTTAACATAATGTCCTCAAGTTTCATCCATGAAACTTGTATCAGACTTTTCTTCCTTTTGAAGGCTGAGTAATATTCAATTATAGATACATGTGACATTTTGTTTATCCATTCATCTCTCAGTGAACATTTGGGTTGCTTCCACTTTTTGGCTACTGTGATTAATGCTACTATGAATATGGGTGTACAAATATCTGTTTGAGTCATTGCTTTCAGTTCTTTTGGGTATATACCCAAAAATAGAATTGCTGGATCATTTGGTAATTTATTTGGCAGTTTGGAGGAACTGCCATACTGTTTTCCATAGTGACTACACCATTTTACATTCTCATCAACAAGGCACAAGGGTTCCAATTTCTCTGCGTCCTTATCAACAACTTTTTTTTTTTTTTCCTATTAGTAGCCATCTTATTTAGGAATGTATTTTTAAAGGCCTGAGATCTCTGACTTCTATGCCTCTAAAATCTAAATTTTTTTAATATTAATCTCTATATAAATCCTTTCCTTGTGTGACTTATGCTTATAAGCTATTGGCTGCTATTATTTTACTGAGAATCCACTCCATTCTTTGTAGATATAATGTCCATAGAGATCTTCAGTGTAAAGTTCTTTGCATTCTGACAGAAGTGGAATCCCATGTGTCTCACTATAATCAAGATAGAGGGCACTCCTACTAACATGTTAAGTTCCATCAGGCCTCTTGCAAGGCAGTCCCTCCCCAGGATAATCACAACTGGGATTTCTACCAACACAGATTAGTTCTGTCTATTCTGGACTTTTTTCATGTATACTTTTTTAAAAAAATATTTACTTTATTGAAATGTAGTTGACTTACAATGTTTCTTCCCTGGGTTGGGAAGATCCCTACGGCTACCCACTCCAGTATTCTGGCCTAAGAGAATTCCATGGACTGTATAGTCCATGGGGTCGCAAACAGCCAGACAAGTTTGAAAGACTTTCACGTTCACTTTTAGAATGTTTCAAGTGCAGAGCAAGGTGATTCAGTTATACAAATACACATATATTATTTTTGAAGTTATTTTCCATCATAGATTATTACAAGATACTGCCTGTAGTTCCCTATGCTATACAGAGACCTTTGTTGCCTGGTGGCTCAGAGATTAAAGCGTCTGCCTGCAATGCAGGAGAACCTGGGTTTGATCCCTGGGTTGGGAAGATCCCCTGGAGAAGGAAATGGCAACCCATTCCAGTATTCTTGCCTGGAGAATCCTGTGGACAGAGGAGCCTGGTGGGCTACAGTCCATGGGGTCACAAAGAGTCGGACTTCACTTTCACTTTTCATTTTTAAATTAGAAACCTAGCATTCTATTCATACTAAGTCAAACAAGTGGAATCAAAATGTCATAATTTTTTTAGTTAGGCAAAAATTCATAAGTTTTCTAAAATATATGTATTATACGTATATATATGTATACAAAAGCTTTTCTACTATACTTGATAAAGTCTTAAGAAAAACACCAAAAAAAATGAAGAGATGGAGAAATTAGAGAACATAAATGAAATGGAAGCACTGAATATGAAATAGAAAAAGTGGAACAAACTAGATAAAAGTAAAAGATCATCATATAGTCCAGTTGTTTTTAAATATGACTGCTCATTAGAAACATATCTGGAGCTCTGGACAAACAAAGTAATACCTGAACGTTTGTATTTTTCAAAAAATTTCAAGATAATTCTGATATGCATCTGGATTTTAAAAAGTGAGTACAGGTTTTTCTATTTGATCCTAGTTTTGGTGATACAGAGTTCTATTATTTTTGACCAGTTGTTGACCAATCATGATACAATGGTATTAAGTGAGTAACAGTTACATAATCTCAAAGTAAAAGATGTTTGTCAGTTTCACAATCAATAGCCAGACAAAAAATAAAAGCTAATTACAATTTCAGACCATAATGGGAACATGATTAACTTAACAATCTAAAATAATTACATACAATTTTGGGGGGTCAATCAGAGTGTTGTGGTAAGTGGAAGTGCATACATGCACACGTTTTCATCCACCCAGTCAGTATATGTCTCTTGGTTGGTACATTTAATATATTTACATTTAAGGTAATTATCAATATGTATGATTCTATTACCGTTTTCTCAGTTGTTTTGGGTTTTTCTGAAGGTCTTTTCCTTCTCTTGGGTTTCCTGCCTAAAGAAGTTCCTTTTGCCTTAGTTGTAAAGCTGGTTTGGTGGTGCTGAATTCTCTTAACTTTTGCTTGTCTGGAAAACTTTTGATTTCTCCGTCAAATCTGAAGGAGAGTCTTGCTGGGTAGAGTATTCTTGGTTGTAGGTTCTTCCCTTTCATCACTTTAAATATATCGTGCCATTCCCGTCTGGGATGTAGAGTTTCTGTTGAGAAATCAGCTGATACCCTGATGGGAGTTCCCTTGTATATTATTCGTCTTTTTTCCCTTGTTGCTTTTAATATTTTATCTCTGTCTTTAATTTTTGTCGGTTTGATTACTGTGTGTCTCGGTGTGTTCCTCCTTGCGTTTATCCTTCCTGGGACTCTGTGCTTCCTGGACTTGGTTGACTATTTCCTTTCCCATATTTGGGAAGTTTTCAGCTATTACCTCTTCAAATATTTTCTCAGGTCCTTTCTTTCTCTCTTCTCCTTCTGGGACCCCTATAATGTGAATGTTGGTGCATTTAATGTTCCAGAGGTCTTTTAGGCTGTCTTCATTTCTTTTCATTCTTTTTTTCTGTATTCTGTTCTGTGGCAGTGATTTCCACCATTCTGTCCTCCAGGTCATTTATCTGTTCTTCTGCATCAGTTATTCTGCTATTGATTCTTTCTAGTGTATTATTCATCTCTGTTTGTCTGTTCTTTAGTTCTTCTAGGTCTTTGGTATACATTTCTTACATCTTCTCAATCTTTGCCTCCATTTTTTCCCAAGATCCTGGATCATCATATCATTAATCTGAATTCTTTTTCTGGAAAGTTGCCTATCTCCACTTCATTTAGTTGTTTTTCTGGGAATTTATCTTGTCCCTTCATCTGGGACAAAACTTTCTGCTTTTTCATCATGATTAACTTTCTGTAATTTGGTTTCTATTTTAGCCACTGTGAGACTGTGCTTCTTGCTTCTTCTGTATGCTCCCTGATGGATGAGGCTAAGAAGCTTGTATATGCTTCTTGATGGGAGGGACTTGGATGGAAAAAACTGGTTCTTGCTCTGATGGGCAGTGCCTTCCTCAATAAAGCTTTAATCAAATTATTTGCTGATGAGTAGGGTTGCATCCCTCCCTGGTAGTTGTTTGGCCTGAGGCAAGCCAGCCCTAGGGTCTACTGGCTCTATGATAGGGTTAATGGCAAGTTCCAAAAGGGTTTATGCCCAGTGATGAGCCTCTGCCGACCCATGCCTCCACAGGCGGCCCTCCAACACTAGCAGGTAGTTTTGGTTCAGTCTGCTGTTGGTCACTGCTCCTCTCCTCTGGGTCTCAGTGCATGTGAAATTTTGTTTGTGTCCTCTAAGACAAGTTTCTGTTTCTCTCAGTCCTCTGGAAAGCCTATAATCAAATCTCTCTGACCCTCAAGGTCAGATTCCCTGGGGATTCTCAGTCCCTTTGTTGGATCCCCAGGCTGGGAAGCAACGGGATCCCCTGGAGAAGGAAATGGCAACCCATTCCAGTACTCTTGCCTGGAAAATCCCATGGACGGAGGATCCTGGTAGGCTACAGTCCATGGGGTCACAAAGAGTCGGACACAACTGACTCTTCGGGGTTCAGAACCTTCACAGTAATGTGAGAACTTCTTTGGTATTATTGTTCTCCAGTTTGTGGGTCACCCATCCAGCAGGTATGGGATTTGATTTTATCATGATTGCACACCCCCTACTGTCTTCCTGTGGTTTCTTTGTCTTTGGACATGGTGTATCTTTTTTTAGTGGGTTCCAGTGTCCTCCTGTCAATGGTAGTTCAACAGCTAGTTGCAATTTTGGTGCTCTCGCTGGAGGAAATGAGCACACATCCTTCTAGTTCACCACCTTGGACCAGACCCATGTCTACTTTCTTTCACCCAGCTTAATGTCTGAGGCATTAATACATGTTTCAGTATTTATATTAAAAGTTAGAAAGTTAAGTCGCTCAGTTGTGTCTGACTCTTTGTGACCCCATGGACTGTAGCCTACCAGGATCCTCTGTCCATGGGATTTTCCAGGCAAGAGTACTGGAATGGGTTGCCATTTCCTTCTCCAGAGGATCCTCCCAACCCAGGAATCGAACCGGGTTTCCCGCATTGTAGGCGGACGCTTTACCGTCTGAGCCACCAAGGAAGTAGCTTATTTAAGTTGCAAAATAGTATTCAGTTGTATGGCGATATTAGTTTGTTTTAACATCTCCTATTGATAGACATTTGAAATATTCCAGTTTCGGGCTATTATGTTTTTGTTTGTGTTTGGCCATGCTGTGTGGCATATGGATCTTAATTCCCTGAATCATACCATTTTAAACTTTTACCAGCAATCTATGAGAATTTTGATTGGTCCGACATTGTCCTCTACATTTTGATGTTATCAATATTTTCATTTTGGTCATTCTGAAATATCATTCTGTTAAGAATAGTAGTATATCTTAGCAGTTTCTATTTAGATTTCTTTTATGACTAATGATGTTAAGAACTTTTCCAAGTGCTTTTTGTATCTTCAGACATATCTGTTCAGATGTTTTACTCATCTTTCATTGGGTTATGTATTTTTTCCTTGAGTAGTAGGAGTTCTTTACATATTCTGAATAGAAGTCTTTTATTTGATACAGGTATTGCAAATATTTCCTCTAGAATGTGGCTTGCCTACTCATTTTTATAGTCTTCCAATAGGAGCAAGTTTTTACTTGTAATGAAGTCCAGTTTATAATTTTTTTCTTTTATCATTATTTCTTTGCTCTCTCAAATATTTGCTTCCCCCTAGGTTATGAAGATAATTTCCTGTATTTTCTTCTAAAAATGTTACGTATATTTTGCATTTTTAAAATTAGTTCTGTGACCCATCTCATGTTAAGTTTTATTTATGGTATGAGGTAAGGGTTAAGAGTCTGTTTTCTTCCATTTGTTGCATCACTTATAGAATTAAATTGCTCTGATGATCTTATCAAAAATTGATTGTATTTGTGTCCATTTCTAGAGTATTCTTTCCTTTGATAAAATTTAAGTCCTCTTATTAATAAGACTTAATGATTAATTTGGTTATTGTTTTATATTAAGTCTTGATGTCAGAATTAGTCCTCTTAACTTCCTTCTTTTTAAAAAATTGTTTTGGCTATTCTAAGTCATTTTCATTTTCTTTTTCAATTACATTTTAGAATCAACTTCTTGATTTGTTTAAATAAATGTGCTGGGATTTTTATTGGTGAGAACAAACAGCGATATTGAGTCTTACAGCCTCTCATAATACTATATATCTTAACCTTTTAGTTCAGTTCAGTTTAGTTACCTTCTCTAAGTCCTATAAGCAGTGTTCTGTTATTTTTTCTATCAAGCTCTTACACATATTTTATTAAGTTTATCTCTAAACTTTTAATATTTTTGATGCTATTGTAAATAGTGAGGTTTTTAAAATTTCTTTATCCAGGCTTTTGTTAATATGAATAGCCACAACTGACTTTTAGATATTGACTTTGTATACTTGTATTGATGGCATTAAATTTTACTGTTGTTACTGTTGTCCTTTTTTTGTTTTGGTGTTTTTTTAGATTTTCTACATATAAAGCAGGCCTTCTGGAAATATATTTCACTTCTACATTTGCATACTTTTTTGTTTTCATTTCTTTTTCTTACCCTGCTGTATTGAGTATGACCTATAGTAAAATGCTGAATAGAGGTAGCAAGAGTGGGTATTCTTTGCAGTTCACTAAATTTAGAAGGGAGACATTTAATATTTTATTCTTAAGTGTAATATTAAATTTAGATTTTTCATAAGTGCTCTTTGTTAGATCCTGGGAGTTCTTTTCCTAGTTTTTGGACAATTTTAATTATGAATGAATGTTGATCTTAATAAATGCTTTTTCACTTTCTGTTGATTTATTTCTTTTTTAATCTGTTACTGTATATAATTACATTGATTAATTTGAATTTTAAACCAACCTTAGGCTCCTGGGATGAACCCCAGTTGGACAAGATGCACTATTCATCTTATAGATTGCTGAAATTGGTTTGCTAATATTTTAGAAAGCTTTAGTGCATGATTTTACCAAGGTTTGTAGTTTTGTTGTAATGTCATCGAAAAGTTGTTGTATCCAGAAATGTGTCAGCCATATCAAACTGGGGGTGTTTTATCTTCATCTATTTTCTTATGGAACTTTTGTAAGCTTGACATTGTTGCTTTCTTAATGTCTGAGGAACCATTTTGGCCTGCATTTTTATAATTCAGGACTTCTGCTTCTAGTCCTGAGGAAGTAACAGAGTCTAGACTTATACTCCTACAGGAAAAAACTAGAAAACTGAACAAAACTACTAAACAACAGGCACCACAGGCCTGGATTCCTGAGAGAAGGGAAATAAATGAAATGCACCCTACCTCATTCCAGGCTTTGACATAATGGTAACATCCAGACTGTAGTGCAGAGAGAGGAATCCAAAAAGAACCTGGAAATTTCACTGACTTTAAGGGACCAACATTTGCATTCAAGGAAATTGAGGTGGCTAGAATTTGCAGGACACACTTCCCAAAAAGAGAGAGCTATGCAGAGAAAGAGTTCCCCAAATGTAGAGAAGGTTGCTCATGAGTATTTGGCTAAAGATAAGTCTGCATGTATGTAGGTGAAACCCCATGAAAGCAGGTAAAGACATGTTCTAAGAAAAATACAGTTACCACAGTGTTGTGAGACAAACAATTCTCATAGCCTCTCGCACCAGAAATTATTTTATTTCCCTTCAGCCAGAATGGAGAGAACATGTTAATATATAGGATATTAGGTACACCCTAGAAAGGTCAGACCTAACAAATGTGCCTTGATTATCCATAGATTAGAGACTGCAAGATTTGTCATAAAAGAGCTTAAATAAATGCATCAAAAGGATTAGGACTTCCCTAGTGGCTCAGTGGTAAAGAGTCTACCTGCCAATGCAGGAGACACAGGTTGGATTCCTGATCTAGGAAGATCCCACATTCCATAAAGCAACTAGACCAGAGTGCCACAACTATTGAGCCTGTGCTCTAGAGCTGGGAGCTGCAACTGCTGTAGCTCTCACAGCCTGGAGCCCATGTTCTGCAACAACAGAAGCCACCACAATGAAAAGCCCACATACTTCAACTGGAGAGTAATCCCTCCTTACTGCAACTAGAGAAGAGCCCACACAGCAATGAAGACCTAACACAGCCAAAAATAAATAAATGAAAGTATTTATTTTTTAAAAAAGCATCAAAAGGATTAAATTAACCCAAAAATGACTTGTTTGTCTGTTGGTTCCTCCAAGGAGATGCTGAGATGGAGTTGGGAGTGGAATGATTTCTTAGAGGTGACATCCATGAAAGATAAAAGGGAGAAATAAGAAACAGTAAGCCATCAGACCATGGTATAGACATGTGGAAAGAAAGGGGACTGAGCAGTGACAGCCTCAGACCATTATGCAGATCTGACAAAGGCTCAATTAATTTAAGTCCTCTGAAGCAAAGACTATTCATCAGAGGAGTCCTCGTGGACAGAAATGGCCACTCTCTAGTACCTGGTCAGTATTCATCATTGGGTAGGGATTCTCTGGGGCACCTTGGCTTGGTTCAAAACCTAAAGAGCATCCTGAAGGTGCTAACAATTCTTGTACATGAATGGTAAGTTCTTTTTGAAGGGATGTCCTAGTGGTGTAACTCTATGGATGCCACAGAATGCCCGAAAAAAAACAAACCCAAAATAAAAAAAAACAGTATTCTTTATAAAAATACAACCATATCTTAAACTCAACAACATTAAATTGATAATGTCTGATGACCAATCAAAAATTATTAAACATATGAAGAAGCAGGAAAATATGACCCATAAACAAGAAAAAAATCATTCAATAGGGGAAAACTCAGTTAATAAAAACAGACCTAAAAATGGTAGAAGTAATAGAATTTGCAGGCAAGGATATTAAAACGCCATTATAAATGACTTGAGTATTATTAAGGATGTAAAGCAAGAATGAATATAATGAAGCAAGATAGCAAAGACTAAAATAAAGCCAAATGAAACTTCTAAAGATGACTATTTTGTATCTGAAGTGAATAAGAAAAGCCAACTATGTCCTATATATTAAAATATAAAGACACAGGTAGGTGAAACAAAAAAAAAAATGAAAAAATATAAACTTTACTGTTTTGTGATTGTCCTGTGTGGGGATGATTATCCCCAAGAAAAAGAAATGCAAAAAGGCAAAATGGTTGTCTGAGGAGACCTTACAAATAGCTGAGAAAAGAGAAGCTAAAGGCAAAGGAGAAAAGGAAAGATATAACCATCTTAATGCAGAGTTCCAAAGAATACCAAGGAGAGATATGAAAGCCCTCCTCAGTGATCAATGCAAAGAAATAGAGGAAAACAATACAATGGGAAAGAATAGTGATCTCTTCAAGAAAATCAGCGATACCAAGGGAACATTTCATGCAAAGATGGGCACAATATAGAACAGAAATAGTGTGGACCTAACAGAAGCAGAAGATATTAAGAAGAGGTGGCAAGAATACACAGAAGAACTATACAAAAAAGGTCTTAATAACCCAGATAACCACAGTGATGTGATCACTCACCTAGAGCCAGACATCCTGGAATGAGAAGTTAAGTGGGCCTTGGGAAGCATCACTATGAACAAAGCTAGTGGAGGTGATGGAATTCCAGTTGAGCTATTTCAAATCCTAAAAGATGATGCTGTGAAAGTGCTGCACTTAATATGCCAGCAAATACGGAAATCTCAGCAGTGGCCATAGGACCAGAAAAGGTCAGTTTTCATTCCAATCCCAAAGAAAGGCAATGCCAAGGAATGTTCAAACTACCACACAATTGTACTTATCTCACATGCTAGCAAAGTAATACTCAAAATTCTCCACACTATGCTTCAACAGTAGGTGAACCAAGAACTTCCAGATGTTCAAGGTGGATTTAGAAAAGGAAGAGGAACCAGAGATCAAGTTGTCAACATCCACTGGATCATAGAAAAAGCAAGAGAATTCCAGAAAAACATCTACTTCTGCTTTATTGACTCCCCTAAAGCCTTTGACTTTGTGGATCACAACAGACTGTGGAAAATTCTTCAAGAGATGGGAATACCAGACCACCTTACCTGCCTCCTGAGAAATCTGTATGCTGGTCAAGAAGCAACAGTTAGAACCAGACATGGAAAAACAGTCAGGTTCCAATATCTGAAAGGAGTACATCAAGGCTGTATATTGTTACACTGTGTATTTAACTTATATGCAGAGTATATCACGTGAGGGCTTCTCTTGTGGTTCAGCTGGTAAAGAATCCACCTGCAATGCAGGAGACCTAGGTTTGATTCCTGGGTTGTGAAGATCCCCTGGAGAAGGGAAAGACTACCCACTCCAGTATTCTGGCCTGGAGAATTCTATGGACTGTATTATGTATAGTCCATGGGGTCACAAAGAGTTGGACCGACTGAACGACTTTCACATCATGGGAAATGCTGGGCTGGATGAAGCACAAGCTGGAATCAAGATTGCCGAGAGAAATATCAATAACCTCATATGCAGATGACACCACGCTTATGGCAGAAAGCAAAGAAGAACTAAAGAGCCTCTTGATGAAAGTGAAAGAGGAGAGTGAAAAAACTGGCTTAAAACTCAACATTCTAAAAACTAAGATCATGGCATCCAGTCCTATCACTTCATGACAAATAGATGGGGAAACAATGGAAACAGTGACAGACTTTATTTTCTTGGACTTCAAAATCACTACAGATGGTGACTGCATCCATGCAATTAAAAGACTCCTTGGAAGAAAAGCTATGACCAATTTAGACACCATGTTGAAAAGCAGAGACATTACTTTGCTGATAAAGGTCTGTCTAGTCAAAGCTATGGTTTTTCCAGTAGTCATGTATGGATGTGACAGTTTTACCATAAAGAAAGTGGAGTGCCAAAGAATTGATGTTTTTTGAACTGTGGTGTTGGAGAAGACTCTTGAGAGTCCCTTGGACACCAAGGAGATTAAACCAGTCAATCCTAAAGGAAATCAGTCCTGAATATTCTTTGGAAAGATTGATGCTGAAGCTTCAATACTTTAGCCACCTGATGAGAAGAACTGACTCACTGGAAAAGACCCTGATGCTGGGAAAGATTGAAGGCAGAAGAAGAAAGGGATGACAGAGGATGAGATGATTGGATAGCATCACTGACTCGATAGACATGAGTTTGAGCAAGCTCCAGGAGTAGGTGATGGACAGGGAAGCGTGGCTGCAGTCCATGGGATTGCAAAGAGTTGGACACTACTGAGCAACTGAACTGACTGACTGTGCGGATGAAATTAACCCTCCTCCCCCGCCCACTCAAAATATGTGACAGATGTCAGGACTGAAATTTCACATAATGAAGTTTTCTAGGGAGAGCAGGGAGGATTCCCAAGCTGGTCCTAAAATGGCTTGAGAGACAAGGAAGGGTGTCTGTCTTTGGTGTTTACTGTGATTATGGAGGTGGTCAGGTCAGGCTTCTACACGTGGTATAGGGCTTACATTGTTTAAACTTCTTGCCAGCACCAATAGAAAGCTTGCAAGCTCCCTTATTGGCTTGCCCTGGTGTGAGGCAAGAGGGGACAAAAAGGGTGTGGGTCTAGGAATGTGTTAGTCATAAGATATCAAAAATAGAATAACTCTGTTACACATGCAAACACTGAGAAGAAAATGGGAGTGACTATAGATTAAAGTAGATTTCAGAACATGGAATATTACAGTGATAAAGTGGAACACTTCATCAGAAATCATAACAATTCTAACAGCTTCAAAATCCTTCAGTTTTTCTCAGCTTTTTATCATTTTCACTACCTAAAGAGTCTTTTTAGAGATTTTCTTTCTAATTGTCCCCTCTATGAAATTTTAATAGTCTATGTTCTGATCACAGTAGAATTTATCTAGAAATCAAAAAGCATTCTCTAAATTCCCCAAATATTTGGAAATTAATCACATTTCCAAATAACCCATGAATCAAGGAGGAAATCCTAAGGTAAATTGGAAGGTATTCTGAACTGAATGATAATTAAAACAGCATATCAGAATCTGTGAGATGCAATTATAGCAGCATTAAAAATTTTTTATCACTAAATCAGGGCCTCCTGAAACAGGGAGTTAAATTGTCACCTGAAGTAACTAGAAAAAGAAAAGTAAGTTAAACTCAAAAGTTAGTAAGAGGAAAAAACTGACTATAGCAAAAATCAATGAGATACATAACAGAAGAAGAATAGAGGAAATGAGTGAAACCAAATTCTGATGCATTAAATTAATAAAATTAATAAACCATACATTTTATTTTCTTGAGATCCAGAATCAGTGCAGATGGTGACTGCAGCCATGAAAATAAAAGATGCTCGCTCCTTGAAAGAAAAGCTATGACAAAAGCTAGACAGCATATTAAAAAGCAGAGATATCACTTTGCCGATAGAGGTCCATATGGTCATAGCTATTGCTTTTACAGTAGTCACCTATGGATGTGACACTTTGACTATAAAGAAGGCTGAGCACCAAAGAATTCATGCTTCTGAACTGTGGTGCTGCAGAAGACTCTTGAGAGTACCTTGGACAGCAAGGAGATCAAACCAGTCAATCCTCAAGGAAATCAACCCTGAATGTTCACTGGAAGGACTGATGCTAAAGCTGAAGTTCCAGTACTTTGGCCATCTGAGGCAAAGAGCTAACTCATTGGAAAAGATGCTGGGAAAGATTGAGGGCATGAGGAGAAGGAGGCGACAGAGGATGAGATGGTGGGATTGCATCACCAACTCAATGGGCATGAGTTTGAGCAAACTCAGGAGATAGTGTTTGACAGGGAAGCCTGGCATGCTGCAGTCCATGGGATTGCAAAGTGTTCGACCCGACTTAGCACCTGAACAACAACAACAACAGTATAAAAATTAGAAGACATATTACCAATATCAAAAATTAAAGGAGCTACAACACTCCAGTTCCCACAGACATTAAAAGAACAATTAGGGTATTCCCTAATAATTTTATACCAACCAATGGAGTAGGGGAGAACACTTCCCAACTTACTTTATAAGACCAGCATTATTTACAATCAAAGGCACTATAAGTATAGAAAACTACACACCAACATCCTTTGTGAAGTGAGATATAAAAATCCTTAATATAGGGATTTTTATAATAATTTATATAATGTTAATATAATATTATAAAGCTTAATATAGTACTATAAAGCTGAATCTAGCAATATTTTAAAAGGATGATATCTCAAGACCAAAAGGAGTTTGTCCAAGGAGAGTAAAGTTGATTTGGTATTTAAAAATCAAACTATATAATTCACCATGTAAAGATAAAGAGGTTAAAAAAAGAGAGAAAACCACATAATCATCTCAGTAAATGCAGAAAAATAATAAAATTCAATTTCTGTTTATTATAAATCTTTTTTAGCAATCTAAGGGAATTTACTGGAGAAGGCAATGGCAAGCCACTCCAGTACTCTTGCCTAGAAAATCCCATGGATGGAGGAGCCTGGTAGGCTGCAGTCCGTGGGGTCGCTAAGGGTCGGACACGACTGAGCGACTTCACTTTCACTTTTCACTTTCACATATTGAAGAAGGAAATGGCAGCCCGCTCTGGTGTTCTTGCCTGGAGAATCCCAGGGACGGGGAAGCCTGGTGGGCTTCTGTCTACGGGGTCACACACAGTTGGACACGACTGAAGTGACTTAGCAGCAGCAGCAGCAAGGGAATTTACTCAACTTCATAAAGAATATCTTTGAAAAACTTATAGCTGCCATCACATTCAATAGTGAAAGATTGACTGCTTATCCTCTAATAAGCACAAAATCAAAGAAAGGATGTCCATTATCACAAATTCTGTTAGACATTATATGGGACACAAGTTCAGTACAATAAGACAAGAAAAAGAAGTTAAAGGCTACAGATTAGAAAGGGAACGGTCTTCATTTGTAAGTGACATGTTTGTGTACATAGTAAATCCTAAGGAATCTAAAAGAAAAGAACTGTTAGAACTAGTAAGTGAATTTCGTAAGTCAGTTATATTTTAGACCAAATTTGGGAAAATTTTGGTCTAAACTTCTAGTTTTTTTGCTGCTATATTCTCAATTATATTTTAAATTATTTGATCCTACCCTCTAGTTCACTAAGGATTTTAAAAATTCTTTCAGTTTGAGTAATTTCTGTTAGTCTGACTTCCAGTTTACTAATTTTTTATTCCCTTATATTTATTTGTTATTAAACCCATCCAGTGAATCTTACATTTCAGATTTTGGTTTTTTTTTGTTTGCATTTCCTTATCTCTCCTGAATATGCCATCTCTTCACCCATATTTTCTTCTTTTCTTATAGATTTGTAAACATATTTATCTATTTAGTTATTTTAAATTTCTTCTAATTTCAACATTGGGTCTGACTGGCTTTTATTCTCCATTTTCCTATTTCTTCTCAGGAAAACTTTAGGTAACATGTTGTGAAGATGTTGGATCCTTTTTCCTCTTCTGAAGACTGATGAGTTTTAATCCTATCAGTCCAGTTCAGTTGCTCAGTCATGTCCAACTCTTCGCGAACCCATGGACTGTAGCACACCAGGCTTCCCTGTCCATCACCAACTCCCAGAGCTTGCTCAAACTCATGTCCATTGAGTTGGTGATACCATCCAAACATCTCATCCTCTGCTGTCCCCTTCTCCTCCTGCCTTGAATCTTTCCCAGCATCAGGACTCAGTTTTCTAAGGACTCAATTCTTCACATCAAGTGCCCAAAGTATTGGAGCTTCAGCATCAGTCCTTCCAATAAATATTCAGGACTGATTTCCTTTGTGATTGACTGGTTTAATCTCCTTAGTGTCCAAGGGACTCTTAAGAGTCTTCTCCAACACCACAGTTCAAAAGCATCAATTCTTTGGCACTCTGCTTTCTTTATGGTCTAACTCTCACATCTATACATGACTACTGGGGAAACCATAGATTTGACTAGATGGACTTTATCAGCAAAGTAATGTCTCTGCTTTTTAATATGCTGTCTAAGTTGGTCATAGCTTTTCTTCCAAGGAGCAAGCATATTTTAATTTCATGGCTGCAGTCAACATATGCAGTGATTTTGGAGCCCAATAAAATAAAGTCTGTATTCACATAATGTATTCTGTATATAAGTTAAATAAGCAAGGTAACAATATACAGTCTTGATGTACTCTTTCCCAATTTGGAAGCAGTCCATTGTTCCTTGTCTGTTTCTAACTGTTGCTTCATGAGCTGCATACAGATTTCTCAATAGGCAGGTTAGTGGTCTGGCATTACCATCTCTTTAACAATTTTCCCATCCACACAGTCAAAGGCTTTAGCATAGTCAAGGAAGCAGATGTTTTTCTGGAATTTGCTTTTTCTATGATCCAACTTATGTTGACAATTTGATCTCTGGTTCTTCTGCCTTTTTTAAATCTTGGTTCATGTACTGTTGAAGCCTCACTTGGAGAATTTTGAGCATTACTTTGCTAGTGTGTGAGATGAGTGCAGTTGTGTGGTAGTTTGAACATTCTTTGGCATTGCCTTGCTTTGGGATTGGAATGAAAACTGATCTTTTCCAGTCCTGTGGCCACTGCTGAGATTTCCATATTTGCTGGCATATTGAGTGCAGCACTTTCACAGCATCATCTTTTAGGATTTGAAATAGCTTAGCTGAAATTCCATCACCTCCACTAACTTTGTTCATAGTGATGCTTCCTAAGACCCACTTGATTTCGCATTCCAGGTAGTCTGGCTCTAGGTGAGTGATCACACCATCGTGCTTATCTGGGTCATTAGGATCTTTTTTGTATAGTTCTTCTGTGTATTCTTGCCACCTCTTCTTAATATCTTCTGTTTCCGCTAGGTCCATACCATTTCTGCCCTTTATTGTGCGCATCTTTGCATGAAATATTCCCTTGATATCTCTAGTTAAGTTACTGGAGGCTCACATGAATTCTTTTGTCAGGTTGCTTTTAAATTGTTTGAAAAGTGAAAGTCACTCAGTCATTTTGGACTCTTTGTGTCCCCATGGACTATACAGTCCATGGAATTCTCCAGGCCAGAATACTGGAGTGGGTAACCATTCCCTTCTCTAGGGGATCTTCCCAGCCCAGGGATCAAACCCAGGTCTCCCCCATTATAGGCCAGTTCTTTACCAGCTGAGCCACCAGGGAAGCCCTTTAAGTATTTAGGTTATGTTTATTTCCATTTCAGTGTTGCCTTTAGTTTTATGTTATTGCTCTAAGTCCTCAGATGCAGGCTTTATTCCTAATACATGGCCATTATGGGATTTCAATAGAAAGACTGAGGTTTTAATCAGATTCTTCTAACTTGGCACGGGACTGGAATTATTAATAAAAACTATTTTTGTAGAGTTAACTGCTGAAATCTTTGCTTGATTCTTACAGGGTTCCAGCTTTCTTTTCCCTTTATGCTCCTTGCAGTCTTACCCTGTGGAAATGAAGTTAACCAAGGTTTGGTGGAGGGGTTTATGCTAGTGTTGGGGCTTTCCTTCTATGCTTTCTTCTTTCTTGGATTCTGTCCTCAGTTTACAGCCACTCTGGTACTCCTGAACTCTGATGTCTGATTTTTCTGCACATGATGACTCCTACTTTCTATTTCTACTTGAGCTCTGTCCCCTGTGTGCTGCATGAACTGCTAGAATACGCAGTAGAAGACCTGGATGAATGCAGATCTTACTGCAATAGGGTTTCTTTCTTTCAAAGTTTGTATCCATTCCAGTTTCTGCCTGCTTTTGATCATTCTTTAGTGCATTCAAGGAAGTTCAGTTCAGTTCAGTTCAGTTGCTCAGTCATGTCCAACTCTTTGCGACCCCATGAATCACAGCACGCCAGGCCTCCCTGTCCATCGCCAACTCCCGGAGTTCACTCAAACTCACATCCATCGAGTCGGTGATGCCATCCAGCCATCTCATTCTCTGTCGTCCCTTTCTCCTCCCGCCCCCAATCCTTCCCAGCATCAGAGTCTTTTCCAGTGAGTCAACTCGTCGCATGAGGTGGCTAAAATATTGTGGTTTCAGCTTTAGCATCAGTCCTTCCAATGAACACCCAGGATTGAAGTATTTTATAATTGGTCCATAGTTATCACTGTTATCAGTTGGAAGGTTCTTTTGATGCAGACTTCTTTGCTGTTACCAGAATATGAATGTCTAAATGAGCAGTTCTCAAACTTTTTAGTCTTAGGACTTATTTATACTCTTAAAAATTAAAAAAACTTTGTGCATGTTTGTATACCCTATTCGAAATTAAAACAAAATTTAAAATATTCATTTATTTCGTTTAAAAAGAATAATATAAAAATAAACTAATGCTGACATAAAAATCATATTTTTTACCAAAAAAAAAACTTTTCCAAAAGAAAAAAATGAGCAAAGGGGCATTGTTAGATGATTGAAGTTTATTTAATATCTTGTGGAACAGAAGACAGCTGATTTTCACATCTGATTCTACATTTAATCTGTTGCAATATGTTATTTTAATTGAAATATGTGGAGAAAATCTTCCTTCATGCATTTATGTAGTTTGACAGAGAAATTTTTAAAAATCTTTTTAGATTGTCATGGGTATTCTAAATTAATACTACATCCAAGCTTAATTGGTAGTTCTTAAACAGTACCATTTAACAACTGGTTATTTCTAAACAGTTGCGATATAAAATCTGAAATTATAACAATGAACTTTGGTAGACTATTACATAAAATCCAGTGGTCTATTTAAATATTTTCCCCATGCATTGTTTTGTAATACTATATATTGGTCATTTGGAAAGTAACAAACAGTTCACTGGTATATACAGATCTGCCAAATTTTTACATGTTTCCATATACTGTATATTTTAAATACCCCAAACCCACATGCGTTAGTATTACCAGCAATTTCATCATAAAAGTCTTTTAAGTATTGGTAAATTGACAAGCATACCATAGCAAATACAAGCTTTCCTACCTAATGACTTATACTTAAAAGCTTGAACGTTATAGGTAACAAGTATTGGCAGATGTTTTCTCTGAACAGACAGGTTCGCATTGTTCAGGAAAATGTCTACCAGATACCCACAACTGAATAATAATCAGTTTTTTTTCAAGTAAAACTGCTGTTCCACAAACTGTAGGTATTCAATTCTCAACTCAAATAATTACACCAGCGCTTTTCCTCACAAAATATGATTGGCCCTTGAACAATACACATTTGAACTGTGCAGATCCACTTATATGCAACTTTTCTCAACAGCAAATACTATAGGACTACAGGGTCCACAGTTGGCTGAATCCACAAATGTGGAACTGTGGGTTTGGTGGAACTGAGGGCCAACTATAAGTTATAGGCAGATTTTTGACCAGGCAGAGGGTTGGTACCCTTAACTCACATAGAATATTGAAAATATATGTTCTCAAGCGTGGAGACCTAATAAATTAATAAAACTAGTGAAGCTTTTTTTTTACTTATGTGTGGTAGTTAGAAATGCAGTGTTTCCTATTGTAGATTGGTGCCAGTGCTTTGATATACGTTAATGTGCCATCATTTTACCCACTGTATCAATCATTTAAAAATTTTTTATATTTTACGATGTTTTGACATCTTTAGGGAGCCTACTAGCTAAGGAGAGATTGCCCTTCCCAGAGCTAGCCAATTCCTAGAGATAGTAAACAAACAACCTGTTGGTGAGCCAACTTTTCATATACCAGTTGCAATTCCATATCCTCAACCACCTCCTTTATATCTAACTCACGGACACCAAGCCAATATTTTCCCTGAGTCACCAGGACCAGGTATCAGACAACTGGAGATCACCCCTATAACCCATGACATGCCAACACTATTCAAACTAACCGACCCTAAGCTGTTTGCCCAGCCTTGCCTTTCCATGGAAGTAAGCCCCAGTAAAGACTTTGGTGTAGACGTTCCCCTTGCTTCTTTCTGATCCTGACCAAACCTGGTGCTTCCCCATGTGGTCCTGCATGGCATGGCATAGGTCCTCCTCTCAGGAATGGTAATAAGAAATTTTCTTTTAACAACATTAGCATCTCTGTGTCATCACTCAGTCACCTCTATAAATTAAAATTCCATGAGACACCCACTATTGCTTTTGTCATTAGTGTAAGAACATAGTTTAAAATACGATTATTTTTGTTCATCATGAAGTGTTATTATATTATTACTTTTTTGCCACACTGTGCAGCATGTTGGATCTTAATTCCCCAATCAGGGAAATTGCACTCATTTCCCCTGCATTAGGAGCACAGTGTCTTAACTACTGGACCAACGGGGAAGTCCCAGTGAAATGTTATTATTAACAAAAATAGTTTTGACTTTGTAGACCTCCCATAATAATCTCTTAGAAACTATTGGTTTAGGCCTTTCTTGTTTTTCGTCTCTTTCTTTAACATTTCAGCTCTTTATCTTTCTTCTTTTATTATAGTCTTCTATTTATAGGCATTCATAAATCTAAAATATAAAAGGGTAATCATTGCTAATATTTATCTTCCTCTTAGTCTTCATTTTCTTTCCTTCCTTTCCCCTTCTACTTGTTTCCTGCACTTCGTTGCATGTCCCGTTCTTACTGTGAGACCTACTATCAGATTTCAAAATCCATATGCCTTGGACTAAAGTGATAATTTCAGTATCACTTCATTTCAATACATTTCTTCCCAATAAATATCCATGTTTCATAACATAGTGCTCAGATGCCTGATATGTACCCACCTTGATTGGGGTGAAAAATGTATCCTATGTCCCTGAGTGCCTTTTTTGTCTTGCTCACTTTTCTTCCCTTTGAAAAAATAAATATTTGTTGAATAAATCGATTTTATTTCAATAGGCTCTCATCGGTATCCTTAAAGGATCTTTCTTCAACCTCAGTTCTTATCTTTATAACAGCCATGTAAGCTATAATAATCTGATCCATTCTCAAGTTGTGATATCCTTGATGTGAATGGCTTTCAAATAGCCATTTTTAGCACATTTCTTCCACTTGGACTCTACTGGTATATTTTAATCTGCCTACAGCAATATAGTGATCACTTGTCTCATCCTTTCAATTATTGATATTTTAGAAATAATATATAGTCATTAACTTTATCTTCTCTTTGTTTCTATATCCTTTTATTACTGTAGTCAGCATCTTATAATGTCAGGTTGATTTCATCGTCTCTGCTATATTTTAAAAATTCAGTTCAGTTCAGTTCAGTTCAGTCGCTCAGTCGTGTCCGACTCTCTGCGACCCCATGAATTACAGCACGCCAGGCCTCCCTGTCCATCACCAACTCCCGGAGTACACTCAAACTCATGTCCACAGAGTCGGTGATGCCATCCAGCCATCTCATTCTCTGTCGTCCCCTTCTCCTCCTGCCCCCAACCTTTCCCAGCATCAGAGTCTTTTCCAGTGAGTCAACTCATCGCATGAGGTGGCCAAAGTATTAGCTTTCGACAATTTGTGTTTATTTCACTCTATGAAATATCTTTATATCCTATCATATTCTCATTTGCCACTGACATCTTCCAAAGTAAGAACCATGTTATTTCAGGTGTGGACTGCTGTAGTTACTATTTGGATTTGCCATGATTTTTTTCTAGTTCTTTCAGTTTTCTTTCAGTCAATATGCAAAAAGATATCCTCTTATTAAATGAAATTTAAATCCCTTCTTTTTCAAGGGCTGACAATAATATCCCATTTGTTCATTCTACATGTATTTCCCTTTTTGACTAAGAATGCCTGCTCATCTCTGTTCTAGTCTCGCAAATGTACAACTGGACCTTTCATTATGTGACAGCTGCTGTATACTTATAGCAATACTTGGAAAGTCAACTGACTACAAAATAAGAGAGTAAAACAGTACACACAAAGGCACCCTTATTTCTGATACCCACTGTAAATTCAGGAATCCCAAGATTTGGGTCAATAGTTTGCTATAAGGACTTACAAAACTTACTGAAAGCTGTAATACTCACAGTTATGGTTTGTAAGAGAAAAATACAAATTAAAATTAGCCAAGAGGAGAAGCGCATAGAGCAGAGTCCAGGAAAGTACCAAACACAGAGCTTGTAGTTGTCTGCTCTCTGTGGAATCAGGGACAGTGTTACTTCCCTGTGACAGTTCTTATAGAATATTACCAGCCAGGGAAGCTTCACGCAAGCCTAGAGTCCAGAGTTGGTTATATTAGGGCTTTGTCATACAGGATGCCTGACTGCCCATGTGGCTGATCTAAGTTTCCATCCCTGTAAGAGGTTGAACTAATATTCTGTGACCCAAACCCTCACTTAAATCACATTGTTGGTGTGACTCAAAGAACCCCCCAAACCTAAATCACATTGTTACTTTCTAGCTGGTTAAAGGTTCCCAGGCAAATAAATACTCCTCTAAGACATGACATTCCAAGGATTTATAGATTACCTCCCAGAAGACGAAGGCAAATGTCAAGACTTCTCTTTGAGTAAGAATTATATTCTTTCCCACACAATACTACATATCCTTGAGTTAAAAGATCAAATTTTACTTCCACATGAAATGTTCCTTGCTGACTCCAAAGCATGTCAGCTCTTGTTTTTCTGCATTCACATTATACTTAGTGTCTGTAACACATAAATAGAACCATCCTCTGATATGATCTAGTAATTTGCTACCTGATTCAACATTGTTTTATCTGAGGCCTCTTTTCCCATCTGATTAACAATTCCCTCAAAATAAGGTCCTCTCTTTTACTTTTCCTTATTGTAGCTTGTAAGAGAGGCTAGACATTCAATAGTTACCTGACTGATGGCCTGTGATAGTATGCAAGGAAATTATCTTTTTCATCCATTCAGAAATCATTTAAACAGTAAGTTCTTTTTATATATACATGCCAAGATGATCATATCCGTTCACCACTCTTAAGTGTGTTAATGTATACTCAGAAGATTTCAAAGAAGATAGTTAATAAAATATTGACTTCAAAGAATGTAAGTTTTAGTTGAGAAGGCATTATTATCAAATTGAGCATTTTACATATAATATTAAAATAGTAACAGATCTTGTTGAAAGATTATTTGAAATGGATGGTTCAGACTGTAAAATTATATACTAATTTCAGACAAATTAGACATTGAAGAGTAGACAGAATATGTGAAGGCTTTTGGATAAATTGGATAGTAGAATGTCCGTGGAGGAGGTTGAAGTTGTCAGGAAGGCAGTATAATTCCCATTACTGATACAGATTAGTTTTGTGTGTCCTAGAACTACACATAAATGAAATATGTACTCTTTTGCATGAAGTTTTAAATCTAAAAAATATTTGATATTCATCTCTTTTTTCATTATGTTTCAGTTGGTTTTTTCCTTTTTATTGCTGAATAGTATTTCATTGTATACATTTCGTTGTCGTATTTTATTTTATAAATACATGATCCTACTACCGATATCTGGTGGAGAAATTTTAAAGATAGTTACGGTATCCCTTGTTTACATTTTCATGACTAGTTTGATGGGATAAAAAGGCTATTGTAAATAAGATGCAAGTCATAAGTAAGATGAATCCATATTTAAAATTGCCCCATTAGATATGGGTGGTAGTAAGGTAAAATAGTAAGATATAGCCAAGAAGTTTTAAGAAAAATAATAGGTCAATCAGTGCCATACACATATTTTAAAGAATTCAGTCTTTCACAGCTCCAATAGGGAATTGCAGAGTCCCAGAGGGTGCTAGTGGTAAAGAACCTGCCTGGTAATGCAGAAGACATAAGAGACATGGGTTCGATCTCTGGGTCAGGAAGATCCCCAGGAGAAGGGCACAGCAACCCATTCCAGTATTCTTGCCTGGAGAATTCCATGGACAAAGAAGCCTGGCAGGCTATGCTCCGTAGGGTCACAAAGAGTTGAACACAATTGAAGCAACTTAGCACATATGCACTGCATTGGGAGGAAAACTTGAACTCATCCTTCCCTAAAACTGAAAAAGTAATTTAGCAAACTGAAAAGAGGAAAAGCTACAATTGATGGTCTAGAGAATTTAGTTATTGATCATCTCTGGAAGAATAAATTGATGGTAGCAGCAATCAGAATACAACAGTGATTATATTCATGTTGCAAATATCCTTTTCCTATGGTTTATTTTATAATTCCTAAGGGAATTATGTTTCCCCAATTCCCCTTTCAAGGAAAAAAATTACAGTTATGTGGAGAGTTAGGATCAAGACTATAGACTAGTGTGTCTGTTAGCACTAGGAAATGAGTGACTGAAAAAGTTCTTTTGCCATGGATGGGCTCAATACAAGTGAGGAAGAAACAAATGGAAGTATTTTTTAACACTTATTTAATCATTAGGGAATAAATATATAGTTTTGCATCATCACCTGAACATTTTCACTACTTACTGTTAGTACCCTTGATAAGCTCACTCCATTATCTCTGAATCGGCCTGTTCCAAGAACAATCCTGCTTTCACTGTCCTTTGTCTTCTGCTTACTTGCCCTTTTGTTTATCATACCTGTTCAGTGTAGCTTATATTTACAACATCCCAAAGATATGTGTTGTTTACTTATGGTAGTTTTTCCTCATTTTAACAGTGTAGCAGGGTTTGTGTTTGTTACATACATTTGCCCTCCCAGAGGTAATTTATTTTGGCCTTTCTATAGATTAAAGTAGTGTGACAGACAGGCCCACCATGTATTGTTTGTATTATTTATCTTATCCATAATGTTTACATGGAGGCTTACTATTGTTAATTGTATTTTTTCTAGAAGAAGATTGGAAAGCTGAAGATGTTTTAGTGAAATTCAAAGAATACCAAGACAGGCATTCTAGGTCAATTATATCCATCAACCAGAAAAGACTAATAAAAGAGAGAAGTAACATTTGGGGGAAAACATTTACTATCGACAAGAACCATATTATTTCAAAAACAACACTACGTGAATATAAACCTGATGGAAAAGTTTTTAAAAATATTTCAGAATTAGTCATTAGAAATATAAGTCCTGTAAGAGAGAAGTTTGGTGAGAGTAATGGATGGGAGAAATCACTCCTTAACACTAAACATGAGAAAATTCATGCAGCGGTGAATCTCTGTAAACAAACAGAAAGGAGTCTGAGTGGTAAACAAGAGCTTATTCAACATCAGAAGGTTCAAACTCCAGAGCAGTCATTTGAACATAATGAATGTGAAAAACCCTTCCTTATGAAAGGAATGTTATTTACGCATACCAGAGCTCACAGAGGAGAAAAACCCTGTGAATACAATAAAGATGGCACAGCCTTCATTGAAAAGTCAAATCTCAGTGTCCACCAACAAAATATTATGGAGAAGAAGCCCCACTCATACAGCAAATATGGGAAATTGCTCTGTAGGAAGTCCATTTTTATCATGCATCAGAGATCTCAAACAGAAGAGAAACCCTTTCATTGTCCTTACTGTGGGAATAACTTTAGAAGGAAGTCGTACCTCATTGAACATCAACGAATTCACACAGGTGAGAAACCTTATGTTTGCAGTCAGTGTGGAAAAGCTTTCCGTCAAAAGACAGCCCTTACTCTTCATGAGAAAACACACTTAGAGGGGAAACCCTACATTTGTATGGAGTGTGGGAAGTCCTTCCGCCAAAAGGCAACCCTTACTAGACATCACAAAACACATACAGGAGAGAAGGCCTATGAATGTACTCAGTGTGGAAGTGCTTTTAGAAAGAAGTCATACCTCATTGATCATCAGAGAACACACACAGGGGAGAAACCATATCAATGTAATGAATGTGGGAAGGCATTTATCCAGAAGACAACCCTTACTGTACATCAGAGGACTCACACAGGAGAGAAACCCTATATTTGCAATGAATGTGGGAAGTCCTTCTGCCAAAAGACGACTCTCACTCTCCATCAAAGAATTCACACAGGGGAGAAACCCTATATTTGTAATGAATGTGGGAAGTCCTTCCGTCAGAAGGCAATCCTCACTGTTCATCACAGAATACATACAGGCGAGAAATCCAATGGATGTCCTCAGTGTGGGAAAGCCTTTAGTAGGAAATCTAACCTCATTCGCCATCAGAAAACTCACACAAGAGAGAAACCATATGAATGTAAAGAATGTGGGAAGTTCTTCAGTTGTAAGTCAAACCTCATTGTCCATCAGAAAACTCACAAGATAAAAACTGTGAGAGTTCACTAAAACATGTGACTTTTCTGGTGAAAATTTTTAAAGTCATAGTAAACTCTGTACATGAGTTTGCTTGCAAGTGTAATAATAGTAAACAGTTTAAAGTACTGTAGCATATTTATCTACTATTTGTTAGTCCACAAAACACATAAAAAGAATTATGAGATAAATGATAAAAATCACTGAAAATACAAGCTTAAAATTTTATTAACTTCACCAGACATAAATTCTTCAGTCAAGTTGCTAAAAACATTTAAAATTGCTTATTTAAAATTTTAACATATAACTTTTTGTGATCCAGTATTAAGCAGTAGGCTACCTGACCGTGGTCCGTGGACCACACTGTGAACAGAGCTGCTTTAAAAGAAAGGAGGTATGACTGTATTGCTCACTGCAAATATGGAATAAAAGTTATCTTCTCAGAGTTAATCACAGTTCTAACTCCTAACATTATAAATTAGTTTTTGCATATTATAAACCTTTATATTAAGTAAATTATACATCATGTATTCTTTCATAGACGACTTGTTTCATCCATCACTATGTCTTTAAAACTCATTATTAGTGCATGTCGGAGAAATTTATTTATTTTCATTTTGTATAAAATTTCATTATATAATTACATTTCAGTTTATCCATGTTGATGGACTTTTTTTTATTGTTTACAGCTTAGGGTCATAATAAATAATGCTTCTTCGAACATATTTATATTTAGGTGTACATATATTCATTTCTCTTGTGTATATACTTACACACATATACTTAGGAATGAAATTGCTGGGCCCTGGGGTATGTGTATTCTGGTACTACCAAACAATGCATAACTTTGATGTTAGGAGATAATTCACTCTGAAGGAAGACAGCTGTATATATTATCAATATGGTGATGGTTCAAATGTGAGAGTTCATCCTAGAGGGAAACTATGAATGTTATGAAAAGTGGGAATTCAAATAGAATGGATATTCAAAGATTTTTAGTGACAGTTCAAATCCTAAATACTAGATACAGGTTATAAATGTGAGACTGCCTTCAGTCATAAGATTGTCTATTTGAAATCAAAGTCATGCTGTAGGGAGAGGAACCTAGTGTCTTCCTTGCTCATCATGAGAGAATTCTAACCGGATGGAACATTATCTTACCGGTCATATGAAAATGATGAATATGGAAAAGCTTAGAGCCACAGCTCAAATCTTTACATCACCAGGGATTTCACAATGGATGTGAATACTTCAAATGAAATGATTGTAAGAATGGTTAGTCATAACTCACGTCTATGCAGTAGCAAAGAATTCAAAACTAAAGAAGAAAGATTGACAAGGCAACAGATGAGGCTTTCAACTGTTAACTCTGGGGAAAGCTATTTCCATGAAAGAAGTCCAACCATACCAATATCATGATGCTAGAGAGTCAATTGTTGTCAATAGCCCCAGCTAAGCACCAAGTCATTATCCACACCAAGTCATTATCCAGTATTATCTGCCAAATATGAATGAGCAATCGGGCAAGTCAAGTCTTTCGATGACTAGGCACTGCTGTCATCCAACTGGAACCACACAAGGGACCCTCTTCCCTCAAGCAGGAACTGCTCAGCTGAGGCCTTCTCAAATTTCTGACCCTCAAGAATAAATGGTTACATTTTTAAATTTGATAGATTGAAGTAAGAGGAAAATAATCTCTTAGTATCTGTATTGTAAAAATAAAGGTATGAATATTTGGATTCCAGAGTCAAAGAGCAAAAGTGTGGTGACTACTAGGTGATCTTGATGTGAGCAAAAACTGACCCTGAAATATAGCTGAAGTTTGGGCTGTATTTTTTGTTTACAATGACATACCTAAATAATAACTCAGTGAGGAGTTCATATACATATTTTTTATTTTTCTCCTTCTGTGGTAGTAAGTTAGTTATCAACTTGATTACTTATTCAAATGTATACTTCCCAATTTTGCAAAAAAAAAAAAAAATAGCCCCAAAATACCAGCTGTGGATTATGCAGAAGGAAGTTAAGTCTATCTTTGAAAGATCCTCTGCAGAGTCATTTCATGAACTAAGGTACAAACAGAAATCTAGATATAGAATCCAATGTACATTTACATTAAGTACAGCCATGCCCTTGTAGGTGGTAACCTGGAATGCCTTGAAGAAAGTCTAAATAAAGTTTTGCTTTCAAACAACTATTCACATAAAAGCTACTTCTCAGGAAAATTAGGTCCAATGGTTTTTATTTTGGTGTGAACCAGAATTGGGCTATCTTTCAGTCTCCTGTGTGAAGATTTCTTGAAGAAGTTGAAAATGTTCTTTTTCATTGATTTTTATGGGTCCTTATTTTATGAATTGATTAATATATGAGATGAGGACTTTTCATCTAACTTTGGTCAGTGAAGTTTGTGCAGCTCTGAGGAGTGGACATGGTTCTGGAATTCTATTCCACTTATTCCTAAATAGATATGACAGGATAGGAATTAATTTGCAAATTCATTCTTTGTAGACCTAACTGCAAGGTCCTAGAAGAGAATTAACATGTACAAAGATTTCATCAGTTCAAAAGGACTGACTAAACTCCACAGAGTATATACATTTAATGTTGTTGTTGAGTCACTAAATTGTGTCCAACTCTTGTGACCCCATGGACTGTAGCCCACCAGGATCCTCTGTCCATGGGATTTCCCAGGCAAGAATACTGACGTGGGTTGCCATTTCCTTTTCCAGGGGATCTTCTGACCCAGGAATCGAACACACATCTCCTGCCATGGCAGGTAGATTCTTTACCACTGAGCCACCAGGGAAGCCCATATACTATTTAATGCTTTCATGTAAAAGCAAAAGGTGTAGCTTACCAAGAGAAAAGGTAGGTAAGCATTTGGTTGGGGGGCATCTGAGAATCATTCAGGTGCAAATTCCAGTGTCCTTATTCACATAGAGATTGCACTCTACCTCCAGATAGAACCACTAAGATCTATGTGAATCTTGGGAGAGCTCAAGGCAGAAGTTCCCCAAAAGGACTTTCATACCCCTTTGTTCACTGGTCACATAGTCAAAGTGGGCTCTCTAATCATTTACATGAGTAAACAAACTGACTCCAGGGGTCTTCAGGGAAAATTTCAACTTCAAACAGCATCTTATGTATCCCTCTACCCTATGTCAATCAAACTCAATGCCAGACATTCAGGCGTCATGGAGATAATGTTAGAGCTTTTACAGTCCAGTTCAGTTCAGTTCACTCAGTCGTTTCTGACTCTTTGCGACCCTATCGACTGCAGCACGCCAGGATTCCCTGTCCATCACCAACTCCTGGAGCTTACTC
This sequence comes from Moschus berezovskii, assembly GCF_049115385.1. Taxonomy (NCBI): domain Eukaryota; kingdom Metazoa; phylum Chordata; class Mammalia; order Artiodactyla; family Moschidae; genus Moschus; species Moschus berezovskii. The sequence goes on from NC_142481.1 coordinate 16,550,725, forward strand.
AAATTCATGGCAATTATAAATCAAATTTCCAGTCCAACTATAAATCAAATCCATCCAACAAACATGGTTCCTACATCTCCTATGTATTTTCTGATAATCTATGTATGTGAACAAGCATTTTGCCTCACTTCTTATGTCCCCAGCATCTGCATAGTGCATCTCAAACCTGAAACATTCTTGGCAGGTAGTGCTTGAATATCTCCACTTAATTTGTGGTCCAGCAATAGAGTCAGACTTGTCATGCCCTGCCTTATAAGTAATATGCAACAGTTAAAACACAGATATCAACACTGGTCTCTAATATTCATCTGGGATGTTGTACCATTTGAGATATTCATAATCTGGGACTTTTCAAAATCATAGATGTGTGACAATATCAAACACTGATGAGGGTGTGGAACAACTAGAACTCTGGTACACTGCTAATGGGAACGCAAACCACTCTGGAAAACAATTTGGCGGTTTCTTAAAAAGTTAAACATACTTCCCATGTGACCCAGCAATTCCACTTATATTTAGCGTAGAGAAATAAAAACTCATGTTCACACAAAAGCCTATTCATGCATGTTTACAGTATTATTATTTATAATCACTAAATACTGGAACAACCGAAATGTTCTTCAGTGGATAAATGGACACACCATGGTATATTCACTCAATAAAATTAACAACAACAACAACAAAAACAATGGACTACTGACACATGCAACATTATGGATGAAACCAGCCTCAAAAAGTAACATACTGTATGGTTCCATTTATACATTATGGAAAATGTAAAAATATAAATATCCAGAATATATCAGTGGTTGCCAGGGATTAGGGGTGTCTGAATAGAAAGGGGATGCATGAGGGAATTCCTTGAGGTGTTGTAATTGTTTTGCTTACTGTTTGTGGTCATAAATATAAAAATATACAAGTGAAAAATCATATAAGTGTGTACATATCAAAAATAGTGAATTGTAGTAGTAATGTCTGTAAGATTGTGGAATAGCACTTGTCTCATAGAAATTTGAACAACCATCCCCATGAAATTACAACACTTGGGTGGAACACAGAAATGAAGGATAGATTGAAGAGGCTAATAAGGACAATTTCACACTACTTGTGTAACTTGTTCCTCAAGCCTGTGCAGTGAAGCCTGAAGCGATGCACCCTCTGCATGGAGGGAAGGAAAGTGAAGTGAAAACCCATCCTTGTCACAGACCCAACCACCAGCCTTCCCCAGTGAATCCCCAGGTAAACCAATGTGATGCAGAATCCAGGCCTGCCCCTGTGAACCCAAACACCAAGCTCCAGGCTGCCCAGCCCAGTCCCATACTGGCCCTATAGACCCAGGTCCCAGTCTGGCACCCATGGACCTAGGCTCCAGGCCTGCCCCAATAAATAGATCCCTCAATGCTTATAAAACTCTATAATGTATTAAAATTAAAAAGTAGGCTAAATGTGCACTGATGAAAATATCATGAATCATGGATTATGATTAATCCAGTTTTGTCCAAAGAATTTTTAAAATTTAATTCCTGGAAGAATAGAAATGACAGCTATAGTTACAAAAGTAGATGATTATTGGACTCATTAGGAAAGATTTTAATTTTCAATTATTTTGGGTAATTAAAAAATAATTTATTTTTGTCTATACTTGGTCTTCATTTCTGTGTGGGCTTTTCCCTAGTTACAGTGAGCAGGGGCTAATCTCTAGGTTCGATGTGTGGGCTTCACATTGCGGTGGCCTCTCTTGTTGCAGAGCATGGGTTCTAGGGAAAGTGGCCTTCAGTAGTTGTGCCTCCCAGGCTCTAGCACACAGGCTCAATAGTTATGGCATATGGGCTTAGTTGCTCCATGGCATGTAGCATCTTCACAGATCAGGGATCGAATCTGTGTCTCCTACATTGGCAGGCAGATTCTTAACCATGAGCCACCAGGGATGCCCTGAATATATTTTTCTATTTATTTGTTATTGGTTGCCCTGGGTTTTCACTGTTGCAAGTGGGCTTTACTAGTTGAAGTGAGTAGTGGCTTCTCTTGTTGCAGCAGGCTCTAGGCTTACAGGCTTCAGTAGTTTCGGCACATGGACTCAATAGTTGCAGATCCCAGGCTCTAGAGCACAGGCTTAGTAATCGTGGCGGAAGGGCTTTTGTTGCTCTGCAGCATGTGGGATCTTCCCAGATTAGGAATCAAACCCATGTGTCCTGCATTGGCAGGCAGATTCTTTACCACTGAGCCACCAGGGAAGCCCTATTTTGGGTAATTTTTGAATTTTATAGTATTGCTTTTATTTCCTAATATTTTCAACTACAAAATTAATATATCAAAACATACACACACTCTCATGATTGGGAATTTACCAATAGAAATATGACAATGTAAGAATGCTTATTACACCATCATTTCTGGTGAAAAAGTAGAAACAAATATCTACAGTGGGAGATAGTTCAAAATACTGGCCTACATCCCATACTAGAAATATTCTGAAACTTTAAAAAGAATGAGTCAGATCTGTATGTATTGACCTGGGAAAATGTCCATGATTATTTAAATGAAAAAGGCAAATGTCATTAAATATGTCACTATAGAGGGTAAAAACTTTCACACACATGCAAAACATAAATGCAGTGTGCAGATATGTTTGCTCATGAAGAAAGAAGCAACACACACATATAGGTTTTCTCAGGGATTTGTAGGAGAGGAAGAAATTGTTTTCATTTTATTTCTTTCCCACTTCACTGGTTTCAGTGAAAACACAGTTTTATAAAATTTACTTCCAATACTGATAATTACAATAACTCAGAAACAGCATTGAAACTAGAGTGTTTTTTCCCTTTTAATAACTTCTTCATTTTCCCACTTAAAAAAAAAGTTCAAGATTACTAAAATAAATCAATACTAATGAAATCCAGTATTTTACCAACATTTTCCTTGAAGAAAAAAAGGAAATGTATATCTCCAAAAAGAATTTTCTGATGCTACACTAGGATGTGGGGAGAAGAAAATGTACTGGTGTTTCAACAGTATGAAGTGTCTGATGTAGGTTAAATTGTAAGCCACGATTAATGGCCTTCCCACATTCATATGATTTCTTCCCAGAATGAATTCTTTGATGGTGTGAGAAGCTTGAATGATAGCTAAAGGCCTTTCCACATTCCTTACATTCAAAGGGCTTCTCACCAGTATGAATTCTCTGATGTTGAATAAGGTGTGAATGAAGCCTAAAGGCTTTACCACATATCACACATTCATGAGGTTTCTCACCAGTGTGAATTCTCTGATGTCTTCTGAGGTGTGAGCACTGTCTAAAAGTCTTTCCACATTCTTTACATTCATAGGGTTTTTCACCAGTATGAATCCTCTGATGTAGAGTAAGTTGTAAGCTGTCACAAAAAGCCTTCCCACATTCACTACATTCATAAGGTTTTTTGCCAGAATGAATTTTCTGATGGTGAGAGAAGCTTGAATGATAGCTAAAGGCCTTTCCACATTCTTTACATTCATAGGGTTTCTCACCAGTATGAATTCTCTGATGTATTTTAAGGTGTGATCGATGCCTAAAAGTCTTCCCACATTCTTTACATTCATAGGGTTTTTCACCAGTATGGAGTCTCAGATGTTCAGTAAGTTGAAAGCCACGAATAAAAGCCTTCCCACATTGCTTACATTCATAGGGTTTTTCACCAGTGTGAAGTCTTTGATGTTGAGTAAGCTGTGATCGTTGCCTAAATGCCTTCCCACATTCCTTACATTCATAGGGTTTCTCACCAGTGTGAATTCTCTGGTGTAGAATAAGTTCTGAACCATAATTAAAGGCCTTCCCACATTCTTTACACTCATAAGGTTTCTTGTGAGTATGAAGTCTCTGATGTATGGTAATGGGTGATTGATGCCTGAAAGTCTTTTCACATTCTTTACATTCAAAGAGTTTCTTACCAGTACGGAGTGGAAGATGTTCAGTAAGTTGAAAGCCACAAATAAAAGCCTTCCCACATTGTTTACATTCATAGGGTTTTTCACCAGTATGAATCCTCTGATGTAGAGTAAGTTGTAAGCTGTCACAAAAAGCCTTCCCACATTCACTACATTCATAAGGTTTTTTGCCAGAATGAATTTTCTGATGGTGAGAGAAGCTTGAATGATAGCTAAAGGCCTTTCCACATTCTTTACATTCATAGGGTTTCTCACCAGTATGAATTCTCTGATGTATTTTAAGGTGTGATCGATGCCTAAAAGTCTTCCCACATTCTTTACATTCATAGGGTTTTTCACCAGTATGGAGTCTCAGATGTTCAGTAAGTTGAAAGCCACGAATAAAAGCCTTCCCACATTGCTTACATTCATAGGGTTTTTCACCAGTGTGAAGTCTTTGATGTTGAGTAAGCTGTGATCGTTGCCTAAATGCCTTCCCACATTCCTTACATTCATAGGGTTTCTCACCAGTGTGAATTCTCTGGTGTAGAATAAGTTCTGAACCATAATTAAAGGCCTTCCCACATTCTTTACACTCATAAGGTTTCTTGTGAGTATGAAGTCTCTGATGTATGGTAATGGGTGATTGATGCCTGAAAGTCTTTTCACATTCTTTACATTCAAAGAGTTTCTTACCAGTACGGAGTGGAAGATGTTCAGTAAGTTGAAAGCCACAAATAAAAGCCTTCCCACATTGTTTACATTCATAGGGTTTTTCACCAGTGTGAAGTCTCTGATGTTGAATAAGTTGTGACAGCATAAAGGATTTCCCACATTCCTTACATCCATCGGGTTTTTCACCAGTGTGAAGTCTCTGATGTTGAATAAGTTCTGAGCCATAATTAAAGACCTTGCCACATTCTTTACATTTTTCACCATTATGAATTCTCAAATGTTGTTTAAGTTGTGAATAATGAATAAGGGCCTTCCAACATTCCTTACATTCATTGTACTTGTTACTATTTTGAATTCTCTGTTTAGTAAGGTATGATGTATCAACAGTTTCTGCACATTCCTTACAGTCAGAAAGTTTTTCTTTAGAATGAGCTTTGTGATGACTAAAGAATAAATGGTAACTGAAGTTTTTCCTGCATTCTTTACATTCAAAGATTTTCTGTCTATTATAAAATTCCTGAGTGAACAAAATATGTTGGCTAAAAACGGGCATGTGTCCATGATTGATAACAAATTGCCTGAAATAGCCCTCCTGTTTTCCCTGTTGTCTCTCAAACTGATTTTTGCATGCCTGAATGTCTCTGAAAATGGATTTCTCAGGACCATGGTTTTTAAATGGGTCTATGATAGCCCACTGGGATGATTCTGTCTCATAAATGTTTCTTTTTGGAGATAACTTCTTGGGCTCACACTTGGACACCAAATCTGAAAGATAAAGAAGCACATTTTAATTGCTAGTTTTGTGTTAGAAGAGAAATGAAATCTCTCTGATAGAAAAGCGTGAAAGTGTAAGTCGCTCAGTCATGTCCAACTCTTTGCAACCCCAAGGACTGAATTCTCCAGGCCAGAATACTGGAGTGGGTAGCCTTTCCCTTCTCCAGGGGATCTTCCCAATCCAGGGATCAAACCCAGGTCTCCCGCATTGCAGGTGGATTCTTTACCAGCTGTGCCACCAGGCAAGCCCAAGAATACTGGGGTGGGTTGCCTATCCCTTCTCCAGGGGATCTTACTGACCCAGGAATCAAACTAGGGTCTCCTGCATTGCAGGCAGATTCTTTACCAACTGAGCTATCAGGGAAGGCAGAAAAGAGAGATTATTGGAAATAATTCACATAAGAAATGAAAGGTTTAAGGGGTTTTTAAATACCTTGATGTAACAATGAAAAAGGGTAAGGTGAATGGAAAGAACTGGAAGCTCACAAGAGAATCATGAGAGAGTTCATTAACAGGTTAGTGGTTCTCATATTTTGATCCACTTGAGAATCACCATGGGATTTTGTTGCAATTATGGATGTTTGCAAAACATTGTAGATCACCTGAATCAGAATCTCTAAGAGTCTGTATGTTTTAACACTCTCCACCAGGTCAAAGGATTATGTGATATCTGCTAGTTATTCTCAGATGTCTATTATTTCCCTTCTGTACACTGATTGAACACATGGGTTTTAGTTGAGAACAGGCTGCCCACTATAAACATTGCCTGTCCCAGCACTCTGCAGCAGAATATGCCATGCAACTGGATTCTACCTAAAGAAATGCAGTATTATATAGTACCTTCTGAGAACTTTCTTAAGAGTTGGCTGGCCCACCCCCTATATCTGTTATTTTCCTGTTTCCTCAGCAAAGCCAGCTGCAATGTGCATTTGATGTCATGTCTGTCACATGATGGTTCTGCAGAGCAGAGTTGGCACTCTACCCTGGGCTTTAATCCTAGAGAAAATTAGTCCTCTATACAGTTAAAGCTACAGTTATTTTGGGTTGTCTGTCACATACAGCCAAGCCTATATCCAAACTAATAGAACCTCTCATTAAACTGAAATTTTAAAACTCCAATTCTTTATCATGAGTCTTACATAAGGCCTCTGATTAGCTTTAAAATCACATTTTGAGTCTAATTCTGTTTTATTCATGTGTCATAACACTGCTAGTCTATTGTAACAACTAGGATATTACAAATTCTTTCTTATCTTAGAGCTTTTCAGAGGTTTTTTCAGAAAAGAAAGTTTGAGGTCAACAGATACATAAAGCATTCAATTCTAACAATTTATTTTTTTCGTTTTCCTAATGATGATCATTTGCATTGTTTCCAGTTTCTGGCTATTATGATTAGTACTGATATGAACATTCATGCACATTTCTTTTGGTGTAAATAGGACTCCTTTCTATTAGGTGTGAAATTACTGCATCAGAGGATATGCATTTGTTCAGCTCCATTTGACATTATGCAGCAGTTTTCTAATTTACAATTCCATCAAACTCTGAAAGAGTTCCTGTTCCTCATATCCTCACCAACACTTGTTATTGCCAATCTTCTTATATCTAAGCATCCTGGCAGATGTGTTGTGATACTGCACTGTGGTTTAATTTTTAATTTCCCTGATGACAAACAAGATTGAACACTTCGCCATATATTTATTGGACAATTGGATATCTTCTTTAATAAATTGCCTATCCAAGTATTTCATTCATTTTTATTAATTTAGGAGCAATAAAGTACATATAAAATCCATCATTTTAACCACTTTGAAGTGTAAAACTCAATAACTTGTAGTACACTCCCAATGTTCTGCAACCATCAGATCTCTAATTCCATACTACTTTAATCACACCAAAAAGAAACCTCACATCCAGTCATGTACTGTTCTCCTCTTCACCCCCATGCCCTGGAAACCACCAATCTGCTTTATGTCTCTATGAATTTGTCAAGAAATTTCATAAACATGTAATTATACAATATGTGACCTTTTGTGTCTGTTCTCACTTACTATGTTCTCAGGGTTCAATGATGTTATAGCATGTATCAGTACTTCATTTATTTTTATGACTGAGTTATATTTCACTGTACAGATAAACCATATTTTGTTTATCCATTCTTCAGTCGAGGGACATTTGGGTAGTTCTAGGTTTTAGTTGTCTTTTTGACTTGTAGGGAATCCTTAATATAGTCTATATATATATATATATATATATATATATCCAACTACATAATGCAACTATATATATATAGCCAACTACATAATGCAAGTATCTTGTCCCATTCTGAGGCTGGCCCCTTTGCTCTCTTAATACAATGTTTTGATAAACAGAAATTGTTAATTCTAAAACAGTCTGATTCCAAGGTCATAAAATGTACTCATATAATCTTCTAGAAGTTTTTCCATATTTAGATCTACAATCCACCTAGTGTGAGGCAGAAATCAAGATTCCTATTTTTCAATAGATATCAGCCCCCTTCATTGAAAAGACCATCCTTTCCCTGATTCTGTCTTAGATCAAGTGACTTTGTATATTAGTCATTTTCTCTGTAATCCACTCCAACAAATATGTCAACTCCCATAACTCTGTAGAAACATTCCTAGCTAAAGTCACTAACAAAATTACCAAAATCAGTGCTCAAATGCCAGTCATCACTCTATTTGACTTATTACTAGCATTTGACACAACTGATCAATCCAGTTGCTCCCTTTATACCATATTCTCCTGGTTATCCTCCTACATCTCTACTTATATTCAGTTCACCTTAATGCATTCTTTTCCCCTTTCTGACCTCTAAATGTTGGAATGTCCCAGAAATCAGGCTCTGGTCAGCCTTCAATCTACACCCTTTCCCTTAATAACAGTCTAGCTTAAATACCAATCATATACTGCTAAGTCTTAAATTTTACCTCTACCTCTAAGAATATTTCTTAAATTGTGATAAAATACACACAACATAAAATTTACCATCTTACTACTTTTAAGTGTATACTGTAGTGGTGTTAAGTATGTGCACACTGTCGTACAACCAATCCCCAGAACTTTTTCACCTTGCAGAACTGAAACTCTGTACCCATTAATAACTCCCCATTCCTCCCTCTTCCAGTTTCTGGCAAGCACCAGTCTACTTTCTGTTTCTATGGATTTGACTAGATACCTTATATCACTAGAGTCCTACAGTATTTGCTGTTTTTTTTTTTTTCTATATGTGACTGGCTTATTGAACTCAGCATAATATCCTCAAGGTTCATTCATGTTGATCCACAGATCCACACAGGAAGCATTGCAGATCAGTGAGAAAAGAATTACTGAATCATATTAGAAAAAATAGCTATAGCTAGAAAAAAAATTAACTTGGATCCCTACCATGCACTATAAATACATAAACTCTAAATGGATTAAGGTAAAGGAAAAACTGTAAGACTTGTGGCAAAAAACAATATACATGTATACATAAAAAGGTCTTCCCCGGTGGCTCAATGATAAGCAATCTGCTTGTAATGTAAAACACGCAGATTCAATCCCTGAGTTGAGAAGATGCCCTAGAAAAGGAAATGGAAACCCACTCCAGTATTGTTTCCTGGGAAATCCCATGGACAGAGGAGCCATGGGGTCACAAAAGAGTTGGACACGATTTAATGACTAAACAACAACAAACAACAACATAAATTTCTTAAACAAGACACAAAAGATACAAGTCTAACTAGAAAAAAAGATAACCTACAAGAAAAATGGGCAAAAGATCTGAATAGGCACTTCATAGAAGAAACACCAGTGTTAAGTAGTCCATATGGAAGAATGCTCAAACTCATCAGGAATCAAGGAAACTCAAATTAAGGTATGAGATACTATTTTATACTCATCAGACTAAAATTTTAAATGTCTAAGAATTTGAATTGTTGTTAAGATGTTGAAGACCCAGAATTACTATACACTGCCAGTGGTAATATAAATTAGTACCAACATGTGGGAAAACAATTTGTTATAATACAGAGTTGAAGATGTATGTGTTTTATGACTTGGCAATTCCAAATCTAGTAAATAACGTACTATGTGCTTCAGGAGACTTGTAAGAACATTAATAGTACCACTGTATATAGTATCAAAAAATTATGAACAATGTAATTAACAACCAGAAAAATATGGAGTGGAATATTATATAGCTGTGAAAATGAAATCAGGTATAAAGTAATTTGGGAAAATTTGTAAAACCATGTGGTACAAAATAACTAAATCATAGAAGACACATACTCATTATCATTTTTATAAAAGAAGCAAAACACAATATAGTGTATGAGGGCATAAACAAATGTGGTAAACTAGTTTTTAAATAGAATAACCATAACAGAATTCAAAATAATGATTACCTCTGGGGATGTAGCAGGGGATAGAAATCAGGGAGAAACATACAGAACTGATGGTTCTAGAGCATTGTTTCTTAACTAATTCAGACAGACAAGACCCTCAGATTACACAGAATATTCCATTCTCTCTAGAAAACATTATGACAGGACCCAGAAAACTCAGTGGTACTAGCTACTGGAGTATATACATTCCCCACTAATCTCAACAACCAAGTTAGATGCTACCGGAAATCAGTTGTATTTGTCCCCCTCCTCGTTTATACCAGTAGATGAAATGAGTGTGAAAATCAGGTGGAAAGATCAGGTAATGGCCATTACTTAAGAAAAAACATAAATGAAAACTACAACAAGAAAAAGTCTGGTGGTAGGGGAAACATGAAAACGAAGAACTCTGCACTCACACTGTCTTTATGATCTTCCTCTTCTTTAGAGAAATCAAGGCAAATATCACAAAAATGGGAATTCTAAGGTTCATTTTAAAAAGATAATTTAAAATCTCAATCACATACACACCTATTGTCAATTAATCTATGACAAGGGAGGGAAGGATATACAATGGAGAAAAGACCATATCTTCAATAAGTGGTACTCAGAAAACTGGACAGCAACACATAAAACAATGGAATTATAATATTTCATCATACCATGTACAAAAATAAACTCAAAATGGATTAAAGACCTAAATGTAAGACTTGAATCCATAAAACCAGAAGAAAACAGGCAGAACACTCTTTGACATAAATTGAAGCAATACATTTTTGGATCAGACTCTAAAGGCAAAAGAAATAAAGGCAAAAATAAGCAAATGGGACCTAATTAAACTTAGCCTTTGCACAGCAAACGAAACCATCAACAAAATGAAAAGTTAACCCATTGAATGGGAGAAAATATTTGCAAGTGATATGACCAATAGGGTAATATCAAAGATTCATATCCAAAACATGCAGCTCATATAACTCAATACCAAAAAAACAACTTGATTAAAAATGTGCAGAAGACATGAAAAAAATTTTTTCCAGAGAAGTGATACAGATGGTCAACAGGCACAAGAAACATGCTCAACATCTCTAATTATCAGAGAAATGAAAATAAAAACCATAATGAGGTATTACCTTACACCTGTCAGAATTGCTATCATCAAAAAGTCTACAAGAAACAAGTGCTGGCAGGGATGTGGAGAAAGGGGACCCCTTGTACACTGTTGGTGAGAATGTAAATTAGTGCAGCCACTAGGGGAAACAGTGTGGAGGTTCCTTAGAAAACTAAACACAGAACTACCATATGACCCAGCAATTCCACTGCTGGGCATGTATCTAAAAAAGAAAAACAACAAACACAAGCATGCACACATACGAATTCCAAAAGCTACATGCACCCCAGTGTTCATAGCAGCATTATTCACAACAGCCAAGATATGGAAGCAACCCAAGTGTCCATCAACAGATGAATGGGTAAAGAAGATGTAATAAGCAATGAAATATTCCTTAGCCATAAAGAAGAATCTACTGTTGTAAGTCAACTATTCCTCAATAAAAGATAATAAAATAAAATATTTTAAAAGATACGAGTTATACAAAGTAAATGGAAGGGGAAAAATATAATAACGTTTAGAGTGGAAATGACAGAGACACTAGATTCAGTGAAATTAAAAACTGTATTAACCTGAACAACAAAGATAAATAGACTTTTTTAAAAAGAGCCTCAGTTCCTGTGGGACAAGAGCAAAAGATCCAACATTCATATCATCCAAGTCCCAGAGGATAGGAGAAAGACTGTGGGGCTGAAAAAGTATTCAAAGAAATAATGATTGAAAACTTCCCAAATTTCATACTAGACACAAACCTATAGATTCAAAAAACTGAGAAAATTCCTAAATAAATAGAAATCAAACCAAAACACATATTTCTGAAAACAAAGAAAAAAATATTTTAAAAATAATGAGAAACACCAATTCAAAAGACTGGATTTGTCATCTGAAACCATGTTGAGCAACAGGAAATGGCACAATACTTTTTAAGTGCTGAAAGAAAAGAACTGTCGACCTCAAATTCTACACACAGTGAAACTATCTTTGAGGAATGAAGTAGAAATAAAGGCATTCTCAGACAAAGGAAAACTAAGAGAGTGTGTTATTGCAAGTAGCCCTTACGGAATAGCTGAAAATAGCTCTCCAAATACAAAGAAAATAATAATAGAAGAAGGCGAGACCTTCAGAAAAGAAAGACAAGAATGGGAAAAAATAAAAGTAAACATAATAGACTATTCCACTCCACAAGTTTCTTTACCTTGTTTTATGGTTGAAACAAAAATTCTAACAGTATCTTACATAGTGATCAATCTATGTAGAAGATATACTTTAAACAAACAAACAAAAAATGCAAAGAGTAAAGAACCTAAATGGATGTAATCTTTCTACACTTCACTTGAAATGGTTAAATTTCAATGCCAGCAAGCTAAATAAATGTGTGTGTGTGAACAAACACTGAAATTTAAAAAAAAAAAGAAGTATATTTTTAAAAAACACTTTATAGATCAAAATAGAACTCTAAAAATGTTTGAGGATCTCATAGGTTGTTGTTGTTTACTTGCTAAGTTGTGTCCAAGTCTTTTGCGACCCCATGGACTGTAGCCCACCAGTCTCCTCTGTCCATGGAGAGAGACTGATATTCCCAGGCAAGAATATTGAAGTAGTTGTCATTACCTTCTCCAGGGATCTTCCCTACCCAGGGATCTAAACAGCATCTCATGTGTCTCTTGCATTGGCAGGCGGATTCTTTACCACTGAGCCACCAGGGAAGCCCAATTCACAGGTAAGCAAGATAAAAGAAACAGAAGAACAAGAAACAGGGGGAACCAGCAGAAGATAACAAACTGGCAGACTTAAGCCTCAGTTCAGTTCAGTCGCTCAGTCGTGTCAGACTCTTTGCGACCCCATGAATCACAGCATGCCAGGCCTCCCTGTCCATCACCAACTCCCGGAATTCACTCAAACTCATGTCCATCAAGTCGGTGATGCCATCCAGCCATCTCATTCTCCGTCGTCCCCGTCTCTTCCTGCCCCCAATCACTCCCATCATCAGAGTCTTTTCCAGTGAGTCAACTCGTCGCATGAGGTGGCCAAAGTATTAGAGTTTCAGCTTTAGCATCAGTCCTTCCAATGAACACCCAGGATTGATCTCCTTTAGAATGGACTGGTTGGATCTCCTTGCAGTCCAAGGGACTCTCACGAGTCTTCTCCAGCACCACAGTCCAAAAGCATCAATTCTTTGGCGATCAGCCTTCTTCACAGTCCAACTCTCACATCCATACATGACCATGGGAAAAACCATAGCCTTGACTAGACGGACCTTTGTTGGCAAAGTAATGTCTTTACTTTTTAATATGCTATCTAGGGTGGTCAATGGCAAGCCACTCCAGTACTCTTGCCTGGAAAATCCCATGGATGGAGGAGCCTGGTGGGCTGCAGTTCATGGGGTTGCTAGGGGTCGGACACGACTGAGCGACTTCACTTTCACTTTTCACTTTCACACATTGGAGAAGGAAATGGCAACCCACTCCAGTGTTCTTGCCTGGAGAATCCCAGGGACGGGGCAGCCTGGTGGGCTTCCATCTAGGGGGTCACACAGAGTCGGACACGACTGAGGTGACTTAGCAGCAGCAGCAGCAGCAGCAGCAGCAGGGTGGTCATAACTTTGCTTCCAAGGAGTTCAGTTCAGTTGCTCAGTTGTGTCCAACTCTCCGCGACCCCATGAATCACAGCACACCAGGCCTCCCTGTCCATCACCAACTCCCGGAGTTCACTCAAACTCATGTCCACAGGGGCGGCCTTGAGAAGATACCCCTCGTCCAAGGTAAGGTACAGCGGCTGCACTTTGCTGGAGTGGCTGTGAAGAGATTTTCCACGACCAAGGTAAGAGAAACCCAAATAAGATGGTAGGTATTGCGAGGGGGCATCAGAGGGCAGACACACTAAAATCATAATCACAGAAAACTAGTTGATCTGATCACATGGACCATAGCCAAATGTGGTCCACTGGAGAAGGGAATGGCAAACCACTTCAGTATACTTGCCTTGAGAACCCCATGAACAGTATCAAAGGGCAAAATGATAGGATACTGAATGAGGAATTTCCCAGGTCGGTAGGTGCCCAGTATGCTACTGGAGATCAGTGGATAAATAACTCTAGAAGGAATGAAGGGATGGAGCAAAAGCAAAACCAATACCCAGTTGTGGATGTGACCGGTGATAGAAGCAAGGTCCGGTGCTGTAAAGAGCAATATTGCATAGGAACCTGGAATGTTAGGTCCATGAATTAAGGCAAATTGGAAGTGGTCACACAGGAGATGGCAAGAGTGAAAGTAGACATGCTAGGAATCAGTGAACTAAAATGGACTGGAATGGGTGAATTTAACTCAGATGACCATTATATCTACTACTGTGGGCAGGAATCCCTTAGAAGAAATGGAGTAGCCATCATGGTCAACAAAAGAGTCCAAAATGCAGTACTTGGATGCAATCTTAAAAACGACAGAATGATTTCTGTTCGTTTCCAAGGCAAACCATTCAATATTACAGTAATCCAAGCCTATGCCCCAACCAGTAACGCAGAAGAAGCCGAATTTGAACGCTTCTATGAAGACCTACACGACCTTTTAGAACTAACAACCAAAAAAGATGTCCTTTTCATTATAAGGGACTGGAAAGCAAAAGTAGGAAGTCAAGAAATACCTGGAGTAACAGGCAAATTTGGCCGTGGAGCATGGAATGAAGCAGGGCAAAGGCTAATAGAGTTTTGACAAGAGAATGCACTGGTCATAGCGAACAACACAAGAGAAGACTCTACACATGGACATCACCAGATGGTCAACACCGAAATCAGATTGATTATATTCTTTGCAGCCAAAGATGGAGAAGCTGTATAGAGTTAGCAAAAACAAGACCAGGATCTGACTGTGGCTAAGATCATGAACTCCTTATTGCCAAATTCAGACTTAAATTGAAGAAAGTAGGGAAAACCACTAGACCATTCAGATATGACCTCAATCAAATCCCTTATGATTATACAGTGGAAGTAAGAAATAGATTTAAGGGACTAGATCTGATAGATAGAGTGCCTGATGAACTATGGATGGAGGTTCGTGACATTGTACAGGAGGCAGGAACCAAGACCATCCCCACTGAAAAGAAATGCAAAAAAGCAAAATGGCTGTCTGAGGAGGCCTTACAAATAGCTGTGAAAAGAAGAGAAACGAAAAGCAAAGGAGAAAAGGAAAGATAAAAGCGTCTGAATGCAGAGTTCCAAGGAATAGCAAGGAGAGAAAAGAAAGCCTTCCTCAGCGATCAATGCAAAGAAATAGAGAAAAACAACACAGTAGGAAAAACAAGAGATCTCTTCAAGAAAATTAGAGATTCCAAGGGAACATTTCATGCAAAGATGGGCTCGATAAAGGACAGAAATGGTATGGACCTAACAGAAGCAGAAGATATTAAGAAGAGGTGGCAAGAATAAACAGAAGAACCGTACAAAAAAGATCTTCACGACCAAGATAGTCACAATAACGTAATCACTGACCTAGAGCCAGATATCTTGGAATGTGAAGTCAAGTGGGCCTTAGAAAACATCACTATGAAGAAAGCTAGTGGAGGTGATGGAATCCCAGTTGAGCTATTTGAAATCTTGAAAGATGATGCTGTGAAAGTGCTGCACTCAATATGCCAGCAAATCTGGAGAACTCAGCAGTGGCCACAGGACTGGAAAAGATCAGTCTTCATTCCAATCCCAAAGAAAGGCAATGCCAAAGAATGCTCAAACTACCGCACAATTGCACTCATCTCACACGCTAGTAAAGTCATGCTCAAAATTCTCCAAACCAGGCTTCAGCAATATGTGAACCGTGAACTCCCAGATGTTCAAGCAGGTTTTAGAAAAGGCAGAAGCACCAGAGATCAAATTGCCAACATCCGCTGGATCATGGAGAAAGCAAGAGAGTTCCAGAAAAACATCTATTTCTGCTTCATTGACTATGCCAAAGCCTTTGACTGTGTGGATCACAACAAACTGTGGAACATTCTGAAAGAGATGGGAATACCAGACCACCTGACCTACCTCTTGAGAAACCTGTATGCAGGTCAGGAAGCAACAGTCAGAATTGGACATGGAACAACAGACTGGTTCCAAATAGGAAAAGGAGTGCATCAAGGCTGTATATTGTCACCTTGCTTATTTAACTTATATGCAGAGTACATCATGAGGAACGCTGGGCTGGAAGAAGCACAAGCTGGAATCAAGATTGCTGGGAGAAATATCAATAATCTCAGATATGCAGATGACCCTACCCTTATGGCAGAAAGTGAAGAGGAACTCAGAAGCCTCTTGATGAAAGTGAAAGAGGAGAGTGAAAAGTTTGGCTTGAAGCTCAACATTCAGAAAACAAAGATCATGGCATCTCGTCCCATCACTTCATGGGTAATAGATGGAAAAACCGTGGAAACAGTGTCAGACTTTATTTTTTTGGGCTCCAAAATCACTGCAGATGCTGATTGCAGCCATGAAATTAAAAGACGCTTACTCCTTGGAAGGAAAGTTATGACCAACCTTGATAGTATATTAAAAAGCAGAGATATTACTTTGCCAACAAAGGTCTGTCTAGTCAAGGCTATGGTTTTTCCCGTGGTCATGTATGGATGTGAGAGTTGGACTGTGAAGAAAGCTGATCACCGAAGAATTGATGCTTTTGAACTGTGGTGTTGGAGAAGACTCTTGAGAGTCCCTGTACCGCAAGGAGATCCAACCAGTCCATTCTAAGGAGATCGATCCTGGGTGTTCATTTGAAGGACTGATGCTAAAGCTGAAACTGCAATACTTTGGCCACCTCATGCGACAAGTTAACTCACTGGAAAAGACTCTGATGCTGGGAAAGGTTGGGGGTGGGAGGAGAAGGGGACGACCGAGAATGAGATGGCTGGATGGCATCACTGACTCTGTGGGCATGAATTTGAGTGAACTCCGGGAGTCGGTGATGGACATGGAGGTCTAGCGTGCTGTGATTCATGGGGTCGTGGAGAGTCGGACACGACTGAGCGACTGAACTGAACTGAACACGTCCACATAGTCGGTGATGCCTTCCAGCCATCTCATTCTCTGTCGTCCCCTTCTCCTCCCGCCCCCAACCTTTCCTAGCATCAGAGTCTTTTCCAGTGATAAGCATCTTTTAATTTCATGGCTGCAATCAGTATCTGCAGTGATTTTGGAGCCCAAAAAAATAAAGTCTGACACTGTTTCCACTGTTTTTCCATCTATTTCCCATGAAGTGATGGGACCAGATGCCTTGATCTTTGTTTTCTGAATGTTGAGCTTCAAGCCAACATTTTCACTCTCCTCTTTCACTTTCATCAAGAGGCTTCTGAGTTCCTCTTCACTTTCTGCCATAAGGGGGTGTCATATGCATATCTGAGGTTATTGATATTTCTCCCGGCAATCTTGATTCCAGCTTGTGCTTCTTCCAGCCCAGCGTTCGTCATGATGTACTCTGCATATAAGTTAAATAAGCAGGGTGACAAGATACAACCTTGATGTACTCCTTTTCCTATTTGGAGCCAGTCTGTTGTTCCATGTCCAGTTCTAACTGTTGCTTCCTGACCTGCATACAGGTTTCTCAAGAGGCAGGTCAGGTGGTCTGGTATTCCCATCTCTTTCACAATTTTCCAGTTTATTTTGATCCACACAGTCAAAGGCTTTGGCATAGTCAATGAAGCAGAAATAGATGTTTTTCTGGAACTCTCTTGCTTTCTCCATGATCCAGCGGATGTTGGCAATTTGATCTCTGATGCCTCTGCCTTTTCTAAAACCTGCTTGAACATCTGGGAGTTCACGGTTCACATATTGCTGAAGCCTGGCTTGGAGAATTTTGAGCATGACTTTACTAGCGTGTGAGATGAGTGCAATTGTGCGGTAGTTTGAGCATTCTTTGGCATTGTCTTTCTTTGGGATTGGAATGAAGACTGACCTTTTTCAGTCCTGTAGCCATTGTTGAGTTTTCCAGATTTGCTGGCATATTGAGTGTAGCACTTTCACAGCATCACCTTTCAGGATTTGAAATAGCTCAATTGGAATTCCATCCCCTCCACTAGCTTTGTTCGTAGTGATGCTCTCTAAGGCCCACTTGACTTCACATTCCAAGATGTCTGGCTCTAGGTGAGTGATCACGCCATCGTGATTATCTTAGTCATGAAGATCTTTTTTGTACAGTTCTGTTTATTCTTGCCACCTCTTCTTAATATCTTCTGCTTCTGTTAGGTCCATACCATTTCTGTCCTTTATCGAGCCCATCTTTGCATGAAATATTCCCTTGATATCTCTAATTTTCTTGAAGAGATCTCTTGTTTTTCCTACTCTGTTGTTTTCCTCTATTCCTTTGCACTGATCGCTGAGGAAGGCTTAATACATAAGGCTTAATACTTAAGCCTAATACATCAATAATTATTTTAAGTGTACATGGCCTATGTCACCTATTAAAAGACAGAGATTGACACAATGGATAAATAACATGACCCAGTTAAATGGTGACTACAAGAAACTCATTTCAAAAATATGTATCATGTAAATAATCAAAAGAAAATAGAAATGCTACATTAGTATCAGATAAAGTAGATTTCAGAGTAAAGAAATTAATAAGCATTACAGAGGTTCGAAACATGTGAAGGAAAAACTGACAGATCTGAAAGATATACACTAATCACAATTATAGCTGGGGACTCAAATACCCTAATCTCAGCAACTGATAGAACTATTGGACAGAGAATCAGCAAGAATATGGAAGAAACAAACAAGACCATCAACAAATATGATGTAATCATCATTCATGGCACATGTTACCCAACAACAGCAGAATAAACAATGATTTCAAGCATACACTGAACATTCCCCAGGACAGACCATATTCTGGGTCATGAAGCAAATCTTGAATCTTAAAAGAACCAAAATCATATAGAATATGTTCTGTGATATATAATAAAGAATTTAACCTTACCTGAAGAAAGGTTTTTTTGTCTTCATCTCCAGGGAGGTGACCCTACAAAAAGTGTCTTTTGTTTACCTGAGGGCCAAACCAACCAGACAAATCTAATGATAAAATTTATGATGGAAGGTTTCAGCCATGAGGTATCAACTTTCCTTCAAAAAGACTGGAGACTAAAGGTATCAGCTTTACCTCCTAGGAGGTGAGAAACTAAAGGTCAGCCACATGGGTGGCCAACAAGGAACCCTGGTAAAAATTCTGGACACTAAGGCTAGGTGAATTTCTCTATTTGGCAATATGCCCAATGCATATTGTTACACATAGCTGATGGGAAAAGTTAGCATTGTCCGTGACTCCACTGGGAGAGGACAATGGGAAGTTCCACACTTGGAACTCTGGCTCTATGCTCTGCCCTATGTACTTCTTCTTTTGGCTAATTTTAATCTGTCTCCTGCTATAACTAACTGTGAGCATGATAGCTTTCAGTGAGTTCTACAAATCCTTTTAGTGACTTATCAAATGTAGCAGTGGTCTTGGGAACCCTTGGAAGTGCAACTTTTTAAAAAAAGTCTTTTGGCTGCACCACACGGCATGTGGGATCCTAGTTCCCCAACCAGGGATTGAACCTACCCGCTCTGCATTGGAAGGCAGATTCTTAACCACTGGACCACCAGGGAGTCCCTTGAAAGTGGAATTGATGTCAGAAGTGAGGGGAGACTCTTGTAGATAGCCTCCTCTTTCACATGAGACCAGAATAAAATCAGACCATAAAAGAAAGACAAGAAAATCTCCAAACACCTCCAAATAACGTTTCTAAATAATCCAAGAGTGAAATAAAAAAATCTCAAAGAAAAAAATTTTGAAGGATTATAAGGACATGTATGTCCTTTATATACATGGATATATTATATATATATATATAAAATCCATCATAAGGTTAATAATACCACATTATAACTTACACTCATGACTTTGACAACTTAGAAGAAATGAAGCAATTCTTTGAAAATCATAAACTACCAAAGATGAAACAGGAAATCTGAATAGTCCTATTAAAGTGAAAGAAAGAAAGAAAGTGAAAGTCGCTCAGCTGGGTCTGACTCTTTGCAATCCGTGGACTATATAGTCCATGGAATTCTTCAGGCCAGAATACTGGAGTGGGTAAGCCATTCCCTTCTCCAGGGGATCTTCCCAACCTAGGGATTGAACTTAGGTCTCCCACATTGCAAGTGGATTCTTTTTTTTTTTTTTTTTAATTTTACAATATTATATTGGTTGGTTTTGCCCTACATTGACATGAATTCGCCCCAGGTGTACATGAGCAAGTGGATTCTTTACCAGCTGAGCCACCAGGGAAGTCCTATAACTATTATATTAATACAAATTGAATTTATAATTTAAAAGAGGCTAAAAAAAAAATCCAGATCCAAATGGTTTCACTGGAGAATTTTACCAAACCTTTACAGAATGTTTTACACAATTTCTTCCAGAAAAAGATGAAAGGGGAATACTTATCAACTTACTTTATGAAGTATTATTCTTACACCAAAATCAGGCAAAGGCAGCACACATACATGCACACACAAAAAAACTACAGGCCAGTATCTCCCATCAACTTAGATGAAAAAAACTTCAATTAAATTTTACCAATCAAAAACCAAAAGTGAATAAAAAGAATAATGTATCATGATCAAGTGGAATACTCAAGGTAAGGCTGATTCAGTATTTCAAGATAAAAATTTTTTAAAGGAAATCACCACACCTATGCAAAAGGAAAGGCCTCACCAGCTATAAAAAAAAATAGTAAAAATAACATCTTAAATGAAAGCAAAACACTTAGGAGAGTATATATTATTTTTCCATGTTCCCCCTCTGTATTAATTTCTTAGAGCCAAT
Organism: Moschus berezovskii; assembly: GCF_049115385.1. Lineage (NCBI taxonomy): Eukaryota > Metazoa > Chordata > Mammalia > Artiodactyla > Moschidae > Moschus > Moschus berezovskii. The sequence continues at coordinate 16,571,394 of NC_142481.1, forward strand.
GTAACAAAGTACCACAAACTAGGTGGTTTAAAATAACAGAAACAACTCTTCTCATAGCTCTGGAGTACTGAGTTAGAGACATCAGCAAAGACCTCTGACTTGTGGAATGAATCTGGTCTTGTGGAATGAACCTGCCTTCATGACCTTACACTTTCCTAAGGTCTTACTCCTTCCTTTCCAATCATTCCTCTACCATCTCTGTCTCCTCAATGTAGTCATTTTCTTTAATTTTCACAATTTCTTATTAATTTAATTTTTCCTAAATATTCTATTAGAATATATATTCATATGTTCTTGATCCACTGCTGCTGCTGCTGCTGCTAAGTCACTTCAGTCGTGTCCAACTCTGTGTGACCCCATAGATGGAAGCCCACCAGGCTCCCCCGTCCCTGGGATTCTCCAGGCAAGAACACTGGAGTGGGTTGCCATTTCCTTCTCCAATGTGTGAAAGTGAAAAGTGAAAGTGAAGTCGCTCAGTTGTGTCTGACCCTTAGCGACCCCATGGACTGCAGCCTACCAGGCTCCTCCATCCATGGGATTTTCTAGGCAATAGTACTGGAGTGGCTTGCCATTGCCTTCTCCATCTTGATCCACTACTAGATTGAAAATGTCTTTATAACATTCATTTTTATTTATTTATTTTTCTATTTATTTATTTGGCTGTGGCAGGTCTTAGTTGCAGCAGGTGAGACCTTTTAGTTGCAGCATGTGGGATCTAGTCCCCCCGCCCACCTCTGACCAGGGATTGAAGCTTGTCCCCCTGCTCTGGGAATGTGGAGTCCTAGTCACTGAACTACCAGGGAAGACCCATCCTTAAAACGTTTAAAAATTGTATTGTCATCTCCTAGTAAAAGGAACTTGCATGAATTTTTTTGAAAAAAGTAATACTCTATTGATTACATCTTTTTATGGATAGAGGTTTTTTAACTTTGACATTTGTCTTTTTTGACTACCTGTCCTTTGGTGTCATATCCTAGAAATTACTGCCAGATCCAAAGTTGTGAAACTTTTCCCCCTATATTTCTTCTAGGTGGTTTATAGTTTCGTGTCTTAGATTTACTTGTTTGACCCATTTTGAGTTAATTTTTGTATATAATGTAAGGTAGGGATACAATTTTATTCCTTTGCATGTGGGGTATCCAGTTTCCCCAAAACCATTTGTTAAGAGTACAGTCTTTTCCCTCATAGAATGGTCTTGGCACTCTTATCTAAAGTCATTTTGTCATATATCTGAGGGTTTACTTCTAGACTCTATTCTACTCCATTCGTCTATATATCTGTCTTTATGCCAGTACAACACTGTTTGATTACTATAACATTGTAATAAGTTTTTAAACCAGATTTTCCCTAATTAGTCTGTCTAAAATAACTTTACCAGCCCAACAGTCTGACCATTGGCCTACTCCTTGCAACAACTTCCTGCTCACTCACCTGGGCACCGTTCTCCTGTCACCTCCCTCATAACCATCCAGGGCTCCTTCCCTTGCTCCAGTGAAGTGATCACAGCTGGCTTAGAAATAGAAAGTCCTGGTTATAAGAAAAGAAATGGAGATGAGGTTGAAATTAAAGTATTCAAATACTGTGTTTCAGAATTTATTTTAAAAAGCCTGTAGGACAAGAAGATAACTTACTAAGGTCTATAGAAGAAAGAAGAGTCCAATTCTCATATACAGATAAACTCAGGATCATAAGAAACAAATAATGTTTAAGGTAAAATGTTATTTAAATTATATAAGCTTTCTCTCCTTATTTTCCTTTGAGAAAAAAAGGAGTTTCTGAAATATTTATTCTCAGATATTTTTCCATGGTAAATGTAAAGTTCTTAGAATGTAATTTCCAGATGTAAATTGTTTAAAAGAGAGTACAAACATTACAGTAAATGGAATAGTGTTTCTTTGAACTGTAAATGTAAGTGATATATTTTGATTCAGTCCATTACACTAATCGAGAAGGTTAATGAGCTTTGCACCCAGGACCCATGTGCTTAGCTTTATCTGCGCTAGAGCATTTGCACGTTTGGTACACTGCAAGTGAAACAAAAGACAAAGCCTGTTTGACCATGTTATGCTTTAATGGTATAGAATTTTAATTCTGCTCCTTAATTTTTAAGGAAGAAAGTCAATTATAAGAAATGCTAGAGAAAAGTATGAGGATAGAGAAAATGAAGGTGCAACACCATCTAACTGTGCTCATTTCTACACAAAGTGAAAATTCATCTTGTTATTTGAAAGGCAGCCCTAAAATTCATAATACAGAAAGCAGAAACTCCAAGAAACAGATTCTGAATTATTAGAGACATAATTTTACCCAGTGAAATCAGGTTGCTGTAGTTCTCCAACATCACATCTTTGTACAAATTCCTCTGCGCAGGGTTCAGGCATTCCCATTCCTCCTGAGAGACATCTATAGCCACATCTTTGAACATCACCGACCCCTAAAATGGCAAATCACAGTACTATTTTTGAAATTATAAGAAACATTTTTCAAAAGGAAAAAGCAGTGCTAAAGAAGTCACTGCAGGAAAGGGATGATACAGTGAGTATACAGGCTGGAAGCTTGTGTGGGTCGAAAATGAATTTAGTGAGACTGAAGAAGAGTGCCCACATACTCTTAAACAATTCAGTTTCTGCACACACATCTTCTTGCATAGAGTGGAAAACTGTTAATCACTCATCTAGAAATTAAGAAAATAAAGAGAGGTTTCCAACTAAGTTAAATAGTTGAAAGTTCTTAAATTTTTCCGGAATATCTTATGACAATCTCCATCTTCAGAAAAAGGACCTGAAGATTTTTCTTCTCCATTATGACTAAGCATTTTTTTAATGCAAATTCTTTCGTAAACATCCAGTGCAGACTATATTTTCCAAAGACAGAGTATATCTCCCACCTCGTTTGGTCTTTTTCAACATGATGTTGATACAACAGCCCACTCACCAGCAGGCCAATAGCAGCTTTCAGGACCATGTCAGGAACTTCTCCCATCTACCAGCATGCAGACACCAGATCTGGGACCCCAGCCTCACAACCATCCACTCCAGAACCTAGCTCCGCCCCCCTCTCTGTGCCAGTGGGCCAACATTAGTTCTGAGATCCTCTGAGGCCCCATTGCCTGCAGTCTCAAGATCCAGCTCTGCCAACCAATGCCCATCAGCCTCTGCATAAGACAGGGCCATGAATTTCCATGATAGTCCAGTCCAGTGGCTAAGACTCCACGCTCTCAGTGCAGGGGCCCTGCATTTAACCCCTGATCAGGGAACTGGATCCTGCATGCCACAACTAAGACCCAGCACATCCAAATAAATAAATAGATATAGATATTTTAAAGGGCTTGTTAGATAACCAGACCAGAAGCCAGCCACACCTACCAGACTGCTCACAGTAGTCAGCCTCCCACAAGAGAAGTACCCACACAGTCCAAATACAGGCATATAGCTCTAGTGACCAGAGTGGGGAGCACTGCTGGAACACAGAGGACACCTGCTACAAGACCACTTCTCCAAGGTTGGAAAAGGCAACCAATCTATCAGAAAAAGGAAATTAAAAACAGTAAACTGAGGAAAATGAGGTGACAGAGAAATATCCTCCAAGTGAAGGAACAAGATAAAACCCCAGAAGAAGAACTAAGTGAAGCAGAGATAAGCAATCTACCCTATACAGAGTTCAAGGTCTGTGTGTCACATACAGCCCCCATGACATTCTTTTTCCTTAACTTACTTAAAACCCTTCTGAAATGCAAAACCATTCTCAGGCTGAAGGCCATACAAAAAAGGCTGTGAGCTGGATTTGGCCAGTATGCCACAGTTTGCTAACCCCTGTCTAGATACTTGAAGGCAGCAATTGTCAGACTGGGTAAAAGTAGAATCAAACTATGTGCTGTTATATGAGATGCACATAAAATAGGTTAAAATAAAAGGATGGAGGGACCTCCCTGGTAGCCCAGTGGTAAAGAATCTGCCTTGCAGTTCAGGGGATGTGGGTTTGATCCCTGGCTGGGGAACTAAGATTCAACATGCCACTGAGCAACTAAGTCCCCTTTGTGGCAAACACTGAGCCCTTGTGCCACAACTAGTGAGCCCGTGCACCACATCGAAAGAGCCCACAAGATGCAACAAAGATTCTGTGTGCTGAAACTAAGATCCAACGCAGCTAAATAAATAATTTTTAATAGGGATGAAAAAAATAGTGCTATGAAAAAAATGATGAAAAAAAAGCTAAAGTATTTATGTTAAAGAGAACAGAATTTGAGACAAGAATACTGTATTATCAATAGGAACATCTCATGATCAAGGAATCCATGCATCGAGAGGATATAACATGCACCTAATAACACAGCTTCAAATTACTATAAAGCAAAAATTAATAGAACTGTAACAGACGGATCCACAAATCTAGAAGTTTCAGCAGTCTTCTCTCAGTAATTGATAGACCAAGTAACAACAACAACAACAAAAAAAAATCAGTAAAAATATAGAAGAGTTGATCACTCTACAGACAAAACTGATAAGCACTCTACCAAAAGACAGTATAATACCCCTTTTTTTAAACTTCACCAAATTGTCCACAATTCAGGCCATAAGACAAATCTCAATAAACTTAAAAGGACAGAAATGACAGACTACATCTCTTGACCACCACAGAATTAAAAATGAACTATCAGAAAGATCTAAAAAAGTCCCCAAATATTTGGAAGTTAAAGAGCACTCTTCTAAACAAGTCATGGATGGAAGACGAGAATTATAAACTAGAAAAATAAGATAATTAAAGATAGGCAAATAAGATAAAAATAAGCTAGAAAAATAAGGTAAAATTAAATCTAGAATATACAGAGTGAAGGAAAGAATGAGTAAGATCAGTAATCAGTGAAACAGCAAGGGCAAACTAGGGAGAAACTAAAACCAAAAGCTGGTTCTTCAGAAAGAACAATAAAATTGATATACTGATCAAGAAAAGAAGGCATAAATTATCAGTATCAGGAATTTAAAAGGGTGCATTACTATAGATCTGACAGGCATTAAAATGATAATAAGGGAATATTATGCACAACTTCATGCCAAAACATTTGACATCTAAGTTGAAATAAGTTAATTCCCTGAAAGGCACAGATTACTAAACTAATTCAAGAAAAAATAAAATACCAAAGCCATTTATCTATTAAAGAAATTAAAGTCTCCGCATGAAGAAAACTGTAAACTCAGATGGTATGTTAGTTTTCTACTGCGACTGCACATCACCACAGATACAGTAGCTTAAAAGAACACATTTATTATCTGTTGGTCAGAAGTCCAACAAGGGTTTTACTAGACTAAATCAAGGTTTTGGCAGGACTATGCATCTTTCTGGCAGCTCTCTCCAGTTCAATTTCCTTGCCTTTTCTAGCTTCTAGAGGTTACTTACATTCCTTGGCTTATGGCCCCCTTCCTCCATCTTCAAAGTTCAGTAATGTTGTATTTTTTTAAAACAGAAGCATGCATATTCCATACTTACAGCCTCTTTTAACCCTGACGCTTCAGATAACCCAAGAGAATCTTCCCATCTTAAAAGCATTAATTCAATCATTTCTACAAAGTCTCTTTTACCATATAAGGTAACATGTTCACAGGTTCTAGGATTAGCATGTAGACAGTTTTTTTGGAGGGGAGTCATTATTTTGCCTACCACAGATGCTTTTTGCTGGTAAAAACTATTTGACAATTAAGGAAGAAATAATACCAATTCTATAAAAAAAAAAACAAAAAACAACCTTTCACAAAATATGGAGGAGGATGCATGGCAACATCACTTACCCACTCACTGGCAAATTATATGATATTCAGTTAGGTAACAATATCAGGATAAAGAATGCAAATATGCATATGATCTATATAGGAAAAAAAAAGGACTACTTTAGTGAGGAACAAAACACCAACTTACATGGGCCATGACTTTTTTTTTTAGAATTCAGAGTATTTATTAGTCCTCTTCTTGTTTCCACTTTAGAAGAAATTCACAGTCCAAATAAAGTGTTGCTGAATAAAAGGGTTCAAAAAAAAGAGATGATCTTGTCTCTGAGCTCCCAATGTGCTAATTTAATTTAGAACATTTCTCTCATTTTATGTCTCCTATTCCCAGGTCCCAAACACACATACATAAAAGATCACAGAGAAGCTGGACAAATCCCAACCTTACTCAAATTAAGGAGGGAATCCAGCTACTGATTCAAGAAGGACTGTGCCCAGGCCCTTCACAGGAGGAGCATTTCTCTGCAGTTGGGGTCCTGGCTATAAAGAGGAAAGAGAAAGCAGTGATACAAGGTTACAGATCCTAGGGAAGGATATAAACTAAAATTGGCCCCTAGGCGGGTAACACTCACTCCACTGATAATTCACTTCTGTGTTAAGCACTGGAGGTGGGGGTGCCCTGACAAAGGCAGCGAAGAACATGCTTCAGTGAGACTCCAGTTAATACAGGCATCGTAAAGGCCTGTCTTTACAGGAGCAGATATTCTCTCAGGGAAATCTTCAACGGACCCCCTCCATCCCGATGTTAAACCTAGAACTGCAGAAATGAAGTTTCCCAGACACAACCAAACTCCCACCCGGTCACAGAATTAAAAGACACATTGGGCTTCCCTGGTGGCTCAGTTGGTCAAGAATCTGCATAAAGTGCGGGAGACCCCGGTTGGATCTCTGGGTCTGGAAGATCCCCTGGAGAGGGGCATGGCCACCCAGTCCAGTATTCTTGCCTGGAGAACTCCGTGGACAGAGGATACTGGTAAGCTAGTCCGTAGGGCTGTAGAGTCGGACACTACCGAGCGACTAACACTGGGTTCCATCTCACTAGGTAACAACAGCACCGTCTTCTGAAGGGAGATCTCAAGCCCCAATGTCACCTACCTCACATCAGAGCCAATGGGTCCCACATTTTGCACCTGTCACGGCCTCATCACCGCACATACTCACCCGCCTCGTTACGGTCACAAACGCTCACACGCACTTTTTACACGCAGGCTCCACACGCCCAGTGTGAGCCAGACGGTGGGGGCTTCCTCACTGCGAGTACCCGCCGTGCCCAGACTCCGGTTACCACTAGGAGGGCGACGACTGCCAGGAGGAGTTCGGAGGGGAACCAGAGATGAATCAAAGATCAAAGTTCTTTTCAAAAGCCACCCAGGGACTGTGGGAAATGTAGTTCAAGGCCGCAGAAGCCCGGATGTCGAGAAGGCGCGCGCCGAGGCCGCTGTGGTGAAGACAGGCCGCTGAGACCCTTGGGAGGCCGCGCTCGCACGGGAGTACGCAGGCGCAGACGGCTGGCCCCCTTTCGAAGGTGAGGCTAGTAGGTCCAGCGGGCGCTGGGCGGGTGTGTGATGTTGGGACCCGGTGGGGATTGCCTAGGAGGGAGGTGGAAACCTGGGCTGGGAACCCCGAGGAAAGAAGAGGGAAGCTGTACTGAGAGAAGGCCGGGAAGGAAAGCGAGAATCCGGGCCCTAGAGAAAGCGAGGAGGAAAGCGAGAACCTAGGCAGGGGAAGAAACTGAGCAAGTGCTGGGAACGCTGAGGTAGAACAGGGAGCCCGAGGCGGCTGTGAGCTCGGCCTGGTACATACAGGCGTTCTGATTGTGTAGCTTTTTGTGCCTGTTTTTCTGTGTGTGTGTGGACATGTTACTCTGTGCTACGTTATGGAACCTATTGTTTATGAAAGTCAGAGGTTCTCTGTGTGGTCTAATTTTTAAATTAGGTGCGATTCTGTTTGAGGCTGTGCAGCTTTGGAGTGGCAACAGTAAGGGGTTTGTGAGTAAAATTTTGCTACTTTGCGTAGAAGTATGTAATGGGCTCTATGAGTTTATGCATGACGTGTGGCTGTGGGATTGGGATTGTGTAGTGGGTGATAAAGCAGTGAATATGTCACATTTTAAAGTATTTGTGCACACAAGTAAGTGCACAATTCACGGTGACTGTGAATGTGGCTGGTTCATTGTGTGACTGAGATGGAACACTTGAGAAAGTAGATTCAGGACTAGTAAGTACTATGTATTACTTAGATTGTCAGAATATTGGCCATTTTATATGCCTGTAAAATTTGACTCTGGCAAATAAACAAGTAAAAAAAATACATATTTTTTAATCGGAGAGGAGGAAGTAAAATTAAAATAATTTTCAGATGGTATAATCTTGTATTGGGAAACCCCATACTGACTAATGACCAGTATGTTGACATAAGTAGAACACTGTTGGGAACACAGAAAAAACTTTCTCCCATAACTGCTGCTCTCGAAGTTTGTATTTGTGTGAATTCCTGGACAATAAAGGTTCAATAATTTCTTCAGTCGTTGCGAAGATGCTGAACATTTAAACATGAGATCAGCCTCATTTAGCTGAAAAGAATGTTCACTGTAGAAATCAGTACTTCAAATTTGTTTTAAAAGTGAAAACGCTCCCTCCTGCTGGAAGTCTGCTGTGTGAAAGAAAATGTGATCAGTTTCTTCTCTAATCCCTCGATTTGTCCCCTCTTTATTCCTTCTAGGTTGATAGTCTTCAGCTGGAATGGATTGGGAGCTGAAAAAGAGAAATCATAAGTCAAGGACAAAAACAGGCTAACATGACTGGTACCATTATAATATAGTATATGTAAGTCATATCTTACTTCGACATGACCAACTCAATGGACATGAGTTTGAGTGAACTCCAGGAGATAGTGAAGGACAGGGAAGCCTGGAATGCTGCAGTTCCTGGGGTTACAAAGAGTCGGACACAACTCAGTGATTGAACAACAACAAATCCCTTACCTTATGAGAGACCCCACTGTTGGGAACTTACAGATACAGTTCCCTTTTTATGAGCACAACCACTTCTCCAGATACCTATCTTGGAATGCAGTGACCCACCTACTTGTAGGTCTTGTTGTCTCCTGTCAGTCCTCTTGGACAGTATCTAAGCCAACCTAGTCATGCTCCATCATCCATGGATTCCCCATCTGGAGCTCAGATGAGAATTAGCCGCTTACTCACCACTACTCCACTCCCCCATATCCTGGAAGCATGTACATTTCTCCCCCAAATTCTCTCACTACTTTGATTTATAGTAGTATTAGGGTCTAAGGAGCTCCTTGTTTGTTACAAGGGAGGAAGAAGCATCTATTTTTCTTCTCCCTAGAAAACTGTTTTAAAAATAATTTGCTATCTTAAAGAGACACTCCCTTTTCTTAGCCTCTTCTAGCCTCTTGAAGGAGCCTCTTCCTCCTTGGAGTTAAATTAATGGTAGCAAACTTTACAGTGAGCTGCTTTTTAAGACTTTATTTTAGCATGAGGGACAATTAAAAGCTTGTTTGCTCACCATCTTTGGGACATCTGCTGAGACTGAGGTAGGAAAATTTCTTAGTTACCATCCTGTTAAAAATAATGACAACAGAAAACTCAGAGGTTTGCTGGAAAAGACATTAACAAATCAATAGACTCTGTGTGTGTGTGTGTGTGTGTATGTATCAGAAAACTGGGAAGTGGCTATCAAAATACAAGATACAAAGGTTGTATGGTTGTAAAAACAAAATCTGATGTTCCTGACAGACTCAAAAATTAAAGATTTAAGAACCAGAAGACACATGGTAAGTGTCAGAACTGACATTTCATGAAGTTTCTGTAAAATTTCAGTAAAATTTTTAAACTTTCCAAAAAAAATAAATAAATAAACTTTCCAAAGTTGTTAGGAGATAACGAGCAAGACAGAGTGGTTAAAGAAAAATAATGAAGGTGGGGAGTAGGCCTACCTGATACTAAAATATGTTTTAAAACTGTAATAACTGCAGAGTAGTCCTGGCAGTTAAATGAAAAGATCAGTGGAACTAAATATGAAGTCCAGATATACTCAAATATGTAAAGGAAATAAAGTATATGATAAAGAAAAGCTATAAAAATTATTTTAGGTATTTACAGGATTAATTTCCTTCCTTTAAAAAAGATCTAATATCAATCCAGAAAATAATTACTAGAAAGGTGAAAAAATTTTGAGACCTTTCACAGACAGGAAACTAAAGATGGACTGCAGTAATGTCTGCAGGGGCTGGTAGTGGCTGTAGGCTAGGGAGTCGGTGACCTGACTCAGCCTGGCTTATCTTTTTTTTTAAAAAATGAGGTTTTTTTTTTAAACTTTAGAAGCTTATCCTCTCTCATAATGAGAAAAATAAGAACTAGAATCACAATGTATACTTTGGCAAGCATCAAGAACTTTGTATCAGTGGTATTCAGGGTATGGGGCGACAGGTATTTTTATGTATTGTTGGTCATGATGTAGGTTGAGCCTTAATGGAGAAGAGCTTGGAAGTAGTTAGTAGGCAGCTTGGAAGAGAAAAGTGGTAGTAGAGAGGAGAGCGGCTTGCCCAGAATCTAACTTTTTGCCTCAAGATCCTGTATCTCTAGCTTTGGGGATTAAATAATATTTGTCTAGCTCATTATCCCCCTGTATTTGTGTGGACAGAGTGGACAAGCACCAAAGCAAAGGAAATAGAGTCGATTTTAATTGAGTCATAAGTCATGAGAGCTGAAAGACATATGTGGTGTCATGTGGCTTCTTTTCATGTTGGTTTTGCCTTCTTAGGAACCACCCCTTTTCTAAAGAAGAGCCCAAAGGAAGACTGGTCATCTCTTGTAAATTTCAAAACCATGGCTCAGGTGAGATGATGGTTCTTCTCTCTTTTCTGAAATAGTTTTTGTTTGTTTAAAGATTGTTTGAGCACTTGCTTTTCTTATACTAAAATCCTCCTGTTTGCCTTCCCCTTCAGGAAGGCAGTACCCACTTGTTTTATTGGTCAGATAAGCTTTTACCTTCCACAAGTGCGCCTTCTAATTTTAACCAGTGTTCACATATTAAGTGGGTGTAATCATTCAACATCTTTTCTCAGTCTTCTCCCAGAAACAGTGCTAGAACAAAAATGCATTTCCTCAAATTAAATGAGAATATAGTACTGCATGGAAGAGGTAATGGCAACCCACTCCAGTATTCTTGCCTGGAGGATCCCCGTGGACAGAGGAGCCTGGCATTCTATAGTCCATAGGGTCTCAGAGTAGGACGTGACTGAGCAGCTAAGCACAGCACAGCATATAATACAGCATGCACCTGTCTTGCAAAGAAAAGAACAGTCAAGATGAAGATAGAATTGTCAGATTGCTATTAGTTAAGTGTCAAGAAGTCCTGTCTTGAGGTTTTGAAACGAGAGCTGTGCTTGGCAGATTGTACAAAAACCAAGAATCTTCTATTTCTCCTCTCTTATCCTTCAAGAGATCCTTGAATTTAAACTGTTAATGTGTATTTTAATATCTTCCTCTCCCATAATGGATAGTCTTAAACATTCTTCTGATGTGCTTTCGGTTTAATACTAGGCAAACTGTAAGATAAGAGTTAACTGTTCAATGTTATTGGCACAGAGTTTCTGTTTGGGCTTCCCTGGTGGCTCAGCTGGTAACGAATCCGCCTGCAACGCAGGAGACCTGGGTTCAATCCCTGGATTGGGAAGATCCCCTGGAGAGGGGAATGGCTACCCCCTCCAGTAGATACTGGTGATGGTTACATAACATTGTGAATGTACTTAATGGCAATGAATTGTATACTGAAAAATGGTTAAAATGATAAAATTTTATGTCACATATGTTTCACCACACACACACACACACACACACAGTTAAACAGAAAAGTATAAGAAACACAAATATCCATAAGTGAGCACTGGGGCAAACACTTGGAGGATTGGAAAAGGAGCAAAGGTATTAAACCATCACCAGTATCTATTTCCAGAGCTTTTCACATTCCAAACAGAAAGGAAGGGAAAGTCGCTTAGTCGTGTCTGACTCTGTGACCCCATGGACTGTAATCTGTGGAATTCTCCAGACCAGAATACTGGAGTGGGTAACCATAATGTTTTGTTGTTTTCAGTGTACCAGTCTTGCAAATGTTTGTTGTATTAATGCTGAGGTGTTTTTGCTGCTGCTGCTAAATCACTTCAGTCGTGTCTGACTCTGTGTGACCCCATAGACAGCAGCCCACCAGGCTCCCCCGTCCCTGGGATTCTCAAGGCAAGAACGCTGGAGTGGGTTGCCATGAGGTGTTTTTATGTTGTTGTAAATACGATTCATTTTGATTTCAAATTCCCATTGTTTATTGCTAAAATTGAGTTGATTAGTATTTGAAAATGCAATTTGATTTTTGTTTATTAACCTACCTTCTCTCTAAACTTATTCTAGTAATTTTTTGGTAGATTCTTTAGGATTTTCTTCACACATAATCATGTCAGATGTATAATATTACTGTTGTCCATCTTGCTTTCCAATCTATATTCCTTTTGTTTCTGTCTGGCTTTACTACATTGTCTAGAACTTTCAGTGCAGAGTTGATATAAGTAATGAGAACAGATATTTTTACCTTATTCCTGACTAAGGGGAAAGGCATGTAGTTTTTGACTAAGTGTAACATTGGTGATTAGTTTTACATAAATGCTCTTTATCAGATTTATCAGGTTGAAGAAATTCTAGGTTAGTGATCATTTTTATCACAAATGAATGTTGAATTTTGTTGAGTTTTTATGCTTCTGTTGTTTTTTTCTGTATTATATGGTTTTCCCCCTTTTAAAATTAACATGATGAGTTATATTGATTGATTTTTGAAGTGCTAAACCAGCTTCTCCCTAGGATAAACCCCACTTGGTCATGATAGATTCATATATTCATTTTTCACATATTGCTTGATGAATTTACTAATACTGTTAAGGATTGTTTTGTCTGTGGCTCATAAATAATTTGGTCTACAATTTTTCTTGTAATGTTGTTGTCTAGTTTTGGTATGAAGGTAATGCTAACTTACAGAATGAGTTGAGAAGTGTTCTCTCCTTTTATTTTCTGAAATAATTTGTGTAGAATTGTTATTATTTCTTCCTTAATTGTTTGTTAGAATTCACCAGTGAAGCCATCTGAGCCTCAAGATTTGTTTGTGGGAAGATTTTTTTACTAGCAGTTCAATTTCCTTAATAGAATTGTGACTATTAATGCTATTCAGGTTTCCCTTGTGGCTCGGTAAAGAAGCTGCCAGCAATGCAGGAGACCTGAGTTCAGTCCCTGAGTTGGGAAGATCCACTGGAGAAGGGAATGGCAACTCACTTCAATATTCTTGGCTGGAGAATTCCATGGACGGAGGAGCCTGGCATACTATAGTCCATGGTGTTGCAAAGAGTTGGACACAACTGAACGACTAACGCTTTGACTTTCATGCTGTCAATTTTTTTCTTTTCAGTGAGCTTTTATCATTTATATCTTTTAAGCAATTTGTCCATTTCATCCAAGTTATAAAATTTATCGCCACAAAGTTTTTCAGAAATCCACTCTTTTTATCCGTTTGATGTTTATGTAATCTGTAATGGTGCTGCTCTTTCACTCTGTTGTTGATTATTTGTGACTTTTAGTTTTTTCCTTGATCAGTTGACTAGAGATTTATCAATTTCGCTGATTTTTTTCAAAGCAGCAACCTTTGGTTTCATTGATTTCCTGTTTTGCTGTTTCCTGTTTCTTCATTTCTGCTCTTACACCTTGTATTTCCTTTCCTTTTCATTATTTTGGATTTAATTACCTCTTAATTTGTACATGGCAGGTTATATCATTGATATTGGACTTTTTTTTCCCCGTAGGACATTTAATACTATAAATTTCCCTCTAACAAATTTAGACATGTTGTATTTTCATTTTTATTCGTTTGAAAATATTTTCTAATTTATCTCACGTTTTCCTTTTTGACCCATTTGTTTAGAGGAAGTGTGTTTAATTTTCAAATATTTGGGGTTTTTCCAAATAGCTTTCTCTTATTGATTTCCAGTTTAATTTTGTTACAGTCAGGAAACATGCTGCATATGACTTCATTCTTAAATTTATAGACTTATTTTGTACCACAGATTATAGTACCATCTGATGAATGTTCTATATATGCTTGTAAAAGATGTATATTCCACTGTTGTTGGATGCTGTAAATAATCAAGTCAAATTACTTGATTATGATGGTAAAGTCTTCTATATCCTTATTGATTTTCAGTCTGTTACACCAATGACAGAAAAGGAAGTCAAAATCTTAAGTTACAAGTGTGGCTGTGAAAGTCGCTCAGTCGTGTCCAACTCTTTGTGACCCCATGGACTGTAGCCCTCCAGGCTCCTGAATTCTCCAGGCCAGAATACTAGAGTGGTTAGCCATTCCCTTCTCCAGGGGATCTTCCCAAACCAGAGATCAAACCTGGGTCTCCCACATTGCAGGTGGATTCTTTACCATCTGAGCCACCAGGGAAGCCCGAAACTATTAATGGAAAGGCTGACTGAACTTTTATAAATGAATGGAATAGGATGACACTGCTGATCACTCTTGGCATCACTGAAGCAGGACAACCAGACATCACGTGCTCCTGACAGGACAGTGCTGGTGGTTTAGTCGCTAAGTCATGTCCAACTCTTGCGACCCCATGGACTGTAGCCTGCCAGGCTCCTCTGCCCATGGGATTCTTCAGGCAAGAATACTGCGGTGGGTTGTCATTTCCTTCTTCAGGGGATCTTCCTGACTCAGGAATTGAACCCAGGTCTCCTGCATTGCAGGGCTGAGCTTCATGTACGATTCATGTGGCTATAATTGTGTCTATTTTAACTTTCGGTTCTATCAGTTTTTACTTAATATATTTTGAAGTTCTGTTTTTAGATGAATTTATATTTAGGATTGTTCTATCTTTTTATGAATTGATCTCCTCTGTCATTATAAAGTGCCTTACTTGGGACTTCCCTGGTGACCTAGTGGCTAAGACTCCATGCTTCCTCTGTAGGGAGCATGGGTTCAATCCCTGGTGGGGGAACTAAGATCTCACATGCCACACAGTGCAGCCAGAAAATAAATAAGTTAAAATAAAGTACCTTTCTTAATCCCTGATAATATTCTTTGTTCTAAAATCTATTCTGTTTGATACTATTATAGCCATTCTGGCATTATTATTAGTATTTAATTTTAGAATATCCTAAATGCTTTTTAACCTGGAGCATCTCTCAACCTTTTCTTTATTTTTTTCAGCTGATTTACAATATTACATACGTTTTAGGTGTACAACATAGTGATTCACAGTTTTTAAAGGTTAAGCTCCATTTATAGTTATTACAAGTATTGGCTGTATTCCATGTGCTATGCAGTATATCCTGGTAGCTTATTTATTTTATGCCTAGTAGTTTATGCCTCTTAATCTCCTACACCTATCTTACTCCTCCCTCTTTCCCTTTCCCCACTGGTATCCACTAGTTATCTCTGTCTGTAAATCTTGTTTCTGTTTTGTTATATACATTTGTTTTATTTTTTAGATTCCACACATTCATGATGACATACAGTATTTGTATTTCTGTGACTTGCTTCACTAAATATAATACTTCCCAGGTCTATCCAGGTTGTTGCAGATGGCAAAATTTCATTCTTTTCTTTATGGCTGAGTAATATTCCTGTGTGTTGGGGGGGTGGCTATTCACCGTGTCTTCTTTATTCATTCATCTGTTGATGAGCACCTAGCTGAGTAATATTCCATTGTGTGTGTGTGTGCATGTGTGTGTGGCTATTCACTATGTCTTCTTTATCCATTCATCTGTTGATGGGCACCTAGGTGGCTTTCACACCTTGGCTATTATAAATAATGCTCTGAACACTGGGGTGGTGCATATGGCTTTCTGAATTAGTGTTTTTACATTTTACCCAGGAGTGAAATTGCTGGGCCATGTGACAGTTCTAGTTTTAGTTTTTTGAGAACTTCCAACTGTTTTTCTCAGTGGCTGCACCAGTTTACATTTCCACCAGCAGAGTATAAGGGTTCCTTTTTCTCCACATCCTTGCCAGTGTTTGTTAGTCTGTGGTCTTCCTGATGATATCCATTCTGACAGGTGTGAGATGGTATCTCATTATGGTTTTGATTTGCATTTCTCCGATGTTAGTGATGTTGAGTATCTTCATATGCCTGTTGGCCGTCTTTGTGTTTTCTTTGGAAAAATGTCTGTTCAGTCTTCTGCCCATTATTTAATTGGGTTATTTGGGGTTTTATTTTAATATTGAGTTTGTATGAGCTGCTTATATATTAATAGTTTGGATGTATGTGTGCTCAGTCATGTCTGACTCTTTGTGACCCCATAGACTATAGCCTGCTAGGCTCCTCTGTCCTTGGAATTTTCTAGGCGAGAATGTTAGAGCAGGTTGCCACTTCCTTCTCTAGGGGATCTTCCTGACCCAGGGATTGAAGCTGCATCTCCTGTGTCTCCTGCATTGGCAGGTGGATTCTTTACCACTGTGCCACTTGGGAAGTCTGTTATTTGGACCCTTTATTGGTCATTTGCAGAAACTCTTTCCCATTCTGTAGGTTGCCCTTTCATTGTGTTGATGGTGAGCCCATGTATTTTGAGATCGATATTCAGCTGTAGATTCAAGAGTATCACTCTACATATGTCTGGAGAGGCCTCTGTTTCTGTCTCTCTCTCAGCTGCTCCCTCTTCTTCAGTATTTTGCTTAGCAGTTCTATCCATCTTGGACTCTTCAAACTCCCATCTCTGTTTCTTCAACTCAGAAAGACTGCTGGGCTCTGTGTTTTTCCCTCCCTGTGCTGTGACCTGGAAATTGCCTATAGGCTGTAAGCTGGGCAGTCAAAACTTACTTTGTTCCCTTTCAGAGCTCACCATACTCTGCTGTCAGTCAGCCAGTGCTTAAAAACATATGTTTAGTCTATTTTTTACAACTTTTTAATTGTTTACAGAAGAAAATTTCCTCTATCAGTTAATGTCCATAGAAGTTGATTTGTATTGTTGGACAGTTAAGTAGGCTGAAATCAAATTTTAAACTTCAGACTCTGATTGGTGGCAGCTTGAATCTCTGCTTGATTTCTTTTATGTTTAACCAGAGGTCTCAAATTCTGACCCATGAACGCTCAACTGAGGTATCAGCTCAGTTCACTTAAGTCGCTCAGTCGTGTCCGACTCTCCGCGACCCCATGAATCACAGCACGCCAGGCCTCCCTGTCCATCACCAACTCCCGGAGTTCACTCAAACTCATGTCCACAGAGTCGGTGATGCCATCCAGCCATCTCATTCTCGGTCGTCCCCTTCTCCTCCCACCCCCAACCTTTCCCAGCATCAGAGTCTTTTCCAGTGAGTCAACTCGTCGCATGAGGTGGCCAAAATACTGGAGTTTCAGCCTCAGCATCAGTCCTTCCAATGAACACCCAGGATTGATCTCCTTTAGAATGGACTGGTTGGATCTCCTTGCAGTACAAGGGACTCTCAAGAGTCTTCTCCAACACCACAGTTCAAAAGCATCAATTCTTCGGCGATCAGCTTTCTTCACAGTCCAACTCTCACATCCATACATGACCACGGGAAAAACCATAGCCTTGACTAGACGGACCTTTGTTGGCAAAGTAATGTCTCTGCTTTTTAATATACTATCAAGGTTGGTCATAACTTTCCTTCCAAGGAGTAAGCGTCTTTTAATTTCATGGCTGCAATCAGCATCTTCAGTGATTTTGGAGCCCAAAAAAATAAAGTCTGACACTGTTTCCACTGTTTTTCCATCTATTTCCCATGAAGTGATGGGACCAGATGCCATGATCTTTGTTTTCTGAATGTTGAGCTTCAAGCCAACCTTTTCACTCTCCTCTTCCAGCTAAAGGTGTGGATAAAATTTGTTCAGTGTCCTTGGGCTCCCCCAACTCCTGCCTCTGGCTTTCATTTCTTCAGGATTTCCCTACTTCTTTTCCAATTACTGTTGTTATCCTAAATTCTATCTTGTTTCTTCAGGCCAGTAGGATTTCCTCCTGAATTTTATTTGCCATACCTGATGTCTACTTGGGACCTGCCTTTAGGCTGAAAGTAGTGTGAATTGGTAGTTCTCCTGTCGTTCTTCTTCTAAGTATAAAACCTTTCCTCCAGTTTCGGTTTGTTTGGGTCGCTTTTAAGTGCCTTCAGATAGTTGTTTTTTATAGTCAGCACTCCATATTCATGGGGCTTCCCTTCCATATCCACAAATTCAAACAACTACAGATTAAAAATGTTAAAAAAAAACACAAAAATACCCAGAATGTTCCAAAATGCAAAACTTGAAATTGCTGGACAGTGGCAACTATTTACCTAGTATTTACATTGTATTAGGTATAGTAAGTCGAGATGATTTAAAGTATATGGAACAATATAAAATAGGTTATAAATACTACACAGTTTATGTAAGGGACTTGAGTATCTTGAGACTTTGGTATCTGCAGGGGGTCCTGAAATCAATCTCCCGTGGAAACTGAGGCATTGATTATATTTTTCTGGAGTTTAGAGCTGTTATCTACAGTAAATGTGAAATAAGAGCTACTCTTCCATTTTTGAAGGAGAAGCCCAAACCTACCATTTTTTTTTAAATCAAAACTTTTTAAGGTATCTACATAGAATAAAAAGCAACTCATTTTAAGTGTTGATCAAGTTTAGGAACTTTGAGAAAGGTATAAAGATTTATTCAGTTACCACAACAGTCAAGATTACAAAATTTCTATTATTCCAAAAAGTTCCTTCATGCCCCCTACAACCAGTTGCTTAGCCTTTATTAAGGTATTATTAATCATACCTGCTTTTGTCACTGTTAAATTAGTTTTGCCTCCCCTAGACTTTCATATAAATGGCATAGTAGAATATGTGCTTTTTAGGGAATTAGCCTATTTAACTCAATGTAATTTTCTTTTGAAATTCATGTTGTGTTTATCAGAACATTCCTTATATTGCTGACTACTGTTGTTCCATTATATGAATATACCACAATTTTTTAGTTATACCCTCACTTTTTGATAGACTTTTTTTTTTTCACTTTTTGACTGTTTAAGAGTATTATGCTCATATGTGGATTTTATTTTCATTTATTTTGAATAAAACCTACCTAGGTTTGAAATCAGTAAATTGTGTGAAAAATATATGTTTATAAAAAAAAAAAAAACTCTTAAGCACAGTGGTTGTGCCATTTTACTTTCCCACTAGCAATGTATGATAGTTATTATATTATAGCTGCATATCTTCACCAACAATTGGTATGGTTACTTTTTAATTTTAGTTAATTCTTGCAGGTGTGTATTGGCATTTCATTCTTTTGAAATTTTTTGTTTCCCTAACACAATTAAAATTGGTGGGTATTTTTTATTTTGCTTTGATATATAGCTACTAGATTTGTTTAGATCTTTTGCCAGTTGATTTGGTTCTCTTCTTATTCCTGTATTATGAGAGTTCTTTATGCATTCTCAATACAAGTCTTTTGTAAGATAGAAATACTGGGAATATCTTTCCCAGTCTATGACTTGATTTTTAATTTTCTTAGTGGTATCTTTCAGAGCTGAAGTTTTTAATTTTGACAAAATCCAGTTTACCAGGTTTTAAATTTTTATGATTGGTGCTTTTTGTGCACTTATGCATATTTTATTCTTTAATATGTAAGTATTATGGTTTTAGATTTTCATTTTAAAGGAGTGATCCATGTCAGTTTCATTCTGTAAGGTAAGAGTTAAAGTTCCCTTTTTCTATTTTCAATGGATATCCAGTTTTTCCAGAGTCTTTTGTGAAAAGAGATCCTTTTTCTGCTGAATTATATTGGAGCCTTTGTTGACAGTCAGTTGATCATGTGTGTAGGTATTTTTTTATAGTCTGTTTAATTGATTTGTATATTTATACTTTCACCAAGATAACAGTTTAGTTAGGGTATTAATACAGTCCTGATATCAGGTAATGTGAACCTACTCAATTGTTTTTAGGTATAATAGGTATTTTACATTTTCCTATAAATTTTCAAATCAACTCATCAGTCTCTATAAAATAACCTGCTGCTGCTACTGCTGCTAAGTCACTTCAGTCGTGTCCGACTCTGTGCGACCCCATAGACGGCAGCCCACCAGGCTCCCCCGTCCCTGGGATTCTCCAGGCAAGAACACTGGAGTGGGTTGCCATTTCCTTCTCCAATGTGTGAAAGTGAAGTCGCTCAGTCATGTCTGACTCATAGTGACCCCACGGACTGCAGCCTACCAGGCTCCTCCATCCATGGGATTTTCTAGGCAAGAGTACTGGAGTGGCTTG
This sequence comes from Moschus berezovskii, assembly GCF_049115385.1. Lineage (NCBI taxonomy): Eukaryota > Metazoa > Chordata > Mammalia > Artiodactyla > Moschidae > Moschus > Moschus berezovskii. The sequence goes on from NC_142481.1 coordinate 16,591,483, forward strand.
CCAGTGCCTTCTCTGATAAAACAACCTAATGGATTGTAATTAACTTTTCAAAGATTTATAAGTTGGTTGGAGATAATTGTTAGGTTAACAGTAGTTAAGTCTTCTGAACCATGGACCTAGTGTATTTCCATGTTTGCTTAGGTCTTTTAAAATTTCTCTCAGCAGTGTTTTGTAGTTTCCAGTGCACAGGTCTTGCAAATATTTTCTTAATTTTATTTTTTAACTTCATTCTCAATTGTTTGTTGTTAGTATATAAAATAGAATTGATTTTTTAATATTTTGAGATAAATATGCTGTGACCGTGGTAAATTCACTTATTATTTCCTGTACTTTCTACATATTTGGTTATGTCTGTGAATGCAGTTTGCCTTCTCCCTTTCCAATCTTTTTGCCTTGCATTTTTCATTTATTATGCATTGTCTGCAGTGTTCAATAGAACTTATGAGAGCAGCTATCCTTGTCTTGCTCCTGTTCTTAGGGGAAAAACAACCTTTAACCAATAAGTATGATATTATGTATAAATCTTTTATAGTTGCTGCTGCTGCTGCTGTTGATTCTCTGCGACCCCATAGACGGCAGCCCACCAGGCTCCCCCGTCCCTGGGATTCTCCAGGCATTAAGTTGAGGAGTTCTGTTTCTAATGTTGAGAGTTTTTAATGCAAGTATTAACAGATGTTAAATTTTGCCTAATGCTTTTTTTTCATTTGAAATGACCATAGACTTTTCCTACTATATTCTGATATAATGAGGATTATATTATTGATTGTCAGGTATTATACCAACCTTGCATTCCAGTGATAAGCACCATTTGTTCATGTGTTATGCTTTTTATATTATCCCTTTATACAATTCACTCTTATTTTTTGGTTTTTAATTGGTATTCAACAAGGCTATTGGTCTGTAATTTTACCTTTTTCTGGTTTTGGTAACTGTATAATATTCACCTCATAAAAGGAATAGGAAAGTATTCCTCAGTCCTTTATTTTTTAGAAAATGTTAGTGTAGTATTATCATTAACTCTTAAATGTTTCACAGGACTTACCTTGAAGTCTTCTGGACCTGGAAAAATCTTTGTGGGAACTTCTTGAATTGCAAACTCAGTGTCTTTAATAGTTAAGGGTTTTCAGATTTTTTTTTCTTTGGTATAATGTTTTTAAGTGAAAGTATTTGTTCATTTCATCTACACTGTCTTAATTTATTGCCTTTAATTTGTTTATGCTATAATCTCTTTGTTCTATTTAATATCTGCAGGATCTGATAGTGGCCATATGCGGCATCCCTCTTTACTTCTTAAATGTCTAACTAGTGTTTTACCTTTTTTTGTGAGGGGCGGGGGGCTGTGCTTGGTACTGTTGCAGTTTTTATTGCTGCATGAGGGCTTCTCTATTAATAGTTGTGACACACCAACTTAGTTGCCCCATGGCATTCAGGATCTTAATTCCCTGACCAGGGATGGAACCCATGTTCCCTGCATTGGAAGGCGGATTCTTAACCACTGGACCACCAGGGAAGTCCCTAGAGGTTTTATATTTTAATGATACTTTCAAGTATCTGGCTTTTAGTTTCATTGATTTTTTTTCTCCCCTGTTGCTTATTTATTTCCTATTTTACTGAATTTTTCCTTTTTTCCAAACTATTTCCTTTAATTGCTTTGAGTTTAGCATATTCTTTTTTAAAGCTACTTAAGATAAAAGTTTAAATTATTGTTATTAAATCTTTCTTGTTTCCTAATATAAGCAAGCATTTAAACTTATATTCTTAGACCTATTCTTCAAAATTATATTTAGCCTAATATATTTTATTCAAGTTTTCTTTTTTATTTTTCTTTGACCCTAAATTGATTACTTGGAAGTGTATTGTTTAATTTCCAAACATTTGGGACTTGTCTAGATATGTTATCTTTATTGATATCTAATTTAGTTCATGTGTGATCAGAAAACATACTTCATGTGATTTTTCTTTAATCTGTTGAGATTTACTTATGATCTATCTTTGTGCATAGTCCATTCACTCTTGAAAAAAAGTGTGTTGTGAAAAATATTGAAAGTGGTGGTTTATAAATATCAAATGAGTTGTTGTTGTTGTTCAGTCACTAAGTCTGTCTGCCTCTTTATGACCCCATGAACTGCAGCACCCCAGGCTTCCCGGTCCTTCACTGTCTCTCCAAGTTTGCTCAAACTCGTGTCCATTAAGTCAGTGATACCATCCAACCATCTCATCCCCTGTCACCCCCTTCTCCTCTTGCCCTCAATCTTTACCAGCATCAGGTGTCAGTATTCTTTAGAGATTCTGAATGGCTACAGATTTTTCCCCTGTTGGTCTAGTTCTCTCAGTTAGTGATCAGCATTAACATCAATTTTGGACTTTACTGAAATCTCACTTTTCTTTCGTCAGTTTTTGCCTCATGTGTTTTGAAATTGTTATTTAAGTACATAATGCTAAGCTGCTACTGCTACTGCTGCTGCTAAGTCACTTCAGTCGTGTCCGACTCTTTGTGACCCCATAGACAGAAGCCCACCAGGTTCCCCCATCCCTGGGATTCTCCAGGCAAGAACACTGGAGTGGGTTGCCATTTCCTTCTCCAATGTGTGAAAGTGAAAAGTGAAAGTGAAGTCGCTCAGTCGTGTCCGACCCTTAGCGACCCCATGGACTGCAGCCTACCAGGCTCCTCCATCCATGGGATTTTCTAGGCAATAGTACTGGAGTGGCTTGCCATTGCCTTCTCCGATTTAAGTACATATACAGTTGTAATTGTTACATCTTCCTGATATATTTACTCTTTTATCATCAGGAAATGTTCTTTTATGTCTATTGTGGTAATACTCCTCAACCAAGCTTGAAATCTGTTCTGTCTGCTTTTACTATAGCCACATCAGCTTTCCCATGTTTAATGTTTTTATGTCCTTCTCCATCCTTTTATTTGAAACATACTTGTGTCTGTGGTATTTAAAATATGTCTCTTGATGGCAGAATATATTTTGAAAGTGAAGTGAAAGTGAAGTCGCTCAGTCATGTCCGACTCTTTGTGACCCCATGGACTGTAGCCTACCAGGATTCTCCATCCATGGGATGGATTTTCCAGGCAAGATTACTGGAGTGGGTTGCCATTTCCTTCTCCAGGGGATCCTCCCGACTCAGGGATCAAACCCAGGTCTCCCGCATTGTAGGCAGACGCTTTACTGTCTGAGCCACCAGGGAATATATTTTGTGTCCTGCTTTTTTATACATTTTTGATAATCTCAGTCTTGGGACTTCCCTGGCAGTCCAGTGGTTAAGACTCCATGCTTCCAATGCAGGGGGCAGGCGTTCAATCCCTGGTTAGGGAACTAAGATCCCACAAGTCAAGTGGGAGTGTTTAGTCCTAAAGTTGGAGTCAGGGCTGCTATTTTGCTCTTTGTTTTCTGATTACCTGATGTGTTTTATTTTAAATCTTTTAAGTATACTTTGTATTTTAGTGCAATTTTACACTCAGAGAAAAATTAAGTAGAAAGTACAGTGAGTTTCCATTTATTCCCTACCCTGACAAATGCATAAAAAAAAAATGTAAATGTTAGTCGCTCAGTCATGCCCGACTCTTTGCGACCCCATGGGGTGCAGCCCACCAGCCTCCTCTGTCCATAAGATTTTCCAGGCAAAGATACTGGAGTGGGATAGGCTTCCCTAATATTAGTATCTTGTACCAGAGTGATATGTAGTTAAAATCAGCGAGCCTACACTGATAAATCATTGTCATCCAAAGTTCATAGTTTATATTAGGCTTCATTCTTGGTGCTGTTTCTTCTATAGATTTTGACAAATATATAATGATATGTTTCTGCCATTATAATATTATACAGACTAATTTCACTGCTCTAAAATTCTTCTGTGCTCTGCCTACTCATCCCTCCCTCTCCTCTATAATCTGTAATAGTGGCAACCACTGATCTTTTTATCTTTTCTGTAGTTTTGACTTTTCCAGAATGTCACACAGTCAAAATCTTATGTTCTGTAGCCTTTTCAGATTGGGCTTCTTAACACATTTAAGATTTCTTTTAACCTATTTTTATGCATCTGTTCCTACATTCTGTTTTACTTTGTGTCAGTCAGTACTGACACAATAATGAATTTTCATTATTCATTTTCATTTCTCTGTTGCGTCTGTAGTTATATCATCTTGCATTATTTTTTGTGGTTGCTTTAGGGATTATAGTATGCAGCTTCTATAGAACAGTATCTAACTTATCATTATTTATTAGAGATAATGCTAAATTACTTAAGGTAAAATATATCAACTTGCAACATTGTGTTTTCATTTACTGACTTCCCATGGTTTGCTTTTTGGTTCTCAATGTATATGATATTTCTGTTCGTAATTAATGGTGTTAGAATGCTTGCTTTAAACCAAAGGTCTACAGCCATTAGGTTAAATCCAGTCTGCTGCCTGTTTTTGTACAGATTGTGAGTTAAGAATAGTTCTTATACTTTAAATGTTGGAAAAAAGAAAAAATCAAAATATTTCTGACCTATTTAAGTTTTTGAAATTTAAATCTCAGTGTCCACACATGAAGTTTTATTGAAACACAACATTGCTCATTCATTTCATAAATTCTCCATGGTTGTTTTCATGCTGAAACAGCAGAAAAATATTCCCCAATTGCTGCTAAAAACTTAAAATGGAAGGAAATGAATATTTATAGTCTTTTATATAAAACTTTTCTTCAACTCCTCATTCTTCCTAAAGACCTTGGATATCATCTGGTGTCATTTTTACTTTCAGCCTGAAGACCTTTTTTTTTTTTTTTTACCCATTTTGGTGGTACAGTTTTGCTAGTGATGAATTCTTTGAGAATTTGTCTGCTCATATAGCTTTATGTCGCCTTTGTTTTTAATAGGTAATGTTGCTGAGTACAGAATTCTTGGTTGATGTTCTCTTAGGCTTTTAGCAGTTTGATTAGGATTTTTCTGAGTGTAGTTTTCTTTTGTTTTTATTCTTTTGGGGTTCATTAAGCTTTTTAAATGTGTAAGTCAAGTTTTTGCTTATTTTGAATATGTTATGCCATTATTTCCTTAAAATTTTTTCAGACCTTTTTTTTTCCCTCTTTCTCTGGGACTCCAATTATATCTGTCTGGCATTACTTTGAAATTGACCCAAAGATCTCTGTGAATCTGTTATTCATTTTTTTCTTTTTCATTTCCTTTCTATTCAGATTGCTTGATTTCTGTTGATCAATATAGTCATACTTTATTTTATTATGCTTTTTTAAATTTTACTTTGCAGATATTTTTACAAATTGAAGGTTTTTAGCAACCCTGAGTTGAGCAAATCTGTAGGTGCCATTTTTCCAACAGTATTTAGTATTTGCTCATGTCTCTGTCAAGGTGGCTATTCCTGAAATATTTCACTTTATCATTATTATTGTACTTGTTTTCATCTGTAGTCAGTGATCTTTGATGTTACTATTACAAAAAGATTACAACTCACAGAAAGCTCTAGTGATGATCAACACATTTTATCTAAGTATTTTTTAATTCAGGCAGGCATATACATTGTTTTTTAGACATAATGCCATTGCATACTGAATAGACTACAATATAATGTACATGTAACTTTTAAATGCAGTGCATAATCAAAGAACTTTTGTGACTGGCTTTATTGCAATAATTATTGCAGTGGTCTAGAACTGAAACTGCGATGTCTCCAAGGTATGTCTGCATTTACAAGGTTAATGTTTGTTCCTTTTCCTATGCTATTGAGCCTATATAGTGAAATTTTCATTTCATTTATTATACTTGGTAGGTCTAGAATTTTCAGTTCATGTTTTTTTATCAGTTTATGTTTCGAGATTCCATGCCAGATTTTTCATTACTTTTTGGACACATTTAGAACAGCTATTTTGAAGCCTTTTTTTTTTTTTTGCAAAATCCAACATTAGGCCCACTAGGAATTAGTTTCCATGAACTGTCTTTATCTGAATATGGGTTATATTCCCCCTCTTATTTTTCTGTTTACATACCTGGTAATTTTTGCTGGAAACCGGGATCTCTTGAATAATGTGTTGTAGTAATCCAAATTCTCTGTGTCTTGTTTTTTGAGGATTTTTGTTTGTTTTTCTTCTAGCAGACAATTAACTTGCTTGGAATCAAGATTCAAACCCTGCCCTCCCTGTCCTCTTACCTCCACCCCAAGTGTGAAGCAACTGATAGTTAGGTCTCTTCAGCTTCCTCCTGCTGCTTTTTTCACTCTGGTCCCGTGATGAGTGATGTTCATGTACTTTTAGCTCTCAAAGAATTGGTATATACTAATGTTTAGATTTGAGGGCTTACTTTCTGTGGTTCTCTTTCTTCTAGTGTTTCACCCTTTTATACTTACTGCTGCTTTGTTAGCCCCAACTTTCTGACACCTCAGTCCAGTAAGGCTCCAGTTTTCTTCTGCTTAATTTACAAGCAGGTTGTGTAATGCTATTAATCAAAAATGCAGAAATCTTGGAATCTCACTCAGTACACTTCTGGTTTTCAAAACTTTTCTCATGTCTGTTTGCTTTTTCCTAAGGCTTCTTTGATCTCTCTTAATTGCCTAGTTTAACTATCAGACTAGAGCTCTGGCAAAGTTTATACTCAGATTTGGAGTCTCATTCTTCCTGTAGTTTTCTCACTTCTAGATAAATGTTGCTAAATCCTCAGCTCATCTACCAGTCCTCAATTCTGTCCTCTGTCACCTTTGAGGAAGTAAACTGGTTTTCTGCCTGTGGAGCTGTGGACTTTGGGGTGGGTACCTTCATGCAAAATAGCCACAAACTTAAGAATTCTTACTCACTTACTGTTGTCGTTTAAGAATAAACTGTCCTCCAATTTTTGCTTACTTTGGTGTCTTTCTAGTGCCTTCTATTACTTATTTATTATGTATTGTGTACAGATTTTAAAATTATCATCTGAGAGATTGTTTTCTTGACCAGTTCACTCTATAATTGCTGGATATGTCACATTCATGCATTTTTAAAAATTTATTTTTAATCGAAGGATAATTACTTTATAACAATATGTTGGTTTATACTATACATCAACATGAATCAGCCATAGGTATACGTATGTCCTCTCCCTCTTCAACCTCCCTCCCACCTCACACCCATTCCACCCCTCTAGGTTGTCACAGAGCCCCGGATGGAGTTCCTTGAGTCATACAACAAATTGTCATTGGCGATCTATTTTACATATGGTAGTGTATGTGTTATTGTGCTACTCTCTCCATTCATGCCCATGCATTTTAAAACCATATTCTTCCTGCATAAGACGTTAATCTTAAAGGAGAAAAAAATTTACCTCATTGGTGAAGCCTGAAAAATTGTTCTGCCCTGGTGATATACTGTAACATACTTCTGTTGCAGTACCCTTACCACCAGTCTTGTAGATTTGGGTTGACACATACTTGCATGTTTTGCAGCTGTAACTTCTTGTGAGCAGAGACTGTGTTTTGTATATCTTGGTACCCCAGTAAACTAATGCAATTTGGGATTACAAAGTGACTTCACAATACATTTTTAAAATGAGTTATTAAGTAAATTTGGTGGCAAGTACTTCTACTTTGATTTTTTGTTGTTGTTGCTACCCTTACAATCTAAATCACAAAACAAGAAAAATGGTAGGCTTTCCTTACAAGTTTCATATGAATGCCAGAAAGGAGCAGGATCAAAACTCGTCCACAGGGACTTCCCTGGCAGTACAGTGGTTAAGACTCTGTGATTCCACTGCAGGGAGCACCAGTTCAATCCCTGGATGGGGAGCTGAGATCCCACATGCCATATAGTACAGCCAAAAGATAAAATAAATAAAAAGCTAGTCCCCAGTTTCTGGTCAATTTTCTGATCACAGTTCCAAACCATTACAGGGATCAGTGTCATTCAAAGATGTGACTGTGGACTTCAGTCAGGAGGAGTGGCAGCACCTGGATCCTGCTCAGAAGACACTCTACACGGATGTAATGTTGGAAAACTATTGCCATCTCATTTCTGTGGGTAAGAAAAATTCTTTGAAACTTTCAGTAGCATGCATTTCCTTTCAGAGTGCCTAAAATACATGTGATCTTGGATTTCAGGGATAAGAGGTGATCAGTTCTTTTTGGTTGACACAAAGGATAATTAATTGTGTCTTCACTTGCCTAGTACAAGATGTTAAGTTTACTCTTACAGAAAGGAGTATCTTACTTTGCAGAACAGAAATTTAACTTATTGATTTTTCAAATGTATTAACATCTAAGCAAATTAATCCAAATCTTCCCTTAATCAGGGTGTCACATGACCAAGCCTGATGTGATCCTCAAATTGGAACGAGGAGAAGAACCGTGGACATCATTTAAAGGTCATACCTGCTTAGGTGAGTTTCTGACTCTTGGGCAGATGAAATCTAGTGAAAAATAAATTTAAAGTGATCGTGTGGTGGGCACCACCTTTGAAATATTTTGGTGGTGTCCTTTTAAAGGATCCTAACCTTTGAAATGACCATTGTGCCTACAAAAATCTTAAATCACACTTTGAAATATCACTCACCCTATATAATAGACTTTCCTAATTTGCTTGCCACTCTTAATTGCCTAATTGCCACTCTTAATCATAATGTACTATAAGCCTTCCTTCTTTTAGATCTTTTCATCCATTTCTGTCCTTTTCTAGCTTTCTCAGTCCCTTATCGTCTAGCCATTGTATGGGTTTCTTTTAGGCATTCTTATCTATCTTTAAGAAATAAAAAATTCTTGGTTAATGTTTCTCAGGTGCTTTCTGTTTTCTTTATCTCCCTATCTTTAGTATCATTTCAGATTTGTTTGCTATGCTAACTCTGAGTTCCCATTCTCACCACAAGTCTAGCTATTAATTTTAAAATTCCTTTGCCTTGGCCGAGACAGATAATTCCATAGTTACTATTTTCTTCCAGTAAGCTTTCATGGTTCATTGTATGGATGATCATCTTACCTGAAACCGTCCCTTGATTTGGGTAAAACATTGACTTGTTCTTACCCTGATTCTCTAAGTGATTATTTCCAGCTTGATCTGTTCTCTCTGGCCACATTGCCTGAAACAGTGCCTTATACATAAGAGTCACACAATTTTTTTTTTTTTAATGTATATTATTTCTCTAGACTCTCAGTTTTTTTTCTCTAATTTGTCATCAGGAGATCTACCTTTTAATTATAGTAGTACCATCCATTCTGAGAACTTAAACTCTTTGTTTTATATAGATACCTATAGCACTGACATAATGGCACCCCACTCCAGTACTCTTGCCTGGAAAATCCCATGGACGGAGGAGCCTGGAAGGCTGCAGTCCATGGGGTTGCTGAGGGTTGGACACGACTTCACTTTCACTTTTCACTTTCATGCATTGGAGAAGGAAATGGCAATCCACTCCAGTGTTCTTGCTTGGAGAATCCCAGGGACAGGGGAGCCTGGTGGGCTGCGGTCTATGGGGTTGCACAGAGTCAGACACGACTGAAGTGACTTAGCAGCAGCAGCAGCAGCACTGACATACTTGGCACATCTCTCCCACCTTCACTCTAGTCCTTCACTCTAGTTCTGCACTATGATGTCTTACCTATTCTAATTTTCCTAGCTCTTAAATTCTTTCCCATTAACTATTTCCAGATGATTTTGTTCCTGCTGTGATACCAGCTTGATTGTCTCTGTCATAATCTTTTGGGAACCTCTTCACAGTTTGTGTTTATAAGCCTGTGAAATATATTTACATACTCCTATATTTTCATTTTTCGCTGTAGTTTTCTCACTTCTACATAAATATCATACAAATTGATAGCTACTGTATTTCATGTTTTGAAACTGTAATTACAATTTGGCTTTGCTGTAATTTTTGTCCTAATTTTTTCAACTTATATTGTTACTTTCCTGACAAGATACTTGTTCCCTACTTCTTTTTGTTAATTATATGAAATTGAAATTCTCCTTTATACAAGGACTACCATAGTAAACCATCATGTGGTCTTTTCAAGTTTTTCTCTTTTGTGGAAACTCTTGCTAATTTCCAGTTGATCTAGTGTCCTAAATGTCCTCTATACATGTAAGGTTTATCATGTCTGTACTTTTCACTGTGTTCACCCTTCCATATAATGTGTATCTTTGAAGTCATGATTTCTTATCCTTGCTCTTCCTTGACTACTTCCCAGCACATCCACCTCTCCTTTTTCTTCATTCCCATGTTGCTTATAATTGTAACACATACAACTCTTGAATATTACATAATTTGATACTTGACTGTACATGGTTTATACTTAAGGATTCATTCTTTCAGAGATAATATCCTTTGTACTTTCTTTGCTGTAGTATACATGTTAAGTAGTCAGTTGCTTTTTTTCTGTTTGTGGAACTGTATAGGGGAGATCTCTTTGTCCTCCATTCACAAAGCATGTACTGATAGGTCCTTTCAGAAGTATTTGCTCAGGTGGATCTGTACATCTGATTGAAGTGGTGGATTCTAACAAACACTACCTATCTATGATCTGCAGTGTTAATGTAAGCTCAGAAGAATACAAAGAAAATAACCAGTAAAGAATTTCAATAAAGAATTATGAGAAAGTATTATTGTCAAAGTTTGCATTTTTAATGAAATATTTATGATACGGTATAAGCTTGTAAAAAGATTTGTTAGAATTATTTTTATAAACTATAATTGTTTTCAAGTTATAAAGAAACAATCTTTAAATTGATGGTGGGTCATATGTGAAGGTTTTTGATATCACGGTGTGGTAGCATTTTCTTGAAGATTCTCTAAATATGATTATAATAAGACTAGGAAAAAAGTCAGCTGATTAAAAGAATATAAGTAAAGCATGTGATTAGGAATAAGTGAGGTATATATACAGCAATAAATATGAGGCTTTACTTGTTATGGGTGAGATTTTTCAGATATGTGGACAATCCTGAAAACTTGTTCGAATATAAAAAGTGAGTTTAGGTGATGTCAGGTTTTGTTTACAGGAGAAATTCCTTGTATGTTAGTACTGGGGGCAATGGACTCAGGAAGAAACAGACTTTTGAGCCTAGATTTAACATTGTTTCACTAGATATGGATGATTTCAAATATAGTTATAAATTTATAAGAGAAATAAAGAATAAGGTTAATGAGTGATCTAGAACCACAGGAGCAATCTTCCTGGTCCACATATGGGAAACTGTAGTTAAGAATGTTACTGTATTGGAGAAAGACTTGATTCTTTCTTTAAACCTCAAAAATGAAGTTAGCAGTTGAAAAAAATAGTTATAATTAATTGTCATGAGTGTTTTCTTATTGAGCAATTTTGAAAGAAAATAATAACAGCAATGTGAATACACCAGTAAACAAAACACTAGTTTGTTTCAAAGTTCCTGTTGGGGAACTTCCCTGGTGATTCAGTGGTTAAGACTCTGGGCTTCCACTGTAGAGGGTATGAGTTCAATCTCTGGTCAGGGAACTAAGATCCTGCATGCTGCACAATTTAGCGAAAAAACCCATTTGTTTTTTAATAAAAATAAAGTTCCTGTTGGGAATATTGTCTTTGTACTTCCCTCACAAGAAAAAATGATTCCCAGTTATATGGAGGATTAGAGTGTAGCCTATAGGATTTTTTTTCTAAATGCTAGGAAAATAATTAATGCTTGGAAAGATTTATCAATGGCTGTGTGGAAGGGGAATGGTGGGACAACTGGAAGTATTTTACCTCATAATCTAGGGATGAACATTTAAAAGCTCTAATGTGTGTCCTCCAAACACTTACCTCTAAAATTTTCCCTGAACTCGCTTTTCCACTAATTTGTCTTGTTCATCCTACTTAAATAATGCCATAGGTTCACTTCATTGGCTCTGAATCCACCTATCCAAGCATGAATTCCTGTTCCACTACTCTTTTGTCTCTTCTCTTTATTGCTTCTTGGCTTAGTTTCATTTTCTGTATGAAGTTCTGGTACAAAGTGCAAATGTTACTAGCATTCATTACTTACTTTTCATCTTTTTCCACACTGAGGCAGAGTTTTTAATTTAGGTTCCATGTCCTTTCCCCGGCAAGGAATAGTTTGTCCTTGGTCTTTTTTGGCCTTGGTCTTTTTTGGCCTCATATACATATACAATTCCTTTTCATAGAAAATACGTAAGATTCACAAGTTGTTATTAATTATATTCTTTTCTAGAAGAAAACTGGAAAGCCGAAGACTTTTTATTGAAATTCAAGGAACAGCAAGATAAGTATTCTAGATCAGTTATATTAATTAACCACAAAAAGCTGGTTAACAAGAATGGTAGTACATGTGAAAAGACATTTACTATAAGTAAAAACCCTATTAATTCAAAAAAGCTACCTCCTGAATATGACACTAATGAAAAGATTTTTAGAAATGTTTCAGAATTAATCATCAGTAATCTAAATCCTACAAGAAGGAGACTTAGTGAGTGTAATGGGTATGGGAAATCACTCCTCAATACTAAACCAGAGACAGCTCACTCTGGAGTCAAATCTCATAATCAGTGTGGGAGGACCATCAGTCATAATGAAACGATCATGCAGTATCATAAGATGGAAACTCCAGTACAGTCATTTGAATATAATGACTGTGAGAAAGCCTTTTTTAAAAGAGGAGGCCCAATTACACATAGTAGAACTTATAGAAGGGGAAACACATCTGATTATAATAAAAGAAGAAGAACAACCAATATTGAAAAAAAGCATACATGCACTGAATGTGGGAAGTCCTTTTGCAGGAAATCGGTGTTGATTCTGCATCAGGGAATTCACACAGAAGAAAAACCCTATCAATGTCATCAGTGTGGAAATTCATTTAGGAGGAAATCCTATCTCATTGATCATCAGAGAACTCACACAGGAGAGAAACCCTTTGTTTGTAATGAATGTGGGAAGTCTTTCCGCCTAAAGACAGCCCTCACTGATCATCAGCGAACACATACAGGGGAGAAATCATACGAATGTCCACAATGTAGGAATGCCTTTAGATTGAAATCACACCTCATTCGTCATCAGAGAACTCACACAGGAGAGAAACCATATGAGTGTAGTGACTGTGGGAAGTCTTTCCGCCAGAAGACAACACTCTCCCTACATCAGAGAATTCATACAGGAGAAAAACCCTATATTTGTAAAGAATGTGGAAAGTCCTTTCATCAGAAGGCAAACCTTACTGTACATCAAAGAACTCATACAGGGGAAAAACCCTATATTTGTAATGAATGTGGGAAATCCTTCTCCCAGAAGACAACCCTTGCTCTTCATGAGAAGACTCATAATGAAGAGAAACCTTATATTTGTAATGAATGTGGAAAATCCTTCCGCCAGAAGACAACCCTCGTGGCACATCAGAGAACACATACAGGGGAAAAATCCTATGAATGTCCTCACTGTGGGAAGGCTTTTAGAATGAAGTCATACCTCATTGATCATCACAGAACTCACACAGGAGAGAAACCATATGAATGTAATGAATGTGGAAAATCCTTCAGTCAGAAGACAAATCTCAATTTACATCAGAGAATCCATACAGGAGAGAAACCTTACATTTGTAATGAATGTGGAAAGTCTTTTCGCCAGAAAGCAACCCTCACTGTACATCAGAAAATACATACAGGGCAGAAATCCTATGAATGCCCTCAGTGTGGGAAAGCCTTTAGCAGGAAATCATATCTCATTCATCATCAAAGAACTCATACAGGAGAGAAACCATACAAGTGTAATGAATGTGGGAAGTGCTTCCGCCAGAAGACAAATCTCATTGTACATCAGAGAACTCACACAGGGGAGAAACCTTATATTTGTAATGAATGTGGTAAGTCCTTCAGTTATAAGAGAAATCTTATTGTCCATCAGAGAACTCACAAGGGAGAAAACATGGAAATGCAGTAATAAATGATGTGATTTCTTTGTGAAGCCTAAGTTATTGTAAAACTTTGTTTTCTTTAAAGCATGCTTAAACATATATATGAGGTAATTTTAATCACAAATGTCATAATAATTATTAATTTAATGTACTGTACCACATAAATATTTATCTATGTTTACTAGCATATGAAATGGGTGTGATCCTTGATATTGAACTTTTTATCAGCAATGAAGCTAATTTTCTAAGTTTTTGAGTTCTCCTGACTCAGTTTATTTTTTTAATTGCTTATATAGTACATGCAGTGGCAAGATACAAAATGGTTACAAGCATCAGCCTCCATAAGAGGAAGAAAATATTAAATAAACTTCTTATTGCACTCTACAGAATAAAATGTATTTGTTACTACTCCCAAAGTTGACCACTTCCCGGTTTTAACATGAAATAGTTTTCTTATGTCTTCAAACTATATATATATATTTTGTTGTTCATTATAAATTATTTTGTGTTGTTTCACTCAGCGTTTTAAAGATTCATACATTATTGCATGTGGCAGTAGTGTATTCATTTACATTCTGTATACTATTCCATTTTAAGAATATACTGCTATTTATCAATCCTCTTGATGGGTATTTGTATTTTTTTATAATTTTGTGTTATAATAAAAATGTGGCTGTAAATATTCTTGTATATGTCTGTCTGTCTGTGTGTGTGTGTGTGTGTGTATGCTTCTATTTCTGTTGATTTTATACAAAGACTGAAATTACTCAATCCCAGGGTATGTATAAAGGGTTTTCAGTTATGGTTGATACTGCCAGAGAGCTCTCAAACTTTTCTCAACATGGGATGATTCACTTTGGAGAGTATTATGATATACACAGTATATGTAATTCACAGTATACTTTGAGTTACATTTTAGTGCTGCATGTTATATTTAGAAATCTTACCACCATATATGTCTTTTTTGGCCTCCCCTCTATATTATGATTATTATAATTCTTATATCTACATACATTGCAAGCCTTGTGAGACACTGTTATACTCCTTGCTTTTTAGCACCGTAAATATTTATAAAAAGATAAAACAATTTATTATTTACTCAGCAATTTGCCATTTCTATAGCTCTTATTTTTGAAGTTTAAAAAAAACTTATTTTTCAAGTTTTCCTTTGGTATCATTTTCCTTTCATTTAAAGAGTTTTGTTTAGCGTTTATTTTAGAGCAAGCCTGCTGGTAGCAAATCCTCTTTGTCTTTCTTTATCTAATATCTTTTATTCTTCATTCTTGATTATTTTCACTGGATAAAGATTGGGTTGACATTTCTTTCCTTAAAGCGTTTTAAAAATGTTCCACTACCCTTGGGTCTTCATACTTTCAATGAGAGTTCTGTTTTTCAAGGCATTGTTCTCATATGTAAAATGCATCTGTATTCTCTGGAAGCTTTTGATATTTTTTTTCTTTGATTTTCAGCAGTTTGGTTATGATGTGTCTCAGCAATGGTTTCTTAGTTTATCCTTTTTGTGATGTGCCACATTTCTTGAATCTGTAAGTTTAAGGTTTTTTGCTAAACTTGGTAGGTTTTCAACCATTAATTCCTTATAAATATTTTTTTCTTCCTGGTACTTTCTTTTTTCCTTTCACAATCTCAGGGATACAAATGTTAAACCCTTTGGTATTGTCCCTCAGATCCCAGAGGCTCTAATAAGTTTTGTTTTATTCTAAATCTTTCTCTATTAGATAATTTTTTATTGATCCAAGTTCAAGTTCACTAAATCTTTTCTCTGTTTTCTCCATTTTGTTGCTGAACCCATCAAATAGGTTTTAATTTTCATCATATTTTTTAGTTCTAAAATTTCCTTTTATACATCTGAAAATTATATAATAAAAATTTTTAATGAAAGTTCCTTAAAACTAAATTCTTTTTGGTTCTTTTTTTTACAGCTTCTGTGTCTCTGCTTAGATTCACCTTTACTTGTTAAAACATGGTTCTAATAACTGTTTAAAAGTCTTTGGTAATTCTAATGTGGATCATATCAGTGTTGATGTCTTTTCCTTTTTTTTCTTTTCCATTGTGAGTTGTTAAAATTGTCCTATTCCATTGTATGCAGAATACATTTTTATTGTTTGCTAGACATTTTGAATAATTTGATTCTTTGAATCTAGTTTAAATCCTGTGGGGGGAATAATTTTGGTTTGTTTATCTTAGTAGGTTGAATTCAGATTCAGTTGAATTCAGTGTGTAAGTTCTAAAGTACTTTCTGTGCCCTGGGCTTCCAATGTCAGTTCAGTTTTCAAAGCATTTGCAGTGCCAGTGTGCTTTATCTTTCAAGTGCTTCACCCAGGACCCACTCTGAGACCTGGTTTATGGTCCACCTTCTGGTTCAATTCTCAAGGCCTTGGGTGTGCTGCCTAGTGTCAGATCTACACGTGTGCACCCTCGAGTTCATATACTTTAAGGTATCTCTAACTTGAGTTGCCTCCTCTCCCCTATCTCCTTAGAACTTTTTAGTTCCCAGAGGACCCCTTCCTGGCTGTAGTTACAGCAACAGGGCTTTATTTAGTCTTCTCATTCTGCTGTGTCCTTCCCACAACTCCGTCTTCCTCCAGCACCAACCAGTGAGAGAATAAAGAAGAAAAAAGCAATGGGATTTTCTCCATCTTCTTCAGAACAGACTTCTGCTAGTAAGATAGGATTCCCTTTCCTTGGGATTTAAGTACTTGCTGGCAGCTACTGGTATCATGGATTTCTTCCACTTCTCTGCCCTACAAAAATCCCTTCTGTCACTCTTCCAACTAGAGTTACCTTCTCATGGAGCCATCTCTATCCAAGTTTGGCTTGGAATCTTGGGATTCAGGTTGTTTCATTCCAAAGTTCTGCCTCTCAAGTCATGATTTCCTCCATGTTTGGTTTCATTTTGCTAACATTTTCCTTAGAATATTTGCATTCATATTCACAAATTGAGCTCATTTAGATTTTTTAGAAGTTGTCTTCATCCAGTGTTTAGATTTCTAGGATGAGCTTGTAAAGTTCTTCTAGAGATTATCCTTAGAGTTTCTAAGTGATGATTTAAGTATTGTTTTTAGAGAGAACTTGGACCAAATTTTTATTTTTCTGCTATCTGTATTGGACAGTGCAGATTTCTACCTCATCTTGAATGAATTTTAATTCATTTAATTCATGTACACCTGTGGCTGATTCATGTCGATGTATGGCAAAAACATGGGGGTAAAGTAATTAGCCTCCAATTAAAATAAGTTAATAGAAGATGGCAGAGGAATGGGATGGCGAGACCACTTTCTCCCCCACAAATTCATCAAAAGAACATTTGAACACTGAGTAAAGTCCATAAAACAACTTCTGAATGCCAGCAGAGGACATCAGGCACCCAGAAAAGCAACCCATTGTCTTGAAAAGGAGGTAGGAAAAAAACATAAAAGATAAAAAGAGAGACAAAAGAAGTAGGGACGGAGCTCCGTCCTGGGAAGGGAGGCATAAAAAAAGAGAAACACCAGGAAACACTCTCACAGGCGAGTCTGTGGAGAACCTTGGAACCTCAAAGGGCAACACGACCGGGAGAAAAAGAAATAAATAATTAAACTTCACAGCTTACGAGTCCAACAGTAACTCCCAGCAGAGAAGCAGTGCAGACACCCACATCTGCCATTAACAAGTGGGGCCTGGGCAGGGAGGAGCCAGCTGAACTGCTTAGAGAGAGGACCGGGCCTGAAAGCCGCGAGGGCAGTCTGGGGGAGCTGACTAGAGATAGCAGAGCAGACTGTGGGGTAGCTACTCCGCGAAAAGGTGAAAAGCCCTAACTTTGGACTCCGCCAGCCCTGCTCACAGAACAAAGGACTGAGCAGAGCTAGCCGGCTGTGGACGGCCCATCCCCTGCCAACACAGGCAGGGGAGGGCAGCCAGAGCTAGATGGGGGCAATCATGGCCCCAGAGAGGCATCCGATACCAAACTGCAGGCAGGTGTTAACCAAGACTTTTTGGGTTTCTGGCTAGTTAACATCTGCCTGAGAAAGTGCACCAGTTGTATACACAGAAAACCGAGCGGGAGGGACCAGGGAGGTGATAAGTTGCAGCGACTGCGCTCACCAAACACCTGGTCACTTGAGCTGCTCGGTCCAGGGAAGGCACAAAACGCAGGCCCAACCAAGTCTGCGCCTTTGTGGAGGACCCGAGAACCTGAACTTGAGCGGCTTAGACCTGGGAAGTGCATACTACCCAGCGCCTGCCTCAGACAGTTCCCGGCAGAGCAACCTAGAGCCTGTGCAGTGTAGACTGGGACAGCACACACGCCGTGACTGGGGGCAAACCCAGTGTGGCCAGGACACTGCGAGCACTCCCCAGAGACGCCAGAGATATTTTTCTGCAGTGTTCCTCCCTTCCCAGAATAGGACTGAGCAAGTGAGCCTTAAAAAGTGTCCACCACCACCCCCTAGTGTCAGGGCCCCAACATCCCAATCATAGGAGTCCCAGAAGAAGAAGACAAGAAAGACCATGAGAAAATACTTGAGGAGATAATAGTTGAAAATTTCCCTAAAATGGTGAAGGAAATAATCACCCAAGTCCAAGAATCCCAGAGAGTCCCAAACAGGATAAAGCCAAGGCGAAATACCCCAAGACACATATTAATCAAATTAACAAAGATCAAACACAAAGAACAAATATTAAAAGCAGCAAGGGAAAAGCAACAAATAGCACACAAGGGGATCTCCATAAGGATAACAGCTGACCTTTCAATAGAAACTCTTCAGGCCAGGAGGGAATGGCAGGGCATACTTAAAGTGATGAAAGAAAATAACCTACAGCCCAGATTACTGTACCCAGCAAGGATCTCATTCAAATATGAAGGTGAAATCGAAAGCTTTACAGACAGGCAAAAGCTGAGAGAATTCAGCATCACTAAACCAGCTCTCCAACAAATGCTAAAGGACCTTCTCTAGACAGGAAACACAGAATGAGTGTATAAACTTGAACCCAAAACAATAAAGAAAATGGCAACAGGATCATACTTATCAGTAATTACCTTACATGTAAATGGGTTGAACGCCCCAACCAAAAGACAAAGACTGGCTGAATAGATACAAAAACAAGACCTCTATATATGTTGTCTACAAGAGACCCACCTCAAAACGAGGGACACATACAGATTGAAAGTGAAGGGCTGGAAAAAGATATTCCATGCAAATAGAGATCAAAAGAAAGCATGAGTAGCAATACTCATAGCTGATAAGATAGACTTTAAGACAAAGGCTGTAAAAAGAGACAACGTAGGACACTACATAATGATCAAAGGCTCAATCCAAAAAGAAGATATAACAATTATATATGCACCCAACATAGGAGCACCACAATATGTAAGACTAATGCTAACAAGTATGAAAGGGGAAATCAACAATAACACAATAATAGTGGGAGACTTTAATACCCCACTCACACCTATGGATAGATCAACTAAACAGAAAATTAACAAGGAAACACAAAGGTTAAACGATACAATAGACCAGTTAGACCTAATAGATCTCAATAGGACATTTCACCCCCAAACAATGAATTTCACCTTCTTCTCAAGTGCACACAGAACCTTCTCCAGGATAGATCACATCCTGGGCCATAAATCTAGCCTTGGTAAATTCAAAAAAATTGAAATCATTCCAAGCATCTTTTCTGACCACAATGCAGTAAGACTATATCTCAATTACAGGAGAAAAACTATTAAAAATTCCAACATATGGAGGCTGAACAACACGCTGCTGAATAACGAACAAATCATTGAAGAAATTACAATATGCATAGAAATGAATGAAAATGAAAACACAACAACCCAAAACCAGTGGGACACTGTAAAAGCAGTGCTAAGGGGAAGGTTCATAGCAATACAGGCATACCTCAAGAAACAAGAAAAAAGCCAACTAAATAACCTAACTCTACAGCTAAAGCAACTAGAAAAGGAAGAAATGAAGAACCCTAGGGTCAGTAGAAGGAAAGAGATCTTAAAAATTAGGGCAGAAATAAATACAAAAGAAACAAAAGAGACCATAGCAAAAATCAACAAAGCCAAAAGCTGGTTCTTTGAGAGGGTACATAAAATTAACAAACCACTAGCCAGACTCATCAAGAAACAAAGGGAGAAAAACCAAATCAATAAAATTAGAAATGAAAAGGGAGAGATCACAACAAACAACACAGAAATACAAAGGATCATAAGAGACTTATCAGCAATTATATGCCAATAAAATGGACAACTTGCAAGAAATGGACAAATTCTTAGAAAAGTATAACTTTCCAAAACTGAACCAGGAAGATATAGAAAATCTTAATAGACCCATCACAAGCATGGAAATTGAAACTGTAATCAGAAATCTTCCAGCAAACAAAAGCCTAGGTCCAAATGGCTTCACAGCTGAATTCTACCAAAAATTTAGAGATGAGCTAACACCTTTCTTACTCAAACTCTTCCAGAAAATTCCAGAGGAAGGTAAACTTCCTAACTTATTCTATAAGGCCACCATCACCCTAATACCAAAACCTGACAAAGATGCCACAAAAAAAAGAGAACTTCAGGCCAATATCACTGATGAACATAGATGCAAAAATCCTTAATAAAATTCTAGCAATCAGAATCCAACAACATATTAAAAAAGATCATACATCATGACCAAGTGGGCTTTATCCCAGGGATGCAAGGGTTCTTCAATATCCGCAAGTCAATCAATGTAATACACCACATTAACAAACTGAAAAATAAAAACCATATGATTATTTCAATAGCTGCAGAGAGAGACTTTGACAAAATTCAACATCCATTTATGATCAAAACCCTCCAAAAGGCGGGAATAGAAGGAACATTCCTCAAAGTAATAAAAGCTATATATGACTAACCCACAGCAAACATTATCCTCAATGGTGAAAAATTGAAAGCGTTTCCCCTAAAGTCAGGAACAAGACAAGCATGCCCACTCTCACCACTACTGTTCAACATAGTTTTGGAAGTTTTGGCCACAGCAATCAGAGCAGAAAAAGACATAAAAGGAATTCAAATTGGAAAAGAAGAAGTAAAACTCTCACTGTTTGCAGATGACATGATCCTCTACACAGAAAACCCTAAAGACTCTACCAGAAAATTACTAGAGCTAATCAATGAATATAGTAAAGTTGCAGGATTCAAAATCAACACACAGAAATCCCTTGCATTCCTATACACTAATAATGAGAAAATAGAGAAATTAAGGAAAAAATTCCATTCACCTTTGTAACAAAAAGAATAAAATACTTAGGAACATATCTACCTAAAGAAACAAAAGACCTATATATAGAAAATATAAAACATTGGTGAAAGAAATCAGAGAGGACACTAATAGATGGAGAAATATACCATGTTCATGGATTGGTAGAATAAATATTGTGAAAATGAATATATTACCCAAAGTAATTTATAAGTTCATTGCAATCCCTATCAAGCTACCAACGGTGTTTTTCAGAGCTAGAACAAATAATTTCACAATTTGTATGGAAATACAAAAAACCTCGCATAGCCAAAGCAATCTTGAGAAAGAAGAATGGAACTGGGGGAATCAACCTGCCAGACTTCAAGCTCTACTACAAAGCCACAGTCATCAAGACAGTATGGTACTGGCATAAAGACAGAAATATAGATCAATGGAACAAAATAGAAAGCCCAGAGATAAATCCATGCACCTATGGACACCTTATCTTTGACAGGGGAGGCAAGAATATTCAATGGAGAAAAGACAATCTCTTTAATAAGTGGTGCTAGGAAAACTGGTCAACCACTTGTAAAAGAATGAAACTAGAACACTCCCTAACACCATACACAAAAATTAACTCAAAATGGATTAAAGATCTAAATGTAAAACCAGGAACTATAAAACTCCTAGAGGAGAACATAGGCAAAACACTCTCCGACATAAATCACAGCAGGATCCTCCATGACCCACCTCCCAGAATATTGGAAATAAAAGCAAAAATAAACAAATGGGACCTAATTAAAATTAAAAGCTTCTGCACAGCAACGGAAACTATAAGCAAGGTGGGAGAAAATAATAGCAAATGAAGCAACTGATAAAGGATTAATCTCAAAAATATACAAACAACTCCTGCAGCTCAATTCCAGAAAAATAAACGACCTAATCAAAAAATGGGCCAAAGAACTAAACAGACATTTCTCCAAAGAAGACATACAGATGGCTAACAAACACATGAAAAGATGCTCAACATCACTCATAATCAGAGAAATGCAAATTAAAACCACAATAAGGTACCATTTCACGCCAGTCAGAATGGCTGCTATCCAAAAGTCTACAAGCAATAAATGCTGGAGAGGGTGTGGAGGAAAGGGAACCCTCTTACACTGTTGGTGGGAATGCAAACTAGTACAACCACTATGGATAACAGTGTGGAGATTCCTTAAAAAACTGGAAATAGAACTGCCATACGACCCAGCAATCCCACTGCTGGGCATACACACTGAGGAAACCAGAATTGAAAGAGACACATGTACTCCAATGTTCATTGCAGCACTGTTTATTATAGCCAGGACATGGAAGCAACCTAGATGTCCATCTGCAGATGAATGGATAAGAAAGCTGTGGTACGTTTACACAATGGAGTACTACTCAGCAATTAAAAAGAATACATTTGAATTAGTTCTAATGAGGTGGATGAAACTGGAGCCTATTATACAGAGTGAACTAAGCCAGAAAGAAAAACACCAATACAGTATATTAACACATATATATGGAATATAGCAAGAGGATAATGATAACCCTGTATACGAGACAACAGCAGAGACTTGGATGTGTGGAGCAGTCTTTCGGACTCTGAGGGAGAGGGCAAGGGTGGGATAATTTGGGAGAATGGATTGAAACATGTATATTATCATATGTGAAACAAATCTGACGTGGTTGGGGGCTCCCCACCTCTACACTCTGTGGATTTAAGAGGCCGTTCCTTCCGCAAGTGTATAAATTAGCCTGGGATAGAACCTGCACGCTGAATTTACTAATTAAGAAATAAGAAACCAGACCTATAAAGGTGGCATAGAAATACAAGAAACTATTCTTAAGTAATCTTTTAAAAGATTGAACAGAGTTACAGATTTTACCATTTGTTATAAACTGGTATATATAATTTAACCAGAACCAAAAGAAAATTAGTATTGTGTGAATTCTGAAGCACTTTCAACATGTTGTAGGAATAATGTGGACTTTCTTGAGTTTTACACATTCATAAGTAAATGGTCTGTACCTAGTGCCTTTGTTGGTTTTCTGTGAGCTGTAGTTTCTGGGAAGTGAGCAGCTCTCATTCCTGTAACTCTTGTAATCCAGTCATTTGTGTGCCTCCTTCATGAGGATTCAGTACGGCTGTGGTGCTGTTATCCCTCTGATAGGAACTCTAATTTGGTGTAAAGCCCCAAAGGTCTGTTACTTATTTTTATTTTATATTGTCCTGTGTTTTATTTACAGTGTTGTGTTTGTTTTAAGTGTATAGCAAAGTGATACAGTCATATATATATATATATATATATATATATATATATGAATTAACAAAAGCAGTTCCCATCTTTTGATGGGGTGCTCATGGTTTATAACATAAATGGCATTATTTTGAGGGAGGGATAACTTAGGTATGGCATTGGGTTTTTTTTCTTTTTGCAGCTTGAGGCAGTTGTAAAATAACTTAATGTAGCTTTTTACAACTGTGTATTCTATAGTATTTTTTCATTTGGTGAAATTTTAACTGTTAATGTTTTTGGCATTGTGCTTTGTACCATTTATTAAATAAAAATTTAAAAAGTAAAAAAAATAATAAAAAAGAGCGAAAAATATTTTATTTAGTATTCTTATTTTTAAAATTTCCATAAATATATTTATTACCTTATTAATGCTGTCATATTTCTTGTCTTTACATAGGTCAAATTTATAAGTCTAATTTAGATGGGTGTTTTTTCCACACAAATAAATTTAATAGGTTTTATTTCTTCTTTCATTGATTTCTAATTTTAGCCATATAAATGATTTCATTCTGCAGGAGTTAGGTTAATTTGTTCTTTTTCTAGTTTCTTGGGTTTTGATTACATCATCAGTTTTATCAAGTGTCCACTATGTGACAGACACTGTTTCAGAACAATGATATCTTGATTTCCCAAATTTTGTTAAAAGAGTGTTAGTGTTCTTGTAAGATGGCTTTCCTAGGACAGGTCAAGTGTGGAAAAAGAAACCAGATAATTGACCAGAATTAAGACCTGAGTCTTCCCTGGTGGCTCAGCAGTAAAGAATCCACCTGCCAATGCAGGAGATGTGGATTTGACCCCTGGGTGGGGGAGATCCCCTGGAGAAGGAAAGGGCAACCTGCAACCTACTCTAGTATTCTTGCCTAAGAAATCCCATGGACAGAGGAGCCTGGTGGGCTATAGTCCATGGGGTCACAAAGAGTCAGACATGACAACAACTAAACAACAACAGCAAGATGACTTTGGTCACCTCTTAAAGGTTTTGACATGTAGCAATTCATTATCACCATCTGAGTGGTATTTTCGTTCTGGTTTTCTCTGTGAATCAAATAAAATATAAATTTCCAAGAGGAGGTTAGAATCATTCCATAAGTTACTTTCTAATTGTAAGAATTTAAAAAGACGCTCTAAAATGGAGAGAGTTGACAGTCACCACCTTAACCATATGTTCAAATTTAGCCTCATGATTTCAATCTGTACCTTAATATATGACAATGCTAAATACATCATTTAGGAAATATTCTGCAAAATTGTTTGTTCAAACTTAATCTTTTCTCTACACTTAACACATTACTGACCAGGAAGTTTTGCAGAAACCAATGCCTGTGGCCAGTGATTTGTCATGTAAAGAATATTGAAACACTCTGGGCCACAATATTTGAGTAACAAAAGATGTATTAATATGTCTCTGGTCAATAATGTGTTAATTTCCAATATAGATGGCAGAATAAATTAAATGACAACATTAGGAAACAAGCACAACAATCTAAAATATGGACTATCCTGCAAGGCGACGTGGACTCTAAGAAGAAAACTCATGAAGAAAAATAAAAGTGAAAAACTAAACTAGACTAAAAGAGATATATCACTAAATGCAATTTCTGAGCCTAGAGTTTACTTCAGATTAAAAAAAAAAGGGACTTCCCTGGTAGTCCAGTGGTTATGACTCTGTGCTTCCAATACAGGGAGCATGGGTTTGATTCATTTAGATTCCATATGCCACAGAGTATGACCAAAAAAGATAATCAAAGAATAATAAAATATTCTTTTAGAAAACGAAAGTAAATAACTATTAAAGTCAATCTTGGGACAACTGAGAAAATCTGCACGTGTGTCACATGATATATTTTAGAATATGTGGTTATAGTAGGGTTATGTCGAAAATTACTTATAGGAAGATAAGCCAGATATGACATACTGTTAGCTTTTAAACTAGGTGGAGGGTAGGATGGTAAATACATGTCCATTGTACTTTTTAAACTTTCCTGTATGTTTGAAAATTTTTATAATGGCAACTTGGAAGGTTTACTAATGGACA
Organism: Moschus berezovskii; assembly: GCF_049115385.1. Classification (NCBI taxonomy): domain Eukaryota; kingdom Metazoa; phylum Chordata; class Mammalia; order Artiodactyla; family Moschidae; genus Moschus; species Moschus berezovskii. The sequence continues at coordinate 16,616,897 of NC_142481.1, forward strand.
GTTTTCTCTTAGTTATCCTTTTGATCATTTCTAGTAAATTCTGGGTTGTGAACGGAGAGTGTAGATTATAGGGTATCTCTTACTAGGAGTTTATTAATAGCAAACTGCTTCATACCCTTTTCTACTTCAGCAATCAGCTATATTCTCAATATATATTTACAGCCACTAGTTCCAGAGTGTTTATTCCAGCATTAGTTTCCTGATGCAGCTCATCAAGAATGAAGTTGACTCACATGTTCTCTGTATTTTACAGGACTTTATTCAAAGTCAGTCATCTAAAGTTGAATAGGAGGATGGAGGTGATTGGAGGCTTTTCTAAGATAATTATCAACATAGTGTCTTTCTCTAAGAATTCACTAATGGTAATGCTCTTGCTTATCTGATCAACAGTAGCTAATATTTATTTGTTAAATAATCTTAAAGATTTACAAGTTATTAGTCCTCATAAAAACTCAATTAGATCGGTATTATCACTGTTTTACAACTTAGGCACAGAGCTAATAAGTATATTGCTGCATATCTTGATGATGTGATAGACTAGGTATGGGCTGTGACTAAAGGCTTTCTTTCAGTTCCACAACTGGTAGATTAAGAGATTATACAAATTTGCGGACATCCAACAGGAGTTGAGTGGTTTTGATCTCAGGTGGCCTTGGCCTGCAGCAACTTGAAGCAGGATCTCACTTCCCTAGCCAGAGGTTGAAGTCAGGAAGCAGCAGTGAGAGTGCTGAGTCCTAGCCACTAGACCATGAGGGCCAGTGACAAGGCCCTGGCTTGTCCACTTTGTGGAAATGAATGTCAACAAAGAGATGAAAAGTAGTGAATTACTAGGAGGAAAGAAAAGTACATGTGAATAGATGCACACAGGTGGGCCCAGAGAGAGAGTATTGTGCTTTCATGGTAGCTTAAATTCCTTATATGGGGCATTTCTTCTGGGTTTCCTCTGGTCAGTCATCTTGCTGGCTCTGAGTCTGTATTTAATATAACTGGGGGTCCTCCCCTGTGTGCATGCACATCTCTTAGCTCAGATGGATTCCACCGCAGAGGCCTATGGGATGACTGATATCACCTACTACTGGTGGCACCTCCTGCCTTTTTGGACTCTGAGGAGCCTTTCTGGACATATGTAGTTGGGAAGGTCTCCTTGACCTAAAGAATGAGAAATAATATGTTCTCTTTATCTTTTATATGGGCAGGCTTCACCTCCTCTTCATTTCTTCCATTATTTCTATCTTGGAGTATCTGTCCACAGAGGACAGACTCCAGTTGCTCAGCCTGGGGCCTATCTACTGCCTCAGTTTTGGAAGTATTTTATATGTTCATTAGATTAAGATACCTGGCAAGAAATCTTTTACACCTAATAAGTTGTAAGAATGGCAAAAAATATTCCCAAACATTCCCCCTAGTATTAATATTCCGTTAAGAGATGAGTGAAAGATAAAGCACTTTTATATTAACACTACAAGGTTATGAATTCTCAGATGTTCATAGAGACATGAATATTGGGCCTTCCTGAATTTCTTACATTTTTAGAGTCTTAACATTATTAAGTCTCTGATGATCAATAAAGTGTGAAAAGCATCCCCACGTTCCTTAAATTCACAGGGTTTCTACTAATGTACATTCACTAATGTTCATTCTATCGAAAGCCACCCCACATCACCCCAAACATTCATATTTTTGGTTTCTCACCATTATGGATTATCTAATGATCTTTAAGACTTGAATGAACTTCAAAGGCCCTTCTATGTATCTTAAATTCAGTTTCTCTTTAGTATGCAGTTTTTGATGTTGATTGTGTTGAACTCCATCTGTAGGTCTTTCCACATTCCTTATATTCATAGGGTTTCTCACCAATATGAATTCTTTGATGCTTAGTAAAATGTGCCCTCTGCCTAAAGGCCTTCCTACATTCTTAACATTCATAGGGTTTCTCATTAGTATGAATGCTCTGTTGAACTTTAAGGTATAAGTGAAGTCTTAAGGTTTTTTCCCCATATTCCTTTCATTCATAAGATTTCTCATCTGTATGAATTTTTTGATGTTGACCAAGTTGTGCACATAATCTAAAAGATTTTCACATTCCTTGCATTCATAGGGTTTTTCATCAGTATGAATTTTCTGGTATACTCTCAAGTATCTGGAAGAGCTGAAGTTCTTCCCACAGGTCTGACATTCATAGAACTTCTTCCCAGAATGAATATTCTTTTGTACTTTAAGGTCTTTGCCTAACTAAAAGCTTTCCCACATTAAAAAATGTAAAAACATATATAGGATTTTACTCCACTATGAATTTTTACATGTTGAGTGAGTTGTTGATGTATTCAAAATGCCTTCCCATATTCTTTACATTCATAGCGTTTCTCCCCTGAATGAATATTTTTGTGTACTCTAAGGTCTCTGCCAAAACTAAAAGCCTTTCCAGATTCTAGACATACATATGGTTTCACTCCATTATGAATTTTCAAATGTCAAGCTGGTTGTTCACAAATTCTAAAGGCCTTCCCCTATACCTTTGATGCATAAGGCTTCTCACCAGTATAAATTTTTCTCACATTTGATTCAATCTGAGCCATAATTAAAGGTCTTCCCACATTCTTTACATTCATAAATGTTTCTCTACTAGGAATTCTGTGCTGTAGGGTGAGAAATATATCTTTTCTGTGAATAGATATATTTTCATAGATGATTTTCATTTGGCTAAAATATTCATTTTGAAGTTCTTGTTTCTCAATCTTGACTTCACTCTGACAGCTATTTTGAATAATGGAATTCTCAAGGTCAAGCATTTCACTTCTTTATCTTCCATTTAGAGAAATTCATTTCAGAAATGTTTTCTTCTGGAGATAATGTCTTTGTATCATACCTGGTCTCCAAACCTACAAAAATAAAGCAAGAAAACTAACAAATATTGTTTTCCTATACTAGGAGGTGGGGGTGGGGGGACAGCAGAGATAAGTGATAAACTGAAAATAAAGTACATTAGAAATGAATTTTGATAAAGTTATTATACAATTTGAAGGTAAAGAGAATAATGAAAGCATATTTTGTGAGATCTGTAACAATGAAAATAAATGAAGTCACTGATTCTAAAATTTGAATGTTCAATTAAAATCAACTCAGGAACCTGTTGCAAGTATTAATTTCAGAGACCAACCCAGACCAAGTGAATCAGAATCTGTAAGGGTAAGTTAGCAGTATCAGTTCAGTCTCTGAGTCGTGTCCAACTCTTTGCAACCCCATGGACTGCAGCACGCCAGACTTCCCTGTCCACCAACTCCCAGAGCTTGCTTAAACTCATGTCCATCAAATTGGTGATGCCATCCAACCATCTTATCCTCTTTTGTCCCCTTCTCCTCCTAACTTCAGTCTTTCTCAGCATCAGGGTCTTTTCTAATGAGTCAGTTCTTCACATCAGGTGGCCAAAGTATTGGAGCTTCAGCTTCAGCATCAGTCCTTCCAATGAATATTCAGGACTGACTTCCTTTAGGATGGACTGGTTTGATCTCCTTGCAGTCCAAGGGACTCTCAATAGTCTTCTCCAACATCACAGTTCGAAAACATCAATTCTTTGGTGCTCAGCTTTCTTCATGGTCCAGTTCTCACATCCATACATGACTACTGGAAAAACCATAGCTTTAACTGAACAGACCTTTGTCAGCAAAGTAATGTCTCTGCTTTTTAATATGCTCTCTAGGTTGGTCATAGCTTTTCTTCCAAGAAGCAAGCATCTTTTAGTTTCATGGCTGAAGTCACCATCTGCAGTGATTTTGGAGACCAAGAAAATAGTCTGTCCCTGTTTCCATTGTTTCCCCATCTATTTGCCATGAAGTGATCATGGACTGAATGCCATGATCTTAGTTTAAGGGTAAGTCTTCAGTTCAGTTCAGTTGCTCAGTCATCTGTATATTTTTAACCACTACCTCAGATGTATCAAAGTCAGATCAATGTTTGACATTCTCTGTTTTGTTTGCTTGTTTTGAGTTTTTTGACCACACCGTGCAGCTTATGGGATCTCAGTTCCCCAACCATGGATTTAACCTGGGCCACTTCAAGGAAACACCAGAATCCTAACCACTAGACTACCAGGGAACTCTGTGACATTATCTGCTTACACCTTTTTTTTCCCCCAATGCTTTCTTACTGTACTTAGAACATTGCATGACCACTTAAAAATGGATAATAATGCCCTTTGTAGAAGGAAAATAATTTTGTATTCAGAATGCCATACTCTATAAAACAGAGAAGGGGAGTCTAAGCAGAATAGAGATATCTCTTTGCTGACAGCAAATGAATTTCCAATACCCAATCAAGAGTTATAGACATTTGGAACTTCCCTGGTGGTCCAATGGCTAAGACTCTGCACTCCCAATGCAGGGGTCCTGGGTTTGATCTCTGGTCAGGGAACTCAATCCCATATTGCTGCAACTAAGACCTGGAGCAGCCAAATAAATAAACTTGAAACAAAGAGTTAATAGATGTTTGAAGGGGCAGAAAAACATTAGTTCATTTAGAAATAGATGCAGAAATGACAGAGAAGAGAAACAGCTAAGATGTTTAAAAGAATCATTATAAATAAGATCCAGTGTATAGGAAAACATGGACATGGTGAGAGAAATTTAAGATTAAAAAGAAAAAAAAACCTCCAATGGACTTTATAGAGATGAAACTGCAACATCTGAAGTGTATGAAATTAACAACAGATTAGACATGAGAGCAGGAAAAGTCTAGAATACACAGCAAAAGAAAGTATCCAAAACAAAGCTCAGAGAGGAAAAAGAAAACAAAAAACAGTAACACAGCAGTAATGACCTCTGGAATAACACCAGGAGGTCCAACATACATATATTTGTTGTTCAGTCGCTAAGTCCTGTCCGACTCTTTGCAACCCCATGGACTACAACATACCAGGCCTCTCTGTCCCTCACTATCTCTTGGAATTTGGCCAACTTCATGTTCATTGAGTCAGTGATGCTATCTAAACATCCTGCCCCTTCATGGACCACTGCCTTGTGATGGCATAGGGGCTTGTGTAATTCAGTAGAGCTGTGAGCCATGCTGTGCAGAGCCACCCAAGACAGACAGGTCATAGTGACCAGTTCTGACAAAATGTGGCCCACTGGACCAGGGAATGGCAAACCACTTCAGTATTCTTGCCATGAGAACCCCAGGAACAGTATAAAAAGGCAAAAAACATATATATTATTGGAGTTATAAACTACATGAAGCAAAATCAGACAAAAATGAAAAAGAAATCTCTAATTACAGCTGGAACTTTCAACACTCCTCTTTCATTTATAGGACAAGTAGACACAAAAATAAAGACCTGACCTGCTGTTTCTATCTACTTTACATTTATAGAACACTTCATTCAACCATAGCAGGATATGTTTTCTTTTCAACTGCATATAAGATATTCATCACAATAGACCATAAAATAAGTCCCTGTAAATTTAAAGGGCTTAAAATATATTATCTGACCACAATAGAATTCAGCTAGAAATCAAAAATAAAAATACTTGGAAAAATTTGCAAAATAATTAAACACCATATGTCTAAAGAATCCATAAGTCAAGAAGAAATCATGAAGAAAATGTAAAACTTTTAACATGATAAAGAAAATAGAGCACACTGAAATTTGTGAGTGACAGCTGAATAGAACTATGCAGAAGGGAGGGGAAATTCTACCTTCAAAATCAAGGCTCTAAGTATTAAAAATTATCAGTTAAACCCAAAGCAAACAAAATTAAGTAGAGTGGAAATTAAGGAAATAGAAAATTAGAGATATAGAGAAAATCAATTAAAGTTTAATTGGTTCTATGAAAAAAAATCAATAAAACTGACAAACCTCTATCAGAGGCAATCAACAGAAAAGAGAGCACACACAAGTTCCCAATATCAGAAATTAAAATGTGGACATCAAAATTTCAAATAAACAACCTAACTTTACACCTAAAGGAACTAGAAAAAGAACAAACAAAATGAAAAGGTAGGTGAAGGAAAGTTATCACAAAGATCAGCTCAGAAATAAAATACACACAAAACAATACAAAAGATGAATGAAACTAAGAGCTGATTCTTTGAAAAGATAAAATGAATAAAGCTTTAGCCAGACTCATCAAGGGAAAAAGGGAGCCCAAGTCAATAAAATCAGAAATAAGTTACCACCGACACCACAAAAATATAAAAGGTCTTCAGTTCAGTTCAGTCACTCAGTCGTGTCCGACTCTTTGCGACTCCATGAATCACAGCACGCCAGGCCTCCCTGTCCATCACCAACTCCCGGAGTTCACTCAAACTCATGTCCACAGAGTCGGTGATACCATCCAGCCATCTCATTCTCTGTCGTCCCCGTCTCCTCCCACCCCCAATCCCTCCTAGCATCAGACTCTTTTCCAGTGAGTCAACTCGTCACATGAGGTGGCCAAAGTACTGGAGTTTCAGCCTCAGCATCAGTCCTTCCAATGAACACCCAGGATTGATCTCCTTTAGAATGGACTGGTTGGACCTCCTTGCAGTCCAAGGGACTCTCAAGGGTCTTCTCCAGCACCACAGTTCAAAAGCATCGATTCTTCGGCGATCAGCTTTCTTCACAGTCCAACTCTCACATCCATACATGACCATGGGAAGGTCTTAAGAGATTACAAACAAACACAAATATGCCAATAAAATGGACAACCTAGAAGAAATGGACAAATTCCTAGAAATGAATACTATCCCAAGACCGTACCAGGAAGAAATAAGAAATATGAACAGGCCAATTACCAGTATTGAAATTGAAGAAGTTACTTAAAAAGCAAAAAACTCCCAACAAACAAAGGTCCAGAACCAGATGGCTTCACAGGTATATTCTAACAAACTTTAGAGGGCAGTTAACATCTGTCCTTAACAAGCTAGTCCCCCAAAATTTGCGAAGTCAGAAATGCCCCAGACTCCAGGGCGATTCAGCCTGTAGTAGTGCACATGCACAGCCAGGTGTAACCTGTTGAACGATGATGCCATAGCCGGAGAGAGGCCTGCAAAAGCCAAGGAGGAAACTAGGAATGTCAAGCCTGTGTGTGCTGAGTACCCAACTTTCATTCCAGGTAGGAATGCTGATGTTGACCCTGGATGTGACCTGGATGAGGTCTGTGGTCCAGGGTCGTGAGTAGGAGGGGTTTTTATCCCTGGGGAAACCCTAGGGCCTGAAACTGGACCTAGCATACAACTGGTGGTATAGTGTGTTTGTGTTTAGGTGTGTAGGGGCGGCTCCCTGTGCTTGACCTGATGTGTCTGACCTTGAGCTACTTATGTGCAACGATTATGGCAGTGGATGGAGTCAGGTTGCCCTGTAGTGTTTACTCTGATGTGTGTATTTTTTTGGATTGGGTGTGAGTTGTGTTTGCACTTGTATGTGACTGGAGAAGTAACAGGAAGTGGTTTGTGGGTATTTTCTGACTATGGAATTACTTATATTAGGTAGAGAATGATGTGGTGCCTTAGTCTTATGGTTTTGTTGGCTGAATGAGCTAGTAGGTAACTGTGAATATGGCAGTTATTATAGACATGTTGGTATTTATATAATGGTTATGGAAGGCTTGTGTTTCTCTTGTGTATCTGTTGCATGGTAGCAGACTATTGAGCAACTTATAAAATGTACCTGGCTGTGACTAGCTGGGTATCTGATTTGTTGTTTAGTTGCTAAGTCATGTCTGACCAGGGTTTGAACCCATGTCTCCTGCTTGGAAGGCAGATTCTTTACCACTGAGCCACCTGGGAAGCCCGGGAATCTGATATTGGCTTTTATTTGATCCTACAGAATTGTGATTGGCAATTAGGTAAGTAAAATAATAACAGATGTAAGAATTGAAAAGGAGGTGGTAAGACTATTGTAATTTCCAAATGATAGCATTGTTTACCTAGAAACTCCATATCAACTAATAACAAATACAGTAAATTGAATAAAATGCCACACATTGCTTGCAAACAAAAGATTTTATTAACTACCACTGTGAATACATCTGTGTGTTCTCTTTCTGCTCCTGAATGAAATCTTGGGGGTTCCTAGGTGGCACTAGTGGTAAAGAATCTGCCTGCCAATGCAGGAGACTCAGGAGACACCGGTTCAATCCCTGGGTCAGGGAAGATCCCCTAGAGTAGGAAGTGGCAACCCACTCCACTATTCTTGCCTGGAAAATTCCATGGACAGAGGAGCCTGGAGGGCTATAGTCTATGGGGTCGCAAAGAGTCAGACACAACTGAGTACGGATGAAATCTTGGCAGGTTGAATAACTTCTTCAGTCACTGTAAGATAATAAATCTGAGCTCACTCTCAGTAAGTATAATCATTTTTGCTAATTAAAATATTCCCTGGAAGAAGTCACTATTTCATGCTTCTTCTAAATAAAAAACTTTCCACATTCTGCAACTTGGAAAGAATAAAAAATTAGTTTCTTCTCTGATATACCAGTCTGTTTTTTGACTCCTTTACTTTATCCCTCTCTGTAGGTGGTCTCTGGCTCACCTGGAATTGAACCAGGCGAAGAGAAAAATAAGGAGCAAGAAAAATCTCACTTGATTGGTATTGCAGTATTCTAACTAAAGTTATAACTTGCCTGGTGGCATTCAAAGATAACTTTTAAAAAATCTCTTTGTTTTCCAATAGTTTAATGAGAAATTTCAAACATACAGCCAACTTGAGGGAGTTTTACAGTGAACATATGCTCACCACCTGTGTCCTATCCTTCATGTTTTATTACACTAGCTTTGTCGTACATCTGTCCATTTCTCTATGCACCCGTTAATCCATCTAATTATTATGTGCACTTCATAGTGGACTGTAGACATCAGTACAGTATCTCCTAAATACTTTAGCAAGCATATTAATGAGTTCACTCTTTGTTTGCCTGTTTCGATGTACATACAGGAAAAATGCAGAAATTTTTGAGTGTACTTCCTTGGTTTTGACCAATGTGTATATGTAATCCAAACCCTCGTCAAGATATAGAAGTTTACTATCTCCTGAAGAATTGCCTTCATGTCTCAGATGTCATCAAAACTCAAACCCAGCCATCCAGAGGCAAATATCGTTCTGTTTTGGAGGGGGATGGCTGATTAATTTTGCCTCTTTAGAGTTTCATATAAATGAAATCACACAAAATATACTTGTTTGTGTAAGTGTTCTTTCAATGACCATGTTTTTGAGACTTTATATATATATAAAATATTGTTGGATCTATCAGAAATTCATTCCTTTTTATCACTGAGTAGTGTTTTATTATATGACTAAACTATGGGCTTCCCTGGTGGCTCAGACGGTAAAGCTGCAATTCAGGAGACTTGGGTTCGATCCCTGGGTTGGGAAGATCTCCCGGAGGAGGGCATGGCAACCGACTCCAGTTTTCTTGCCTGGAGAATCCCATGTACAGAGGAACCTGGCAAGCTATATAGTCCATGGGGTTGCAAAGAGTCGGACATGACTGAGCAACTAAGCACAGCACACAACCTATGGTTTATCAGTTCTCATAAAGATGTATATTTGGGTTGTTTTGGCTAAAAACTTCAGTAGCATTCTTTTACAAATCTTTCTGTGATTATGGTTTTCATGCATGTGTGCTGTCGCTTCAGTCGTGTCCAACTCTTTTGTGACCCCATGGACCCCTGGTTCCATGCCACCAGGCTCCTCTGTCCATGAGATTCTTCAGGCAAGAATACTCGAGTGAGTTGCCATGCTCTCCTATGGGGGATCTTCTAGACCCAGGGATTGAACCCATGTCTCTTACATCTTCTGCATTGGCAGGCAGATTCTTTACCACTTAGAGACACCTGGGAGCCCCTGGTTTTCAACCTCTTGGGTAAAGAGCCAGGAGTGGCATTGTTGAGTCATAAAATGATGTATATTTAGTTTTATAAGAAACTTTCCAGATCTTCCTCCATTTTACAGCCCCACCAACAATATCTGAGAGTACCACTTCTACAAAAATCCAACTTTAATTCTCCTAAAGTTGGATTTTTGTAGAAGTGGTACTCTCAGATATTGTTGGTGGGGCTGTAAAATGGAGGAAGATCTGGAAAGAAGGCAATGGCAAGCCACTCCAGTGCTCTTGCCTGGAAAATCCCACGGACGGAGGAACCTGGTGGGCTGCAGTCCATGGGGTCGCTACGAGTCTGACATGACTGAGTGACTTCACTTTCACTTTTCACTTTCACACATTGGAGAAGGAAATGGCAACCCACTCTAGTGTTCTTGCCTGGAGAATCCCAGGGACGGGGGAGCCTGGTGGGCTGCCATCTATGGGGTCACACAGAGTCGGACATGACTGAAGTGACTTAGCAGCAGCAGCAGCAGCCTTTTTAATTTTAACCGTTCTGGTGAGTGTGCCATGGCATTTTAGTGATTTTAATCTGCATCTCCCTGCTAATTAATGATGTTGCATTCTCTTTCATAAGATTTTTGGCTGCTTGCATATTTTTATAAAATATACAACTCTTTTGACCATTTTTAATTGGATTTTTAAAAATATTGAGTTGTAGAGTTCTTTATGTATCCTCTTTACCAGTCCTTTGTCATGTATCAATATATGTTTTGTGAATATTTTCTCCTAGTCTGTTCCTTGCCTATTTTCCTAAAGGTGTCTTTTGGTGACAAGTTTTTAATTTTGATGAACTTTTTATCAGTTTTAACCTTTAATGTTTTTTGTCTTCTGTGATCTAAGAAACATTTGCCTGTTCCTAAATCACAAAACTCTTATGTTTGCCAATAATCACTCTTTGGTTTTGGCATTTATATTTAAATGTATGACCAAACTTGTTTTTGGTTTTTTTTGGTTTGACAGATAAGGTAAATAATCAAATATCTCTGCAAAAAGATAGTTTTCCTTCTAATCTATATGCCTTTTCTGTTTTTGTTTTATTACAATGGCTAAGACCTCTAATATAATTGCTGAAATGTAAGTGATGACAGTGGGCATTGTTGCCTTGCTCCCAATTTTAAGAGGAAATTATTCAATATTTTACCATTAAGCATGATATCAACAGTGTTATTTGTTTTAGTGGGGGTGGTCTGATGAAACAGTTTGAAGAAGCTGTCTTCTATACCTAGATTCCCAGTTTGGTGAAAAAAAAAGTACTAATACAAGTAGATATTAAACCTTGTCAGATGCTTTTTTTAGAAACATATTTATTTGGCTGCTCTAGCTGTTAGTTGGTGCACTCAAGATCTTTGATCTTCATTGCACCATGTGGGATCTTTAGCTTCAGCATGTGAACTCTTAGTTGCAGCATGTGGGTTCTAGTTCCCCGACCATAGACTGCACTGGGCCCCCTGCACTGGGGGTGTGAAATTGTAGCCACTGGACCAGGGAAGTCCCTCTTTCATATTTCAATGTCATTTTTTTTGCAAACCTTATCAAGCTGTTAAGATTAATTGATCTGGCACTCTGCCAGATCCATCCTGCTAATTATAGTTGCTGAGTCCAATTGCTTCATTTTATTGGCCTCTGTTCACTTAGAAAGGAATTGGAATAAATAGCCTTTAGCTTCCCAATTTATCTCTAAAGATGCACTATTATAATAATGGTTTGAAAACTAACGGTTAATTCCTAACTATGTAAATTTCTATTTTCCATCTTTAAAAAAAATTAATAAATAAAAATGATTAACTACTAGCTATGTAAATTGTTTCCTCAACTATAAAATGGAAATAAGTGACTACACTTCATAAACTTGATGTGAATTTTGACATTATAGAAGACTCAATTACTGCTAACCTATGATTTCTGAGAGGAAAAAGGCAGAGAGGACTAGGAAAGGCTCAATGGAAGAGTGATAGCTGATCTCAGCCTTTGATGAATACATTTTGATAGCTGGTAACAGAATTATAATGGATGGACATTCCAAGCACAGGAAAAGGCATGAGAAACATTGCTAACGTGGATAACAGTAAAGCAAGTCCTGAGAATATTAAGCAATCTATGTTCAGTTGACATATAAAGTATATGCCCTAAGTTAGTGATAGATTAAACTTGAGAAGTATAAAGTGAACAAAATATGAAAGACCTTGAATAATACAGTAAAAAGTTCAGACTGTTCAAGTACTGAAGAATGATAGACATTTATTCTTCGTGCAGCAATGAGATAACCAAAATTGTCATTCAGATTTTTCTGGGAGATTTAATAGGGATTGCATGTTTATCCAAAGACCACATTCTGCATCACTCCATGATCTCAAAAAATTTGCTCTTTGGCAATCTCCTTACTGGATTATGTATAAGACTGGCATTTCCCAATTCACTCAGCAACCCAGGCAACCATTTAACTGTTTTCACTAAATGAAGTTAGGGAGAATAAAAACTGGTTCTTGTTGGGAATTCCCTGGTGGTCCAGAGGTGAAGAATCTGCCTCACAATGCAGGGGACGTACGTTTGATCCCTGGTTAGGGAACTAAGATCCAATTGCATGACGTAGAGCAACCAAGGCCGCATGCTACACAGTCTGTGCGCATGATGGAAAAAAGATCTGATGTGCTGCAACTAAGACATTGATGCAGTCAGATACATTGATTTTTTTAGTGATTCTGGTTACATATGAAACAGATGGATGTCTGCAAAGGGTAGATGAGAGCCCTACTTTTTGGCCGTCAGTATAACCACTGGTCAAACATTCTAACCCACTCTCTGCTCTACTTCTGTGCTTACATTTCATTTTGCCCTTGGAAATGCCAGATGTGTCACGAACACTGCAAATGTGTTAAACCTCAACTCTAAAGGTTCTGCCTCCGTTTTTTGCCTTAATTTAACCATGTTTTTTCTAAGGATTTCTCTTTCTCTCTAGGCCTGTAGAGTTGATGTTGTATATTTTCCATGCTTCACATTCATGGAGCCCAGAGAAAGGGTGGGTGCTATTTTTTATTACCTACCTACACATTTGTATCCCTCATTTTATTTAATTGTAGGCTAGTTACTTTACAATATTGTAGTGGTTTTTCCCATACATTGACATAAATCAGCCATGGGTGTACATGTGTTCCCCATCCTGAACCTCCCTCCCAACTCCCTCCCCATCCCATCCCTCTGGGTCATCCCAGTGCACCAGCCCTGAGCACCCTGTCTCATGCATTGCACCTGGACTGGTGGTCTGTTTCACATAGGATAATATACATGTTTCAATGCTAGTCTCTCAGATCATCCCACCCTCGCCTTCTCCCACAGAGTCCAACAGACTGTTCTATACATCTGTGCCTCTTTTGCTGTCTCACATACAGGGTTATCGTTATCATCTTTCTAAATTCCATATATATGCATTAGTATACTGTATTGGTGTTTTTCTTTCTGACTTACTTCACTCTGTATAATAGGTTACACTTTCATCCACCTCATTAGAACTGATTCAAATGTATTCTTTTTAATGGCTGAGTAATTTTCATGCTTTCATAGAGCAAATTTTTCTGTAAGAACTAATACTGGGAATATAAGCAAACATTGCATTTGTGGGACCATCGCATGAACAATGGATTGACATTAAATCAAACCTGAGAAACAGCCTACACTGCTGAGGGACCATGGGCAAGTTACTTAACACATCTGTAAAATAGGAATAATTCGATCCCTGGGTTGGGAAGATCCCCTGGAGAAGGAAACGGTAACCCACTCCAGTATTCTTGCCTGGAGAATCCCATGGACAGAGAAGCCTGGTAGGCTACAGTCCAGGGGGTCGCAAAGAGTCGGACACGACTGAGCGACGGAACGGAACGGAAATTTTCATATATTAATAAAAGTCTTTCAGTGTGAAAGCTATGTCATATGCTTATATCCCTTCCTGTACTTCAAACTACTGTAACCTGTTGAAAACTCATTCTGGGAATATAGTTTTGAGAAAATCTTATGGATCTAAGCTTTTTTTTTTTTTTTTAAAGAAACTTGCATTTCAGCTTGAATTGCTCTAACTCATGCTGGTAGGTTTAAGGACATACGTATCTAAGATCATTTTCATAGAAACTACTGTTTCAACCAGGTTTACTGATTTCCAGGTTGTGGGTTAGATTCCATTCCGTCGCTCAGTCATGTCTGACTCTTTGCGACCCCATGGACTGTAGCCTAACCAGGCTTCTCCATCCATGGGATTCTCCAGGCAAGAATACTGGAGTGGGTTACCGTTTCCTTCTCCTGGGGATCTTCCCGACCCAGGGATTGAACCCGGGTCTCCCGCATTGGAGGCAGATGCATTAACCTCTGAGCCACCAGGGAAGCCCCGTGGGTTAGATTATGCCTCCCCAAAAGATAGGGTTTTATTTTTTTAATTTAAAAAATATTTATTTTTGGCTTCACTGGGTCATTGTTGATGCACACAGGCTTTTCTCTAGTTGCGGCAAATTTTCTCTAGTTCTATAGTTTTCTCTAGTTTCTCTTGTTGTGGTGCTGGGGCTTGTTTTGTTGAGGAGCATGGGCTCAGTAGTTGTGGCACATGGGCTTAGTTGCCCTGCAGCATTTGGGATCTTCCTGGGCCAGGGAAAGAACCTGTGTCCTCTGTGGTGGCAGATGGATTCCCAACCACTGGACCACCAGGGAAATCCCCCAAAGATATGTTTAAGTCCTAACCCCAGTAGTTATGAGACTTCATTTGGAAATAGGAACAGGGTTTTAGCTGAGATCACACTGGATGAGGGTGGGCTTTACATCTAGTAACTCCGATCATAAAGAGAAGTTTTGGAGACATAGAGAGGAGACAAAGGGAATATGATCATGTGAAGAGACTGGAGTGATGCAACTACAAGCCAAAGAATGCCTGGGACTACAAAAGCTGTATAAGTTAGGGAAGGATTCTTCCCTAGAACCTTCAGAGGGAGCAGGGTACTGATCACACCTGTGGGTTGTGGACTTTCTAGCCTCCATATCTGTGAGAGAAGAGGAAAATACCAGACTTGGTGGCTTATCAAAATACTTGGTGGCCTAAGTTTTGTGGTTTTGCTATGGCAGACCTAGGAAATAAACACACTCCTCAGTCACTGAAAACTTCAACAGCAGTTTAATTTTCTCTCTAGTTCCATTATAGTTACCTGCATGGAAAACTTACCCCATTGGCTGGTCCACCTCTTCTGTCATATACTTTTGCAATGGTAGAGAACAGTAATGAAAGAGCATATATCATATGTATTATAAACTTAGGTTGAAAAGGGAAAGTATATGTCTCTTTCATTTATGCAGTCAGATTTGAAAGCTTAAGTTCTACCAAATTTACTACAGTAGGACTCCAAATAGGCCAAGCAGGAATTCTACAAGGAATGCAGTATGTGGACTTCTGTTGTTCACTTTTATTACACAATACATCTACACTTCTTGAAAGAAAAAATGATGGAAAAAACCCCCAAACCATCCATAATCCCAACTCTTTAGGATTATCACTCTGACATTTGCTAACCATTCTCCTTCATATTTTATTCTGAACTTGTACAAAAAGTGTATTTGTTTAGAAATGGTTACTTATTTTACACCTTGCTTTGTTAGCTTCCCCATCACACTGTAGAAAATGATGTATTTTTATTGCATGTAAAAACACAGAAGGGCAGTGGAGAAAGTGACCTGAGGGTAATGAAATGTGCCATGTGCTTTCCGATCCCACTCTATTCATGCTTTTGGCACTCTCCAGAGTTAGAGGACAGATTCCTACTTGAAAGTACTTCAGGTAAAAGGGTTCTCAAAAGCCTTCCAACTTACACTTAACACTACGAGAAGGCCAGGCCTGAATGGTTATCCATAATTGATGGGTGAGGAAATAATTCCTTGAGTAGAAAGAGCCAGATCTACATCATGACACAGTTTGAACCATCTCCCATCCCTTTAGGTATTCGATCATAAGGGATTTTAAAAATGATAGAAATGATTCTTTCTCTCGAATTGACTTTGCTCCTAATAGTTTTAAAATACCTGGTGAATGTGTCAGTTTCTCTCTGTAGTTCTTTATTAATAATCTCAGGCTATATTATTCATCAAAATACAAAACTAGAATTTTATCTTCTTCAGTTCAGTTCAGTCGCTCAGTCGTGTCCACTCTGCGACCTCATGAATCACAGCACGCCAGGCCTCCCTGGCCATCACCAACTCCCGGAGTTCATTCAAACTCATGTCCATCAAGTCGGTGATGCCATCCAGCCATCTCTTCTTCACAGTGAACTGAAATGTTTATCCTTCTCTGGTAACTCTCTCTAGTAATGTTTGTCTTAAAGACTATTTTGTCTGGAATTTAAATACAACATCTTTCTTTTGGATGGTGGTTTGGTGGTTTAGTTGCTAAGTCATGTCCGACTCTTGCGAGCCCATGGACTGTAGCCTGAAAGCTTCTCTGTCCATGGTATTCTCCAGGCAAGAATACTGGAGTGGGTTGCCATTTCCTGTGTGCCTAATATATCTTTTTCAGTATTTTTCACTTTTCTGTCCTTATCATTTCAGAGATTTCCCTTGCAAATAGCCTATAGCTGCTTTTAAAAAAGAATCCTATTTCATGATCCTTAAGTTTAACTGAAAAGTTGAGCCTTTTACTAGCTTAATGATGTTTCTTAGATTTATTTCCACTATTCATTATGTGGTTTCTACTTACCTTCCATTTTGGTTTTGTTTTCTCCTCACATTTCTGCCTTTCTTTGGGTTGGGTTTTGTATGTGTGTGTTTTTCCTTACTCCATTATCTTCCTCTAGTCTTTCCTCTCCCCCTGCCACCCCTGATTCCCTTTCTTACTGGCTACCCTAGTTGTTTTCAGCATGTACACTTAACCATCAGTACATCTAGCATCTTCCTGAAATATAAGGACCTTACAGTGCTTTAACCCAATAACTCAGTCACAAAAGTTTGTCTCTCAAAATCTGAGTTCTTTTAACTTCACAAAGTAGACTATATCATGGTTTTTTAGTCAGTTCAGTTCAGTCGCTCAGTCGTGTCTGACTCTTTGCGACCCCATGAATAACAGTACGCCAGGCCTCCCTGTCCATCACCAACTCCCGGAGTTCACTCAAACTTATGTCCATAGAGTCGGTGATGCCTTCCAGCCATCTCATTCTCTGTCGTCCCCGTCTCCTCCTGCCCCCAATCCCTCCCAGCATCAGAGTCTTTTCCAGTGAGTGAACTCGTCGCATGAGGTGGCCAAAGTATTGCAGTTTCAGCTTTAGCATCAGACCTTCCAATGAACACCCAGGACTGAGCTCCTTTAGAATGGACTGGTTGGATCTCCTCGCAGTCCAAGGGACTCTCAAGAGTCTTCTCCAGCACCACAGTTCAAAAGCATCAATTCTTCGGCAATCAGCTTTCTTCACAGTCCAACTCTCACATCCATACATGACCATGGAAAAACCATAGCCTTGACTAGATGGACCTTTGTTGGCAAAGTAATGTCTCTGCCTTTTAATATACTATCTAGGTTGGTCATAACTTTCCTTCCAAGGAGTAAGCGTCTTTTAATTTCCTGGCTGCAATCAGCATCTGCAGTGATTTTGGAGCCCATAAAAATAAAGTCTGACACAGTTTCCACTGTTTTTCCATCTATTTCCCATGAAGTGATGGGACCAGATGCCATGATCTTTGTTTTCTGAATGTTGAGCTTCAAGCCAACCTTTTCACTCTCCTCTTTCACTTTCATCAAGAGGCTTCTGAGTTCCTCTTCACTTTCTGCCATAAGGGTGGTGTCATCTGCATATCTGAGGTTATTGATGTTTCTCCCGGCAATCTTGATTCCAGCTTGTGCTTCTTCCAGCCCAGCATTCCTCATGATGTACTCTGCATATAAGTTAAATGAGCACGGTGACAAGATACAACCTTGACGTACTTCTTTTCGTTTTTGGAACCAGTCTGTTGTTCCATGTACACTTCTGACTGTTGCTTCCTGACCTGCATACAGGTTTCTCAAGAGGCAGATCAGGTGGTCTGGTATTCCCATCTCCTCCAGAATGTTCCACAGTTTATTGTGATCCACACAGTCAAAGGCTTTGGCATAGTCAATGAAGCAGAAATAGATGTTTTTCTGGAACTCTCTTGCTTTCTCCATGATCCAGAGGATGTTGCCAATTTGATCTCTGGTGCCTCTGCCTTTTCTAAACCCTGCTTGAACATCTGGGAGTTCACGGTTCACATATTGCTGAAGCCTGGCTTGGAGAATTTTGAGCATGACTTTACTAGCGTGTGAGATGAGTGCAATTGTGCAGTAGTTTGAGCATTCTTTGGCATTGCCTTTCTTTGGGATTGGAATGATGACTGACTTTTTCCAGTCCTGTGGCCACTGCTGAGTTTTCCAAATTTGCTGGCATATTGAGTACAGCACTTTCACAGCATCATCTTTCAAGATTTCAAATAGCTCAATTGGAATTCCATCGCCTCCACTAGCTTTGTTCGTAGTGATGCTCTCTAAGGCCCACTTGACTTCACATTCCAAGATGTCTGGCTCCAGGTGAGTGATCACGCCATCATGATTATCTTGGTCGTGAAGATCTTATCTGTACAGTTCTTCTGTGTATTCTTGCCACCTCTTAATATCTTCTGCTTCTGTTAGGTCCATACCATTTCTGTCCTTTATCGAGCCCATCTTTGCATGAAATCTTCCCTTGATATCTCTTATTTTCTTGAAGAGATCTCTTGTTTTTCCTACTCTGTTGTTTTTCTCTATTGATCGCTGAGGAAGGCTTTCTTATCTCTCCTTGCTATTTTTTGGAACTCTACATTCAGATGCTTATATCTTTCCTTTTCTCCTTTGCTTTTTGTTTCTCTTCTTTTCACAGCTATTTTAAGGCCTCCTCAGACAGCCATTTTGCTTTTTTGCATTTCTTTTCCATGGGGATGGTCTTGGTTCCTGCCTCCTGTACAATGTCACGAACCTCCGTCCATAGTTCATCAGGCACTCTATCAGATCTAGTCCCTTAAATCTATTTACTTCCACTGTATAATCATAAGGGATTTGATTTAGGTCATATCTGAATGGTCTAGTGGTTTTCCCTACTTTCTTCAATTTAAGTCTGAATTTGGCAATAAGGAGTTCATGATCAGAGCCACAGTTAGCTCCTGGTCTTGTTTTCGCTAACTCTATACAGTTTCTCCATCTTTGGCTGCAAAGAATATAATCAATCTGATTTCGGTGTTGACCATCTGGTGATGTCCATGTGTAGAGTCTTCTCTTGTGTTGTTGGAAGAGGGTGTTTGCTATGACCAGTGTGTTCTCTTGGCAAAACTCTATTAGCTTTTGCCCTGCTTCATTCCGTGCTCCAAGGCCAAATTTGCCTGTTACTCCAGGTGTTTCTTGACTTCCTCCTTTTGCATTCCAGTCCCCTATAATGAAAAGGACATCTTTTTTGGGTGTTCGTTCTAAAAGGTCATGTAGGTCTTCATAGAACCGTTCAACTTCGGCTTCTTCAGCGTTACTGGTTGGGGCATAGGCTTGGATTACTGTAATATTGAATGGTTTGCCTTGGAAACGAACAGAAATCATTCTGTCGTTTTTAAGATTGCATCCAAGTACTGCATTTTGGACTCTTGTTGACCATGATGGCTACTCCATTTCTTCTAAGGGATTCCTGCCCACAGTAGTAGATATAATGGTCATCTGAGTTAAATTCACCCATTCCAGTCCATTTTAGTTCACTGATTCCTAGAATGTCTACATTCACTCTTGCCATCTCCTATTTGACCACTTCCAATTTGCCTTGACTCATGGACCTGACATTCCAGGTTCCTATGCAATATTGCTCTTTACAGCATCAGACCTTGCTTCTATCACCAGTCACATCCACAACTGGGTATTTGTTTTGCTTTGGCTCCATCCCTTCATTCTTTCTGGAGTTATTTCTCCGCTGATCTCCAGTAGCATACTGGGTATCTACCAACCTGGGGAATTCCTCATTCAGTATCCTATCATTTTGCCTTTTGATACTGTTCATGGGGTTCTCAAGGCAAGTATACTGAAGTGGTTTGCCATTCCCTTCTCCAGTGGACCGTATTCTGTCAGACCTCTCCACCATAACCTGGCCATCTTGGGTGGCCCCACACGGCATGGCTTGGTTTCATTGAGTTAGACAGGGCCTTAATAAGAACATTCATATTAAACATTGTGTAAATGTTTAACCTTCAGTGTATTTTAGTTTGGTCTCCGGTATTTTCTGTTTTACACATTTTCTAAAAGATTCCTGATGCAGCATTGCTAGGAACTCCCTGGCTGCCTATGCTAATTAACTTTACTCAGCTAAAGCAGACGTGCCCTGGAGTTCACTCCTCCAACCATCTGCACTTAATCCCATTATATAGAACTTCTATAGGGCTTCCCTGGTGGCTCAGATGGCAAAGAATGTGCCTACAATGCAGGACACTCGGGTTTGATCCCTGGGTCGGGAAGATCCCTTGGAGAAAGAAACAGCAACTCACTCCAATTCTTGCTTGAATTCCATGAACAGAGGAGCTTGGTGGGTTAGTCCATAAGGTTGCAAAAAGTTGGACACAACTGAGCGACTAGTACTTTCTTACAGAACTTTCATTCAATAACACACACTCAGAATTCCCTTTCATGTAGCAGGATATCTGAATAAATGTCTCTCAAGCCTGATATTCTTCTAAGGGTAGAAAAATAGAGAAAAGCCATCCCCAGGGCATGCAGTGCAAACTGGACACATTTTAGGAATGTCTGAAATGAGGGGTGACTGTTGAGGGAAAAGGAACTTTTACTGAAATATTCCAGAGCATTAAGATAGTTTATTGGGGACCTATGAGCATGCTTCAGTTATTCAGTATATCTTCCTTTGATCTCAAATCTTGCACATTCCCTCCTCTTTCATTCTAACAAGTTTCATCTGATACTCCACTGAGAAAATACAGTTAACCAAATAGGAACTCCTTTTATTCTCCCCACCACCAAATTCTCAGATCTGCTTGCTTTGACACCTGTATTCTTCCCTCCTGTTCAGAGAAAGTACCACTTACTGAGTCATCTGTGCAGCAACTCCTCTTCTCCCGTCTTCTCAAATACTTCTGTCCCGAAGTTACCTTCCAGTTTACAAATACACTGTACCCAGCTTTAATAAAAAACCAAAACCAAAGAACCAAACTCCCTTTACCTCACATTTGCCTCACACTAACCAACCTCTGGGCTTCCAGTGAAACATTTAAAGGGTCTACATGTGCTGCCTCTCTTCCTATCTTTACCTTCACCCTTTAACTCTAGGAATGATAAACATCTGTTAAGCACTTATGTGCAGAGTACTTCAGTTCAGTTCAGTTCAGTCGCTCAGTCGTGTCCGACTCTTAGCGACCCCATGAACCACAACACGAAAGGCCTCCCTGTCCATCACCAACTCCCAGAGTTCACTAGTACTTAAAAATGTGAATTATTACTTACTCCTTACAACTTTATGAGATGATATACAGATAAGGCAGCTGAGGTACAAATGTTACAAAACTTGCAGGAAGCCTCAAAAATAGTGGCAGTAACAGTTTTCAAACCTGGTAACAGATCCAAGTTCTTATCAGTCTACCTTACGCTAAACCAGTCTGGTTTCTGACCCCCCACAATCCACTACTGTAAACAGGTTTACAGTAGCCCGTATACTGCCAAATTTAAAGGACACTGGCTCATTTAATTTTGTGGTAAAATCAACAGAATGATCATCTCTATCTACTTGGCTTCTAAGACACAACAATCTAGATAGTACCTGTAGTACCTCATTAGCAAAGGAGATCAGCTGATTTTCTTTCCTGTGTGACTTAGGAGAGTACCAAGGCTCAAATCTAGCTTTCTTGCTTCCTCAATAAATACATATACTTTACCTCAAGGATTTTATCCTATCACCTGTCACCAATACTGTTTGAAGGCTTCTGGTGCAAAACTTAGCGTTTCTCTGATTCCCACTTATTGTCTGTCAAACAGCTTTACAGATCTAACATACCTCAAATTCGATTCTGTTCCCTCCTAAACTGCTTCTCCATGGCCCCTAACATCTTAATCAGCTAGCCTTACACATTAAAAGCTGGCACAGTACTCGATGTCTTCCTGTTACCATGCACCTCGTAAGTCTTGTCAACTCATTTCCAAATAAAAACCAGAACTATCCATTTCCACCCATCTCAAATGTTAACATGTCTTAAACTTTTATCACCTTGGTTTAGTGATTACTCAAGCCTCTAAAATGGCCACTCTGCTTCCATTTCAACCCACTCTTCACAAAGCATCAAATGGTCTTATCAAAATATCAATCACACTGCCATACTTAAGTCTTCTTTGGCAGATTCTCATGGCACTTAAGAACAAATCAAGTCTTTGACACAATGGCCTATGACTCTCACATCATATGCTCCATACCTGTATCTTCAACCACATCCTACACCAACTCCCTCTGACCCCACCCAGCACACACAAAAGCACTGCTGCTGCTGCTAAGTCACTTCAGTCGTGTCCGACTCTGTGTGAACCCATAAACGGCAGCCCACCAGGCTCCCCCATCCCTGGGATTCTCCAGGCAAGAACACTGGAGTGGGTTGCCATTTCCTTCTCCAATGTGTGAAAGTGAAGTCGCTCAGTTGTGTCCTACCCTTAGCGACCCCACGGACTGCAGCCTACCAGGCTCCTCCATCCATGGGATTTTCTAGGCAAGAGTACTGGAATGGCTTGCCATTGCCTTCTCCACACAAAAGCACTAGTATGACATTAAAAGGACAGTAGTATGTTGTTTTGATATTCATTATATATCTAATGACCAGCATGTAAGAGGTAGTAAGCAAATATTTGCCAAAGTCTGCAAAACCCATCTCTCCCATCTATTACACTGAAATAATCACAAGAAGCCATAAAATAGACATAACACACCAAGTTTGTCACTTGCCTCTCATTTTTTCTAGATATAAAATGGGTAAATAATATGCATTCTCTCTACTACCCAGTGGAGCTGTTCTGAAGATAAAATGGTTTAGACGAAGTTCTCATAGTGTGGTCTGTGGCACAGCAGCAGCAGCATCGTCACCTGGGAACTGGTTGGAACTACAAATTCTAAGCCCCCACCAATGTAGATTTCCTGAATCAGGAACTCCGGAAATGGGACCCAGCAATAAGCCCTCAATAAGCCCAATAAGAGATTCTAGTGTACACTGAAGTTTAAAAATTTACATGAAAACACTGTAAAAAATAGAGCCAGGTTATGTTATTACGCCAGGTTATGTTATTACTGCCTTGTATGACAAAATCACGTTTGCTGTTCACCAATGTTACATGGTAAAATTACAAAGTGGGTTTTTTTTCATAAAAAGCTTGTGTTGGCCCAGTATTTTAAAACAGAACACCTTAAACGTGAACTACAAATGCAGTATCTAAGCAAGGAAAGCAGAGATAGTATTGCTTAAACAGATATAACTAAGGAATACCTGGAACAGTAGATGAAAGGTTATAACTGAAAATTAGGATACTTTATTCTGTTGGGTTTCGGGAAGAGATGTTTTATGGTGCCTCACATGGTTTGGGTATAAGGGAACTATTAATATGTATGTGGGCAAAGTGCGATTAACCATAATTTATCTTATACATCTTGACTAACAACGATTCAGGTTCCCAACAAACTAGATGTTCAGGTCATCTGCCTCCTGACATGTTAAATAAAATGACAATTGTGATTTTCAGATTCAACTTCCCTCTTTGGGTCAACACTGCCAAGCTGGGTGGGAGTACAGTCAACAGATACATTAATGTATTCTCTTAGTTTAGTCTTAGCGTTACAGGCTTTATTTGCTGACTCCAAAGCGGCAAAAACAGAGCCAAGACCTAAATGAAGCATGAGAGATTAAGAAAATGCCTTATGACTAAAATCTTTATGGGGAATGTTCTTCCTTCAGCTGCACCCAGTCCCCAACCAGGGATTGAACCCACACCCCTGACAGTGCTAAGTGCAGAGTCCTAATCACTGGACCACTAGTGAATCCCCTGGAGACAGTTTTTAAATGGTGCACAAACAACTGGTATAATTCCTTAGTAAATTTAGTACGTAACAACACAGTATCGCTGTGGATTTTTTTTCTTTTTGGCCATGCAACATGCAGGATCTTAGTTCCCCGGACCAGGGATTGAATCCTAGACTAGGGATAGAACCTGTGCCCCCTGTATGGGGAGCATGGAGTATTCCCTGAACTGTGAGGGAAGTCCTTAAGAGCTTTTTAAAAAGCGGTTTTAAGTCAATCTCAAATGCTATATTGCTGATGTTCACCATTCATGAAAATCTTAAAACATTTATTTTGTGATGAGGGAATAAAATGTACCTTCAGGAAGGATTGGTTTACACAATAGAATCCTGCCCAGAGTGTGAACCACTTTTTCCATACCCATCCCATCCTCTCCACCCTTGTAAAAGAAAACAGTAAACTTGATGGGGAAAATCCCTTCACAATGTCTACCAAATCATCATGTTGTACGCTTCAAATATCTTACAATTTTGCCAGTTATACCTCAGAAGAGCTGGAAAAAAACAACAAAAAAAAGGTGTGTTTGACAAAGTAGGGGAAGAATGAAATAATCTGCAGATTAAGACTGAGATCCAAGCGTTGACATTTAACTCAAACTGTGGATGTTCTGGGATGCTGAGTGGTTTTCTCTTTTTAAAAATGAAATAATTAAAAACTTTCTTGTTAACGCATATGCTGTTCCCACAGAAATGTACAAGACAGTAAAAGGGTCATTCCAAAGTCAGTTTATCTGAAAAAGACAAATTATATTAAGTCTATCTTTATTTAACTAAATGTTCTTAAAACTTCCTAAGCTCGAATGATATGTCACAAAATAGTGTCAGAAACATGAAGACATAAATAAATTAAAACATTTGGATTATACTGTCAGTTTTAATTTTAATAAAATAGATAATTTCCTACTACATAGAGAGCAAGTCCATCCACTCATTGATAAAATTTTAGAAATATTTCCTATAAAAAGTTTAGTAGCTGATTGGGAATGAATCCATTAGAACATGATTTCTATAGGTACAGTGTTCCCATCCTCACCCCCATTCTTACTAATTTTGAGAAAATTTAAAAATACAGAAAAGTACAAAAAATAAGACAAGATATCCATATACCACAATCCAGAATTAACCAGTATTTCAATATATTTTCTGTAGTCTTTTAAGAGAAATTGATGTTTATATATAAAACTGAAGTCCCCCTCTAACAGCCCCCTCCCCTATACGCATTCCCTTCCCTTCTGCATTCTTCACAGACAGCCACTATCAAGAGTTTGGTCTGTATCCTTCCAACCCATTTCAAAAACACTTAAAAAACATACATACATATATGTATCCATTACCAATATATAGCACTGAAATTCTGTGAGGAAGTTTTAATTCAAATTTACAAAAATGTCATCGTATTATGTCATTCTGCAACTTTCTTGCCCCTCAACATGACTTTTGAGATCTTTCTAATACATATAGATCTCATTTATTACATTTTACAGATATACAGTATTCCATTGTTAAGTATTTTCCATTTTGTTCCTGATGGGCATTTAAGTTGTTTCCAATTAATGAGTACTACAAATCATGCCACAGTAAAGTCTGATACATAATTTCCTGAGCATACAAACTCAGAGTAGAATTGCTAGATATTTTTCAATTTGCCATAAGGAATATTTCCCATTCCCAAGGTCATAACCATTTTACTATATAGCTTTCTCATACTTCTGCTTTTAACCCAATCCCCTTCCTTTGTGTATAGTTCATGTTCTATCCCCCCACCCTTGGAGAACAAATTACCTCCAAAGCACTTTTTAAAATAGTCCCATTAGCTTCTCAGCTCCTGATGCTTTTTCTATATTATAAATTCTAATAAATGCATAGGTTTTTCCAGAATCTCTTCTGTTCTGCTAAATCAATAACATAGAAGTCTCTTTCTTTGTAATACTTATAGCTCTTTTTTGTTTTTATTACACTGGTGAAGATCTCCAGATTCATGCAGATGGCAATCGTAAAAATGTTTTTCACTCCCAATTTTAGTGGAAATGCATCCAAAGTTTTCAGCATTACCTCTGCAGTATGTTTTTATTGGATACAGGATTTTAATCATACAAATGTCTTTCTCTTCAAGATGAATTCTCTGGTGTCCTTTAAGTTTTTAGCTTTTGCTTCCCTCATTTGTGATGCCTTCCTTCAGAAGGATTATTTCTGATGCGTTATAAGGTGTAAATTCCTGATGAACACCTTTCATGATATCCACAGGGTTTTAATGGGTATGAATTTTCTGGTGTCTAATGTGGTGTGACTTCTGGCTGAACGCTTTCCCGCATTCACTACACTGATAAGGCTTCTTACCTGTGTGTATTCTCAAATGTAGAGCAAGGGTTGAGAACTGAGAGAAAGCTTTCCCACACTCATTGCAACCATAGGGTTTCTCACCTGTATGGCTTCTCACATGTACAGTAAGAGATGAACTTTGAGAGAAGGCTTTCCCACATACATTGCATTCATAAGGCTTATCACCTGAATGAATTCTCACATGTACAATAAGTGATGTTCGCTGAGAGAAGGCTTTTCCACATTCATTACATTCATAAGGTTTCTCTCCAGTGTGAATATTTTGATGTTTTATGAGGTACTTCTTCTGACCAAAAGCTGTTCCACATTCATTACACTTGAATGGTTTCTCTCCGATATGAATTTTCTCATGCTCAGTAAGGTTTGATTTGCCACTGAAGGTTTTCCCACACTCCTTACATATAAAGGGCTTCTCTCCCGTGTGAGTTCTCTGGTGTCTGATGAGGTTTGACTTCTGAATGAAAGCTTTCCCACAGTCCTTACACTCAAAAGGTTTTTCTCCAGTGTGAATTTTCTGATGGGTAAGAAGGTTTTCCTTCTGGCTGAAGGATTTTCCACATTCGTTACATTCAAAAAGCTTCTCTCCAGTATGGGTGTTCTGATGCTTAATGACATACTGCTTTTGGCTGAATGCTTTTCCACATTCATTACATTCAAAAGGTTTCTCCCTATTATGAAAATGCTCATGCTCAGTAAGAGTTGATTTGTGGCTGAAGATTTTCCCACATACCTTACAGGCAAAGGGGTTTTCCCCACTACAAATTCTCTGCTGACTGAGGTGTGACATCTGAATGGAAGCTTTCCCACATTCACAAGGTTTCTTTCCTGTATGAATTTTCTGATGAATGAAAATTTACTTTTAGCTGAAGGTATTTCCACATTTCTTACATGTACTGGGCTTCTCTGTGTATGACCTTTCAAACGTGGAGTAACAGATAAGGTTCAAGAGAAAACTTTATCATAATCAGTACATTCAGAGCTTTCTCTCCAAATCTAAATTTTCTAAAATATTCAGTGAAGATTTATAACCTTCACTGGCTTCTCTCCAGTATGAATTTTCTTCTGCTCAATGAGATGTTATCCAGGTAAAGGCTTTTCAATATTCTTTAGAAGCACAGGATTTCTCTCCAGCCTGACTTCAACAATGAATGAAGTGCAACATACGAATGAAAGTTTTCCCACATTCAGTAAATTCATAGGTTTTCTCTCCAGTATGAATGCTCTGATATCATGTGGGGTTCAAATTTTTAATGAAGGCATTTCCACACTGATTTTATACCCTTTTACAAAAAGGGTTATTACTACTACAAGGAGTAAGCTGTGGCAGATTTCCACACTATTAAATTGATGATTCTTTCCTACACAACTAACTCTAAATTGTGTTTCAAACTCTAGGTTGAAAAAGTTGTTGCCTTAAAAGATAGTCTGATATCAAAGGAAGCACTTTTCCAGTTTTCTTTAGTCACTGCTTTTTTTCTGTCTGTACTTTATTGAAGCTGGATGCAACTTGTCTTCCAAGTCTTGTTGCCAATCTATCTGTTCATCATCTTCTCAAGTTTCTTCTAAATAAAATGGAGTACAAAGAATCATCATTTAAAGGAGTCAATGTATAATATGCTTAGAACTGTGGCTGGCACATGGTAAGCACCCATAAATGTTAGCTTTATGTTATCATTATTTATGAATTTTCCCTAGTAATGAAATTTCAGATTGTGCTTTGGGGGATGAACTAGCTCAAAGTATGAAAGAATCCTCATGATCAATGTCTTCAACTAAATTCTGAGATGGAAACCCTTGAATAGGACTTCTGGTTGAAAATTCACATATGTATAAACAGCTCAGAAAACTCTTGAAAAATAACCTAATCTCATAATCCAGCAAATTGAATATAACAAAAAATGAGGGATTAACAAATAGGATAAAAAGATAACCACATAAACTTGAGAAAGTCTACTAGGGATTCTGAAAAAGGGAAAGGAAAAGACAACTGCTTCCTTCTAAAATTCCATTCAAAGGACAAGAAAAGGGAAAATGGCACAAACTCACAAGAAAGAAGAATGACAGGCAACATCAATACACACAGGTTATTAATTTTTTTTAAATAACATAAAGTACATGGAAGATTTTCAATAGACAGAAGAACTGAGGAAGTTCAAATAACATAAAAGTACTGCAGAAGAGGACACTGATGTCAAGCAAGCAAACCTGTGCCACAAAATATCATAAAGAGTCAGGAAATGAAGGGAAATTTTAAGCACCTCAAAAGAAGGAATGGTATTTGCTGTAAAAACAAAAACTGTTTAAGTTGCAGTTGGCCCCTTACTGTCAGTCATGAGGACAAAGGACCACTCCTTTCACAAAATCCAAGTTATTCTTTGCAGGAATTTAATCACAGAAGCCCCAGTATCAGGGACACTCAATAAATGAGATGACAGGTGCTTTATTGAAAGCAATAGGATGTATATGTAATATGATGAGACCCCAGCTCCATTCTGTAGTCGATGCCAAAAGTGTTGGAAACTTTGAGCAGGATATGAAAGGACCCTTTTCTAGACAAACTAAAAGGCCAGTGAAAAACTTAAATAGGATGCCTCCCATCTAAGATGATACTTATTTGTGGTCATTTTTTTCTGGTGAAACAAAGGACCTGGCAACATCTGATCAGGACAGTATAACTCAGAAGGAGACCCCCAAGTCCATGAGGCACTCTGTGCTCTACTCTTTATCCACTGAAGCCTACCAGTTGACTAAAAGCACCCAGGCGCAAAAGAGCTTACCTTTTAGTGAATCACTCTTAAACATGACTGTATAGCCAATACTCCACACACAGTAGAGGAACCCCACTAACATGAAAGATCAACACTGAAAGAAAGTAAGAAACTCTAAGGAAATAAAGGTAAGGCACAGCAAACGACAAAACCCTGAAACCAATTGCAGACAGTTATGAGAAGATATTTTATCAGTGAAACAATAACAGCATTCTGGAAGCAAGAAACAGAAAAAGGTCCCTCAGAAAGTAAGACTGGGGAAAATGGGGTGGGGTGAGAGGTAAGGTAAGAGAAATTGTATTACCATTCACCAATAACAGGGTCTCCATGGTGCAGAAGGATTGCACAGCTTCACCCTAGCAAACTCAGGTGTGGCCAGGTGCCTTGTTTGGTCAATGACATATAAGCACAGGTTAACAACTGTCATTTCCTGACAGAAGTTATAAGAAGACACACTGAAGGATAAACCAAAGTAATAAAATAGCTGAGTATAAAAGAAGTTCCAGAAAATGAAGGGGGAAACTGGTTTACAGGAAATATTCAAAGACCAAAAAAATGTCCTCTCCTCTAAGTCATGACTCTTCAGATGTCTTAAAAGGTGCACTTGGTACCCTGCACAATGAATAAGAAAAGATGAATATCTAGACACATTACTGGGACATTTCAAAACAGCGAGGTGAAAAATGCTTTCAAAAGAAACATACATCATTCAAAGAAAAGAGAATAAAATTTCCCAACAGAAAAACAGGAAGCTAGACAATAGAATTCTGATTGAAAAAAATTTAAGCTTAGACTATCAATCTAATGAGATGGTCAAGTACAGGCATTTTTTAGTTATGCAAATGCCCTAAATGCACCTTTTCTCCCAGGATGCTATCAGAAGATGTGTTCCACCAAAATTAGTAGACAGAGATGGTAACAGATATAGAATCCAAAAATGAGGGGATGTATGGGGGGGGGATGAAGTAATTTCTATGTTAATGGTGATGAAAAGCTGGAAGGTAAGAGATGATTATCAGGTCAAAGTATAGCCTCGTCTACACTGAAATAAGAGGACAAGAATTCTAGACTTATTGTTTTCAAAGGGAAAAATGGAGATTTCCCAATGCATGTAACAATGTGCAAACTAGTACTGAGAGGGCTTGGAACTATTCTGAATAGGAAATCTGTGCTTAAAGTATAGGAAAATCAAGCAAACAAAAAGTGTAGTGAGTATCAAATCCATGAAAAGCAAAAACTATACATATACTACTGTTATACATGAGAAGATGACAGTTGTCTTAAGGGAAAGCACTTGGGCAAACAACAGATTAAATTGTGAGCTAAACCTAGCCACTTTACTCATGAAGCACCATTTTTTACTTTATTTCATGCTGCACCATTAATTTGCTTTAAACAAATAAATGCCTTACTAACTATGGTTATTAAGACTTGGGCATTGTTTGGCAGGAACTTTCTTCAGACAAAAAAGTAAGAGAATCATCTCAAGGAAAATAATTGATACTGTATGCTGCCAATGATAGAATTCAAGTTCTCGAACAAATGGAAAACCTGTTTCCTCCACCATGTGATTGAAACTTCCAAAGACTTTTCTAACGAGACTGGTAATGTTAACAAAATATGACATTTTGATATTGTATGAGTTATGTCAATATTTTTGTGTTCAGTCGTGTCTGACTCTTTGCAACCCCATGGACTGTAGCCCACCAGACTCCTCTGGTGGAATTTTCCAGACATTTCCTTCTCTAGGGGATCTTCCCAACCCAGGGATTGAACCAGCGGTCTCTTGTGTCTCCTGCATTGGCAAGCAGGTTCTTTACCAGCTGGCCACCCAGGAAGGCCCCCATGTCAACATTTGAAAGAGCTGCAGTTCAACTGGCCAGTGCATGATGGGTTTCCCTGGTGGCTCAGAGGATAAAGAATCTGCCTGCAATGTGGGAGACCTGAGTTCAATCCCTGGGTTGGGATGATCCGCTGGAGGAGGGCATGGCAGCCCACTCCAGTCTTCTTGCCTGGAGAATCCCCATGGACAGAAGAGCCTGGTGGGCTACAGTCCATGGGATCACAAAGAGTCAGACACAACTGAGCACATAATGCATGATGTTACAAAATCATGCATGGGTCAGAAATCCATTCAAAGTTTACAATAAATGGATATTGGTGTAAGAGAACAGAAAAATCTGTTATAATTTCAAATTTCACATTGTGGCTAATCTTGAAAAAATTACCACTTGTAAAGTGTTAGTATAGTACCAAAGAATATTCACAATTATCTGAAAAGGCTATTAAAAACACTGCTCCACAAACATGCAAAACAATGCCACTCTTCTCACTAAACTTTTTTATTTTGGAAAACTGTTAAACTAAGAATTATAATTTAAGTTTATATATAATGAGATTATTATTTGAGTTTTTAAAATTAATAAACGTTTTCAAAAGTTTCTCGATTTTACATTAAATAAACATCATAAAAGTCCACATAATAAACCAAAGCCCTTTGGAGGCCCTCAAGTTTTAGGACTGACTATAAATGTTATTCGGAGAAGGCAATGGCAAGCTACTCCAGTACTGTTGCCTAGAAAATCCCATGGATGGAGGAGCCTGGTAGGCTGCAGTCCGTGGGGTCGCTAAGGGTCGGACACGACTGAGCGACTTCACTTTCACTTTTCACTTTCACACATTGGAGAAGGAAATGGCAACCCACTCCAGTGTTCTTGCCTGGAGAATCCCAGGGACGGGAGAGCCTGGTGGGCTTCCGTCTATGGGGTCACACAGAGTCGGACACGACTGAAGTGACTTAGCAGCAGCAGCATAAATGTTATTGCTCATGGGTAATGGGTTACATTCTATGATGAGGAAAATGTGATAATGGTGATGATTATACAACTTTGTGAATATACTACAAAACACTGAACTGTAAATCCCCAAAAGGGTAGATTTCATGTTATCTGAATTACATCTCAATAAAGCTGTTTTTTTTTTAATTTAAAAAAAAAAAAGAATGTGAAGAGTTCCTAAGACCAAAAAGTTTGAGAACTGATGCTTAAAACATTTCTCATTATTCATTCAACAAATACCTTCTTCTACCTTCTTACTGTGAGTCTGGCACAGTTCTAAGCTCCAAGGATAAAAAGTATTGAACAAAACTGACAAAACTTTCTGCACCCATCAAGTTTACATTCCAGTGGACAGAAAAAAATAAAAGAGAAGGTTTGTTAACAAGTTTTAACTGCTATGGGAAAAAATTAGGGAATGGATGAAGAGTTATAGTTTCAGACAGAACAGCTTCTGAGAAGGTTAAGATTCAAGACATGAAGGAAGAGAGTGAGGCTTACAGATGCGTGGAGGAAGAGCATTCTAAGTAATGGTTAAGTTCAGAAGCCCTGAGAAAAAGCCTACCAAGCGTGTTAGGTAAGCAATCAATGAGTCACAATTAGGCATATTATGTTCCTTATGTCCCTTGGTTTAATCCAACCCCTTCCTATATCTTAGACTTCTCATAATCTATAAAGCTCCTGGAAGCAGTTCCAGTAACAGGTTCCTCAAGACTTCTCCAATCTTGTCTTGTACTTCTAAACATCTTTCCCTTAACTTCTAGTCACAATCACATGAAGTATTTTTAAACCCAAATTTCTACAGAGCTAAATCAATATATGAACTATAATCTGAGATGCTGGATTGCAGTAATGGTTGTACTCTTTTTTTTTCTTTGGATGGCTGACAGTAAGTAAATACAGGGGGCAAAATCAAGGGGGAAATAAAGGAGGACAGTTTACCATTTAAAAATTAAAAAGACAGTAATCAGATCCAACGTTTAAACCTTGACTGGATTCTGGCATTAAAGACAAAAAAGCTATACAAGGTATTTTGGAGACAACTGGGGAAATCTAAATATTATTACATAATATTAATCATCTAAGGTATGGAGAAATAGTGGAAACAGTGGCTGACTTTTATTTTTTTGGGCTCCAAAATCACTGCAGATAGTGACTGCAGCCATGAAACTAAAGGACGCTTACTCTTTGGAAGGAAAGTTATGACCAACCTAGACAGCATATTAAAAATCAGAGACATTACTTTGTCAACAAAGGTCTGTCTAGTCAAGGTTATGGTTTTTCCAGTGGTCATGTATGGATGTGAGAGTTGGACTATAAAGAAAGCTGATCACCGAAGAATTGATGGTTTTGAACTGTGGTGTTGGAGAAGACTCTTGAGAGTCCCTTGGACTGCAAGGAGATCCAACCAGTCCATCCTAAAGGAGATCAGTTCTGGGTGTTCACTGTGAGGACTGATGTTGAAGCTGAAGCTCCAATACTTTGGTCACCTGACGCAAAGAGCTGACTCATTTAAGAAGACCCTGATGCTGGGAAAGATTGAAGGTCAGAGGAAAAGGGGATGACAGAGGATGAGATGGATGGATGGCATCCCCGACTCAATGGACATGGGTTTGGGTAAACTCTGGGAGTTGGTGATGGACAGGGAGGCCTGGTGTTCATGAGCTCACAAAGAGTGGGACACAACTGAGCGACTGAAGTGAACTGAAGGTATGATAATAGTATTTTTGTTATATGGGCCCTGGGCCCCCCCACATAACATTATTTTTAGAAAATGCATACTTCATTATTTAGGAGTTAAGTGGCTTGCTGTTTCAATGCACACAATACTCATGCAGTAGGAAACAGATGCATCAAACATAGCAAAATACATATTACTGAATCTATGAGGTGGGTATACAGTAGATCAATGTACTCTTCTTTCAATGTTTTTACCGTTTGAAGATGTTAAGAACAGATTTTAAAAAATTCTTCTACAATAATTCAGATTATTTAACAAGTTACTGCATGTGTAATCAAAATTTCAGACAGAATAAATAAAATATTGGCCTTCCTTTCAACAGATCCATATGATAGATTCCACACATAAAAGTAAAAAACATGTAAGATGTTTACTAAGGACTTTTGAATTTCTGTGCAAAATGTGAAGTAGGATGGACAATCATATGGTAGATCAATAAAAGAGGAATTAAGTTACGGGTTTAAATAAGCAGGAACTGAAAAGGTAGGGAATTTCATAATCAAAGGTCAAGATTCAAATAATTTTATAGAAAGAAGGAAATATGCCTGAGAGTCATTTCCTAGGCAGGTTGATAAGAAGTCTTCAGGTCCCCAAGGAAGAGAGGGGTCTGGAATTCTCGAGGAGAAAAGGACAAACATTTTTCCTCTACATTCCTTAGGATTATGTATCCTGCCTGAGGACAGTCTCTAGATTAAACCTGGCTAATTATGTTATCTTAAAATGTAAATTATGGCCTTCTCTTTTCATGAAGATGGCGAACGAAGGCGAAGAAGGAAGCCCCTGCCCCTCCTAAAGCTGAAGCCAAAGCAAAGGCTTTGAAGGCCAGGAAAGCAGTGTTGAAAGGTGTCCAAAGTCACAAGAAAAAGAAGATCTGGACGTCACCCACCTTCTGGCAGCCCAAAACACTGCGGCTCAGGAGGCAACCCAAATATCCTCAGAAGAGTGCCCCTAGGAGAAACAAACTTGACCAGTATGCCATCATCAAACTCCCCCTCACCACTGAATCCGCCATGAAGAAGATAGAAGACAACAACATACTGGTGTTCATTGTGGATGTCAAGGCCAACAAGCACCAAATTAAACAGGCTGTGAAGCTCTATGACATTGACATGGCTAAGGTCAATACTCTGATCAGGCCTGATGGAGAGAGGAAGGCATATGTTCAACTGGCTCCTGACTATGATGCTTTGGATGTTGCCAACAACATTGGGATCATCTAAACTGAGTCCTGGAGAAGGAAATGGCAACCCACTCCAGTGTTCTTGCCTGGAGAATCCCAGGGACAGGGGAGCCTAGTGGGCTTCTGTCTATGGGGTCACACAGAGTCGGACACGACTGAAGTGACTTAGCAGCAGCAGCAGCAGCAAACTGAGTCTAGCTGGCTAATTCCAAATATAAAAGTTTTCACTATGTAAAAAAAAAAAAAAGTAAATTATGGCAGTAGGTCTGGTCTTTACAACCTCCAGATATTCTTTGGATTCACTGGAGAGAACATAACTCCATTGCTAACACTAGCAAGTGGGTACTCTTGCTACCCCTTTCTGATGTCTATGTCAGAAGCTTTCTCTATCTCCTTTAAATTTTAATAAAACTTTATTACACAAAAGCTCTGAGCAGTCAAGCCTCGTCTCTGGCCCCAGATTGAATTCTTCTCCTTCAGAGGCCAAGAATCTTGGTGTCTTTGCATGATTCAGCAACAACCTTTCATGTCCACATTACACTCACAGGGTTAATATGTCCTCTCCTGATTAAACTGTATCTTTTAAGGACCATGAGAAAGGAAATGATCCAGACCTAATTTGATATGACATCTGAACCTGAAATAATGAGCTGAAATCTATAACATAATGAAAATGAAGTCAATTGGATAACTGTTATCCCGTAAATAGGTAAAATTATGGTGGGAAAGACAGAAAGGCTGGAGATGCAAAAATAAAGACTGATATTTAGAGAAAGCTTGGGACTTCCCTGGTGACTCAGATGGTAAAGTGTCTGCCCTACAATGGGGGAGACTCAGGTTCAATACCTGGGTTGGGAAGATCCCCTGGAGAAGGAAATGGCAACCCACTCCAGTACTCTTGTGTGGAAAATTCCATGGATGGAGAAGCCTGGTAGGCTACAGTCCATGGGGTCGCAAAGACTCGACACACAACTGAACGACTTCACTTTACTTTCCTTTTACTTCTAACTCCAGAATGAATGAGTCGTTTCTAAGAATTAATTTATAAACGGAAAGAGGAAAGGCAGAATGCAGAGTTCCAGAAGACATGTTCAATAAGAGGGTAACGAGAAGGGGGAGAAAAAAGCAAAAGATGGGTAAACACTTAGACAGACAAAGCAACAAAAGCACCAATAAAGCTGAAACTGGAAAGAAGTCCTAGAAGGGTAACTCAAACATAAGTAGATCCTTTCCTCTAAAATGGTAAAATAAAGACACATTGGGATTTCCCTGATGGTCCAGTGGTTACGACTCCACCCTCTCGCTGCCTGGCTCCCTGGCTCCCTGGCTGGGGAACTAAGGTCCCATAAGCCTCAAGGTACAGCCAAAAAAACCAAAAAGACATCTCTGCTCACTTTCTGTCTGAGAAGGAGAAAGATAAAAAGGAAAAACTGCATTGTTGGCAAAAGTAGGAAATAGCTATAATTCTGATGTCCTACTAGGATAAATATAAGTAGGCAGCTGTCACTGCTATTTTTTAGGAAGAGCTCTTATGCACAACACTCTCCAAAAACAAACAGCACAGTCTCAGGGGGTCACATCACCACAGCCTAGTTTCTAACAACAGAATCTAGGAATGCAGGCAGGATGCAGGAGACTTGGACACAATGGCATCTCTGAGCCGTAAGAAAAGTAGAACTGAGCAAGGAAATGCAGACACCGCCACTGATTAAAGCAGCTTGTCAGTATAGCAAAACATAAGTCTTCTCAACTTTCTAGGTCCCCTAAATTCCTAACTTTCCAGCTCCCTAGATTCCTGACTGCCTACCTGAATATGCACTTAGATGATGGATCAGTAGACAGGACACAATTAACAAATCCATAAGAAAATCCTTGATCAGTCTCCCAATATTCCTGAAGTCTTCTTGTCTCATCCTTGTCTAGTTAAGTCATCAGTGACTTCTCTTTCTCTCATATCCAACATAAAATCAGTCAATCTTTCAACTATTCCTTTAAACTATCTTAAAAATCTGACCACTTGTCACTAAGAAATAACTATTACCTAGATCACTGCAGTAGTGATCACTCGCATTAATCTCCTAGCCTTGGCCCCCTATACCATCTTTTCTTTATAGCAGCTCAAATTTAATTCTGATCTTTTCACTTCTCACCTCAAAAACCTTTGATGGCCTCTCAAATCACTCAGAATAAAGGTCAAAGTCTATGATTTGGCCTGTTACCTAACCAAACCCTTTGTCACTCTGCTCAAGCCCACTGCCCCGATCACTATTTCCTTAAGAGGAAGCTCCAGCTTCAGGGTTTTTAAGACTTTTTGTTCTTTTTGGCTGAATGCTCTTCCACCAAATACTGCATACTGCACTCTCATACTCTTAAATGTTACTCTCTTAATGAGACCTTTCCCTGACCAACTTATTTAAAATTATAACCTCCAACTGGCCCTCACTATGCCAGTTTTCCTTGCTTTATTCTTCTTCACAGGACTCACCACCATCTGATAGAATACATTTTTTACCTATTTACTCATAGTCTGTCTTCCCCAATTAGAATGTAGACCTCAAGAGGGAGGAATTTTTGACTGCTTGATTCACTAACATTTCCCTAGTACCTGAAATGGTGCTAAATACAAATCATGCAGGAAATACTTATTGAATATATCAATATACCATGTTGGTAGACATGTAAATTGGTTTATTTCTTTCGAGAACAATGTGCCTGTTTCTATCAGATCTATAAATAAACTTAACTTTGACCCAGCATTTCTACTTAGAGTAAATTAGGATGTAACTGTATCTGCACATCTCTGCAAAGCAATATAAACAAGTATATTCACTTGCATCTTCACTCACACAAGTCTGGAAACAACCTAAATGTCCATTAGAGACAGGTTAAATGAATTAAGTGTTGATGGAGAAAAGAAAACCATGTACACAGCAGAACACACACCACCATTTAAATGAAAAGACTGAGTGCTTATATATATTTATATATATATATTTATTTATATATATATATATAATATATATATAATGCACCACAGATACATTAATAAATGCTTGTTTATTCACAGACTGCCTCAAGAAGAATCCATGTGAAACTCTTAAGTGATTGCAG
Source organism: Moschus berezovskii (assembly GCF_049115385.1). Taxonomy (NCBI): domain Eukaryota; kingdom Metazoa; phylum Chordata; class Mammalia; order Artiodactyla; family Moschidae; genus Moschus; species Moschus berezovskii. The sequence continues at coordinate 16,654,806 of NC_142481.1, forward strand.
CTTTGAAAAGGAACTACAGGACCGAGGGTCACATGTTTTCACTGATGTTCAAAAACTTTTTACAAATTCATGTATATTAAAAAATAAATACAGATTCATCCATCCATCCATCTATACACACACACGTAGCAAAAAAGCAGAACTGATTTCTATAGCAAAAACTTCTGAAAAGAGGTACATTGGGGCAGAAGGGAAGGAGGCAGTTTACTGATGCATAATGGGGGAACTGGATAAGAAGACAACAGGAAGTGTGATTACAGATGTAAAATATGATGCTGAAGCATTTAACCACGAAAAAATGAGAGAAATTGCTAAGTAACAAAAAGGAACCTAAACATCAGACAATATGTAAACCTAAGATATTAAAAGACAACACACAAGGAAAGGAGCCTACACACACGAGAAGATATGAGACTGAGGGTATCATGGAAGATAGAACGATCACAGAGAGGCAGCGGGAATGAAGTGCGAAGGGCTGACATGCAGAATAAAAATAAGAAGGGCACCTGGCCCTCTAGAATCTGATTAAAGGGATAGACTACTAAAAGAAAAAATGATGACTGGAAATGTCCTTCAGGTTTCTAAAGACTTACTCTAAGACTAGGCCTGATAAAAAAGCTTTTCAGAGATGGCAGTGCTGACTGAACAACTGTGATGTGCCTGGTTGTGATGCACTCACCTGAACAAACTTCCTTTCCACTTCTTTCTCCACCATCCAGTGTTTGTCTTCGTGCTTCAACAGAGGATCACATCCAGCCTGATCAGTTCACAACCTGCTACTGGGGAAATGACACAGCACTAGAATGTTAATGCTGGAGCCAAAGTTCTCACCTAGAACTCAGCTGAGCCCCGGGGCCTCCCGGCCTTCTGAAGGATGAGAACGGTGCAATCTCCAGGAATGCACAAGGAAGTGACCCTGAGAAAAAGAATAAAGTAATAACTTTTTACCTTAAGAGATTAAAGCACATACAACTATATGAGCAAAGGTACTATCTGGATCCAGAATTTCAGTCATTTACTCATTAAACCATTTAAGGCTCCACACATCCAGAAATGGAGGAAGAAAGGGGGAATTTGAGAATTTGACTTACATAGGAAAATCTGTTCACATCTTACATGACTGGCTGCTACTGTTCTCTAGCATCACACTCCTATGTAGGTTTCTAAGTATGATTTTAACTGTGACCCTTACTCTTGGATGAAATTTAATATTCATTATCTAGAACAACATATACCTATCACAACTAAGTCACATGGATAAAGTTGTTCTTGACAGTATTTAGGAACAAAAACTGAAAAAGTGTTCCTGGATTCCTAATATTTGATTGCAATATACTCTAAACGAAACTATATATTAAAAATGTCCTATAAATATGTTCACCCACACATTCAAAACAAAAGTTATGAACATTGTTGGGACAATAGACAAAATTTGAATATAGACTTTGAATTAATAGTATTGATATTATATTTTCTGATTTTGATTACTGTACCATGATGATGTATAAGAATGTCCTTGTTCTCAGAAAATTTATGCTGAAGTATTTACAGATAAAGGGAGCAGTATACAACTTAGTCTCAAATAGTGCAAAAAAACCTACACGTTTCTGGAGAATTAGAGAAGGAAAAATAAGGCAATTTAAAAAGTAAATGCTGAATTTGGGTGAAGTGTATATGGAACTTCTCTGTATATTGCACTCTTCTCTAGAAAGGGTACATGCAACTTTTCTACAAAGCTGAAAATATTAAAAAAAAAAAAAAGCAAAATCCTAAAAACTACAAGTTACTACTTATACACTCTATCTACTACGCATGGTGAAAAAGCAAAGTCACCAACTTGTACTGGGGTAGGGCAGATGGAAGGCTCAGAGCCTGACTTAAATAGTAATGTACACAGAGATAAACATGAGAGTGCAGGTTGCCTAGAAACAACCTGCAGGAAGGAGATCAAGTTTGATCTCCTGGACATTCAGAGTGTCAGGTTTCTAAGGAACATGCAGGCAAATATATGCATTAGGCAACTGCATACATAAACGGGAAGCTCAGAACAGCCTAGAATGGAAATGGGAATCGGTCAGCTGTCAGACTAACTGCTGCTGAAGACAGGTGAAATGTTATGTGATTGCTTATAGAGAGCATACACAGTATGTGAATGGTCAAGGACAGAATCCTAGGAACACGAATTGTCAAGGAGACAAGGAAACATTTCACAGGAGCAAAGTGACAGCTTAGTTTCAATCTTTTAAGTACTTTTCCTTAAAACCATACAAAATATCAAGCAAATGGGCTAATGGGAAGAGGGGAGTAAGGGGCAAGCAGCTAACCCATACATTACACCTGTAGTGAAAGTAGTAGAATTTATTTTAACTCTAAATTATATGTAAGTGTGGCCCCAAAACCTAAAATAGCAGAGGTGGTACAGGAAGCACAATAGTGTGTGTCAGTGTAGCAAGAAAGACTAAGATAATGGTGAGAGTTCCTTAAGGTAGCAGACCTCAGAAATAACCAGGAAAGATTCATTCTCAGAATGAGGAATTCACCCTGAGTGAGGACTGTGGTAATCAACAAGACTCATGACAAAAAAAACAAAAACAAACCCAAACTCCATGTTATCTCTATCAAAGGAAAACCCACATAGGGGGCCTAAAGAGTAAGTTGCAAAAAATCCTACGAAGAACTGGGAATGCTGAGAGAGATTCTAAGGACTTAGGGAGTTCAGAAATCCACAGTTAATATTTCCTTACAGAATGAGTATTACTCTAAGACCAAATCAATGAGGGTAAAACCTAGATTAACCCGAAAAAGACTGCAGGGGAAGCAGAGCAGACTTAAAAAGCACTTGGGAGTGGGGTTACCCCAGATTCAGAAACCTCTAAAAATAAATGCATCATCCTGGAAGGCAACTACTATGAAGATTTATGGGGAACAGATAGAGGTCGGCCTCAACCAAGTTAGGATCAACTAGCCAAAGAAGGTGCAGAAGCTTTCTGCTTTTAAACACTAAAAGAGGCAGGAGAGCTTTGAAGCACAGAATGCTACTATGTTTCCCTTTTCCTGGTACTTGTCTAGGAAAATCTACCTCCTACAAACATGGAAAATACTTTGTGTCTATACAAGGAGGCTTTAAGAAAAACAGTGGCAATCAACAGCAGAATTTTCCAACAGTTAAACTCACCTGAAAATTACTGCCACAAGTACATAAAACAAAGAAACACAATGTAACAAAATTATTTTTTGAAAAAAAAAACAAACAAAAACTTTAAGCAAACAAAAGCTATAAAAAGAACACAAAAGATAAATGGAAAAAGTGAGTTAAAAAATGGTCAACCAAAAGGAGGAAATGGAAAAACAGAATATGAATGGGTATCTTATTTTTGTTCTGTTTGATGTTTTAAAGACTGTAGTTATCAGAGTTTAGAGATTTTTATTTCCTTGGTTAATGTGATCTTTCCTGGTTGTTGTATATGAAGCGTGGCAGTGGTCTCAGTTTTAAACTTTTTATTTCTATTCACACCCCCAGAGATCCAGGCAGGAGGGGTAATATTTACACATATAGGTCATCATAATCTATGTCTGACCATAAAAGCCAGCATCTTATCTAATGCAAAAACACTGAGGGCATTTCTATTAAATTCTAAATAAAGATAAGGATGCCCAATGTCTCATTTTTTAATGTAAATATAAACAATAATAGGTTAAGCAGGGAATAAAATTAACTTATAGAAACCAAGCTTTATATTATATACCACAACAAAGACTCCATTCAAAACAGCAATATAATAAAGGACCTAGAAATAAACTTATAAAAAGTGTCTAAAATTTATATGAAGAAAACTTTAAAACACTCTAAAAGACCCAAAAGGAAACTAGCATATATACAACACACAACATGTACACAGACAGGAATATTCAACACTATAGTCCCTTTCCCTAAATTTTACAAAATTTAATGCAGTATCAATTAGTTTTTTCCTAGAACTAGACAAGCTAATTCTAAAGTTTACACAGAAAAATAAACAAGAATAGTTAAGAAACTGAAAAAGATAAGCAATAATAGGAGACCAACTATACCTGATACTAAAACAAAATCATAAAGCTCACACACTAAAAAGATAAATATGGGTACATGAATACAGATTGGAAGATGGATGAGAATATAAAGTCCAGAAAAAGATCAAATACATGAAAATTTAGTATATGATCAAAATAAAGAATCTTAAAATAGTACATTAAGGTCTTTTAATATTAATAAATGGTGTTGGAAGTACTGGGTAGCCTACTGGAAAAAAATATAAACCTGGATGCATACCTAAATATCATATGCTAGGATATGAAAACCCATAAAAATGATAACCTTGTAAGGATTTGAAAGTAAAGATGAAACTTGGAGAAAGCCTTTCTATGACCATAAATGAAAAGCCCAATTAACTAACATCATTTAAACTAACTGATAAATCTAACATAAGAACAAAAACTTCCTGATTCCACGTGATTTTTAAAAAGAAACAACCACTGAACAATATCAAAACACAAATTTAAAACGTGAAAAAAACCTGCAACTCATCTCACATAGGGCTAACCTTTCTAAAGTAATTTAACAGTTCCTAGAAGGAAGAGGGAGAAGGCAATGGCAAGCCACTCCAGTACTCTTGCCTAGAAAATCCCATGGATGGAGGAGCCTGGTAGGCCGCAGTCTATGGGGTCACTAAGTCAGACATGACTGAGCGACTTCACTTTCCCTTTTCACTTTCATGCAATGGAGAAGGAAATGGCAACCCACTCCAGTGTTCTTGCCTGGAGAATCCCAGGGACAGGGGAGCCTGGTGGGCTGCCGTCTATGCGGTCACACAGAGTCGGACACGACTGAAGCGACTTAGCAGCAGCAGCAGCCCTATGTGCAATTCCACTTGCAGCAATCTACTTTAGAGATAATCAAGGGGCTTCCCAGGTGGCGCTAGTGGTGAAAAATCATGCCAACGCAGGAGAACCTTCCATAAGTACAAAATGACATAGGTGAAAAATTACTCATTACTGCAAGTAATCAGTAATAGCAAAATATTAGGAATAACCCAAATGTCCAACAGCAGAATCAACTACAGTACACACACACACGAGGCAGTTAAAAATCATGTATATGATTAAGAAAGGGTATCTCCAGGACATATTGTGAAGTGACTAAAAAGAGGAATGTACAGAATGCATCTTTTATATAAGGATGGGGGACAGGAGGGAAATAAATATACAAGAATGGCCCAACAAATACAAAATCTACTTGAAAGATAAACAACAGCAAAAAAGAAACTATATTTAATTGGGACGGAGAAGAATGTGACAGGGAGGAGAGCAAAATGAGATCACTCTATGAGATACAGTTTTTGTTGAAATGCATTATCTACTTTTTATGTAATCAAATTCATTTCTTAAAAAGCAGTCACTAAACTGGAAACTGGGCTTCCCTGGTGGCTCAGAGGTTAAAGTGTCTGCCTCCAATGCGGGAAACCCGGGTTCGATCCCTGGGTCGGGAAGATCCCCTGGAGAAGGAAACAGTAACCCACTCCAGTATTCTTGCCTGGAGAATCCCATGGACAGAGAAGCCTGGTAGGTAGGCTACAGTCCACTGGGTCGCAAAGAGTCGGACAGGACTGAGCAAGGGAATGGAATGAATGAAATTGGAAACAAATTGAAACACATAAACTCAACTGTGCATTAACTTGGTAATTAACATAATTCCTCAAAACAAGGATTTATTTCAAATGACTTTAAAACAGAGAACTTTGACTCTACATCTTTAGTGTACCCAGTGGAAGGGCAAAAATAGCTACAAAGAAAATTTTCACAGGATACAGTAAGCTTATGGTTACTACACTACCAACATTATTATTTTGAAACTATTTTCAGTTATTTTAAAACTGCAGAATAAAGCAAATAAGCCCACACTTGTATTAACCTATTCCAATTTTTTTTTTTTACTATAAAATACAATTAGAAGCTATTGAGGTAAAAATAGCTACTGAGGTAAAAATCCTGAAACATTTAAACTGAATTAGAAATACTAATATGAACTCATTATTTTTTAAAATGGGTTTATTCATTCTGTCTATGAAATGGCCTCGAAACAATGTTACCTCTGTAGCAATGAGAGCATCTAGCACCCAGATCTTGGTCTTTTACTGGTCACTCTCCAGTGAAAGGAACCAGAGCTCCTTGGAGAAACGGCCAATTCCAAGTCTGGGAGGGAAGGTACAAGGTGGGCCTGGAAATTTCAAAGTTAAATGGTGGCAAGTTAAAATGAGACAGGAGTTAGCAAGAAGAAAGGTCCACTGAATAAAATTGTGATAATATGACCATCAGAAAAAAAACTAGCTATAGTTATAAAAGTACAACTTTAAAATGATGATTAAGGAAGAAAAAAACCAGGATAAATTTGATACAATTTGAGGCAGCAATCAAATAAATGTAAAAGTAATGAAAAAGCTAGAAAATCATCACTTTGCAAGCCTGAAGAAATTACTGCTGATTCAGCTAAAGGATTATTTATTGGTGTTAAAACCATTCATTAGGGACTTCCTTGGTGGTCCAGTGGTTAGGACTCTGAGCTCCTGATTCAGGCAGCCCAGGTTCAATCCCTGGTCAGGGAACTAGATCCCATATGCAGCAACTAAGACACAGTGCAGCCAAATAAAAAAATAAATTAAAAAAAACCCATTCATTAAATGATCAATGAGGAATGAGCAAATTATGAAACCATAAAGATTACATTTTGGTCATAAAGGAGAAAACACAATCACTAGTGGTGGATCAATCATATATTTCTCTCCTAATGTTATTACGTATACAATTTGAAGATCACCTCTGATGAAGTCTGACCCAAAATAACTCACAATTAGGATCTGTAAAAAACATCACCAGAAGCTCTGACTTAACCATGAGAAAATAACAATCACGAAATCAAAGAACAAAATCTCATAAAGCAGGCAGTGATGAGCTGCTAAAGATGTGTAACCTGAACAAAGAATTCTAACTTCCTCATTCCAGTTATAAAAGGAAATGTCAAAAAAAAAAAAAAAAACTTAAACATAGCAATTTACAAAGAGCATCTGCATATCTGAATCTTTCAGAAATTTTTACCAGAAACAGTAAGAATAACTACTATTTCTGAGGAATTTTTTCTCCCTTTCTGTATTTTTAAACTGTTATTTTATATTGGAGTATAGTTGGATTATCAATGACACGTTAAAGGTGAACAGCAAAGAAATTCAGTTATACCCATAGAACTAGCCATTCTTTTTCAATCTCCTACTGATGGACATGAATTGTTCCTAATCTTTTCCTATGTGAAACACTGTATCTGTATTACTTCATGTAAATTCAGGTACATTTGTAGAATGAATTTCCATCTGTAAAATAACTAGGTCAAAAAGTAATTATATATACTGCTGAATTGCCCTTCATAGGCCTACTTCCTTCTAATACCAATACTATTTTAATTTCTGAGGATTTAAAATGCTATACCATCAGGGGAACTCCCTGGTGGTCCAGCAGTTAGGACTCTGCGCTTTCACTGCCCAGGGTGTGGGTTCAATCCACACCCTGACTGGAGAACTAACATCCTGCAAACTGAGCAATGTGGCCAAAAAAAAAAAGTAAAATGTTACTGTTGGCTTCCCACTTCCCCACACCCCAACTGCCTTTCTTTTTTAGTTTTATTGGCTATTCTAGCCTATTTTTTCATATGAAGTCCAGAATCAGCTTAATCTAGGTCCCCCACCCAAAAAAATTTGTGGATACTTTTATTGGGATAACATGAAAAACACTACTTTTGTTCCTATCTTACATTACGCCCTTCAGCAGTATTTTAAAGTTCTTTTCCGGTAGTTTTGCATATTTCTTAAGCTTATTCCTCAATTTTTAAAAAACTGTCGTTGTAAAAAATGGTTTTCGTCTATCCATACCTTCTAACTGGCAGTTGTTTGTGTATTTGAAGGCTACTGCTGTGAAGGTATTGATTTGGTACCCAATTATTTAAAATACAAGAAGGATAACTGTAGGAGATTCCTTAGAAAAAGTACCTTTGTTACGTCACAAAATCCATAACCCGGGAAAAAGCATTTAGCAGTCAGGATACCTAACTGGTCCAGATTCATGGATAAACATTGCAGGAATTAGTTTTTTCAAAGAACGAGGATAATAGTGCGGAATGTAGAACCTCAAACCCTTGACTCCCCAGTTCTCGGCTTCTGCGCAATAGGACACTGCTTCTAAAAACGTAACGCTGATATTTACTCTAAGACTTAACAGCAGTCCTATTAAAGTATCCCAAAGATCAGAACATTGAAGATCATTTGAAGCAGGCTCTCCCTAACAAAAATATCCTTTGAAATATTGCTTGTTTAAAAAAAACAACAACAGTGATTTGCCTTCTACCCAATTAAAAGGAAACGCACTTTTATACCAAAGCTCCTTTAAAAATTATTTACCACTTAGCTTTTATAGCCCTTATCTTCAAGTAAGATGTTCCAGAAAGATGGCACCGTTAGTCACCAGCACTTTCGACAAGGGAAGTGCCGCTCGGATGTTATTCTCCCAGTGCTGGTCTCCTACATCTCTCTTAGCAGCAGCCATACAATCCCGGACCCACAGTTTCTCCCTCAACAATCTCAAACATCCGGTCAAATTTGCGGTCAAACTCAGGGTCACGTATCGCTCGAACCCTCCCCAGAGGCCCCCACCCCCACCCTACATGTAGGCCAGAAGCTCTTAAACCCACTCCACACCCTCGCACCGCACCCCAATAGATCCGGAATCCTTCCCTTCAACCTCCCCGACCCCATCGGCCCGAGACGCCCACATCCCACCTCCTATTTTCGCGCCACGTGGACCCAGGGGCCGGACTGACCCGCGGACAAAGACCAAAATGTCCACTCGGTGCGCTGCGCCTGCGCACTCCGAGGGCGAGTGATCACTCCCAGAAGTCTACGCGACGAGGCCCGCATGGTCACGGTGGCCGAGTCAAGGCTGCTATTTGATTACCTTCTGTCAACAGCAACGGCGCTTTCCCGGCCCTGGACTACATTTCCCTTGAGGCTTTGCTGGTTGACACTCTACGTCTCTCCGTCTCTTTCCCACAGCCAACTTGGCGGCCTCTTCCTGTGATTATGAGGCTCTCAGAGTGAGTAATCCTGACTTGGAGAAAGATAAGTTCAGGCATGATGGAAGGTTTGGAGAGGGAACTCCTTTCTTTGAAGGCTTTCGAGGGCATTGTCAAACGGGGCAAGCCCAGTCTGTGAGTTATGAGGACGCCATCTTGTCTGTGGCTGGACTGTCTCTGGACTACGTTTCCCAGAGTCCACAGTGGCCCAGCGTTAGGTCTCTCTTGACGTCGTGGCGAGATCTTTAGCTCCGCAGGGACCCGGACGCGACCAAGGGAAGGCAGAAGGTGAGGGGTCTGGGACTCTGGGGCGGGGACGGGGCGTGTCCAGAGAGCCTTGGGTTTTTGCGCGCTGGAAGCTGAGGATGCGAGATTCTGTATGTGGCTTTGTGTTTCATAGTGTGAGCAGATTGTGCGACTTTGTGTGCCTTATTGGGTGTGAGGTTGTGACTGTGTATAAAGATGTGGAGGTGTCTCATTGTGTGGTTGTGTCCTTGTGTGTCCTAAGAGCGAATATGTGGTTGTATTTGTGTGATACTATTTGTTCAGCACCAAGTGTGTAGCTGTGAGGTGCCTGTGACTCCAGTGCTCTGACAGATTGTGACCCCAAACAGTAATTATAACCTCAGCCTTCCCGTGTAACACCGGCATGGGGCATGATGTCCATTCTTCTCTGCTCACCATTGCCTGTGAGGGAGAGTTGGGCGATGTACATTTAAAAATGCCCTGATCCCTCACGATTGCTTTTTCTTGATTCTTCTCCAAGAGATATATTGAGAGAACTCCTGTTGAACATTAAAAAGCCAGGTTCTCCGTCCATCAGTTTTTCTTCTTTCCCTGAAACCCTTCTTGTTTTTAGAGATGTGTGCTTAAACACATACACAAGTAATTCAGCCAAATGTGAAGATTAATTGGCTTTATTCAACTTCTGAATCCGGCAGTATCCCATCTACCAAGTAGCTACTCCAAAGGGTTGTACAAAATGGAAGTTTTTTACGGGCAGCAGGAAAGTGGGGCAAGGAAGTTAGTAGCAAAAGAAAAGAAAGGATTGTTTTAGGCCAGGACATCTTTTAGAGGAAGGGAATGGCATGGGTCTTACGCAGATTACCTCACTGGTGCCAAGCAGGAAATTTCAGATCGATTTGTTTAAAGAGTACATTTTCTTGAGAAACATTTAAACTGGAATTAAGTCTTGGTTTGTTGTTATGGGACAAATGACTCCATCTTAGGCTTTTTTTTTTTTTTGAACACGTGCTTTTCCTTTTCATCTGAAACTTCTTGCCTAACAAAGCCCCACACCACCATTCACCTCCAAGTGAACTGGAGTCCTGTATTTGCCATTGCAGCCAATTACTGAGTGCCATGAAGGTAAACTGAAAGGCCCACACTTTCCATATTCCCTGCACACCTAGTGTTCATCTAAATGTTTTAAACTTTTCATTTTAAATACTAAAAAATAAAAATAAATACTTAAAACTGTTGCAAAAATAGAATTCCCAAATACTCTTAACCCAGCTTCTCTATCAAAACCAGGAGATTAACAGATACACTGATAGATACTGATATTGTTTGTTATAGTGTCCAGGCTTGCTCTGCTCACCACAGATAGGCTAATGAATCCGAGAGACGAGGCGTGGAGGCAAGGAAGAGACTTTAATCGGGGAGCAGACCAACAGAAGAGATGGCAAGCTAGCGCCTCAAAATAACCAGGGTCTGAATGCCAGGTTCTTTTATAGATCAGAGAGAAGGAAGCGATGAGGAACTAAAGTCAAAAGACAGAATAGAAAGGGAGATACAGAGGGGAAGTACACTGAAAGAGTCTTCAGTCTTGCAAAACATCTCCTAGGGAATGGTCAGCCTTCAGAAGGGGTGTGTTAATCTCTTCTATTCACAGGTGGGCAGGGACAAACTCTCTCTCTGTCAGCTGAACAAAGGCACTTTAGTTTACAGTCAAGCAGAGGGGCAGGGTCCTCCAGGCAATCCATTGAATATGATTATAATAATAAAAGCAAGTCAAAGAAACAGTTTCCAATTGGCTTCCTCTCTGCAACAGTTGTTGTTCAGTTGCGCAGTCATGTCTGACTCTTTGTGACCCCATGGACTGCAACATGCCAGGCCTCCCTGTCCCTCATCATCTCCCGGAGTTTGCCCAAGTTCATGTTCAGTTATACTAAGAGTTAATAACTAATCTACAACTTTTGTTCAGATTTCATCAATGTGGCTTAACTGTCCTGTTTCTGGACAAGGATCCAATCCAGGATCATATGTTGCAGTTAAGTTGGTAACTCTCCTTAATCTTCTCTTTTAATTTTATTGTATTGTTTTTATTATTTAAAAAAATTTTTTGCTGCACTGCATAGTACATGGGATCTTAGACTAGGGATCAAATCCCCTGTATTGACACATGCAGTCTTAGTGACTGGGCTGTGGGATGGAGGAAGTCCTCCTTAGTCTTCTTTGATCTGAAACAGTTACTTCCTAGGGCTTCCCAGGTGGCTCAGATGGTAAAGTGTCTACCTGCAATGTGGGAGACCTGGGTTCAATCCCTGGGTCAGGGAAGATCCCCTGGAGAAGAAAAATAGCAACCCACTGCAGTACCCTTGCCTGGAAAATCCAGTGGACAGAGGAGCCCTGTAGGCTACAGTCCATGGGGTTGCAGAAAGTCGGACATGACTTAGTTTTTCATGACCTTGACACTTTTGAAGAGAACTGGCAATTTATTTTGTAAATTCTGCAATGTAGAATTTACAGCCTCAATTTGAAGTTGTCTGACACTTCCTCATAATTAAATTCAGAGTATGTAGTTGAGTCAAAATGAAAGTCACTCAGTTGTGAAAGTCGCTCCATTGTGTCCAACTCTTTGTGACCCCATGGACTGTACAATCTCTGGAATTCTCCAGAACAGAATAGTGGAGTGGGTAGCCGCCATCCTTTTTCTCCAGGGAATCTTCCCAACCCAGGGATCAAGCCCAGGTCTCCTGCATTGCAGGCAGATTCTCTTACCAACTGAGCCACCAGGGAAGTTCTGTTGGGAGACATAAGATCAATTTGTCTCATTATTAGCAGTGTTAACTTTAATTTGCCAGGTTTCTTCACTGCAGTCATTCTTTTTTAATTACAATTAATGTGTCTTATGGAGAATTACTCTTTAGTCTATATCAATATGCTGTTTCTTATCCCACTTTCACCTACTACATCCATTGATAATTCTTGCCTGAAAATTTATTACCAAGCATTTTCCAAATGCTTTTTTTTTCAGATTCTGTTATTCATTCTATATTTATTCATTATAATTTTGTTAGAAATAAATTTTCCCTCTCCCCATTTAACTTACCAACTCTCTGGATTTAAGTACTGTAGGTTATAATCCATTACTATCACTATTTTATTGCTGAATTATCCCAAATTTGACCACTGGAAAATCCTTTGGATTGGCTTCTGTATCTTTTCAGTGTGTCTGCTAGATGTATTTATTTATTTTTAGTAGTTCCTTATTTTCCTGCACCACAAGATGTTCCCGGTTGATACTGTACTTTCCCAGCCCCAGTTGTGAAATCAGCAAATTTCTGAGGGATCTCTGGCTCCTTTTATGTGAAAATTATACTTAGAAACCAGGATTAGATGTACTCGTTGCAAATGGGATGCTCTTGCTTCTTGACTTTCTCAGATATGAAATACATGCATCTTTACTCACATATATGTATTTGTCTTTATTTATACTTATATAGATAATCCATGATTTCATATGATCTCTCCAGTTCAGTACCACAACACTTCCTCTAGCCTTCTCCATTTCCTTTTCTGGAATTCCTTTCTCTGACAGTAAAAAACTTGGCTTTCATTAACCACATATATTTATATATTTGCTCAGTCTTAAGTAGAAAGTAGCTTAAGAATTGCTAACCCATATCCCCAAACCTCATACAGTACTTTTTGTACTTAGTCTTACAATCCATAGTAAAAATACAGTTGTTTATTCACTAAGTCTTGTCCAGCTTTCTGCAACCCCATGGACTAGAGCCCACCAGGCTTCTCTGTCCATGGTATTTACCAGGCAATACTGGAGTGGGTTGCCATTTCTTCTCCAGGGGATCTTCCCGACTCAGAAATCGAACCCATGTTTCCTGCATTGGCAGGTAACTTCTTTACCACTGAGCTACCAGCAAAATCTCCCAAAATACAGTACCCAACCCAAAAAATGAATAAAAATAGTTTTCCCTGTACCTTTCTATATGTTAACATTACTCATTTGTAATATACCTGGGTTCATTTGATACTGTATGTATTTTATTTGGGGTTCCCAAACACACATCACACATCTTGGTTGATTTTAATTATTTTTTGAGTATGTGAAACTTGAACATATTGTGAAAGTCAGAATTAGATCAAAAGATCTACTCAGTTATTCCTCCATCATTTCTTCTCTTCTAATTCCATTCTCCCATTCTTTCCACTCTGTTCCCAGTCACCCATTGTAGGTAACCAGTCCATCTCAGTTTGTTGGGTGTTTTATGGTCCCTTGGACTGAAAGGAGATCCAACCAGTCCATTCTAGAGGAGATCAATCCTGGGTATTCATTGGAAGGACTGATGCTAAAACTGAAACTTCAATACTTTGGCCACCTCATGCGACGAGTTGACTCACTGGAAAAGACTCTGATGCTGGAAGGGATTGCGGGCGGGAGGAGAAGGGGACGACAGAGAATGAGATGGATGGATGGCATCACCAACTCGATGGACATGAGTTTGAGTGAACTCCAGGAGTTGGTGATGGACAGGGAGGCCTGGGGTGCTGTGATTCATGGGGTCACGAAGAGTCAAACACGACTGAGCGACTGAACTGAACTGATACATAACATAAAATTTGCATTTTAATTGTGCTGTTCAGTAACATTAAGTGCTTTTACATTGTCCATATATACCACATTATGTTTATTGGTTTACCTATTCATGAGTGCTTAGGTTACTAACATCTTTTCACTTTTGTGAATAATACTGCTGTGAACACAGGTTTACAATTATCTGATCAGGTCCCTGCTTTTCCTTCTTTTGGGTATATATCCAGAAGTTGAATTGCTGGATCACATAGTATGTTTATTATTTTGAGGAATCACCATATCATTTTCTAAAAGAGCTGCACTGTTTTATTAATACATTCCCACTGGCAGTGCACAAGGGGTCTGATATCTCTACATCCTTGCCAGTACTTGTTTCTTTCTGATTTTTCTTTTTTTTTTTTAATAATACCCATCCTAATGAGTATGAAGTGGTATCTCATTATGGTTTTGATTTTTGTGAATTGTCCATCTCTTTTTCCTGTTTACTTTCATGGTGCTTTGTTTGGGGATTTTTTTTTTTTTGATGCTTTGTCACATGTTTAAGAATTCTTTATGCATTAGGAATATTAGTTCCTCATCTGTGATGTATGGTGCAAGTGTTCAATATTTTCTCCCTGTTTGAGAGCTGTCTTTTGACTTTGCTTTGCTGGTGGCTCAGCAATAAAGAAGCTGTCTGCAATGCAGGAAACCCAGGTTCTGTCCCTGGGTCAGGAAGATCCTCTGGTGAAGGGAATGGCAACCCACTCCAGTGTTCTGGCCAGAAGAGCCTGGCCAGCTACAGTCCATGGGGTCGAAAATAGTTGGATACTACTGAGTGACTAACACACACTTTTGACTCTGTTTATGTTACTTTTTTTTCCATTGAATGTTTTTATTTTTATATAGTCAAATTACCAGTATTTTCTTTTATTGCTTCTAGATTTTGAAAGCCTTTCTCGATCTCAGAATTAAAGGAGAATTTACATGTGTTATCTTTTAATAATTGTAGGGTTTCATCTTTTACATCAAGCACCCTGATCCATTTGGAATTTAATCTTGGGGTATGGATTTAATTTTATATTTTCTAAAGGGCTATACAGTTTTCCTAGCACCATTTATTAAAAATTTTCTTTGCCACAGTGATTTGAAATGTGATCTCTGTCATATACTAAATGTCCATGCACACTTGGTTTTCTTTATAGGTCTTTGGTTCTCTTCCACTGGTTTGTCTGTTTATGAACTACTGCCACACTTTTTTTAAAGAGGCTTTATGGTACATTTTAATAGCTAGTACAGCTACTTTCCTGATGTTCATTTTTTTACTGTCAAATTGTTCTGTTTCTCTTTTATACCATCTCTGCAGCAAAGAGTTCTGTTAGCATAGACCTACATCTCTCTCTTTTTTTGATAGATCATATGATAATTCTATCTTTATTTATTTTTTTAAATTAACTTTTATTGGACTATAGTTGCTTTACAATGTGTTAGTTTCTACTGTACAGCAAAATGAATCAGCCATACATACACATGTATTCCCTCCCGTTAGGACTTTTTGTAATGAATTCCTTTGGGTCAGGCATTCAGTTCAGTTCAGTTCAGTCACTCAGTCGTGACCAGCTCTTTGCGACCCCATGAATCACAGCACGCCAGACCTCCCTGTCCATCACCAACTCCTGGAGTTCACTCAAACTCATGTCCATCGAGTTGGTGATGCCATCCAGCCATCTCATTCTCTGTCGTCCCCTTCTCCTCCCGCCCCCAATCCTTCCCAGCATCAGAGTCTTTTCCAGTGAGTCAACTCTTCGCATGAGGTGGCCAAAGTATTGCAGTTTCAGCTTTAGCATCAGTCCTTCCAATGAACACCCAGGATCGATCTCCTTTAGAATTGACTGGTTGGATCTCCTTGCAGCCCAAGGGACTCTCAAGAGTCTTCTCCAGCACCACAGTTCAAAAGCATCAATTCTTCAGCGATCAGCTTTCTTCACAGTCCAACTCTCACATCCATACATGACCACTGGAAAAACCATAGCCTTGACTAGACGGACCTTGGTTGGCAAAGTAATGTCTCTGCTTTTTAATATACTATCTAGGTTGGTCATAACTTTCCTTCCAAGGAGTAAGCGTCTTTTAATTTCATGGCTGCAGTCAGCATCCGTAGTGATTTTGGAGCCCCAAAAAATAAAGTCTGACACCGTTTCCACTGTTTCCCCATCTATTTCCCATGAAGTGATGGGACCAGATGCCATGATCTTTGTTTTCTGAATGTTGAGCTTCAAGCCAACCTTTTCACTCTCCTCTTTCACTTTCATCAAGAGGCTTTTTAGTTCCTCTTCACTTTCTGCCATAAAGGTGGTGTCATCTGCATATCTGAGGTTATTGATATTTCTCCCAGCAATCTTGATTCCAGCTTGTGCTTCTTCCAGCCCAGTGTTCCTCATGATGTACTCTGCATGTAAGTTAAATAAGCAGGGTAACAATATACAGCTTTGATGTACTCCTTTTCCTATTTGGAACCAGTCTGTTTTTCCATGTCCAGTTCTAACTGTAGCTTCCTGACCTGCATACAGGTTTCTCAAGAGGCAGGTCAGGTGGTCTGGTATTCCCATCTCTTTCACAATTTTCCACAGTTTGTTGTGATCCACACAGTCAAAGGCTTTGGCATAGTCAATGAAACAGAAATAGATGTTTTTCTGGAACTCTCTTGCTTTCTCCATGATCCAGCGGATGTTGGCAATTTGATATCTGGTGCCTCTTCCTTTTCTAAAACCTGCTTGAACATCTGGAAGTTCACGGTTCACATATTGCTGAAGCCTGGCTTGGAGAATTTTAAGCATGACTTTACTAGCGTGTGAGATGAGTGCAATTGTGCGGTAGTTTGAGCATTCTTTGGCATTGCCTTTCTTTGGGATTGGAATGATGACTGACCTTTTCCAGTCCTGTGGCCACTGCTGAGTTTTCCAAATTTGCTGGCATCCTGAGGGCAACACTTTCACAGCATCATCTTTCAGGATTTGAAGAGAAACCCAAATAAGACGGTAGGTATTGCGAGGGGGCATCAGAGGGCAGATACAATGAAGTCATAATCACAGAAAACTAGTCGATCTGATCACACGGACCACAGTCCTGTCTAACTCAATGAAACTAAGTCATGCCGTGTGGGGCCACCCAAGACGGGCGGGTCATGGTGGAGAGGTCTGACAGAAGGTGGTCCACTGGAGAAGGGAATGGCAAACCACTTCAGTATACTTGCCTTGAGAACCCCATGAACAGTATCAGAAGGCAAAATGATAGGATACTGAATGAGGAATTCCCCAGGTCGGTAGGTGCCCAGTATGCTGCTGGAGATCAGTGGAGAAATAACTCCAGAAAGAATGAAGGGTCAGGCATTAGACATTTATTAAGAATTTTCAAATATGGAAAATGCTAATCTAGAACACAGGGAAACAAAATACTTTAAAAAAGTGAGTCTCTATTTTTAAATTACAGATAATGTAATACGGGAGATAAAACTGGTATACAAATGTCCAAAGCAAAGGATGATAAAGGGCACTAGTTCACTTTGCTATTACGCTGTGTGAATTCTTAGGAGGAAGATATTTGTATGACAGAGAGCAGTCATTGTCATGTCATCATATGTAAGTCAAACTGATCCCATAAGAACTCTGAGGAGGTGAATTGAGTCACCTGTATTTCCTGCAGTTTTCATTCTAATCTTCAGAAATCCAAAATATGACAAGTGGAGTAAGGTGCCTCTATAGCTATTCAGAGAACCCTGAGGCCAATAGGGCAGGTTATAAAAACATCATAAACCCATCTGGCAAGAAGAACTGAAAGGAAGCATCACTTATACACAGGACTTGGTCTCAGTGACTTTTAGTTCTTTTCCAGCTACATAAATGTAGTTACCAAATCAAGAAGTTTGCAACTATTGGGATCTGACCAAGTAAAAATAACAAAAGCCATTCTGTGAAAGAGAACTGCTTTCGAATATCTTGAGCTATTATTTCATGTTCAAAGGAAGATTCTTAGGAAAGTACTTTCTTTTTCATCTGCTACTTGTAGGTTATATTTAAAAATTAATGTGTGGTTATTGAAAAAATACACTTAAGTAAAACTAAGAAAATTGAAGATCACAACCCAGAAATAACCAAAGTAATCTGTAAGGATAAAAATTTCCAGAGGGACTTCTACTGGCTGTCTAGTAGTTAAGATTCCACACTTCTAGTGCCTCCACCACAAGGGGTGCAGGTTTGATCCCTGGTCAAGGAACTAAGATCCCACATGCCTCACATGGCATGGCCAAAAAACAAAGTACATAAAACTTCCCAGATGTGTTCAGTCTGGTTTTTCTATTTTGTCTACTTTGATGTATACATGTATTTTACAAACAAGACCACATGATGCCCAGTTGTTTTGTAATCTGCTTTTATTTCACTAGCCATATCTTGAATATTTTCTATGTTATGAACTACTTCATTACTACTAAATTTGTGAGTACTCAGCATTACCATTTTATAGAAATCTTTCACTTATTTAATATGCTGTTGTCTGACTCAGAATCTTGACCATTGCCTAGGAATGTACATACCTCTCCGTGTGTAGATTTTGGGTTGATATTTAGACTGGAAAAATTTATGTTTATGTCCATAAAGCTCAATATATATAAAAATATGACATACAGGGAAAGTTTCAAGTTACATCAGAAATTCACTTAGTAAAATATCAGTGTCATGTGAGTATTTTGACAGAGGTATAGATTGGCTTGTGAACGAAAGGAATAACTAGTTGTCAATAGCCATAATAATCAGTGATCAGGAATTGATGTTTTAAGAAATTTTCATCTTAATACAGTAGTTTCTTATTTATATGTAGATTTTTTGTGTTTAATTATGTTTAGAAATTATCTAGGGGCTTTGTATTAAAATGTGGCACATTTTATTTTTCCACATTTTAAGTATTGGGAAAGATGCTCCTAGTTTGAGTTTTTACTCAGGATGATTGCTTTTTCAGGAATAGGTTACTGATGTTAAGGTGACAACACCTATATAGATCTCATGACCTACTCATGACCAGCAACGTCTCCCACTACCCCTTCCCAGGCACTGGCAATCCAGCCCAGTATTCTTGCCTGGGAAATCCCATGGATGGAGGAGCCTGGCTGACTAGTATCCATGGGGTGGCAAAGAGTCGTGACTTGGCGACTAAACAACAGCTACAGAGGACTGGAAAATGTCATCTGCGTGCCCAGAGGGAGAGGAAAACTGGATGCTTGAAAAACTGGATAATGGTGAAACTTTACTAATTAAATTAGTAATGTCTACCACCCTGGCTAAGACCCATTTCTTTTTCTATGTATAGAAAGTTGCTTCTGGATATTAGGTGTGAATTCTTTTTGGAACAAGGAAGACATCCTGGGCTGTGGAGAGAGACTGACAAAAGGCCTGTGCATAGGTGAGTGAGTGCGTGCATGCGTGGTCACTTCAGTTGTGTCCGACTCTTTGCAACCCTATGGACTGTAGCCAACCAGGCTCCTCTTTCCATGGGGATTTTTCAGGCAAGAATACCGCCATCGGTTGCCATGTTCTCCACTAGGGGATCTTCCTGACCCAGGGATTGAATCCTTCTGACTTATACCTCCTGCACAGACAGGCATTTTCTTTACCACTAGCACCACCTGGGCGGAGAAGACAATGGCACCCCACTCCAGTACTCTGGCCTGGAAAATCCCATGGATGGAGGCGCCTGGTAGGCTGCAGTCCATGGGGTCATGAAGAGTCGGACATGACTGAGCGACTTCACTTTAACTTTTCACTTTCGTGCATTGGAGAAGGAAATGGCAACCCACTCCAGGGTTCTTGCCTGGAGAATCCCAGGGACGGGGGAGCCTGGTGGGCTGACGTCTATGGGGTCGCACAGAGTCGGACACGACTGAAGTGACTTAGCAGCAGCAGCAGCACCACCTGGGAAGCCCAGGTGAGTGAGGAGATGCAGGCAATGCAAAGCTTTTTATATGAAAGCTTATGTCCTCTGTGGGAACCAGGAGCTCTAAGTCAGTCCTTCAGCGGCTCTAGAACTACGTAGATTAAGTTCCTTCAGTACACAAGTTCCCAAAGGCATTTCACTGTCACTCATATCATAGTTTATACATACTTTAGGTCTTCTCGATCTCTCTTCCATATCTCTGTCCTTTATCTTCAGAATTCATCTTATCTTCAGGTCTTCTACCTTTTTTATTCCTTCCTTTCACTCTTCTGTAGGCATTCTTATTTAGTATCAGAGCTTTAAATATCAATTGAACATCGGTAACAATTTTATATTCCTGCATTTAGGCTTTCTCTGAACTCCAAGATCAAACATATAATGGACATTTGGCATTTCCACTTGGATGTACAATAATCATCTCAAGGATTGATGTAAAAGGTAAAACAGAACCTGTAATTGGTCCATCCAAACCCGCTTCTGTCATAGTCCATTGTGTTAAAAACTGGCAACTTCATGAGAATTCCTTGGTGGTTCAGTGGTTAAGCCTTGGGTTTTCACTGCTGTGGGCCTGGGTTCGATCCCTGGTTGGAACACTAAGATTCTCACAAGTCACGTGGTGCAGCCAAAAAAAGGGCAACTTTATACTTCTAGTTGCTCAAACTAAAAACCTTACCATCTTCTTGGCCTCTTTTTTTTTTTCTTTAATACCTAAAGTCAGCAAATCCTGTCAACTCTTCCTAGAATATCTAGATTTTGATCAGTTCTCATCACCTCCCCTGCAACCATACCACCCTAACACAAGCCCTTCATCCCTTGCCAGGATTACTGCAGTAACCTTCTCACTGGTCTCCCTGCTTTGGCACCCCCACACACACACCCCTACCCCCAACTCCAGTCGTCTTAGTCCATTTTTCCATGAATGATCCCTTTTTAAAATCTATATATATATATTTACTTATTTATTTATCTGGCTTCTCTGGGTCTTAGTTGTGGCATGTGGGATATAGTTCCCTGACCAGGAATCAAACCAGGCCTCCTGCATTGGGAGCCAGGAGTCTTGGCCACTGGACCACCAGGGAAGTCCTTTGTGATCCTTTTAAATTAAAAGTAGATTATGTCAATCCTTGGCTTAAAATGTTTCAGTGGCTTCCTGTCTTACTCAAGAATAAAAACCAAAGTTCTTACAATGGCCCATAAGCCCCATGTGATCCAACTTCCATCTTCCTCTCTGGCCCTCTTTTTCTCACTCACCTGATTCCAGCCGCTCTAGTCTCCTTGCTCTTTGTTGTCAGAGAAACCTGCTCTTGTCTTGAGGCCTTTGCGTTTGTTTTTCCCTCTGCTGGGACTGCACTTCCCTTAGATATCTGTGTACCACGTGTCATCTTCCCAGTGAAAAGTGTCCTCGGGCTGCCCTTCATTCCCCCAACGCTTCCTGTCTCCTTAACCGTTTTATTTCCCTCCACAGAACTTTGACCTCTTTACATATAAACAGGAATATCAATGTCAGTGTATCAATATTTGTTACTTTTTCCATTAGAACGTGAGATCCTTGGGAGAGGGGCTGGATTTGTTATCTTCCTTACACGTAGAACCATGCCAACTGAGGTAGGAATTCAGTAAATAGGAAAGAATTCCTGACTCCTTTTTCTCTCTCTGTGTGCATATCCGATCAGATGCCAGAGCCTGTTGATTTTACTTCTCCAACATCTTGAATTCATCCCCTTCCTGTTTCTGCTGTCACTGTCTTGGGTCAGACCCTTTGTTTGGGAAAGGACAATCACCATTCAGTTGATTTCCTTGACTCCAGTTTTACTCCTCTCCACAAAAATAATCTGGCCATATTGGCCCTATTACTTCCTTCTTTAAGTGCTTCAGTGACCTTCCATTAATTTCTGGTGAAAACCAAACTTTTATATATTTGATCAGTATTCATTGGTCACCTTTATCCTTCAGTCACAGTGGCAGGTGCCATTCACAGTGATGATGAGACCTGGTTCTCATAGCTAATGTTGTAAGCATTATCTACATGCATTATGTAGTACATGCATGCTCAGTCACTTTGGTTGTGTCCAGTTCTTTGCGACACTATGGACGGTAGCCCACCAGGCTCCTCTGTCCATGGAAGTTCTCCAGGTAAGAATACTAGAGTAGGTTGCCATTTCCTACTCTAGGGGGTCTTCCTTACCCAGGGATTGAACCCACGTCTTTTGCAACTCCTGCATTGTAGGCAGATTCTTGACCGCTGAGCCATCTTCCTCTAGATTCTAGAATTAATTAAATTTAAATTCAGATTAACTAAAATTAAATTAAGAACTCAGTTCCTGGGTTAGACTAGCCACATTGCAAATGCTTAGTTGCCACATGTGGCTATTGGCTGTGTTATTGACAGAACAAGATGTGTAGATTTCCCCCATCACAAAGGTTCTATAAGACAGCACTGGTCTGAACTCTGCCCCAAACTATACAAGTTATTCCCTGTATTCTCTGCTCTCCAAACACACCATCTATGTTTGGTCCACTGTTTTTTGCCACTACTCTTCACTCTGCACAGAGTGCTTTTCTGTCCCTTTCAATGTGTGTGCACTCAATCATGACCAACTCTTTGTCACCCCATGGACTGGGGCCCGCTGGGCTCCTCTGTCCTTGGGATTTCCAGGAATGACTACTGGAGTGGGTTGCCATTTCCTTCTCCAGAGGAGCTTCCCAACCCAGGGATCGAACCCATGTCTCCTGCTTGGCAGGTGGATTCTTTACCACTGAGCCACCTTCTGTCCTTTTTGTGTCTATTAAATTCTCTGACTTTTAGGTCCCAGATCACATTCTGAAATCTTCTTGACATCACCCCCCAATGATTTAGTCTTCCTTGTGACTCTCCTCACCATAGTAAGCTCCTTGCCTCTGTAATTAGAACCAGCCTCTTTAAAAAAAAAGAAAACCTTGAGTTCTGGGACTTCCCTGCAGTTCAGTCGTTAAGAATCAGAGCTTCCATCCAACTACCATATACTCTTTACTGCAGCTGTCTTGCAGAGCACTTAAGAGTTACTAAGTACATATTTGTATAATGCTGCTGCTGCTGCTACTGCTAAGTCGCTTCAGTCGTGTCCGACTCAGTGCGACCCCATAGACGAGGTTATAATAATAACTCTTCACATGAGATTATAAATTTTATGTATGCAATGACTATATCCCCCAATGCTGAGCACATAGTACGTGATCAATAACTATTTGTGAATAAATGAATAATTTTAACTTTAAAAAAAAAGAATCTGAAAGTAAAGATAATTGAAAAAAAAAAAAATGAATCTGAGTTTCCACTGCAGGGATTGCAGGTTAGATCCTTGGTCAGGAAACTAAGATTCTTCATGCTGCTCGGTGCGGCAAAAAAAACAAAAAACAGACCCAAAAAACCCCCTGCATTCTCCTAATTTTGAAGTAGGCTGTTCTCCACCAGCCTCAGCAGCTGCCAGCCACAGAAGGAATCTTATTCTTCAGGAAAGCAGTGGAGAGGGCTTAGGTGGAAAATAAGGATTGCCTGGCCAAGAGGCTTCTAGGAACGGAGTTCTCACTCAGGTCAGTACTCTGGATGTGTCCGTATGCTTGTAAGATGCCTGTTATTACTGTGGTTTCCTTGCTCCTATCTGGTTAGTCCAGCTCTGGCTAGAGGCTTTGACAGAGCCCCTCATATGGATGGCGTGGCTCCTTTTTGGACTTGGAAGGAGAACACAGAGCCAGGGACATACCCAAGAGGTTTTGCCTATTGAGCCCAGAAAAACTGGAAAACTTTGTTTAAGGATGTCTTTTTCATTAGGTTTGGCCTGCACAGGCATGCTCTGCTCCTAGCCTGTAGGTCCCAGCCTATAGGTACTGTCCTCACATGAAGGCTGAGTCTGTGTTGCAATCTTCCTTGCCTCAGCCACAAAGGAAGGCCTGCTTGGAATGACTGGGAGCTGTCTAGGCCCCAACTGGGGTATAGATTAGCATTAACAATAGGTGATGCTATCCCAGTCTCTGGGACAGAGACTGTCCCAGCTGGAACCCCACCTGCTGAGATGCTTGGATTCTATGTGAATGATGGAGCACATTCACCTTGATATCATCTTTCAGTTTCCCTATGGTCTAGGAAAGGGCTGGGTTTTGTTAACTCATTAGTTCTTGGTATTAGTGTTGTGTGGTGGGTCAAGGAGGTGGCAAAAGAAGCCGAGCAGGGACCCCGGAAGTACAGTTGTTTTAAGCTTGTCTGTTTAGGTGGTTTATGGCTAAAAAAAAAAAAAAAGTCACTCAGTTGTGTCCAACTCTTTGAGACCCCATGGACTGTATAGCCCGCCACGCTCCTTTGTCCATGGAATTTTCCAGGCAAGGATGCTGAAGTGGGTTGCCATTTCCTTCTCCAGGGAATCTTCCCAACCCAGGGATCAAACCTGGGTCTCCTGCATTGCAGGCAGATGGTTTACCGTCAGAGCTACTGCTGCTGCTAAGTCACTTCAGTCGTGTCCGACTCTGTGTGACCCCATAGATGGAAGCCCACCAGGCTCCCCTGTCCCTGGGATTCTCCAGGCAAGAACACTGGAGTGGGTTGCCATTTCCTTCTCCAATGTGTGAAAGTGAAAAGTGAAAGTGAAGTCGCTCAGTCGTGTCCGACCCTTAGCGACCCCACGGACTGCAGCCTACCAGACTGCTCCATCCATGGGATTTTCTAGTCAAGAGTACTGGAGTGGCTTGCCATTGCCTTCTCTGTCAGAGCTACTAGAGAAGCCTAAATAAATGCTGTCTCTAATTCAGCTCAGTTTATGAGATGTGCCCCTTCTCCCCCATACTCTGTTTTTTTCAGGACTCTTCACTTGTTCAACAGAAGAATTTAAAGAAATCCAAGCAGGACAGGTAGTTCTAAAAGCCATGATCCAGGTAAGTGGAAATTTCCTCTATTCTTGAAATATTATCAACATTTGTGTTCCTTATCCTGAAATTTTCCTGTCTCGCTTGAGCCCCATTTGATAACCTGCTCTCAGTTCCTCCATTGCAGGGAATGAATGATGATGACCCCCCACCCCCACTTCAGGTGGCCCTCTCTTCTCCAGCAGTGTTCTTACCAGAGCACCAATGGAGCAGAAGTATATTCTCTTGAGAGAAATACCAGAGCTGCCCTTATCAGAACCATAGCTAAATAGAGCCAAAGAGAAGATAACCTTGACCTTTTCCATTAACCCAAGTAGTTTCTTTTTTTCTCTTTGAATTTTAAATGTCACCCCCCCCATAAAAATCATAAAACATTTCACACTATCAAAGAATATATAGAAAAACATATCTATAACATGCATGTGATATAAAGAATAATAAAATGAATGTTGATATATTCATCACTCAGCTTAATATACCATCTGAGCAACCCCTCCCACATCCCGTCACGTATTATGTTACTGCCTTGCCAGTGTTTTTAAACTTATTTATTTATCTGTGGCTGCACTAGATCTTCATTTTTATGTGAGGGCTTTTCGGCAGGTGGAGCTACTCTGTAGTCATGCACAGGCTTCTCATTGCAGTGTCTTCTCTTATTGCAAAGCACAGGCTCTAGGACTCAGGCTTCAGTAGTTGTGGCACAGGGGCTTAGTTGCCCTGCAGCATGTGGGATCTTCCTGGACCAGGAATTGAACCAGTGTCCCCTGCATTGCAAGGTGGATTCTTAACCACTGAACCACCAGGGAAGGCCTGCCTTGCCAGTGTTAATGACTATGTTTAATTTTGTGTTTGTTGGTACTTTGATTCTTATTTTTTCTTTTTACTTTGATTCTTATAATAATTTTGCCATACATGGATTCATGCATGCGTGTGTGCTAAGTCACTTCAGTCCTGTCTGGCTCTTTGCAACCCTATGGACTGTAGCCTGCCAGACTTCTCCGTCTGTGGTATTCTTCAAGCAAGAGTACTGGAGTGGGTTGCCATGCCCTCCTCCAGGGGATCTTCCCAACTCAGGGGTCAAATCCACGTCTCTTATGTCTCCTGCATTGGCAGACGGGTTCTTTACCACTAGTGCCACCTGGGAAACCCACATGGATGCCTACTAAACAATTTGCTTTTGAGTTTGCCATTTTTAAATCTGATGTACACTTATCATACTCTATTTTTTACCAGATTTTTTTACTCAGCACAGTGTATTTTCAAGTCTTTCATGTTAAATTGTGTAGCTCTAGGTCAGCAGTTCTTAAAGTGGTCCAGGAAG
The DNA here is from genome assembly GCF_049115385.1 of Moschus berezovskii. Lineage (NCBI taxonomy): Eukaryota > Metazoa > Chordata > Mammalia > Artiodactyla > Moschidae > Moschus > Moschus berezovskii. The sequence continues at coordinate 16,680,966 of NC_142481.1, forward strand.
ACTTTGAGACACTTTCAGGAGGTCTAAGGGCCAAAATTACTTCAATAATAATACTAACACATTATTTCCTTTTTTTACTCACAACTCTAATGAGTATACAGTGGAATTTCCCAGAAGCTATATGAAATGTGTTAGCCTAACAGACTGGGGAATTCCCTGGTGGCCCAGTGGTTAGGATTCCAGGCTTTCACTACCATGGCCCAGGTTCAGTCCCTGGGTAGGAAACTAAGATTCTACAAGCCATGTGGCATGGCCGAAAAATAAAATAAAAGTAAGTTGACCAACAGGTTGAATACAGAAGGTATGAAAATCTCTTTCATTCAGCCAATCATTAAAGAGATTTGCAAAAATATAAAACAGTACTTAGTAATACTTTTTATTCTTTTTATTTTGACAGTTATTTTTCATCAAATGTGTTATTTATATTAACATGTAACAGGCTAATTATTAGTTATTTAAATAAATTAATAATAAACATTTTCTCTCTTTTAATTTCTAATGTGGTATATGTTAGTAGATTTAACTTAACAAAAGCCTTCAATAACACTTAACAGCTTTATTTATTATACATGTATATAATTCACATACAATGAAAGTCACCCATATAAGTGTATTGTTCAGTAGTTTTAGGATATTTGCAGAGTTGTGCAACTGTCAGCACAAGCCATTTCAGAACATTTACATCACTACCAAAAAATAATAATCCTGTTTGCATTAGCCATCCCTCCCAAACTCCCCTCCTCTTCCCCTGACAACTACTAATTTACTTTCTGTTTGAATAGGCAATTTCAAACAGAATTGCCTATTCTGGACTTTTTGTATAAATGGAGTCATTCAGTATTTGATCTTTTATGTGTGATTTTTTTTCTCAGTATGTTTTCAGACTTCTATGATATAGCATTTATCAGTACTTTGTTAATTTTTATAGCAAGCAATATTCCATGGATATTGTAGACCACATTTTGTTCATCAACTCATCAGTCTTTGGACATTGGAATTGCTTCTACTTTTTGGCTATCATGAATAATGCTGCCGTAAACATCAGTATATACCAGTTTTTAGGTGGACGCTTTTCTCTGTACCTAGGAGTGGAACTTCTGGGTAGCTTGATAACTCTCTAACATTTTGAAGAACTGTCACAAATGTTTTCCAAAGTGGCTACCCCATTTTACATTCCTGCCAGCAATGTAAGAGGATTCTAGTTTCTCCACATACTCATCGAAATGTGCTTTTGTAAGTTTTATTTTTTTGTTTTCTTCTGTTTTTCATAATGGCCATCCTAATGGATGTGAAGCGCCATTTTATTGTGGTTCTGATTTGCATTTGCCTAATGATCATCTTTTCATATGCTTATTGGCCATTTGTATATCTTCTTGGGAGAAATCTCTTCAGATTCTTTGGCTAGTTTAAAATTAGGTTGTCTTTTTTATTATTGAGTTGTAAGAGTTCTTGATATATTCTGGATTCAAGTCTCTTATCTGATACACAAATTGCCAGTACTTTCTCTCAGTTTTGTGGGTTGAATTTTCACTTTCTTTATGAAATTATTTGCAGAACAAAAGTTTTTAATTTTGATGAAATTTATTTTATCTTCTTGTTCATTTTGTTTATATTTGGTGGTTGGTGCCATGCCTAAGAAACCATTGCTTGACCAAGGCTGTGAAAACTCCTGTTTTCTTCTAAAAGTTTTATGATTTTAGCTTTTACATTTATATCTACAATCTATTTGGAGTTAATTTGCATTTAGATACTCACTTATTCCAGCACTATTTGTTAACAGAGACTAATCTTTCCCCATTGAATTATGTTAGTTGGTTTGATATGTGGTAGTCCTTAGGGAGCTGGTAGAAGATGCCTTTCTTCAAAGAGGCTTTATACCTAGGAGTGTCTCACTGACTCAGTGGACATGAGTTTGAGCAAACTCCAGGAGATGGTGAAGGACAGGGAAGCCTGGTGTGCTGCAGTCCATGGGGTCACAAAGAGTCAGACACGACTGAGAAACTGAACAACAACAAGAAGATACCTTTCTTCAGAAAGGCTTTTTACCTAGGAGTGTCTCACATTGGGCAGACTTTAATTTTTCTCCTGTTTCCCGCAACTGCATGAATTTTAACCTCATTAAAAATGAGACAACCAGTCATTATGTGCCTCCTAATGAGATGCTACCGGAAGAACATAGTACAACCTCTGAAATATTTATGACCCTTAAAAAAATATGGAAGTAGAGCAGCGTATTAAACACTACCATGAAGATGCAATGAGCCAAATTCAGAATCTGGGAAATGCTACTGATTCAAATGTTTGTTTAATGAATAAATAGCAATAAAACTTTTTAAAGGGGCTGTTAGAGGTTTGAGAGATACAGGAAGTCTGTAAAAGAGTTTCAAGGGGTGGATTTTGTTTGAATCCTAATTTCAACAAACCAACCATCAAAAATCATTTCTGGAAAAAAAAATCATCTGAGAAAATTGAGGCAACTTGAAACTTGATCTAGTTATTAGGAAACTTGTTAATTTTATTCCATGTGATGGTGATATTCTGGTTATTCCCTGGTGGGCCAGTGGTTAAGAATCTGCCTTGCAATGTGAGGGACACCAGTTCAATCCCTGGTCTGGGACGATCCCATACGCCATGAAGCAACTAAGCCCGTGTGCCACAATTACTAAACCAGCACTCTACAGCCTGCATGCTACAACTACTGAAGTCCACATGCCATAGAGTCCATGCTCTGCTACAAGAGAAGCCACCGCAATGAGAAGCCCACGCACCACGATGAAGAGTATCCCACACCCACCGTAACTAGAAAAAGCCCATGCTCAGCAACAAAGACCCAGCACAGCCAAAAAATATACAAATAAATCTTTAAAAAAAATTTTTTAAGTCTAATCTGTTAGATACTAAAATATTTGTGAGTGAAATACTAATTTTGTATGTGGGATTCACCTCAGAAAACACCAAGGGTAAAAAATGGAAATGTATAAGGTCCTCTTAAATGACTGAAGCAGAGTAATGGACACATGGGGGCCATTATACTATACTCTATACTTCTGTGGATTTTGAAAAATTTTTGTAATTTAAAAAATAAAAGTCATTTCATTTACTGGTAGTGCCTGGGTTTATTGTTTCAGGGATTGGTAACATTTAGGGATGTGGCTGTAGAGTTCTCTCAGGAAGAATGGAAGTGCCTGGAACCTGCCCAGAGGGACCTGTACAAGGAGGTGACTTTGGAAAACTTTGGCAACTTGGTCTCACTAGGTAAGGACATTGTATAATACAGGAGCAGCCAGGAAAGATGGCTGCCAGGGGACTACAGCAGTGGGAGGCTGTTACCCACTCTGGCTGGAGGGGGTCAAGGGAGGAAAGGCTGCCACTGGAAAATGGTGAGAGCACAAGCCGTGGAGAAGAGCTGGCTAGCAGCAGATGTAGCTGCATCCAGAACTCCTGGGTCAAAGGAGGGCGGCAGAGGAAAAAGAAATATCCTGGACTGTCTCTTCCTGCCCACTGATACTTTCCACCTAACAAACCCAGTGAGAAATGATAAGATCAGGGTAATAATACAGTCCTTGTGTCCCAGGTGGATCAGTGGTAAAGAATGCAGGAGACATGAGTTTGATCCTTGGGTTGGGCACATCCCCTGGAGGAGGAAATGGCAACCCACTCCAGTATCCTTTCATGGAAAATTCCATGGACAAAGGGGCCTGAAGGGCTATAATGCATGCGATTACAAAGAGTCACACATGACTGAGCGACTGAGCACTCACACAAGCACACACGTGCAATACAGGTAAACTAGGGCACAGCTGGGCATAGAGCAGGACCAGGAAGAGTGAGGACTGGGGAGAAGGAGAGAACAAATGGAGAATGCAGTTTCTGGTTTCTTCATGGTGAATTTCTAGGAAGACATACAAGTGGCTGGCTAAGTTCCTGCTCTGTCTCCAAGGGAACTGTTTAGTGCTTCATCGAAGTGCAAATGGATAGTGCCTTGGCACCTCCACCTTCCTATCCTGCGGCCAGCCTTCACACCTCCCTTTGTGTAACTGCCGCTCTTCCTCAGTGGCCGGGGGACTGGGTTTGAGTTTAGGAACAGTCTGATCATGCCCCATTTCTTTTCCTATAAACAGGACTTAGCATTTCTAAGCCCGATGTTGTCTCCTTACTGGAGCAAGGGAAAGAACCCTGGATGGTTGTGAATGATATGACAGGACCATGGTGCCCAGGTGAGTGAGGGCTGATCAAATGGTGGGAAGTCACTGGCAATGACAGCCCTGCAGGAGTGTTAACTCATCACAGTAACTTGAGTTATTGTCAGGAAACTCCCTCAAAACCCTGCTAAGGAAGAAAAGCCTGAGAAATGAGGCCATGTGCTTTTTAGACATTGCACAGCAATATATGAGGCTTACACAAGCAGTTCACCAATTATGGTGATTATTTTCATTTTATCTCTCTAATCTACTGGAGAATTTTTAAATTTCTCTTAGAGGGAGAGAACAAGTTGTATTTCCTTTTTTTCATTTTGCAGACTTGGAATCAAGGTGTAAGACATTTCTGCAGAAAGATACCTTTGAAGTCGTGTCATTCAATTGGGAGCTAATGGAAAGCCTTCAGTGCTATGATGAAGAATGGGCATACAAAGGCCAGTTTGAAAAACAACAAGTAAATCATGAGTGCTGTTTTAAGCAAGTGAAGATCACCTATGGAAACATGTCCACTTTTGAGTGTGGGCGTACATCACTCACCCTACATCCCAGCAGTGAGACTGACGAGAAATCGATTGAATGTGATGAATGTGGGAAAGCATTCAGCCGTGGCTCACACCTTATTCAACATCAGAAAACTCACACTGGTGAAAAGCCCTTTGAATGTAAGGAATGTGGGAAGGCCTTCAGTCGTACCTCACACCTTGCTCAACATCAGAGAATTCATACAGGTGAAAAACCTTATGACTGCAAGGAGTGTGGGAAGGCCTTCAGTCGAACTTCAGAACTCATTCTCCATCAGAGACTTCATACAGGTGTCAAACCTTATGAATGTAAAGAATGTGGAAAGACCTTTCGACAGCATTCACAACTTATTCTGCATCATAGGACTCATACAGGTGAGAAACCCTACGTCTGTAAAGACTGTGGCAAGGCTTTTATTCGTGGCTCACAACTTACTGTTCATCGGCGAATTCATACAGGTGCTAGACCCTATCAGTGTAAAGAATGCGGGAAGGCCTTTAGACAACATTCACAACTTACCGTACATCAGAGAATTCATACCGGGGAGAAACCCTATGAGTGTAAGGAATGTGGCAAGGGCTTTATTCATAGCTCAGAAGTTACTCGACATCAAAGAATTCATTCTGGGGAGAAACCCTATGAATGTAAAGAATGCGGGAAGGCCTTTAGACAGCATGCACAGCTTACACGACATCAGAGAGTTCATACAGGTGACAGACCCTATGAGTGTAAGGACTGTGGAAAGGCCTTCAGTCGTAGTTCATACCTTATTCAGCATCAAAGAATTCATACAGGTGACAAGCCCTATGAATGCAAGGAATGTGGGAAAGCCTTTATTCGTGTTTCACAACTGACTCATCACCAGCGAATTCATACTTGTGAGAAACCCTATCAATGTAGGGAATGTGGAATGGCCTTCATTCGTAGTTCACAACTTACTGAACATCAAAGAATTCATCCTGGTATCAAACCTTATGAATGTAGAGAATGTGGGCAGGCCTTTATTCTTGGATCACAGCTCATCGAACACTACAGAATTCATACTGGCTAGAAAGCCTTGGTGTTAGGGATGTAGGAAAGCCTTTATGTGGAATTCATGCCTTGTTCAATAGTAAATAATGCATAATGTAATGTAATTATTGTCAGAGAACCTTCATTGTCACTTCCATTATGGAACATCAGGTAACTCATACCAGAAGAAAATTCAATAAATGTGGAAATTCTTTTTGCCTCATATTCACTGTTTACTAAAGGAATCAGGGAGCTTATACTGAAAAAAATTTAATATGAATATAGAAAAGCCTCATATTACCACTCCAAATATATTAAACTATGAGAATTCCTAATAGAAAATGACCCTTTTAAAGTATGTTATGGCTGTGCCTTTTGCCATTTACCTTATTTAATTAACATTATCTCACTTCCACCAATTATTGACTATACAACATTGCACAAATTATGCAGTGTCTGAGATCCTCAGTTTATTGATAATTATGTGTATCTAATGCTGAAGCTCCAATACTTTGGCCACCTCATGTGAAGAGTTGACTCACTGGAAAAGACTCTGATGCTGGGAGGGATTGGGGGCAGGAGAAGAAGGGGATGACAGAGAATGAGATGGCTGGATGGCATCACTGACTCGATGGAGGTGGGTTTGAGTGAACTCCGGGAGTTGGTGATGGACAGAGAGGCCTGGCGAGCTGTGATTCATGGTTTCGCAAAGAGTCGGACACGACTGAGCGACTGAACTGAACTGAACTGAATAGAGTTTTTGTGAGGACTGTCAGAAATTTTACATAAGCCCATGCTCAATAAATATTAGTTATTGTCATTAATTAATAACAGTATTACTGTTAAGGACATAAGTCCTAGGGTGGCTCAGATGGTAAAGAATCTGTCTGCAATGCCGAAGACCTAGGTTCAATCCCCGGGTCAGGAAGATCCCCTGGAGAAGGGAATGGCAACCCTCTCCAGTATTCTTGCCTGGAGAACCCCATGGACAGAGGAGCCTGGTGGACTACAGTCCATGGGGTCTCAGAGTGGGACACGACTGAGCGACTAAACATACATACATATACTGTTAAGGAGTTAGGAGTTCATGTAAGAGGTGGGCCTTATGAATATATCAAATGTGAAAAACCCTTCAAAACCACCTCTTCTGAAAAACAGTAGCAAAGTAATTATCATGAGAAGATGTTCATTTAAAGGGCTGTAAAATTTGAAGATTAGAAATGGAACAGAAGAGTAGTCAAAGAAATCTGCCCAACTAAGGAATCTAAAACCATCTCCAAGTATAACTTCAAGAGAATCAAAACTAAAATTACAAACTAGAAGTGAATGGCAGTGAATTCTGCATATCAAAACCAGTTCATGGGACTTCCTTGGTGATCCAGTGGTTAAGAACCTGTACTGCAGGAGGCACGGGTTTGATCCTATATGCCACCTGATATGGTCAATGAATGAATAAACAGTTCAGTGTAACCAAAACTGTACTCCTATCAGAACCCAAGGTATAAAGGTAGATTAAAGGATCCAAGTAAATCTCCAGCATCTACTCCTTGCCAATCACATACTAAACACATTAAGTGAATGGTCAACTAAAAGGGGAAATTATCACATCAACCCAAGTTAACAGTAAGAATGATTATTAAAAGTAAAAGAAAAAGCCAATAAAATCAGAAACGATAGTGGACCTAAACTGAAAGTTAACAATAGACCTTCCCTGGTGGTCCAGTGGTAAAGAATCCACCTGCCTGACCTGGAAAAAAAAAAAAGAATCCACCTGCCAGTGTAGGGAACATGGGTTTGATCCCTAATCCAGGAAGATTCTACATGCCCCAGGGCAACAAAGGCAGTGTGCCACAACTACTGAGCAGCCCACGCACCGCAAGTAGAGAAAACCCATGTGCAACAATGAAGACCCAGCGCAGCCAAAAATAAAAATATACATAAAATTGTTAAAAAAAATTTAATAGACAATTGAGAATGCTGATATAGGGAAAAAAAAGACATTTAGCAGTATGAATGAGGAGGGGGTATTTTTTAAAAATAGCTACTATGCATGACTTTAGAAATCTAGAAACAATGGATTTTTGTAAAAATATCAACATTAAGAAAATATGGGATTTCTGAACAATCAGTGATTGTGGAAGAACATAAAAAGTCATCCAAGCTCTGTCTCTTCAGAGAAAACAGTTTAACCTACAAAACTTTAAAGAACAAATAATCCCTGAGAGAAGCTTGCCAATTCATCATCAAGGCTAAATAAAATTATGATTAAAGAAACTCAACAAGGATAGCTCCTGAAGAACAAACCATAGATAATTATCATTTGTGAAGATAAATAGAATTCCAGTTAATTTGATCCAGTTTATCAGAATTAATTTTAGATGGAATGTCTGGAATTGTACCCATTTCTGGATTAAATGTTCAGTTCAGTTGCTCAGTCGTGTCTGACTCTTTGCGACCCCATGAACGGCATCACGCCAGGCCTCCCTGTCCATCACCAACTCCCAGAGTCCACCCAAAACCATATCCATTGAGTCGGTGATACCATCCAACCATCTCATCCTCTGTCATCCCCTTCTCCTCCTGCCCTCAATCTTTCTCAGCATCAGGGTCTTTTCAAATGAGTCAGCTCTTCACATCAGGTGGCCAAAGTATTGGAGTTTCAGCTTCAACATCAGTCCTTCCAATGAACACCCAGGACTGATCTCCTTTAGGATGGACTGGTTGGATCTCCTTGCAGTCCAAAGGACTCTCAAGAGTCTTCTCTAACAGCACAGTTCAAAAGCATCAATTCTTTGGCACTCAGCTTTCTTTCAGTTCAGTTCAGTTCAGTCGCTCAGTCATGTCCAACTCTTTACGACCCCATGAATCACAGCACGCCAGGCCTCCCTGTCCATCACCAACTCCCGGAGTTCACTCAAAGTCATGTCCATCGAGTCGGTGATGCCATCCATCCATCTCATTCCCCGTCGTCCCCGTCTCCTCCTGCCCCCAATCCCTCCCAGCATCAGACTCTTTTCCAGTGAGTCAACTCGTCGCATGAGGTGGCCAAAGTATTGCAGTTTCAGTTTGAGCATCAGTTCTTCCAATGAACACCCAGGATTGATCTCCTCTAGAATGGACTGGTTGGATCTCCTTGCAGTCCAAGGGACTCTCAAGAGTCTTCTCCAGCACCACAGTTCAAAAGCATCAATTCTTCGGCGATCAGCTTTCTTCACAGTCCAACTCTCACATCCATACATGACCACGGGAAAGACCATAGCCTTGACTAGATGGACCTTGGTTGGCAAAGTAATGTCTGCTTTTTAATATGCCAGCTTCCTTTAAATATTAGAATTTTGATATTGTAACTCCAGGATATGATGGTGATGGGGAAAAAGGCCTTGATCCAACTCCAGGGACATCCAGGTCAGGGCCTGTGAATGAATCTGAGAATCTTAGAAAACACATCCCCTCAGCCCTTGTGGTAGCCTGGGGCAGAATACCCATTGCACCCTGATGCTATCCATCTTCTCAGTCATCCTAAGTGTTCAGTCAAAATACCTGCATTTTCTGCATATAACACTGCCTACAAAGGGTTTAGAAAGCAGTGTGCTGTATGTCATTTTTAAGTGGTTTAATGATTAGGATGTACAGTTGGAAGGGCTCAAAGCTATGACATTAAAAATGATCTCTCATGGGACTTCCCTGGTGGGATGGGGCTTCCCTGATAGCTCAGTTGATAAAGAATCTGCCTGCAATGCAGGAGACCCATATTCGATTCCTGGCTCAGGAAGATCCGCTGGAGAAGGGATAGGCTACCCATTTCAGTATTCTTGGGCTTCCCTTATGGCTCAGTTGGTAAAGAATCCGCCTTCAGTGAGGGAGACCTGGGTTCGATCCCTGGGTTGGGAAGACCCCCTGGAGAAGTTTAAATACCCACTCCAGTATTCTGCTGTATAGAATTCCATGGACTATTCAGTTCATGGGGTCACTGAGTTGGACATGACTGAGCGACTTTCAGTGATTAAGATTGTGCTTCCATTGCAGGGGGCACAGGTACCATCCTTGGTCAAGGAACTAAGACCCTGCTTGCCAAGTGACACAGCCACAAAAAAGAAAAATAACTCTGAATAGTTTAAAAGCAGGCACAGGATAAAAATTTTCAAGTTAAATTTTGTATTCACAAAAGTGAATCTTCACACATTCTTCTCACCCTGTCACCCTTCATGTAGCAATCACTGCTATCAAGTTCATGTATATACTTCCTGATTTCTCTGTTTGCTTAAGTGTAAACATATTCATAACACTCTTTATAAAAATGTTTCATATAAATGGTAGCAAATTTCTGTGCATTTCTATGAATAGTTTTGCTTAGCCATATACCTTAAAGATTGGATCTCATCAATACATAGTGGCCTTATTCTTTTGTAACAGCTGCATAGTATTCCATATGTGTTTCATAATTTCTTTAGCTTCATCAATTTAGTTTTTACTAATTTTTGCTCTTTTCAACAATCCAATAATATCCTTGCATGTACATTATTTTATATATGTGTAATATATCCTTAAGATGAATTTCTAAAAGTGGAAATTTTAGATAAAAATGTACATACTTTTATAAAGCTTTCTATCCTCACAGACTCTTACAGTGTACCCAGTGCTCCGATGACCAACTTCAATAATTACCATTTTATGGCCAGGCTTGTTTTATCTGTATTTCCACCAACTCCTCCAATTCCATGTTGTTTTTGAAATAAAACCCAGATATATAATTTCAACTATAAAATTTTTAATATGTATCTCTCAAATATATCACAATTTTACAAAAGATTTTCACACCTTAAAAAAATTGAGAGTACTGCCTTACTGCTATTATATATCTGATAGTGTTCCTTTCTGATTGTTTCATGAATGTCAGTTTTTTTAAAGTTAATCAGGATCCAAATAATGTCCAAAAATTGCAGTTGATTGTTATGTTTTTTAAGTCTCAGTCTAGAGGGGGCGCCGGCGCGCGACCGGGCGCGTCCCCCGGCACCACCCACGCGAAGCCGGACAAGGGTCTACGCCATGCGTGCGCTGCTGCGGCTGCTGCGCACCAGCTGGGCCCGGCCCATGGGCGCCGCCGCCGCCCGCCTGCTGCGCGGAGGGAGCGCAGCGCCCGGGCCGCGCTGGACCATTGCCCTGTACCGCACGGAGGAGCGCGGCTAGCCCCACTCTCCCCATTACCGCCTCTTTTTCAAGATGTAGCTGGTCACTACATTTCCCCCTTTCATGATATTCCTCTGAAGGTGGACTCTGAAGAGCATGTGTTTAACATGGTTGTGGAAGTACCTCGGTGGACAAATGCTAAAATGGAGATTGCCACGAAGGGACCATTGAATCCCATTAAACAAGATGTAAAGGATGGCAAGCTTCGCTATGTGGCAAATATCTTTCCTCACAAGGGTTATATATGGAATTATCGTGCCCTCCCTCAGACTTGGGAAGATCCCCATCGAAAAGATAAAAGCACAGACTGCTCTGGAGATAATGATCCTATTGATGTTTGTGAAATAGGCTCAAAGGTTCTTTCTCGTGGAGAAGTTGTTCACGTGAAGATCCTTGGAGTTTTGGCTCTTATTGATCAGGGTGAAACAGATTGGAAATTAATTGCTATCAATGTGAATGATCCTGAAGCCTCAAAATTTCATGTTCAGTTCAGTCGCTCAGTCGTGTCCGACTCTCCGCGACCCCATGAATCACAGCATGCCAGGCCTCCCTGTCCATCACCAACTCCCGGAGTTCACTCAAACTCATGTCCATCGAGTCGGTGATGCCATGCAGCCATCTCATTCTCGGTCGCCCCCTTCTCCTCCTGCCCCCAACCTTTCCCAGCATCAGAGTCTTTTCCAGTGAGTCAACTCGTCGCATGAGGTGGCCAAAGTATTGCAGTTTCAGCTTTAGCATCAGTCCTTCCCATGAACACCCAGGATCGATCTCCCTTAGAATGGACTGGTTGGATCTCCTTGCGGTACAAGGGGCTCTCAAGAGTCTTCTCCAACACCACAGTTCAAAACCATCAATTCTTCGGCGATCAGCTTTCTTCACAGTCCAACTCTCACATCCATACATGACCACTTAATTAATTAATTAAAATGTTGTTTAATAATAAATGGTTTAGGTATTACAGAAAAAAAAAATATAAGTCTCAGTCTATGCGTTCTCCTTTATCCTTGTTTTTGCCTCCAGCAATTTAGTTTTTGAAAAAACTATTTTGTTTGCCTTACAGTTTCTTAGACCTTGGTTTTGCTGGCAGATCCCAGTGGTCAGTTTAATCTGCTCCTCTATCCTTGGTATTTCCTATAAGTTGGTACTTGATATCAAGGATACATTGACGTTCAATTTTTGTTGTTAAGATTTCTTATAAGTGGTTAATATTGAGAGGCATAATATTTAGGTGTCTTTTTATGATGTAGCAGCCATTGATGTTCAATTGGTAAATCTGTTAATAGGGACTACAAAATGATATATTATTTCTTTTTCCTTTTTTAGCTAGAATACTTTTATAAAGAAAAACGTCCCCTAAACTGCTGTTTGGTTACCCATGTAAAGAAAGGCAAGTTTCCAAAATAATGAGCTGGTTCTCTAGCCTACTGCCATGGTAACCAGTGAGTTTAGGGTGGTGTGTATGTGAAACATACTCAGTACATTTAAATCTATGATGCTGGGAGGGATTGGGGGCAGGAGAAGAAGGGGACGACAGAGAATGAGATGGCTGGATGGCATCACCGACTCGATGGACATGAGTTTGAGTGAACTCCGGCAGCTGGTGATGGACAGGGAGGCCTGGGGTGCTGTGATTCATGGGGTCGCAAAGAGTCGGACACGACTGAGCAACTGAACTGAACTGAAGCTGTACTCTCACTGATGCTCAGATTGTCCCCTGTGTGGTTTGACACAGGAGTGTCAAAAAGGACACTTGTCTTTGATCACTGGCCTGGTGTCTGTCACAGTAGGGTGTCCTGGGCTCTAGGTTCATTTCCCTAGTTCCCACCTTGATGTAGCCATTTTCTAAGGAGTCCTTTTTCTTTCTGGTATTTTGGTACTTTCCAAAATGGTATTTAGAAACTACAGTCACTAGTTGTATGTCATTCTGCTGTTTGGACATTTTTTTATATAAATACATATTTTAGGCCATTTTGTACAAATCACTCAAGTGCCTTCAGGAAGATTACGCACCTATGCATCTGCCCACTTTACAAGAGATCCCAAAGCACCACATGAATTCATCTAATATTTATTGAATGTTCACCATTGGCTGGGTGAAAAATGGAAAAGTCACTTTTGTTTTCTCTTTCATTCCTTTGATGAATAGAGATGACCATTGTTCACATATTTGTTGACCACTGGTTTGCTTTCAGCATGGTGCCTAATATATAGTAGGTGCTCAATAAATATTCATTCATTGAATAAATTAATTGTATGTTCATATGCTTTATTCACTTAATATTGAGGTAGTCATATTTTTCTTACTTAAAAGAACTATTTTTGAGAGGAATAAATGTGTACAAAATTCCTAGTACAATGCCGGAAATTCACCAAGTGTTAGTTACCTGTCTTGTTGTTTGTGTCCATTGTCATTTGTGCCTCTGATTTGGCTTATTTTTCTACTTTAAGATAAAGAAATTGAGGGGCTTCCCTGGTGGTCCAGTGACTAAGACTCCACACTCCCACTGCACAGGGCCTGGTTCAATCCCTGGTTGGGGAACTAGATCCCACATGCTGCAACTAAGACCCAGTGCAGCCAAATAAATAAATAAAAATTTAATTAAAGATAAGTTGAGAGTCAAAGAGACAAAGTAGTTTGCCCAACACCTCTTAAGTGGAAGATCCTAATTTCAAGGACAAGGGTAAGACAGCGTAGAGTTTCATGTGTACAGATATGAGTGTATGACTGAAAAGGAAAAAGATCAGTTTTTTCAGATAGTCTATAAATTTCAGTCTGAAAAAACACTGGTGGCTCAGACGGTAAAGAATCCACCTGCAATGTAGGAGAACTGGGTTTGATCCCTGGGTTGGGAAGATCCCTTGGAGAAGGGAACAGCTACCCACTCCAATATTGTGGCCTGGAGAATTCCATGGACTGTACAGTCCATGGGGTTGCAAAGAGTCAGACACAACTAAGTGACTTTCACTTATAAATTGCAGTCAGTTCATGGCCCTAACACAGAAAGTAGAAATGCTAGGAACAAAAGGATGAAAGAACTTAATAAGATTTTTGTTTGTTTTATCCTTATAAAAAAGTAAAAATGCCCAAATAGAATAAAGAGAATATAGGAAAATGGGAGGGAAAAACATTTACGTTAATCCTTCTAGCTTCTAAGTTTTCAAACTTTGTCTTTACTATGGAACACTTCAAACATACGCAGAAGTAGAAAGTACAGTAGAATGAGCCCTCATAGTCTCATTACCCTGCTATATAAACCATCAGCCCAGGGACTTCCCTGGTCATCCAGTGGTTAAGACTTTGCCTTCCAATGCAGGGGGTACGGATTTGATCCCTGGTCGAAGAGCTGAGATCCCACATACCTTATGGTCAAACAGAAGCAGTATAGTAACAAATTCAATAACTTTTAAAAATAGTCCACATCAAAAAAAAAAATCTAAAAACCATCAGCCAGTGTTGTTTGTCTGTACTCACATCTACTTCCTGTTTCATGGGATTCTTTTGAAAGCTGATCTCAGATGTTATATGATGACATCTGAAAATATTTCAGTAATTATCTCTTAAAGAGACTTTAAAAAAAATCACTAAGAATTTCTAATCCTGAGCCACTAGTAGAAAACAATAAAATTTTCTACCAAATTCATTTTAGCTGACTCTCACTGTGATTGCAGAGAAAGTTGTTTCATATGCATAGGAGAATTAAGAATTTAGGAAAAAACTTTCCTAGAAACGACATTGTCTCCCAGATTCTCTCTTTTCTTTAACAAAAAAAAATTATCAGGTGTGATTGTGAAATGTGAAGGGTTTTTTATTGTTTGTATTAAAAATAACTGACATGGTACAAGTCTTAACCATGATTCTAAATCTTTGATGTGTTTAGAATTGCATTTGCTACTCTGTTCCTAGGAGGCAGCAGATACCTGATGAATGACTGAGTTAATAAAGTAGGCAAGTAATAGAATATTTTTATGGTGAGGAAAGATGTAGGTGGGGAACTTTCCCTTTACAAAAAAAGCAACATTTTTAAAGATAAATGTAGATGTGAAATTCCTCACTTAGAAGTCACCGTGCCTTAAACCTTCGCTGAAGAATTTCACGAGTAATTCCACAGAATTAACTTTTTTTTTTTGGCTGTGCTGTGTGGCTTGCAGGATCTTAGTTCCCTGACCAGGGATCCAACCCAGGTCCCAGTAAAAGCACCAAGTTTTAACCACTGGACCACTAAGGAATTCCTAAGAATTCAGATATTTTAATTTTGGAAATAAAGTTTGATATTTCATCTTTGTTAGATTCATAAGCAACATTAATGATGGACCAGGTTGCTTTACTATTCCAGTTAGGAATCCCTCAGGCATCTCAAGTGTAATATCTAAAGCCAGGTTTACATTTCCACCACCCCCACCTTACAGATCCAAAATCCTCTTTTTCTTCCACGTTTCTAATATATCTTCTAACAATGTCCCAGTTGGCCTGGTCTCCCAAGCCATAAATGGACTATTGGCTATGAGTTCTGGTACCTTATCTTCCACATTTGAAATATTAGCTTTAGGATCAGGTCTGGACTCTGTCACTAGATAGATATGATAACCTAGCTTCTCTAAGCATCTTTTTGGGGCTCATAATAGTACGTCATGGAGTTATCCTGAAAACTTCAATGTGAAAATCTAGCAGAGTTTCCAGCACAACAATAATATCAGAAAGGAAAGTCTGATGTTACATAACAATTCAAAGTTACTTTAATAATTTCATGCATACCTAAATTGACCCATTTCTAGTCATACAAATAAGCTCCTCTAATTCAGTAAATGGCCCCCCATTGCCCACCCTGATACCCAGGGACCCTCCTTGGCCTGCCTCTCCCTGGTTATTTTGAAATCTCTTTTGCTTCTACCACTGGGGCATTTCTGGAACACACACCCCTTTGGTGAGTACCATGAAGAGGTACTTTAGGGTGATAACCCCTGTGGCCAGAATTCCTGAGTTCAAGTCCAAGTACTGCTACTTTACTTGCCAAGTGACGAACTAGCTTCATAATTTGTGTCTAGGTAGTAATTCTCATGTGAGGATACAAATAATATATGCTTAGAGCGTGTCTGGAACATAGTAAAGGTGAAGTACATTTATTTTAATTCAGTTCAACTCTATTTACTGAGCACCTACTATATGTCAGGCACTATTCTAGGCCCTGGAGACACAGCAGTGAACAACACAGACAGAAAGCCCCTCCTTCCTGCAGCTTGTGTTCCAAATAGGGGAAGAGAGACCAACATCATAAGTCAATTTTGTAGTATGCTGGAAGGTGTTATGCACTGAGGTGAAAAAAAGGGCAGGGTAAGGAGATCAGGAATGGGGCGATTGCTAGTTATTGTCATCACCAAGTATTTAATAATTGTTCTTTTATATATGTTAATACATATATATGTTTTTTACTTATTAATTAGTGAACTCATTACTGTTTATCATTTGTTGTTGTTGTTTAGTCGCTGAGTCCTGTCTGACTCTGCGACCCAATGGACTATATATAGACCACTAGGATCCTCTGTCCATGGAATTCTCCAGGCAGGAATACTGGAGTGGGTTGCCATTTCCTTCTCTGGGGGATCTTCCCGACCCAGAGATCGAACCCACAGTCTCCTGCTTTGCAGGCAGGTTCCTTACCACTGAGCCACCTGGGAAACCCTTATTTATAGTTGTGCTGTACTAAGTCACTTCAGTCATGTCCAACTCTTTGCGACACTCTGGACTGTAGCCCACCAGACTCCTCTGTCCATGGGATTCTCCAGGCAAGAATACTGGAGCAGGTTGCTGTGCCCACCTCCAGGGGATATTCCTAGGATCAAACCTGTGTCTCTTTCCTCTCCTGCATTGGCAGGTGGATTCTTTACCACTAGTGCCACCTGGGAAGCCCTTATTTATAGTTATTAAGTGCTAATTATTAAGTAGTATAATCAGTGATCATTGTTTATCATTGTTACAATTTTTATTATTGCCTTAAGTCAGCCCTCATCATCTCTTATCTTCCATAAGAAAGCTGTATCTAAAATCAAGTATAACTATGTTCCATCAATAGTCTTCACTCACTTAAGGAATAGAGTAACTTAACTGAACCTTAGCTCTGCTTTGCTCACCAGCTCCAGCTCTTAGGCCTCACTCTGGATCTACCGAAGTCACTTGCAGCTCATCCTCGCAGCATATTGTGATTTCCTGTGACATAATGACATGAGAAAGGGACAAGGTCACTCTGTGACCAAATCTGAAATGAGAGACAATAATGCTCTGCAACCACAAAAATGACATGGTTCATGGCACATGGTTCAGGGTCATGACTATTCTACCTTCTAATACCCAAGGGACGTGGGGACTTCCCTGGTGGCCCAGTAGCTAAGGCTCCACACTCCCAATGCAAGGGGCCTGGGTTCCATCCCTGGTCAGGGTTACTTGATCCCACACACTGCAACTAAGAGTTTGCATGCCACAACTAAAGATCCTGCATGCTGCCACTAAGACCCGGCACAGTTAAATAAATATGTATTTTTATAAAGCCTGACATGAAGGGGAAAGGTATCAGGAAAGACAGGAGATTTTCTTGGGCAGTCTTTCACCTTCATTGGATGCCCAGAGTCCTGATGCAGGAACTGGAAGGAAAGATGCTTCAGGCCTTGGCAAGCAAACATATCCACCCTTGGGGAACATGGATGGCCTCTAACTGAGGACGGAACCCTTGAAATCCAGAGAGCAGCCCCTGACTCAGGCTCCCTCCTGGGGATGGTCAGGGTCTTGAGACACTTTAGCTGGGGAAGGGCAGAGAAGAGGCTCCTTGACTCACCTGACTGTGCCCCACCCTCTTTCAACCTGGGGGATCAGTAAGTACCCTCTGACCTGCATACATCTTTTCTGATACCCACACAGTCCTGCAGCTCTTTCGGCTTATACCCACACCAGCGGGAAATCAGCCCCCTCTTCCTTTCTCACCCACGATGCCTGGGGATGTAGTAACAGCCCTGTTTTGCAAATGAAAAAACAGACTTGGGGTGGTTAAAGCAAAGCAAGCAACAGAACCAGGATCTGAATTCATATTGGGCTTAGTAGCAAGCCCAATAAGATACCTCAGAGAGACAGTGAGAAAAAACTACAATAGGGACTTCCCTGGTGGGTCCATTGGTTAAGACTCCACCCTTACAATGCAGGGGGCGTGGGTTCCATCCCTGGTCGGGGAACCAAACTACAATCCCACGTGCTCCATGGTGCAGCCAAAAATAAATAAATAAAATTTTTAAATAAATGGGAAAAATAGGACAGTGAGAAATGGCAGGGGCTGGAGGCGGGGGTAGGGGGGCATAGGATATGGGACAATGGGGGGAAAAAAAACAACCAAAACTGAATTTATATCTAAGGAGTGAAAGTGAAAGTCACTCAGTTGTGTCCTACTCTTTGTGACCCCATGGACTATATCCTGCCAGGCTCGTCTGTCCATGGAATTCTCCAGGCAAGAATACTGGAATGAGTTAAGTGAAGTGAAGTAGCCCACCAGGCTCCTTGGTCCATGGGATTTTCCAGGCATGAATACTGCGGTGGGTTGCCATTTCCTTCTTCAGGGAATCTTCCCGATCAAGGGATCGAACCCAGGTCTCCAGCATTGTAGGCAGATGCTTTACCATCTGAGCTACCACGGAATTTGTTCGCTTCTCCAGGGGATCTTCCCCACCCAGGGATCAAACCCGGGTCTTCTCCAGCATTGCAGGCAGATTCTTTACCTAAGGAGCCATTGCCTAAACCGAAATCACAGATTTACTCCTATATTTTCTTCTCAGTTTCATAGTTTTAGTTCTTTGATCCCTTGAGTTAGTTTTGGCATATGGTATAAGGAAGAGCCCAACGTAATTCTTTTGCCTGTAGATACACCATTTTTAATTACTGTTCTTTCCCTACTGTATGCTCTTGGCACTGCACTTTACTCTTACTATCTATCATCTTATTTTTGACCACAAGGTTCAGAACTACCCCTGGTATGAGAAGGAAGGGAAGGTGGGAATGGTGACTACTAATACGCTTTTTGGAAATCTGCAGAAAAGTTTATCCTGTCAAAGTTCTGAGTTTAATTTCATACTGGCACTTCTGCTTAGTTATGAGGCAAAATTAGAGAGAATTTTATCTACTGCTAGAAAAATAAATGTTCGACTGAGTTTCAGCTACCAACTTTCAGTGCATTCTTTTGTAATTTTATTTATTTACTTATTTATTTTTGGCTGTGCTGGATCTTCATTGGTGCGCAGGCTTTTCTCTAGCTGTGGCAAGTGGGCGCTACTTTCTAGTTGTGGTGTGAGGGCTTCTCATTGCCACGGCTTCTCTTGATGCAAAGCACAGGCCCTAGGGCACGAGGGCTCAGTAGTGTTCCCGGCCTCTATAGCACAGGCTAAATAGTTGTGGTGCTCGGGCTTAGCTGCTCCTTCACATGTGGGATCTTCCCAGATCAGGGATCAAACCCATGTTTCCTGCATTGGCAGGCGGATTTTTTTTACCACTGAGCCACCAGGGAAGCCCTCAAAATCCAACTGTACATGTTATCTGAACTAGTATTAATTGTGCTTAGAATGAATAGTTTTATTGTTAGAAGAAAAAGATCAATGAAATGAAAAGATGTGTTCAAGTTCCACTGCTGGATCAGAAAACATAAATAATGGCAATGTTGAGAAAAAACATTGATTCAGCAGACTTCTTAGAGCAACATTATCAAGGGAAAAAAATACAAGACTTTAACACATATATATGGAATCTAGAAAAATGGTACTGAAGAATTTATTTACAGGGCAACAATGGAGAAACAGACATAGAGAATAAATAGACTTATGGACATGGGGAGAGGGGAGGAGAGGGTGAGATGTATGGAAAGACTAACATGGAAACTTACATTACCATATGTAAAATAGATAGCCAATGGGAATTTGCTGTAAGGCTCACGAACCTTAAACAGGGGCTCTGAATCAACCTAGAGGGGTGGGATGGGGAGGGAGATGGGAGGGAGTTTCAAAAAGGGGATATACGTACACCTATGGCTGATTCATGTTGAGGTTTGACAGAAAACAGCAAAATTCTGTAAAGCAATTATCCTTCAATAAAAAATTTAAAAATATAAGACTTTATCATGAAGATTATTTTTTAATGGTTTATCGAATATATAAAATTCAAGGAAAATGTCATGCCACAATATGGTTCTCTATGGTTATATTCTTACCAAAAAAAAAAAGAATTTAATTAAACTGGGACATCCTCGGTGGTCCAGTGGTTAAGAATCCACCTTACAGTGCAGGGGCAGGGCACAGGTTCAATTCCTGGTCCAGGAATGAAAACCTCACATGCCATGGAGCAACCAAGCACCTGTGCCACAACCACTGAGCCCATGCTCTGCAACAAGAGAAGCCACAGCCACAAGAATCCCACACGATGCAACCAGAGAGGAGTCCCCACTCACCGCAACTAGAGAAAGTCCATACTCAGCAACGAAGAGCCTGTGGGCCACAACAAAGACCCAGCATGGCCAAAAATAAATAAATAAAAATTAATTTAAAAAAAATGAAACATGGACATACAGCACACTCACCTGTTGCTGTGTCCAGAGGATGCTGTGCTGTGCCGTCCAGATCACTGTTTCAGGACCAAGGCACTCAGTCCTTCATTTGCTTGAAGTGCTGGCTAGTAATGCCTTGCAGCTGAGTTCCCCCCAGTGCATGCTCTCAGCTAAAGAAAGATTTCCATTTGTAACTACACGTGGTGATGAATGTTAACTATACTTGTGGTGGTGCTCATTTTGCCATATATACAAATATCAAATTGTCGTGTTGTACACCTCAACTAATAGAACATTATATGTCAATTATATCTAAATTTAAAAATAAATTTAAAAGACAAAAGGTCAAATAAAGATTGCAATGTGATATGCCCTTTCTAGGGATGCCTTATACATGCACACATCAGAGATACTGTGAGCTTGGTCCCAGGCCACCATGATCAAGAGAATAAGGCAGTAAAGTGAGTCACACCAATTTTTGGTTTCCCAGGGCATATGAAAATTACGTTTACTCTTATGTAAAATTATGTCTACCATAGTCTATTAAGTGTACAATGGCAACCCACTCCAGTGTTCTTGCCTGGAGAATCCCAGGGACGGGGCAGCCTGGTGGGCTGCCATCTATGGGGTCACACAGAGTCGGACACGACTGAAGTGACTTAGCAGCAGCAGCAGCAGCAGCATTATATCTTTTAAAAGTTCATACGTTATTTTTAAAATCGTTTATTGCTATAAAGTGCTAACCTTCATCTGACAACGCAGGGTTGTCACAGACCTTTAATTAGTAAAAACCACAATAACTGCAAAGCACAATAAAGTGAAGCATAATAAAACAAGTTACGCCTGTATCCAGTTACTGGTTGATGCTAGAAATTCCAGCCCCATTGTCCCAACTTGGAGAACTCTGAGAGGCCATCCAAGCTCCACAGCTCCCCTAGGCCTGATGTAGAACACCCGAGGAAGAGGCCCTCCCAGGGCTTGAGATCCAGAGCTTGTTGGAGAGCGCATGGCTATGGCTTACCGAAGGGCAGAGAGAATGGTGGTGGTGGTGGGTCTTGCTGGAAATGTGCCATTTGGAACTTGTTGGAATGGAAATCCACTCTGGTGTGTCAAGGAAAGCTGTTTGAGGGGAAGTGTCTCACCCGAGGCACTCTGCTATAAAACCACCCAAAGAGGACTTTGCACTTCCCTGGTGGTGCAGTAGTTAAGATGCCATGCTTCCACTGCAGGCGGTGTGGGTTCAGTCCCTGGTCCGGAACTAAGATCCCACACAGCGGGACTACGGGGGGAAAAAAACCAAGCTATTGGCCACTGGATGCTACTTGGCTGCTATGTACTTTATGTTGTGCAGCCGTGGGAACCTGGTGCTAGCAACTGCCCACACTGCAGGAGCTGGGCATCAGGGAAGCCAAGCACACTGTAGGAGCCTGGCCATCGAGCATAACAGAACCAGGACGCAGACCACCCTTTCCATTCTGCAGTCTCCATCAGCCTCTACTGATGAAGCTTATCATCATGCCAACTGGCAAAGAAAAAAAATTTTTAAATGACCGTATATTCATTTTCACGAAGCAGACAAAAGGGCGAATTTAGAGCTAAAGGGCAATAAATCAGTAATCAACACTGTCTACCTCTTGGACTAATTAGTGTAGTATGCTCTACACACATGTGAA
Organism: Moschus berezovskii; assembly: GCF_049115385.1. Taxonomy (NCBI): domain Eukaryota; kingdom Metazoa; phylum Chordata; class Mammalia; order Artiodactyla; family Moschidae; genus Moschus; species Moschus berezovskii. The sequence continues at coordinate 16,703,121 of NC_142481.1, forward strand.
CCCCTATACAACCGCAAAATGAGAAACTTAATCATGTAACTAACAAGATACAGCTGTCCTCCTTATGAATGAAGAAATTCTCCCCCTTTCCCCTAAGTGAGATGCACAGACCCCAAAAGTCACTGTATCCATTACTGGCTATATTAATTACTCCTCGAGTCACAGTCTGACTGAATACTAGTTTAAGGCTCAATTGTAAATTAACTTCCAACAACTTGCATATGAACTAAAAAGGAATCAAGGAAAGAGGAGAAAACAGCATGTACAAATAAAGACATACAGTAGGAAAATGGGCGACCGGCCTTTCCTGGTGGCTCAGATGGTAAAGAATGCCTGCAATGGAGGAAATCCAGGTTCAATCCCTGGGTCAGGAAGATCCCCTGGAGAAGGGCATGGCAACCTACTCCAGTATTTTTGCCTAGAGAATTCCATGGACAGAGGAGACTGGCAGGTTATAGTCCATGGGGTCGCAAAGAGTAGGACATGACTGAGCAACTAACACACACAGAGACAAATAAGAGACTTCACTGGGGGCCAATGGCTAAGACTTGGGGCTCCCAGTGCAGGGGACCAGGGTTCAATCCCACAATCCGCAACTAAAGATCTCACCTGCCGTAACAAACAGCCAGCATAGTCAAGCAAATAAATGTTTTTTTAAATAGGCAAATGGGAAATATGGAAAGCTACTACAATTTTCATTTTTGTAACCGGTCACAAGGCCATAATTGATAGCTTCCTTCTTCCTCAACCCATTCTGTATTTCCACCACCCTCAGCCAGAACCTCATCTGCTCCAGGTTCTTTACCTGGTGGGGTGACCTGTTTTGATTGTCTTCTTCTCACCCCACTGCTAAAGGAGGGTTCCTTTACCTTAACCTTATTTGTACTTACTTGCATTTGGTGTGACAAAGTATCAGTGAAACAACTTAGGACTTGGCACTTTCACTGCTGAGGCCCCAGGTTCAATCCCTGTTCGGGGAACAAAGATCCCACAAGCCATACAGCTCAGCCAAGAAAAAACACTTCTATTTTGGGAAATAGTGTATATAATTTTTCCATAATAAATCAACAGTTAGAACTCTATATTTCAATAATAAGGCCATATATCTCATCAAACCAAACCTACACTGCTGTGAAATACTAAGAAGCAATTCTTTTTAGGCCATCAAGTCTGACATAGATTTGATATAGTCTATTTCCTTAGAATACTAATATTGCAAACTTCACAATACTTTTCATTTATGTGACATATCAAGATAATTTTATGAGGGAATTCCCTGGCAGTCCAGTGGTTAGGACTCCATACTATCACCAAGGGTTTGGGTTCAATCCCTGGTTGGAGAACTAAGATCCGGCAAGCTATGCGTACAGCCAAAGGGAAAAAAAAACACAAAAAGATAATTTTATGACAGTTTAGTTTTATTTACATTCAACTCTATACTTATAGGATTGAACATACCAACAGGATTATAAAAAGGCATTATTAATCAGTACACATGAAACTGAAAAATTTGTAAAGGAATTACAAGCAATGGAGCTATAAGTATGACCAGAAAAGATAGTGGAGCTATTAAACCATTGGAAGAATTACAGGAATAATTCTTTATATGACAAAACTTTGGCACCCAAAGAGATTCTTCTAAATCTTATTAGATGCATTGTTTTCAAATGCAGTAAGAATTTTTAAAATGAATCTCATCAAAGAGCTGAATTAATGAAATACTTTGTTCAAACACTGGAGCTATTATCCTGAAATTTGTTGACTGGTTGGGATCAAGGTGAAGTTTTGCACTTTGTCAATCTTCTGGTTTCAATTGTTCTGGGGTCTATGTGCTTGAGGCCAGCAGTTTTCAGCTGGTGGGGGTCTGGTTCCTTACAGGAACAACTTAGGAAGGTGTGTCAGACCTTTATATCTTCAGGGAACTGGATGTTGTGATTCTGCTATATGACTGGTTTATAGTCTAAACTGTTATTGGCTTCCCAGTCCAACAGCTATTTCTTGTTTCTACATCTTCACATTTTCTAATCATTAACTCTTGAGCAAGCCTTTTGGGACTCTGGGGGGGAACTGGGAGACTAAAGCAAAAGCCTTTTACTTCAAAAATCAGGGACACGGGAGCCTGTATACAGTTTCAAGCTCCATATTACTCCTAAAAAATGAACATTAATTCCTTCATATAATAAAATTTTCAGTCAGTGTTAACATTTCCCCATTTGGTCATATTATTTTTATATTTTTTCTTTGTTGAAAATATATACATACTGCTTGTTCAAATCAGGATCAATAAATATCACTGAATAACTGCTGATTTCAGGAACAAATTATCCTTTTATGCCCGGGGAAGGCTGAGTATATTTTTGTACTTTTGTTGTTGTATTTGAGGGGTTATTTTTGTTTTGTTTTGTTTTTTACATGCATAAAATTTCCTTGGAAGGACACATAATAACACAGAATGGTTCCCTTGGAGAGGATCACAGAGAGTGATCAAAAGGAAGATTTTTCTTCCTATGCACACTTATGAATTTTAAACCATACGGAACTCATGATCTACTCAACAACTGGGGAGTTAAAAGTAAAAAGTTTTCTAAAGGCAAGTCCTAAAACATCATCAAAAGGGATGTGGGAAGTAGAGGTGGGAGGGGCTGTTTTCCAGACCTGCCACAAGATGGCAGCAGACTGACACCAAAGCTTGGTTCCGGACTCTAGAAGGCTGCCTGGCTGCCTCAGTCTCCCTCCCCATTCAGGACAGGCAAAAGCTGGTAGGTTCCTGCCCACCACTATCCTGAGCTGTGAATCCTGGGGATTCAGGAATCCCCAGATTCCTGACCCACTGAGGCTGTGAAATGTTTACTGTTGTGTTACGCTTCCACATTTTGAGGTGATTTGTTACTTGGCAGTTAGATACTAGACTTCATACTATTCCACCAAAAAGTAGTTGAGTATGTATTTCTAAAACGTAGAGACTCACTCACGGAGAAGGCAATGGCAAGCCACTCCAGTACTCTTGCCTAGAAAATCCCATGGATGGAGGAGCCTGGTAGGCTGCAGTCCATGGGGTCACTAGGGGTCGGACACGACTGAGCGACTTCACTTTCTCTTTTCACTTTCACACATTGGAGAAGGAAATGGCAACCCACTCCAGTGTTCTTGCCTGGAGAATCCCAGGGATGGGGGAGCCTGGTGGGCTTCCATCTATGGGGTCACACAGAGTCGGACACGACTGAAGTGACTTAGCAGCAGCAGAGACTCACTCAAAAAAAACACAACCACAATCGAAATAAAAGTTTAAATTATTTACTGTAATAAAATATCCAAGCAGTCTAGTTAATGACACATGAAGTATTTGAATTAAAAATATTAATGTCGGCAATCTATTTTAAAATAGATCAAAAATTATATGGATGGATAGAGGTATAGATGGCTAAGTTATGTGATAAGGCAAATGTAGCAAAGTGTTTATTATAGAATCTAGGAGGTGGGTCGGAAAAGTCAATGGCACCCCACTCCAGTACTCTTGCCTGGAAAATCCCATGGACAGAGGAGCCTGGTAGGCTGCAGTCCATGGGGTCGCTAAGAGTCAGACACGACTGAGCGATTTCACTTTCACTTTTTACTGTCATGCATTGGAGAAGGAAATGGCAACCCACTCCAGTGTTCTTGCCTGGAGAATCCCAGGGATGGCGAAGCCTGGTGGGCTGCCATCTATGGGGTTGCACAGAGTCGGACACGACTGAAGCGACTTAGCAGCAGCCTCAGCAGCAGGTGTTGGGTATATGAGTGTTTACTAGAAGATTCCTTTACCCTTTCTGTACCTTTGAAATTTTTCATAAAATGTTGAGGGAAAAGTCAATCATTGGGGCTTCCCTCGTGGCTCAGTGGTAAAGAATCTGCCCCCCAGTGCAGGAGACTCGGGTTCAAAGATCCCGCATGCCAAGGAGCAACTCACTCTGTTGGCCGTAACTGTTGAGCCTGTGTTCTAGAGCCCGGGGAACCGCAACTACTGAGCCCACGTGCTGCAACTACTGAAGCTCAGTGCCCTCGAGCCTGTGGTCCACAACAAGGGAAACCACTGAAATAAGAAGCCTGCAACCAGAGAAAAGCTCGTGCAGCAACAAAGACCCAGGACAGCCAAAAATAAATAAATTTTTTAAAGTTATTTTTTAAAAAGTCGATCAGTGTTTAAATTTCCAATTGTCTCAAAAGTGTTGCAGTTTTTTTTGTTTGCCCATATCAAGATCCAAATAATATCCACAGGGTGAGACTGGTAAATATATAAGTTCTGTGTTCTTCAAATCACAGAATTTTGGTGTCTTTTTGTTATATCAATAAGCATTCATGCTAACACAGGGCAACAGAGTTTACATCCCCCAGCTGGCTCTTGATCCTGAAGTTGAGCTCTTTAGTCTTGCAAGCTGATGAACCCATTTCTAAAGGAGACCCGAGTGATGGCAGCAGCAGCTTCTTTTTTCTTTTTCATATTTGTTTTTAGTTATTTATTTGACTGCGCCAGTTCTTAGTTACAGTATACAGATCTTCCTTGGAGCACGCAGGTCTTGTTTTTTTTTTTAGTTGCAGCATGCAGAATTTTTATTTTTTGCATGCAGAAATTTTAGTCATATCATGTAGGATCTAGTTCCCAACCAGGGATCGAACGCAGGTCCCCTGCATTGGGAGTGAGGAGTCTTAACCACTGGACCACCAGAGAAGTCCCAGCAGCAGTTTGTGACTAGGGCTTCCTGACCAAGGTCAGTGCTACAGGGTGTGTTCTGGACTCTGTCCCTGTAGGGGCAGCTTCAGAGAACAGCCTTCTTCGGTCAGTTTTTACATGTCCTGAGTGTCAGTCCTTCAGGACTAGAATAAAAGTGAGGCATGTGTCTAGTGCAGCTACACAGAGCCCCACCCTCAGAAGGGGGCAGTTTAATCCTCTGCAGTTGCCATCATGTAATTCCTTTTTATTTTTTATGAACTGCTGCTCATTCAACACACCTTTTTGTGATTTATTTATTTATTTATATGCTGCATTGGGTGGGTCTTCTTTACGGTGCCCAGGCTTTCTCTAGTTGTAAGTGGAGGCTACTCCTCATTGTGAAGCATGGGCTCTAGGGCTTCAGTAGTTGTGGTCCATGAGCTTAGTTGCTCCGCAGCATGTGGAATCTTCCCTGACCAGGGATCGAACCCATATCGCCTGCCTTGGCAGGCAGATTCTTAACCACTAGACCACCCGGGAAGCGCATCACCTTGTAATTCTTCATGTTATCTTTGAATTTGTGTTTTGTGTTTTATAAGTGAAGTCTGCTGGGACAATGGAGCAGGCATCAGGAACTCAGAGCCTGACTTGTGTGCATTCTTTCTTCCCTGCACTCTCTGTCTCCCTGAGACAGACTCTTAGCTGCCTGCTCTGCCTCCTGAGGGCCTGGGCTTCAGAAGGGTCAAGGTCTACTACACACATCCCGTGGCCTCTGAGGGCAGGGCAGAGTGGCAGCTACTCCCTCCTCAGTTGGCAGTCCATGGCATATTCAGCAGGTGACCAGCAGGGGCAAGTGTCCTGCCCACCATTGATCCCAGTTCCTGTGTCTTCTTGGAAGAAAGGCTGCATCCCCCTGTAGGGATCAAGCCTATGGAAAGGAGATGTGCCTTGTTTGACTTCTCCACCCAGGCCAAGGCACCAGTTGGTCCAGTGGTTGATGGGGAGAGAAGGAGAACCTGGCAGCAAGCAGCCATGTGTACAGACACACAAAGTTGCAGCGCAGGTCACCCAGGTGACTGTGAGAGCTTGGACTCACCCCAGGGTACCCCTTGCTCTAGGGAGCATGACAATGAATAGCAAATTAAAAACACCATGACAGGTTAAGAACAATCACAGAAGAAAGAAAAATGCTTTCTATCTTAGTATTTTTATTTTTTTAATATCTACTTATTTGGCTGTGCCAGGTCTTAGTTGCAACATGTGGGATCTAGTTCCCTGACCAGGGACCGAACCCGTGCCCCCTGCATTGGGAGCACAGAGCCCCAACTGCTAGACCACCAGGCAAGTCCCAGTATCTTAGTATTTTTAACAGCGGGTTTTTTTCTTTCCTGCTGTTTGAATGAGGGGTCCCACATTTTCATTTTGCACAGGTCCCCATACATCAATTCACAGTCCTGCTTAGAGGGCACTCCTTCACCCTTTCCAACCTTTCTGGTATCCCAACGCAGAGCAGTTTCTGTTTTCTTCCCTGAATACTGATCCTACACAGCTGCAGATAACAGGGACACTGGGAGAATGAGCACATGTGTGGCCACTTCCTGGATGACCAGAAATATCTAAATGAGTAGAATCTAGGAGGAGCACTGAAGCCTTCCTTGGTTAAGTAGGTGGGAGTGACCAAGTTAGAGAACATTTGGCTTATATTGTATATCCTTTGACAAATATTTATCAAATCCACCCATTTGTCAGGTGCTGGGGATGCAGTGGAGTCTAAAGTCAACAGACAGAGCAGCTACACTGTTTTCCAAGGTGAAGAACCGAGTGTGGAGGTGGGAGTAAGATGAAGAAGCAAAGACGGTTGCTATGCAGGCAGTCATTTTGTGCGCATGTTTAACTTAAACAGTCAGCTATATGGGTTCACAAAAACAAAGATAATGAAAAATAATTATTTATACAAGGAAATTATTCTGCCCTTCTTTCCACTTAATAAATAAGCAGCGTATGCTCCCTCCTGTATGAGATATGCGCGTAATCTACTTCCTTGGGTCTCGTATCTCATCTGGATGTGGTGTGAGTTGTGTGTACTTTCCATACAACGTATAAAACCCAAAAATGGACACTGACATTTAGCCAAAGCCACAGCAATCTGTTACAACGTGGAAGGAAAATGGCATAATGAAAGATGGTGTCTTACCTTCCTTCAGTTGCTCTCAACATCAACCGGATAGGGAGACATCCGAGGGACCCAACGGAGGACCCGCACTTGACCTAGCCGGATACCTCCTCAGAACCAACCTAAAAATGTATTCTCTGGGACCGCTTTCCTCTCCGCGTGGACCAACAGAATTCTGAGATGAGTAACAGATGGGTACTCCAACCATTCGGCGCTGGGATGCGGGGATGGGGTTGCAGCGTCTTCCCCGCCCATCTATTGGACGAATCGGAAAGCGACATCCCGGACCACGGTGTCCTGGGGCGCGCGGGGGGCGTGGCCTGGGACTCCCCCAGAGGGGAGGGCGCCGTCTGTCCTTGGGCAGACAGGGGAGGTGACTCCGGCCGAAGAGGAGGACACAGGATGAGGGCCCTGCGGGTGAGGGCCCCCAAGGGTCGGGTTGCGGCTCCCAACTCGGAAACTCTCAGAAACTCTCACCCCATATGAGACTCTCCCCAAATTCCGGGATCTGGGGACTTGGAACGTGAGCCCCCTTCAGGGCTCGGGACTCCCTCCTAATAAGCCTGGGGCCCCTCTCCCCAGCTCCCAACCCAAAATCTTTTGAGACAGTCAGGGACCCGTTAACTTGACCGAAAGCCCAGAGTTTGAACTTCTTCCCTTCATCCAGGTCTCCCTTAGCATTCCTTCCCCTCTCCCTAACTTCTTAGGCTGCCGGGAAATTCCCTAAGCACCCCGATCCAGTCCTGCCCTTCCCGGGACCTGAGCTCCTCCCATTAACCCAGGGAACCGGAAAAAAAAAAAAAAAAAACCTCTCGGGACTGGGACCGCAGAACATAAGCCTTCCTTCTGGGTCCGATCCTCTAGACGGTCCGATAACCTTAAAGCCAGACCCTCTAGGCACGAGTCCGGTTCATCTAGGCCTTTCCTGCCAGGACACCCTCCCCCACTCGCGCTGTCAGTTCGCATCTTGCCTTTGAGACGCTCCCAAGGGACAGGAGTGTCCCCCAAGTCAGAGCCTCGGAAAGTCCGACACCCTCCCCGTGGCGGGACCTCCTCCGGGACGCCCCTCCAGACTCCCCCAATGTCCACCCATCCCCTTTGCACAGGTCTCCCAGGCACTGGTCCGCTCCTTTAGCTCAACCGCCCGGAACCGCTTCGAGAATCGAGTGGCTGAGAAACAGAAACTCTTCCAGGTGGGCGGGGCGAGGGCGGGGCGGGGGAGGAGCCTGGGCCGCGGGCTTGGTCCCGCGGAGAAGTTGGGGGAAGTAGGAGCTTAAGGTCTTCGGAGCTGACGGCGCCTTTCTCATCGTGTGCCCCCAACTTCCAGGAGGACAATGGCCTCCCGGTGCACTTGAAGGGCGGTGCAACAGACAACATCCTGTATCGAGTGACGATGACTCTGTGTCTGGGGGGTGAGTGCAGGGCCAGCCTCGACGTGAACTGCGGGAGGAGGCGGCGGGGCTCGAGATGGAGAGGGGAAGGGGCGGGTCCTGGCGCTGGGGTTTCGCCAGAGAATTGGATTCTCGGCTGGTGTGGGACCCTATGGGAGCCTGGGCTGACAAATACGGAGGTAGCACCCCAGGGCTTGGGCTTCTGTCCCAGGAAGGTGGCTGGGTTAGTGATGCGTCTGGGGAGAAAGCCTGAAGCCTGGTCTGTACCAAGGTCCAGCATTTCCCCAGCTGAAGGGCAGTCTGGGAAGGGACTCGAGCCTGCAGCATGGGCTCAGAAGATGGGGCTCAGGCAGGGAATTGGGCCTCATTCAGTATCCCCCACACTCCATCCCTAGGTACTCTCTACAGCCTGTACTGCCTTGGCTGGGCCTCCTTCCCTCACAAGAAGTGAAACCAAGAAGTCTGCAGGACCCGAACAGGCATCAATAAATGTGCTGGTTTCCTGGGGAACCCAGCCCAGCTCCATGCTCCCTATTTGTGCCTCCTAGCCCATCCTTCCACCAGCGAATCATCTCTGCCCTGTGGACAACCCTGGGACCCTCCTACTAGACCAGGGTTATCCCTAGGATGTCATTGCCTCTCAGGCCTCCCAGAAGCCCGGAACAGAATCCCTGGGCTGTCCCCTCAGGGTCTGGGGACCTTCTTTGTATCCTGGGATGGCAGCCCCTCTTCCTGCAGAGGCCCAGGGGTGGGGAGGAAGATCCTGAGCATAGTGTATGACACCAGAGAGGTAGAGGCAAGTGATGACAGACTCACTCAAGCACAGAAGCTGAGAGGGGCAAACATGGCCCTGAGGGGCACAGCCAGGTGGACAGTGAGACCTCCCAGAGGTCTGGCTTTTGCAGCAGAAGCAGAGATGGTCCAGACTTCTAGTCTTGGTTTCCATGGGATCTTAGTGAGATCTCAGCAAGAATAAGGCTACAGCTCAACTGGGACCCAGAATAAGAAAAAAGACTGGGACCAGGAGACACAGACAGGTTTCCTCTGCCTCAAACAGAGGCAGAGCCACCCCCCAACTCTCAGAACAGGAGGCAGATCTCGGAGAGAGCAGCAACTAGGGTATATTTATTTCCTCCTGGGCCTGGCAGGCTGGGAGCAGAATACACACAAAGGCACTGGGGCATGTGGCCCTGTTTTGGCCTGGAGTTCAGGTGCCTGGGTGGTAACTGAACGGGTACGCCTGGGTGTGGAGGGACTGGAGTGATCCTCCCAGAACTAAGAGAAGGGCCCTTGGGGTGTGGAAGCCACACAAATGTTGGGCTTGGCACAGGTGCAAGAGAAGGGTTATAGAGTAGACGAGATGGGTGTGCTGGGTGGGGGTGACTCAAGGGGCAAGGCGTGTTGAAGCATGTTGGGCCCTGGCTGTTGACTGAGAATCCAGGTGCCAAGGGCTGAGAGGACAGAAAGGCCTGTGGGTCAGCGGGACCCACGAAGATGTGACTGCAGACAGAATCAGCCCTGGGGGAGACCGAAGAGTCCAAGGTGACTCCTACAGCGAGGTGATGAGGGGGCAGGCCTGGGGCTCCCATTCAGGAGTACATGGTCAGCTGCAGCCACTGGGGAAAGGAAGGGACAGACAGTGAGGAGCAGGGAACCCAGGAATACCAGCAGCCCTTCTCTGCTCTCACCCAGGGGTCTTTGGGAAAATAGGAGGGAGTCCTAGCTCCGAGCTGGTACATGGGGCTGAGGGGAGGGGCCCCCTGCTAGGATCCCACATCCCAGGGGGGAGATGGGGGTTCTTACCTCCTGGATGTTCACCTGGATTTGTCCAGTGCCATCTTTGTCAAGAGATTTGAAGGCACCTGGGGAAAGGAAGGGTTGGTGGGACTGGCTTTTAGGATTAAAATATACTAATATATGATAATACTAACAGCTAGTAGTCTATCTACTCTGGCAAGCACCTGTATAAAGTGCTTTCCATTTATGAATTCATTTAATCCGATTTTAGGAGATAAGTGTCATTTTAAAATAAGGCACAGAAAGGTGAATTGATGTGCCTGTGTTACATAGAGAAAAAGGAAACTGGGGTTGGAACCCAGACTGCTACTCATCTCAGTAATGGCCTCCATATCTTGACCTTCACGCCCCTCATCACCCTCTGCCCAAGCCCCAGCCCCCCACCAACGTCTAAGCTCCACACCCTCCAGTTCCAGCTGAAACAAGCTACTGGAAGGAGGCTCTGCATTTCCTGCTCCTATAGTCTGTTGTGGTCCCCACTCCTGCCCTGAAACTCGTCTCCATGTTCCCCACTCACAGTCAAACCTGTATGTAAACAGGTGCCCACAGTCTGTGTGGCTTCTCTCTCGCTCACGGCTCAGTTATCACCCTCGGGGGTCCACACGCGTGGTACCCTGAACACTCCACTCACAGCTGGCCCTCTTGCTGGTAAATCCCAGGCCATTTCTTGACCCTCTCATTCATGACTTTTGACATCATCTGCCCTGTTGTCCTCTCTCCCACCTTCCCTTCATGTCCCCAACATACCTGCCCCTTTTCTTCTCTGCATGCTTTTAATATATTGGCCGCCCTGGGCTCTTGGCATGCCAGGAGATCTTCCTGAAGGAAACCTGAGACCCTGTTCTTCCCCTGCCTAGACCCTGTTCACTGTCCCCATTAGTGTCTGAGCACCTCCAAACTTGTCATTCACAGCCCTGCATGGCCTGACCATCCCACAGCTTCTGCCCCCTCTCAGACAAATCTGAGTTCAAATTCTAGTTTTGCAACTTCCTAGCTAAGCGGCCGGAGAAGGAAATGGCAACCCACTCCAGTGTTCTTGCCTGGAAACTCCCATGGACGGGGAAGCCTGGTGGGCTACCATCTATGGGGTTGCACAGAGTCGGACACAACTGAAGCGATTTAGCAGTAGCAGCAGCAGCAACTAAGAGTAAGCAAGAAATTCGCCTCCTTGAACCCTAGGTTCCTCCTCCATGAAATACTCTAACCAAAATCACCAAGAGCACCATCTCCTCTTTCCTTTCTAGGCCTTCACACAGGCTGTTCCCAATGCAACACTGCTCCCCACTCGCTTGCTGGGGTCACTCTTTACCCATCAGGTCTCAATTCATACATGCCCTCCCTCCTTCAGGAAGGCCTCCTTGATCACTTAAGCTGCATCAGCTGCGTAGTTAAGTTTGAAGAGCTCCCAGTCACAAATCTAAACCCGATGTACCCTGACCTTCTCCTCACAGCCCCCATCACTCTGCATAGGCTTCCCCGATCCCAGACTTAACCATCCCGAGCTGCCACTGTCTGGTAATTTGCCTCTTCTGTGAACTGTGAGCAACATAAGAACAGGAACATGGGCTGTTTCAGTCACTGCTGTGCCCCTACCACTGTCCACCTCAGTGTCAGGCTCAAAGGAGGCTTGGCCCATGGAGGCTGGACAAATCCCCACCTGGGAAGAGAGCTAGGGTGTCACTTACGGAACATGGCATCCAGTCTGACCAGGCAGCTGATGAAATTGTCAAAATCCATGTTCCCTCCCTCATCTGAGTAGCGTCGGATGATCATGTTGTAGAGATGTTCATTCAGGTGGAATCCTGAGAATGATTTAGTTAACAGGTGTAGGGGCCACGGAGCCGAACCCTCTCCCAGCCCCAGGATTCAGGCTCAGACCAGATCAGTGGGGGCTGCCTCACCAGTCCCACCCCAAGTCCCACCATGTTCCTGTCAGCCATACCTGCTGCCTCAAAGGCCCCTGGGAGTTCACTGCTGCCAATGGTCCCTGAACGGTCAACATCAAACTGTTTGTATATGGCCTGTGGGGACAAGGAGGTCAGGATTCAACGGAGCCTCATGGGGCATGCATTTCCAAAGCTTGGGGGTCTCTTTGTGCCAGTCGTTTCAGAGGCTGAACTCACCTGCCACTTTTTGATGTTGTTCCACAAGTACTTGAATTCTTCAAAGCCCAGTTTGCCAGTCGTGTCACTCTGGTGGGAGGGTGTTAAGAATAGCCATACCCAGAAGTGTGAACAGTGTACATGATGATGGTAAGGGAAATGCAGGGGAGCCTGGGCTAAAACCCCAGCTTCCATTCCACCCCTGTCCTGTCACCTTGTGTGTGGCTTCATTGTTTGTTTTGCCCATATGTACTTTAGTTTGTATTTCTAAATGATAAAGGCTCTCTTTACACATAATCATATGAAATCCTCGTTTATAACATTCTTTGATAATAATTCAAACTTATAAATGTTAGGACATGTAAAACACCAGGGTATCTTAGAACTCTAGGGAAATGAGTTGATAAGAGTAAATACCTGTTGCATTTGTGATAAAAAGTGAATGAGATATTGGTATAAAGCCCTCAGCTCAGGGCTGGCACTTGATAAATCCTCAGTAAATAGCGACAATGGCCAAGACTTATCACATGACTTCAGATAGTGCTAAACTTCTCAGGAACATCACTTGTCTCACTAAATCCTCAAGATACCAGCCCCATCAGTATTATATCTGGGTGACAGAGAAACAGCTTCAGAGCTGAAAAATCTACCCAGGTGAGATCATAGTCACAGTGTGTGCAGACCACTTACTCTGTGCTACCCACTGTGCTGAGCCTTTCGCATGAAACACCAATTTGGTATCACCGTTATCATTCATCCAATTTCATTGAGAGGCACACTGAGGCACAGAGAGGTTCAATAACCTTGCTAAGTGGCTGAGCTGCATTTGTTTCACCCTAAGCAACACATGTATGTGATCACATGACATGCACGTATAAGTGAAGTGAAGTCGCTCAGTCGTGTCCGACTCTTTGCGACCCCATGGACTGTAGCCCACCAGGCTCCTCCGTCCATGGGATTCTCCAGGCAAGTATACTAGAGTGGGTTGCCATTTCCTTCTCCAGGGGATCTTAAGGACCCAGGGATCGAACCCAGGTCTCCCGCATTGCGGGCAGACGCTTTAACCCCTGAGCCACCAGGGAAGCCTTGCATGTATATGTGTGTCTATAATGCTTTGTGCAGTATGTGCCTGTGTCCAGAATCAGTGAATGATGTATGTGTGTTCCCATGCACATGCCTCTACATATCTTCATGTATGTGGGTGTGCCCTTATATATGTGTGTGTGCGTGTGGGCAAACCTATGGCAGTTACAAGGTGGGGTTATAAGGTTATAAGGTCAGTTGAATGATTGCCTCTCTAGGTCCTGGTTTCTTCATCTGTAAAATGGAATATAATAATCATACCTGTCTAACAGGGCAGCTGTCAAGTAAATGTAAGTAAAGTGCCAGTTATGACAGCTGATGTTATTATGTATTGCCACATGTCCATAGGTGGGTGTGTGTTCTAATGTACACATGTCCACGTCTGTGGGTATGAAAGCTACACCCTGACTGCCCCAGCCACTCTCGCAGAAAATCCCTTCTTGGGAATTCCCTGGCAGTCCAGTGGTTAGGACTCCCTACTCTCACTGCCAGGGCCCCAGTTTAATCCCTGGTTGGGGAACAAAGATCCCACAAACCACGCAGCATGGCCAAAGAAAATTCCCTCATCCCCAAGGTCTCCACCAGACTACCCTCAAGGATACATCCATTACGGCCACCATGCTGCGACATGTGTCAATGCCAAAGCCATCAGTCTTCAGATCAGGATCTGTGGGATACAGGTTGAAGGTCAGAGGCCAGAGATCACAACTACCCCAGCCGCCATGCCTCCAAACCTGCCCTGTCTGCTGAACCCCGTCACTCACGTCGGGTCACCACCTTGTTGAGAATGTTCATGAGTTCTGTGGCGCTGACCTCCATGTCCTGAGGGGAGAAGTTAGGAATGGGTCAGGGGTGACTGAAAGGGGTCTGAGGGTGTGATGAAGGAGGATGGGAACTTTGGGATTGCCATGGTGGAATGTACATGTAAAGGGCAGCCCAAGGGAAGGCATGGAAGGGTTAAGGATGGGTCTGGGATCCCCTGTTACTTACATCTCCAGCCAGCTGGGCAAAAAGCCTCCGGAACTGCCGGACCTCTTCACTCTCATTGGCCTCGATGTTGGAGTAATGTGTGCGAGGGGGCTGCAGAGGGAGATTTCAGAGCAGGTAGGGGGAGGGGTGCCCTGGCCAGAACAGCGATAGGTTGGAAAAGTCTGAGTGGTCTGGGTGGTGAGTGACCAATGAATGAGAGGTGGGCAGTGAATAGGAATGGATATAGCTAAGACCGCAAAGAGTTGGATATGACTTCGCGACTGGAAAATAATAGCCAAGTTTGAGGATGTTACAAGGGAGAGATTCAGTGAGATAAATTTCATAAGGAAAGGAATGGGGCTTCTTCAAAGGGACAAGGATGGGTGTTGGAAAAGGCCTCAGAATGAGAAAACAGGTGGCGGCTTACCGGGGGCTCTGGGTTGTACTGCGCAGCCGCCTCACTGAAGGAAAACATGGCGGGGAGTTAGTGCCAGGGGGCGGGGCCTCCAACCGGCAGCCAGCCCCCACACCCCATCCCTCAACCCCTAGCTCGGCACCCTACCTACTTTCTCCCTCCGCCCTCCCTCCTTGTCCTCACCTGTCCCTATCCTTGCTGCCCTGGTTGCGCCCCCACCTTAAGATCCCCCTTGCCAGAGCACACCTATATAGTGGCAGATTCCTCAAAAGACGCAGCCCCTTCGAGGGCTCGCCTCATAGAAGCTTGGCCTCAGCTTCCCGGGGCCCCACCCTCCTGGGTTCCACCTGTGCAGGAACCTACTCCAACGTCATGGCTTCTAACGTTTGTGTCTTCTCAATATCTCACACCAGCTCCATTAGTTTTCACCCCTTCAAAGTATCACACTCAATGGCTAAGACCTACCAGGCACCTACCGACCCCTACCCTCCCTTCACTAGGACATTTTTAATCCAATCAGTTCCCAGCCCAGCCTTGCCCCTTGATGGCCTTTTCCCCAATCCTATAAGGATTGAGCACACCTCATTGACCCACCTACGAGGGCCACGCCGCGCGCACAAGGCTAGCCTTGCCCCCATGAAGTGATAACCAACCTCATTGGCTCCGCCCCCTTAACGTTTGTCTCCAGGTTAGCGGAAGTAGGCCACGCCAGCCCCATTAAGCCCCACCTCCCAAAGCCCCGCTGGTCCCATCAGACTGTGTCCCCTCAATAATCAGAGTACCCCATGTCAAGCTCCGCCCCCATGAACTCATTAAGGTCGGCCCCCTCAAAGCAGGTCTCCTAGCCCAGGCCCGGCCCAGCCTAATTAAGGTTCCTGGTCAGTGTCCAGGTTACCCCATTCTATTGTTGGACAAGCCTCCTCCTCAGGCCACGCCCATCATCAGGCCCCGCCTTACCTAATGGCGCTAATGACCCCGCCCAGGATGCGCATGGCCGTTCCGCCACCGCCACCGCCGCCGCCGCCGCCGCCGCCGCCGCCACCGCCTCCGGCCCCGCTGATAAGGCCTCCAAGCACATTCCCTAGACCCCCGCCCAGGCCCCCGCCTCCTCCGCCGCCTCCGCCACCCTTCAAGAACGAGTTAACCAGGAACATGGCTGTGACTCAAGATTCCTGAAGAGGGAGAAAGGGGTCAGATGGCTGTCTCGTCCCTGAGCCCGCCCCTTCCCCCACCAAAATACGCATTTCTGACTGCTGGACGTGAGGAAGTAATATGAAGCCTCTAGGCAGAGACCTATCCTCCGGCTGGGGCTTAAGGGCCCATTCGGGGTGAGGTCTGGGCTTCTGGAGGAGATAGTTCTTGGAAGGTGGCATAGGGACAGAAAATCAGGTTTGAAACCTCCTTCCGTTCCAGAGGTCCGCATCTGGCTTGAAAAACTCTGGACTGAGTCTACGCATAGTGAAGTACCAGGCACTGGCCAGGTCAAGTGGGATTCTCAAGGTGGGGGGTCCCGAGCTAGCGCCAGAGCCCGAGGTTTGAGGCGGGTCAGAACCGTGCGTTCGAAATTCTCCGCCTGGAGGCCCCTGAAACGAAATTTAGGAAATCCAGAATGTGGGTTTAAGGATTCAGGTGCAACCAGCAGCGAGACTAGACTCATTGCTGGGTCTGTGGGTTCAGATCTAAGATTGTAAGTGTTGAGCCCCGCGGCCAGGGATAACGGAGTTCCTGTTAGAATTGAGAGGACGGATCGTGGTCCCAGAGGCTGCACCCAGGGCTGAATTTACTGGGTACCTCTTCATGGGCTCCTATTTTAGATCCTGAGAGGAAGGGTGGAAGAGTCCCTGGGAAGGGATAACTAGGCCGGACAGATCTGGGAGCTCGAATCTGAGATCAAGGGTGTGGTGGATCCCTGAGGCTAAGATTTTAGGATCTCTTCGGGTCTGGAGGCCTCCAGGGCCGGAATCACAGAGTGCAGGGGGAGTCCGGACTGGGCGCTCACCGCCTCGCTCACGCGTCCGCCGGTCCGCTCGTCGGTGTAGCTCTGGGGCCTCCGGCTGTGTCCGGCTCCGCAGGGCGGGGCGGGTGACTCAGGCTGCCTAGGCCGGGTTAGGCTCTGCGGGGTGGCCCAGCCCTCATCCGCCGGGTCCTAGAGCCGACATTAAGACTGCGCATGCGCTTGTCGGTTCCGCCTCCTGTGATTGGGTGCGGCTGCCCAGGCTCCACCCTGCGTTTCCAGTGCCTTGCATTCCCGACACCGCCCTGAGTTGACAGATCTGAGGTCTTTCCCTACTCTATGCGGAAGCACCTGGGAACTAGAACTCCGAGGGAACTTGGGCAGTCATCGTGCCCAAGGCCACCTAGTGTTTTTCGACCTAGTGTCGATTTTCGCCCCAAAGCCTGCTGCCATCGTCTCACAGATGTGACTTTCGGTTTCCTCGGAAAAGGACTCCTGATACTCTTGGGACTTGTCTCCTATCCCAGCCTTGTCACGACAAAAAGCGTCTGGAATTGTGTTTGGCCCGCAGCCTGGGGACAAGCGCCTGCATCTATGGCGGGGATCCTGCAGGCAAAGCCCTGATGGTGGTCCAGTTCCACCTACGAATCGGACTGCCTTGTGTCTCCTGCTTCCACACCCCTTGACCCCCTGAGTCAAGACCACTAGAATTATTTTTCCTGGACGGGTCCAAAGTGTAGTCTCAGTCTTCCAGTCTCTAAAGAGGGGCCCGGATACAGGGAGAATCCGCTGGCCACAGCCTGGTTTCTGAGGCTGGACGTTCCCAGGGTCAGTTGGTGGCCGAGGTGGGGAGTGCAGCCGGGAAGGAAAATGGCAAAGGAGGCCACCTTTTGAACCTTTTCGCTTGCTCTCTGCTTCCAACCTGTAAGCGCCCAGGACTTTTTCAGGGTCCCTCGGAGGGAGCTGTCAGTCTCTCTCTAGTCCTTAGGCGCAACTCTGGAAGCTGACTCGGGTTGGGGTTGAATCCTGACTTTGCCCTTAATAACTTGGAATTCCAAAACAGTGATCTGAGCCATGATTTTCTAATCTGTAAAATGTAAATAAAGGTCTCCATGCCCCCCCCCCGCCAGGCTCCTAACAGAATGAAGCAGTAAACGCTTAGTTACATAGTAGCTATTATTCTCTGTGTCTGTTCCTTCCTCCTGGAGCCCTCTTGGGTTCCTGAGGTAGACTCTTGCTCTTCCTTAGTTAATACAGTAAGTCCCCTACATACAAACCTTCAAGTTGCAAACTTTCAAAGATGCAAGTATGTGTTTGCATGTCCAATCACGTAAGTTGGTTCACCTGTCTGGTGTACGTTGTCCTGTGCATGTATCCTTTATAAGCTGTTGTGCTTTTGTGTGCTTTACAGAACTGTATAGAGTGAGCTTCCCGTGTGGTTTACCTGGTAAAGAATACGCCTGCAATGCCGGAGATCTGGGTTCGATCCCTGGGTTGGGAAGATCACCTGGAGAAGGGAAAGGCAACCCACCCCACTATTCTGGCCTGGAGAATTGCATGGACTGGATAGTCCATGGGGTCACAAAGAGTCGGACACAACTGAGCGACTTTCACTCACTCACTTACTGACTGTATAGAGTACAGTAGTATAGTATGTTTATTTCCAGCCCAGGATGTCCGGAAGCAAGAATAAAAGCAGTGGTGATGCATCTGGTACTACTGTACTTTTTAAAGTACTGCACTGTAAGATTAAAAATGTTTTCTTACAAGTTGAGAAATGTTTTCTTACACGTGTGCAGCAATGAAGATCCAGTGTGGCCAAAAATAAAATATTAAAAATTAATTTGATTTAATAAAATTAAATAAAAATAAATATTTTCTTTTTTGTGTTTGTTTTGTAAGTGTTATTTGTGTGAGCAGTATTATAAACCTATTACAATACAGTATTTTATGGCCATTTGTGTTAGTTGGTACCGAGGCTAACTTTGTTGGATTTATGAACAAATTGGACTTAGTAGTACACTCTCAGAACAGAACTCATTCGTAAGTAGTGGACTTACTGTACAGATAAAAAGAGCTTCCAAGCATGTTCCCAAGTACTTTACATAATGGCAACCCACTCCAGTATTCTTGTCTGGTGGGCTGCAGTCCATGGGGTTGCAAAGAGTCCGACATGACTGAGCTACTGACACTTTACATGTATCAGCTCATATGTCCTCATAACAGTCGTTGGATGGATGCTATATATTATCTCCATTTCACAAATAAGTAAACTGATTCTGAGGGTAAACTCCCTAGCTTGTACTTTTTTTTTTTTTTTATTTGACTGTGTCAGGATCTTTGTTGCATCATGTGGGATCTTACGTTGTGCCCATGAACTCTCTAGTTGTGGTGGGCAGGCTCTGGAGCATGTGGGCTCCGTAGCTGCGACATGCAGGCTTAGTTGCTCCTCAGCCTGGGGGATCTTGGTTCCCTTATCAGGGATTGAACCTCCATTGTGAGGCAGATTCTTAACCACTGGACCACCAAACTGTTAGTCACTCAGTTGTGTCAGACTCTTTGTGACCCCAGGGATTGTAGCACACTGACTCCTCTGTCCATGGAATTCTCTAGGCAAGGATACTGGAGTGGATTGCCATTTCCTTCTCCAGGGGATCCTCCTGATCCAGGGATTAAATCCAGGTCTCCCACATTACAGGCAGACTCTTTACCGACTGGACCACCAGGAAAGTCCTTAACCTGTACTTTTAAGCACTACTGAAACTGAGCAGGACTCTGTGAGGCTCCTGGACATGGAAGCCTTTGTGTTCCCCATTACTTGTTTGTCGGAAATAGGCTTCAGCCTCCTTGACCTTCCTTGAGTTCCAAAGGGCAAGTTCAAACAGTTGCTAATCAGGGAAGAATGAAACATATATACTTCCCATGAAAAGTATGAAAAGGCAAAAAGATACGACACTGAAAGATGAACTCCTCAGGTCGGTAGGTGCCCAATATGCTACTGGAGAACCGTGGAGAAATAACTCCAGAAAGAATCAAGAGACAGAGCCAAGCAAAAACACCGCCCAGTTGTTGATGTGACTAGTGATGGAAGTCAAGTCTGATGCTGTAAAGAACATATTGCACAGGAACCTGGAATGTTAGCTCCATGATCAAGGTAAATTAGAAGTGGTCAAACAGGAGATGGCAAGAGTGAACATTGACATTTTAGGAATCAGTGAGCTAAAACGGACAGGAATGGGTGAATTTAATTCAGATGACCATTATATCTACTACTGGGGTCAAGAATCCATTAGAAGAAATGGAGTATCCCTCATAGTCAACAAGAGTCTGAAATGCAGTTCAGTTCAGTTCAGTCGCTCAGTCATGTCCGACTCTCCGCGACCCCATGAATCACAGCATGCCAGGCCTCCCTGTCCATCACCAACTCCCGGAGTTCACTCAAACTCATGTCCACAGAGTCGGTGATGCCATCCAGCCATCTCATTCTCGTTCGTCCCCTTCTCCTCCCGCCCCCAACACTTCCCAGCATCAGACTCTTTTCCAGTGAGTCAACTCGTCGCATGAGGTGGCCAAAGTATTGCAGTTTCAGCTTTAGCATCAGTCCTTGGGTGCAGTCTCAAAAATGACAGAATGATCTCTGCTTGATTCCAAGGCAAACCATTCAATATCACAGTAATCCAAGTCTATGCCCCAACCAGTAATGGTGAAGAAGCTGAAGTTGAATGGTTCTATGAAGACCTACAAGAACTTCTAGAAGTAACACCCCCTAAAAACTGTCCTTTTCATTATAGGGGACTGGAATGAAAAAGTAGGAAGTCAAGAGATACCTGGAGTAACAGGCAAATTTGGCCTTGGAGTACAAAATGAAGCAGGGCAAAAGGCTAACAGAATTTTGCCAAGAGAATGCATTGGTCATAGAAAATACCCTCTTCCAACAACACAAGAGAAGACTCTACACATGGACATCACCAGATAGTCAATACAGAAATCAGATTGATTATATTCTTTGTAGCCAAAGATGGAGAAGCTCTATACAGTAAGCAAAAACAAGACCAGGAGCTGACTGTGGCTCAGATCATGAATTCCTTCTTGCCAAATTCAGACTGAAATTGAAGAAAGTAGGGAAAACCACTGGACCATTCAGGTGTGACCTAAATCAAATCCTTTATGTCTATACAGTAGAAGTGACAAATAGATTCAAGGGATTAGATCTGATAGAGTGCCTGAAGAACTATGGACAGAGGCTCATGACATTGTACAGGAGACAGTGATCAATACCATCCCCAAGAAAAAGCAATGCAAAAAGGCAAAATGGTTGTCTGAGGAGGCTTTACAAATAGCTGAGAAAAGAAGAGAAGCTAAAGGCAAGGGAGAAAAAGAAAGATATACCCATTTGAATGCAGAATTCCAAAGAATAGCAAGGAGAGACAAGAAAGCCTTCCTCAATGATCAATGCAAAGAAATAGAGGAAAACAATAAAGTGGGAAAAACGAGATCTCTTAAAAAAAATTAGAGATACCAAGGAACAATTCATGCAAAGATGGGCACAATAAAGGACAGAAATGGTATAGACCTAACAGAAGCAGAACATATTAAGAAGAGGTGGCAAGAATACACAGAAGTATACAAAAAGATCTTCATGCCCCAGATAACCACAATGGTGTGATCACTCACCTAGAGCCAGACATCCTGGAATGTGAAGTCAAGTGGGCCTTTGAAAGCATCACTATGAACAAAGCTAGTGGAGGTGATGGAATTCCAGTTGAACTATTTCAAATCCTAAAAGATGATGCTGTTAAAGTGCTGCACTCAATATACCAGCAAATTTGGAAAACTCAGCAGTAGCCACGGGACGGGAAAAGGTCAGTTTTCATTCCAATCCCAAAGAAAGGCAATGCCAAAGAATGTTCACACTACCGCACAACTGCACTCATCTCACACACTAGCAAAGTAATGCTCAAAATTCTCCAAGCCAGGCTTCAACAGTACATCAACCATGGACTTCCAGATGTTCAAGCTGGATTTAGAAAAGGCAAGGGAACCAGAGAGAGATCAAATTTCCAATATCCATTGGATCATCGAAAAAGCAAGAGAGCTCCAGAAAAACATCCACTTCTGCTTTATTGACTATGAAATGCAGGGGCACAGGTTCAATCCCTGGTCGGGGAACTAAGATCCCACATGCCACAGAGCAGCTAAGCCCACAAGCCAGAACTAGAGAGTCCATGCACTGCAATGAAAGACCCTG
The DNA here is from genome assembly GCF_049115385.1 of Moschus berezovskii. Taxonomy (NCBI): domain Eukaryota; kingdom Metazoa; phylum Chordata; class Mammalia; order Artiodactyla; family Moschidae; genus Moschus; species Moschus berezovskii. The sequence continues at coordinate 16,724,940 of NC_142481.1, forward strand.
CATGATGCAAGGAAGTTCACACAAAAACCAGATGCAGCCAAAAAAAAAGAAACAATAGTGTAGCTTTGGGACAGGATCCTCGTTCTGCCTCAAGGGATACACATAATACCTTTGAGCTCTGAAGAATTAAAACCTCCACCCAATGGAAGATGTTAGATGCTTGATGAAACATTCTTCATTCCAGAGAAGCTCATCAGAAGACCACCAGGAGGTCAGATTAAAGGAGTGCAGGCCCTGCATACTCCCTGATCCTTATCAGCAACCCTGCCCTTGAACCATTGCTCTAAAACTCCTCACCAAGTCCTCCTGAGTTGGTACACAAGTTTTGAGGGCACAAGCCCTCTGTGTCTCCCTTTGCCTGGCAAAGCAATAAAGCTATTCTTTTCTACTTCACCTAAAACTCTCTCTCCAAGATTCAATTCAGCACTGGCGCACAAAGGCCAAGTTTTTGGCATCACTACCAAAGTGTATTGACTCTTCAATAATATAATGAATAATAGACCAAATAACAAGGTCACAACAGACAAAACCCCAGTCACAGCTATACTTCCTGAGGGCTTATTGGGGTTGCTCTGCAGGCCTTATCTATGATGCAGGATCTAACTGGAGAGAAAATGAAGACTGGGTCAACTTGCCTGAGTTCACAGAGAGTGGCAGGACCAGATCTGATCCTGGGCTTGGCTGATGCCAAGTTTGCTTGATGACTGATCTGGATTCCCTTCTGACCACACCCCTCCCTGCCAGTCTGAGTAGCTTCCTCCTCTGCCCTTTCCTGGGCTCACTTGCTGCCAGGCCTTTGCATGGGCTGTGTCTGGAACACACTTCTGCCTTGTTTGCCTGGTGTTGTAACCACTCAAGCTTTGAGTGTCAGCTTAGGAGTCACCTCTTCTAGGAAGCCCTCCCTGTCTGAGCCTGAGACTGAAACTGAAGTGTGCAGTTCCAAACCGAAGTTTCCAGTATGCTTGTAGCATCCATTCTCATAGCACTCACTGCCGATTACCATCATCTAGGTCTGGCTCCCTCATCTCTCAATTCTGACCAGCTCCAAATCTTAGTCTGCCTCTCTAGCCCACTCAGGCCATTGTGGATGTCCCTCTTTTGTTGTTGTTCAGTTGCTAAGTTGTGTCCAACTCTTTGTGACCCCATACTGCAGCACGCTAGGCTTCCCTGTCCTCCACCATCTCCTGGAGTTTGCTCAGATTCATGTCCATTGAGTTGGTGAAGTTATCTAACCATCTCATCCTCTGCCGCCCTCTTCTTTTGCCTTCAATCCTTCCCAGCATCAGGGTATTTTCCAATGAGTCAGCTCTTCCCATCAGGTGGCCACAGTATTGGAGTTCAGCATCAGTCTTTTCAATAAATATTGAGTTGATTTCCTTTAGCTTAAATTCCACCTCCAGGAAATTTCTTGGTGGTCCATCTGTTAGAACTCTGTGTTTCACTGCCGAGGACTAGGTTTCAACCCCTGGTTATGGAACTAGGATCTTGCAAGTCACACGGCATGGCAAAATAAATAAATAAATTCCATCTCTAGGCTATCAGTTTATGCCCAGGTTTCTATCTTCAGCCCAGATATTTCTCTTTAGGCTTCTCCATTCTGTATCCTACTCACTGTCTCCACAGGAGTCTTAGAGATGTGTTGAGCTTGGGACGTCTTTACCTTCCTCCTCACCTTCCCCAACTAGTTTAACGGCATCTCTATCATTCCAGTGACTGAGACCAAATACCCTAGGTTGGTCCTTTAAAAAAAATATTTTTGTTTATTTGGCTGTGCTGGGTCTTAATTAAGGTTCGAGGCATCTTTCAGTTGTGGAATTGGGGATCTAGTTGACTTCCCAGTAGTAACATTTAAAAGCCAGTGCAGGATGCTCAAAGCTCTAATCTTCTGATGCTTTCAGGTTGTCTAGGCAACCCTGGAAGCTATGCAAGCACTGAGGTGCCACAGGAAGGAAGCTAGCTGGATCCCTAAGCCATGGCAAGGAGCACATCTGCCAATTTCTGTGAGCAAGAAATCAATTTTGAAGTGTTAGTCCACTGAGGGCCAGAACTCATTGTCACCACCATATAACCTAGCCTATTCTGACTGATACACGTAGAAGTCATTATGATGCCATGAGTTGACCAGAGAGATGGGATTACTTGTCCAACATCATACAGCTAGGAAGTACCAGAGTCAAGATTCAAACCCAGGAAGACTGACTTTGTAGCTTATGCTTTTTTTTTTTTTGTCATGCTGCCTGGTATGTGGGATTTTAGTTCCCTGATCAAGGATTGAACCTGCATCCCCTGAAGTGGAAGCATGGAGTCTTAACCACTAGACAGCTAGGGAAGACCTGTGGCTTGTGCTTTTAATCCTTACAATTTGCTGCCTCAACGATTTTAATGTTACAATGCCACCACCAATTAATAAACTTAAAATAGTCATAACTACCCTAGCTCATGCCTCCTGAGGGTTTGATGGGACCAGGCTGAAGTAACAGCATTTTTATAGACATGTCTTGCCAGGCCTCTCACAACCCTCTTAGAACGGAACGAACATGAAAAGAAGTGGAGGTTCAGAGAGGTGGAGTCATTTGCCTGAGGGGATGGCAGAGTCAGGTATGAACCCAAACGTAGTTGATGCCAAATTGTTCCACGATGACTAATACAGTTTACCGTCCTTTCACCTCACCAGTGTATTAGTCAGGGTTTCAAAGAAACGGAACCAATAGGATATACGGAGAGAGAGAAAGAAAAAGACTTATTACAGGGACTTCCCTGGTGTGCCAGAGGCTACAACTCCGAGCTCCCAATGGAGGGGGCCTTTTTTCCATCCCTGGTCAGGGAACTAGATCCCTCTGTGTACTGCAGCTAAAGATGCCTCATGCCATAACGAAGATCAAAGATCCTGGGTGCTGCAACTAAGATCCGGCACAACCAAACAAATAATTAAAAAAAAAAAAGAATTCAGATCTGTGTGGCCTCCTCTTGAATGTGGGTGGCTCTGTAATCACTTTCATCAATAGACAGTAGCAGAAGTGACTTCTGAGGCTGAGTCAGAAAAGGGCATGCAGTTTTTCCTTGGTTCTCCTACAATACTTGCTTTGGAGAAAGCCAGCTCTCATGTAAAATGTCCAACTACACTGGGGCAGCCGTTATGGAAAGAACATCTAAGATGCTTTAGTTATAGTCCCCACTCAGCTCCCAGCCAACAGCTAGTGTCACTGCCAAGCTGCTGAGTCACTTTGGACATCCAGCCTGCTCAAACCTTGAGATGACTGTAGCCCCAGCCAACTTCTGACTCAAACACAAGACAGATCTCAAGTCAAGCTCATCCCAAATTCCTGATCTACAAAAACAGAAAAAGGGGGAAAAAAGTGGCTGTTTTAACTTGCTGAGGTTTAGATAAAATTTAATGCAGTTATAGATAACTGGAATACAGTTACATTAACTACTGCTGTTAAGTTAAAAACAAGATTTAATAGCCTAAAACAATATTTATTATCTCACATTGTCTATGGGTCAGGAACTCAGGAGTTCTTACTCCTACTGGCCTACTCCAGGCCTATGCACAAGACTGTTAGCAAGAGGCCTGACAGTTCCTTGCTGACTGAGTCCTTGTAGGACTCAGTTTCTCAACCATAATTTCTCACATAAGGAAAGCTGGTTTCTCTTGAAGCCAGTGAACCCAGAGAGAGAGCAGAATGAAAATACAATGCCTTTTGTGAACTGATCTTAGAAGTCCCACACAATTTCTTCTGTTATGTTCTTCTGTTTCTTAGAAGGAAGGCACTAAGTCCAGTCCTCACTCAATGAGAGGGTCTTTTTTTTTTTAAACAAACTACTGAATTTAAAAATTTTATTTATTTATTTATTTATTTGGCTGCCTTGGATCCTAGTTGCTTTATGGAGCATTTTTTGTTGCAGTTTGCAGATGCAAGTTGTGGTGCCTGGGTTCAGAAGTTTCAATGCCTACTTGTTCTGTGGCATGCGGAATCCTACTTTCCCAGTCAGGGACTGAACTCTGAACTCTGGTCACCTGCACTGCAAGGTGGAATCTTTTTTTTTTTTTTATCTTTTAGAGTTTTATTAGATTCATGGCAAAATTAAGTGGAAGGCACAGAGATTCTCACAGACTCCCTGCCAGCATAGCTTTCCCCTTTATTAACATCCCCCACAAAAGAGATGCATTTATTGATGAATCTACATTGACACATCATTATCAGTCAAAGTCCATAGTTTACAATAGGGTTCACTTTTAGTGTTATGCATTCTGTGGGTTTAGACCAACACATAAAGACATATATCCACTGTGCAAGGTGGATTCTTAACCACTGGACCACCAGGAAAGTCCCAATGGGAAAGCTATTGAGAAATGTGTCAAAAAATTTGTGGACATATTTTATCTATGTATATATTTATTTATTTGTTATTTATGTTCTCTTTTTTAAATTAAAAATACATACTCCAAACCCCAGAGACCTGGGGTTTGATCCCTGGAAGATCAAACTGGAGGATCCTCAGGAAGATCCCCTGGAGGAGGGAATGGCAACCCTTTCTAGTATTCTTGCCTGGAGAATTCCATGGACAGAGGAGCCTGGTGGGCTACAGTCCATGGGGTTGCAAAGAGTCAGACGCAACTGAGCGACTAACACTTCACTTTCTCTCTTTTTTTTAACTGAAATACAGTTGATGTACAACATTATGTTAGTTTCAGGTGTGTTGTAGACATATTTTAAAATCACAACGGGGATTACAAATTTAACCTGTAATTCTAATCCTAAAGCAGTCAGACACATCATGTAAATCAGTGAGCAGAGCCTGCTGTAGAACAACAGGTCATGGTGGGAACCCTGGTGCAGCGGGGAACGCAGGCTCTGCTGCTCTGGGCTGTATTGCCCCATCTGGTCCTTGCCCTCCCCTTACTGCTCTAGGCCACAGTAGTTACCCAGTCTCCTCTTCACAGACGCACCTGGGCTTTTGCCAACAGGAAATGTGGGCAAGAGACCAGAGAGAGATAGGAACTTTGGCAGCTTCCTGCTGCACTCATTTCCATTTGGTTTACTGGCTCCTGTTTGGCCTCTCAGCTCCTCCATCCGCTGTGTAACCACCTCCATGGGTTCATGTCCCTCGGTTTTCATATAGGAGTGGTTTCTGCATGGCAGTTAGGTCCTGGCAGGTACAGCAGATCCAGCCCACTGGACCTAGTGGATATGGACTCTGTATTGTTAGATATCACGGTGTGGCAGAAGCCAGAGACCAGGGTTGTCACAGGGAATGTTTGGTTATTTCAAACGCTGGGGACACCCAGGCATCCTTGAGATCTTTTCAGGGAGTCTTTGAAATTAAAACTATTTTCATAATACCACTAAGACTTTTTCCTTTTCCACTCATTCTTTCACAAGTGAACAGAGGGGGTTTCAGAGGTGATATGATAATATTCAGTAGTTCACATGCAGAAGCAGATGCGAGAACCCAGCTATCTTCTCTTAAGCCTGACATGGTTGACTTGCTGAATCTTAACTCCCCAACCTGGGCCCTTTGCTGTGAAAGCTCGGAGGCCTGACCATCAGACAACCAGGGAATTCCCTAAAAAGATTTTCAAAATGTAAGAACATGTCACTCTTCTTGCTAATTTTTTTCAAAAGTTATTTTTTTATAAAAATGTTAATAATGGTAACATGTTTGTTTGTTTGTTTGAATTATTTACTTATTAGGCTCTGCTACATCTTAGTTGCCACAAGCCGGACCTTCTTTCTTTGTTGCAGCATGCGGGGAACTAGTTCTCTGATCAGGGATCGAACCTGGGCCCTCTGCATTGAGAGTGGACCACCAGGGAAGTCCCTGGATTATTATTTTTTAAATGAAAGTTTAAAAATTTTAACCTCCATAGTGGTAAATATCTACAGATATAAGCCACCTAAACAAAAGCTGTCTGAGGTTCTCAACAATTTTTAAGAATGTAAAGTCCTGAGACACAAGTTTGAGAACCACTGGTCTAAATGTCAGCTGTCATTGCTGTATCAGTAAGTTGAGGTGAAGAGTTGCCTCCTGAGTTTAGCAACAAGGAAGGGCTTCAGCAATAAAAGGTTTAGTTTTTGTGGAGTTGGGAGAGGGTTTCAGGAAGGGCCACCTAGACATCTCTTTCCTGAAGTTTGGTTGTGGTTTTATAACGGATGGATCAGGCTGACAACACAAGAATCCAACCTTGGATCTTAATACCACAAAGACAACCTGGTAACATGTGCCTCCTGAGGCAAAATCTCAGCACCACCCAGAAAGTATACTGATTACAAAATTGAACCTGAAGCTGACCTAGTGTTTGAATCTACCAGTTTGTAGAACACATAGGGATAGAGGACAGCAGCGGGTACAACCAGCCAAATCAGACTGTGGCAAATCACACAGGGAAACTGTTGTAGAGTAGAAGATTTAGAGCATTAATAGCCAAATACAGCACCTGAACCCTATTTGGATTCTAATTTGAACAAGCCAACAGTAAAAAGTCATTTATGAAACAAATGGGGGCTTTGTTTCATATATAATAACGCTGAATGTATATTAAGTCATACTAAAGAATTACTGCAATTTTGTTTGGTGTGAAGACCTCTTAACTTTTAGAGATACATTTAGAATACAGATATACATCTGGATGAGATGATATGTTGCCTGAAACGTGCTTTAAAATAATGATGGGAGAAATAGGAAGAGGCCAGAAAAACTGAACACTATTGGCCATATTGGCTCAGTTGGCAAAGAATCTGCCAGCTATGAAGGAGACCTGGGTTCGATCCCTGGGTCGGGAGGATTCCCTGGAGAAGGAAATGGCAACCCACTCTAGTATTCTGGCCTGGAGAATCCTATGGACAGAGGAGCCGGGCAGGTTACAGTCCATAGGATCGCAAAGTGTCAGACATGACTGTGCGACTTTCACTTTTCACTTTCACTTTTTTCATTGAAGCTGGGTGACAGGTAAAAGGGGGAAAACGGATATTTTTTTCAAGATGGGTGCGCCTTGACCCAACTTGAGAGCTGACCAGGAGCCCGGAGAGTGACCGGCTGAATGCAGGAAAGCGAGCGGGAGGCAAGAACACTTCGGCCACGAAGAGGTCACCTCTGTTCTTTTAGTGCAGCAGAAAGTCAGCTCTTGCGCCCCCGCCAGGACATTGGTTCTTAGTCTCTGATTAAACCAGGGCGGGTTCGGTAGGCCTCCGGCGTCTGCGCTGCCCAGTCCTCCGCTAGGGAGCCAAATCCTTTCACCCCAGAGTTCCCCGAGCCGCAGGAAGGGAGCAATACCTTCGCTTCTAGACTTGCACAAGGTTAGACCGAGGGTGTCGCTTGGTTTTCTGGGAAACTCAGCTCGTGTGGCGGACTGCGAGACACCGCCCAGCGACAGCGAGCCTACGCACGCCACAGTGCTCCGCGCACGCGTTGCTGCCCCCAAGCGGCGACTGAGAGGTCATTGCCCGCATCTGGGACCGTGCAGAGGCTAGGGGTGCTGAGGCTTCAGGGACTTTTGGGAGGCCGGTGCCAGCCTGGAAAACCCTTTAGGAGAGAGTGACCCCAGACTTCGCCCAGAAAAGATGGGATGGGAAGAGGAAAAAGAAGAAACTAGAGCCAGGACCCGCTATGAGGATTAAATGAAGCCAGCATTGTAACTGTTGACCGTATACAGGCATTTTTATTCCTATGGCTTATACAGCATTTACCTGCGTGCCTGGCTCTGAATTTAAGTGCTTTAGATGTATTAGCTCATTTAATGCTCATAAAGTTATGACCAACCTTGATAGTATATTAAAAAGCAGAGACATTACTTTGCCAACCAGGGTCCGTCTAGTCAAGGCAATGGTTTTTCCCGTGGTCATGTATGGATGTGAGAGTTGGACTGTGAAGAAAGCTGATCGCCGAAGAATCGATGCTTTTGAACTGTGGTGTTGGAGAAGACTCTTGAGAGTCCCTTATACTGCAAGGAGATCCAACCAGTCCATTCTGAAGGAGATCAATCCTGGATGTTCATTGGAGGGACTGATGCTAAAGCTGAAGCTCCAATACTTTGGCCACCTCATGAGACGAGTTGACTCACTGGAAAAGACTCTGATGCTGGAAAAGGTTGGGGGCGGGAGGAGAAGGGGATGACGGAGAATGAGATGGCTGGATGGCATCACCGACTCTGTGGACATGAGTTTGAGTGTACTCCGGGAGTTGGTGATGGACAGGGAGGCCTGGCGTGCTGTGATTCATGGGGTCGCGGAGAGTCGGACACGACTGAGCGACTGAACTGAACTGAATGCTCATAAAATCGTTTGGGGTGGTTACTCTAATTGGCCCCAATTAATAGAAATGAGGCTGAAATCCAGGGAGAAGGACTTGTTCAGTACCCCAGCTGGAGAGGGACAGAGCTGGGGTTTGAACCTAGGCTGTTTGGCTCTTTCTCACTAAGTTACACTATCTCTTAACTTATTGAATTATCCCAAGTTTGTAACTGGTACACGAATGAATTCAAGTGAGCCATTAGCATGTTGAGTTAGCGATTTATCACAGTTCCAAGAACCAGGAAAAAGGTTGTGTTCACCCTAACTTTGTGTTTAGCACTGGGATCAAGTTTCTGGTCAGCATGGATCACTGAAAGGATTACTTCAGGCCCACAAAGCCTAGTCCTCTTTTGTTCACGTGACTACTATTCAAATATCCTCCATCTCATCCCTTCCCTCATACCAGCATCACCTGGCAGATTTAGTGATTTTATTCCCCCTTCCCCAATGGTCAGTAAACCTTTTCATACGAAATATCAGTCAAAAAAATAATAAAGAGAAAATACTTCATAATTATATGTTTGTCTGCCTTCAGATCCCAGGCCTATATGGTGTTCATGAGCCTGTAACCAGCATCAAGCCTGACACCGTGGGGTGGGGAAGACTCCAAAAATGTGCAGAAAGAGTGCTGGACATTCACTGTCATCCACCTGCATTGACCTGAGGATTAAGAGGAGGGTGGTGGATAGTGCAGGTCAGGCATGGGCAGTTGTGGATTTAATGGGTTTGGTGGATCCCACAGCCCTTTCCTGCTGCTTCCCTTGAGACTGTGGATCTAGTGACCCTGCAAAGGGTGGTCAATGCTAGAGCCACCAGCATTCACAGTCAGTTTTCATAGTTAGTGGCTGGGAGGGAGCTGCTCAGCCCAGGAGTATGTTCCAAAGCCCACTCTGCATTGGAGTGGTTGCATTACTGACAAGTTCTCACCCATAGAAGCAGAAATGGAACACATAGATTTTTAAAGAAAATGGTGAAATGTCCCCTATTTGCCACCTGGAAGCTGGTAATTCCAAACACAAGAAAATGATGGAGCCCCAATATGGAGTCTGGGTGTGTGAATCGTGGAGACTGCTGCCAATTAACCAGAACCTCTGCACTGGACTGTGTGTAGGGGGATATTGGTTACAGCAGCTGGTATTGCCTTAACACATTGATCACTGTCCCCCTTCCTTTCTGGCCCCCCTTAAAGCTTAAGCACCAGGTTATTCTGTAAAATGTGTCTCCCTAACTGTTGACTTTCACACAGACATGTTGGTTGCACAGTCATGTCCGACTCTGCGACCCCGTGGACTGTAGCCCACCAGGTTCCTCTGTCCATGGAATTCTCCAAGCAAGAATGCTGGAGTGGGTTGCCATTCCCTTCTCCAGGGGACCTTTCCAACCCAGGGATTAAGCCCAGGTCTCCTGCATTGCAGGCAGAGTCTTTACTGTCTGAGTCACCAGGGAAGCCCATAGCAAGTGTTTCCTATTTTGAAATCACCAGCATGATCCCTTTCATTGTCCTCTGATAGGGACAGCTTCTTCCATGCTGACAGCTGGAAGCCATTAAAGCACACCCTCGAAGTTTGTGCTCTTCCACTGCAGTTGGACAGATCCTCATATTCGCTGATGCTGTGACCTGGGCTTGGAGCTCAAAGGTGATTTTGGGTGATCAGCGTGTCCAGGAAAGCACATGATCTTCCTGTCCCTGTTCTTTAGGCTTATCACGTGGAGGTGCATAGTGGGCCTGACTTTAAAGTGTGCCTCGGGTCCTCAAATGCCAACCAATTAGCTAATTCTGCTGAACTCTGGCTGAACTTTGATTGGTAGTTTTTGTTTGAGAATTTTGGGACACCACCCAATGCTCCTTGCTCTGAGGGACCTAAGCTTTGGGGTCCTTTTCTAAAGTAACCAGTTAGGGGACTTCCCTGGTGGTTCAGTGGGTAAGACTCCTCGATTTGAATGCAGGGGGCTCACGGTCAGGGAACTAGATCCTGCATGCTGCAGCTAAGAGTCTGCATACTGCAATGAAGATCCTGGGAGCTGCAATTAAGACCAGTGCAGCCAAAACAAATAAAAATAAAAAATAGCCAGTTTTGTTTTATAGATTGACAGCTTCATTGACTTGCGTGTGTGCACACGTGTGTGTAGGTGTATGTCTACCCACACAGGTGTTTGATGTCAATCTCTGAGTGTATCCTGTGCTTCACTCTCCTATGTGGAGAGACTCTGTGCACTGACTGTATCTCTCTACCTATGATCTGCAGTGTCTGTGTTCTGTGTGTGCCTCCAGAAGTCAGTCCAGGTGTGTGAATGTTCTGAGTATCTGAGTGAGTCTGTGCACACTACAGTAGGCACTGGAAAATGCATCTATCAGGTTGTAGGTACATGTGAGCACCTTCCCCCAGGACCCCTTCAGCTCCTAAGCATTTCAACCTCATTCTGCTTACTGTGGTTGCTCCTACCACTGCCAACTTCTTCTCCAGAAGTTATAATTAATTGCAACAATTAAGTAGAATCTCTTAAGTATTATAGTCAGGAATCCCTTCAAGGAGCTAATGAGGGATTACTGCACATGCAGACAGAAACAGGGTGGATCGGGCTTCCCAGAATGCATGGGCTGCATGAACTCGTCACATATCTAAAGCCTCACCATGCCCAACTTGGATTTTGCCCAGCCTCCTGTTTCACGCTCACCCATCTAGCTGTCCACGGCCCCTCCTATAGTCACTGAGTCCTCCAAACACTTCCCAGGTTTCCAGCAAATTTAATACATGTGTCTCAAAAGTCAATGGCGAGGGTAGTCAATAAAATAAAAACAGGCTCATGGGGAGAGGGCCATGGGCACACACAGGGAAGGGCAATGAGTAGGCGAGTTAGCTGCAGCAGGGGGCTGCCCTTCCTTGGCCATCACATCTCATCCAAACCGTAGTCCTCTTCAGGGAAGTCACCCACTGTCACGACTGATGGCTTGACGAAGGCGCCGTACTTGGCCTGGCATTCAAAGTAGCGTTTCCCATTCACGCTGCAGGACATGATGGGGGAAGGCAGTGTCAGAGGGCTCCTACTCCAGATGCTAGCGTGGGTGGGCTCCCCCAGTAGTACACGCATGCACTTACACATAAACACACACGTGTGTGCACAGGCACACACACAGACACTAGAGTGAGGATCTTTACCTGCCATCGTTTTTCCCTAGTGGTTCATCATAGCGGATGCCAATCCAGTAGCCAGGTTTGAAATCTGTCAGTCCTGCCCAGGGGAGAAATCCCTGTGAAGCCTCCCTTCGCAGCTCACCCCAGATTTGTGCCTGCCCACTGACTGTAAAGCCCATCCAGGTAAAAACCACTCCTTGCTCCCACCCAGGACAACCATCTCCAGCCCACTCTAATACGGTAGTCCCTTCACTGGTCTCCCTGTTCCTACCTCTGACCCCCTGTTCACTCAACAGCCCCAGTCAGAGGGGGCTTTGTAAAAATCAAAGGGAAGCAGCACCACTGGGGTTCTCAGTCCCTCAGTCGTGTCCGACTCTTTGCAACCCTATGAACTGTAGCCCGCCAGGCTCCTCTGTCCATGGGATTATCCTGATCTTGCCCCAAATTCCTCAGAGGCTGCCTATCCCACTCAGCATAAAATCCACAATGTTTATCGCCAAATGATTTCTGACAAGGGAGCCAAGACAGTTTAATGAGGAGGGAATAGACTTTCCATCAAATCGTATTGGGACGACTAGATATCCACATGTAAGAGAAAGAAATTAGACTCCCACCTTACACTGTACACAAAAATTAATTCAAAATGGGTCAAAGACCTAAACGTAAGTTATAACACTAGAAACCCTTAGAGGAAAATACAGGAATAACTCTTTGTGGCCTTGTCTATATGCAAGCCAAAGAAAAAACAATTGGAGTTCATAAAATTAAAAACGTTTGTGCTTCAAAAGCCACTATCAAAAAAGTAAAAAGGGACTTCCCTGGTGGCCCAGTGGTTAAGAATCCACCTTGCAATGCAGAGACACAGCTTTAATCCCTGGTCAGGGGACTTAGATCCCATATGCTGCAGAGCAACTGAGCCTCCACACCGCAACTACAGAAGTTGCACCACAACCAGAGTTCATGCACAGTGAAAGATCCTACAAGCCACAACTAAGACCTCATGCAGCCAAATAAATAAATACTAAAAAAAACACCAACCTACAGAATGGGAGATACATATTTGTAAGTCGTATATATCTGATGAGGGAACTGTACCTAACGTATACAAAGAACAACTTGTTATGGGCTTTACTGTGTTCCCCCAAGTTTAAATGTTGAAGCCCTAATCTCTTGTAGTTCAGAATGTGACTGTGTTGGAGACAGGACCTTTAAAGAGATAATTAAGTTAAAAGGAGGCCATTAGGGTGGGATCTAATCCAGGCTGACTGACATCCTCATAAAGATTATCTGGACAAAGACTCCAGGGATGTGCCTATACACAGAGGAAAGAGCACGTGAGGACAGAGAGGAGAGGGCCGTCTATAAGCCAGAGAGAGAGGCCTAAGAAGAAATCAAATCTGCTAAGGCATTAATCTAAGACTTCCCGCTTCCAGAACTGTGAGAAACAAATTTCTATTGTTTAAGCCATGCAGCGTGTGTGGTACTTTGATATGGTAGCCCTAACATACCACTCAAAAACCAAAAAGACAAACAACCCAACTAAAAAGTGGGCAAGAGTCGAATAATCTCTCTAAAGAAGACATACACAAGGCATTAAGCAACTGAAAAGAGGCTCAATATCATTAGCCATGCAGAAATGCAAATCAAAACCATAATGCTGGAACTTCTCTTGTGGTCCAGAGGCTGTCTCCCAATGCAGTGGGCCCAGGTTCGATTCCTGGTCAGGGAACATGCTTCCTGGGGGTCTTCCCACTAAGACCTGCCACAGACGAATATTAAAAAAACACAACACTGCCACATGCTACAACATGGATGATCCTTGAAATTATGCTTCTAGTCAAAGAAGCCAGTCACAAAAGACCATATATTATATGATTCCATTTGTATGAAACTTCCAGAAAAGGCAAATTTTAAAGACAGAACATGGATTAGTGGCCACCGATGTGGACTAGGGAGCTGGGGTTTCATAAATGGGGAATAACTGCTAATGGTTATAGCATTTCTTTTGGGGGTGATGAAAATGTAAAACTGACTGTGGTGTGGTTGCACAATTCCATGAACATACTAAAAAATAATGAATGGTACTCTTTTTTCATTTTTATTTTCTTTTAACCATGCTGCTTGGTTTGTGCGATCTTAGTTCTCTGACCAGGGAGTGAACCTGTGCCCCCTGTAGAAGTCCTAAACACTGGACTGCTAAGGAATTCCTGAATGGTACTGAGTAAATTTTATATGGCATATACATTATAGCTCAATAAAGCTGTTATAAAAACAAACATAACCCACACTGCTCTCTCCTGTCCGAGGCCTAGCACAGTCCAGCCGTGCCCATGCCCCGGGTCTTGACTCTCATCTTTCCCGTGTCACTCCTCACTAGCCATGCTGACTTCCTTTCTCTGCCTCAAACAAGCCAAGCTTGTTCCTGCTCACAGACCAAGCCCTTTCATGGCCTTTGCGCTCACGACTCCCCCTACTCCCCCTTCCCACCTTCACTCATCCCTTTCCTTCAGATAGCCCTTCCTTCAGGAAGCCTTCCTGGTTTACTCTCAAGGGTCTGGTACTTCCTCGCAGCTCATACAGCCCCCTCAATTTCCCTCATTTCTGCTCTGACCACTTCAGCCTGAGCTTCCCCCATCACAGCCCTAATAATTCTGCTTGTTTCCCCATCTCAGCTCTGATCAATGCACCCCAGGGTTTCACCTTAGAATTGATCCCTCTGGCCTCTGCTTCCTCTGTCACATGCCAGGTCATATGGCCTCTGCTTCCCACCTCCCTGCTGTGAACATACTAGGCTGTCAGTCACCCCTGGAGCCATCTCCCCTCCTGGACTGAGATCCCTTTGAAGGTTAAGTCCCCAGCACTGCCCACTGCAGGGCAGGGCATGAGGCCTCTGTGGGCCACGTACCTACATACATGACGGTGCCCCTGCGAGGGGGCTGCCCAGGTGCCCGCACCTCACAGCGGCTGCCCACAGGGATGGTGCTGGCCTGGGCCTCCTCCTCGATAAGGCGCTGGGAGTTCTCAGCCTCTTGCTGGGCCCGCTCTTCTTCATTGAATCGACCTAGCTTGTTGCGCTTCAGGAAGGAGCGGATTGAGTCTGTGGGTGGAGCGGGTGGCGGGGGGTTAGACATGAGAGACCTCTGGCCTGAGGAGATAACCTGCCATCCCCACAGGGCCAACATCCAGAGACAAACTCTCCTGTTCTGGGTGTTGAAGGGCTGTCATCAAGCACCCCCAGGTCTCCCACCAGAGCCCTGACCTCTCCAAAGAACCCCTGGGCTTCCCCATAATCCTGAAAATAAACAGAAGGTGCTTGCCTGCAGCCTTTCACGTTACCCCATCTTCCCTGGCCCTTCAACTTCACACTTACCTCCATCTGACCCCTGAAATCTTCCTCATCCCTCCCCCCACATTCTGATCTGTCACTGCACTGGTCTCCACACTGTTCTGTCTGGTCCACATATTCTACCATGCTCGGCCCTCCACACTGTACCCCTGACCAGGCCCTCACACCCTGAACCTTTCCCATGGCTCTGTTTGGCCACACTCCCCACACCTCCCAGCTTCCATTCATACCTCATGCCTGTCCACCCTGCTTTCCCACGACCCATATGTCCCCATGCCAGCCTTAATCCACCCCCCACACCGCCAGCTTCCCCTCAGTGTCCCCATCTAACTTGTGTGCCCCTGCATACACCTCTGCTTGCCCCCACACTTCCTCTAGCCCCCACAGACCCCCATCCACTGCCAGGCATCCCGTACTTTGCCTCTGTTCATAGGCTTCTTGTGAGATCTCGTATTTCTCCACTTTGGACATGTCCTCATACTCCCCAAGGCGGGCACCGCTGTGGTCAATGACCTGGAATGAGGTGAGGGAGGTCAGTGGGGATCAGGATGTGGGTAGAGACCTAGGATGCTGCGGGGGTGAGTGTGGCTGCACATTCTGCAGATTTAAGTCTCTCCTGCCTCCGAAAAACCACATCCCCCTACCTTCACCTATATCCCAGCCTTCTGCCCTCCCCGGAGCCCAGCCGAAGGGGTGACAGCAGGTGTCTACAGTAGATGTCTCCCCCTCCGCACTCCATCTGAGGCCCTGGAGGCTGCATCTGCCTCCATCTACCCCATACGCCAGCATCCACATGATTGATGGCCCCAGGCCACTGGAACCCAAGAGCAGAGCTCAGGCCTTGCTCACCCTCTGGGCAGTGTGTCTGTCCTCTCCAGACCCTGGGACCCTCCTACACTGACCCCAGCTCCCATGTCTTGGAGCATCTCTTCCTGCACCATCCCTAGCATCCATTCACTTGTTCCTCCAGGGTGCCCTGCTGGGCCTGTGCTGGTCACTAGTGCTAAGTCGCTTCAGCTGTGTCCAGCTCTTTGTGACCTCATGGACTGTAGCCTGCCAGGCTGCTCTGTCCATGGGACTCTCCAAGCAAGAATACTGGAGTGGGTGCCACACCCTCCTCCAGAGGATCTTCCTGACCCAGGGATTGAACCCATGTCTCTTATGTCTCCTCATTGGCAGGCAGGATCTTTACCACAAGCACCACCTGTTAAGCCTGTGCTGGGTGCTAGGGCCACGGTGACAACAACAAGGTTCTATGCAGACAAATACAACTTGAAGAGGCTTCTGATAGGAAGGGGTATCTGAGACAAGGCCAGGAGGAACAACGGGCACAAAGCCCCAGCTGTATAAACGTCTCCAGCTCCTTTGAGGAGCAGCAGGGCCAGCGAGGTAGGAGTGGAATGAGCCAGAGGCAAAGTGGGAGACACAAAAGACCATTGAGGATTTTGGCTTTTACCCACAACGAGATGCAGCTCTGGAAGGGCTCCACTAGGAGGGCTCTGATCTGACTCTGGGGCTCACAGGCTCCCTCAGCTGAGTGTGGGAAGCAGATGGAGAGGCACCGGGATGGGGGCAGGGAGAGGCTATGTGATGGCCCTGAGGTGGGGTGGGGTTGGGGGGGTGTATGGAAGGGAAGGATGGAGGTGGGGCCAGTATGGGGGTATTGGGGAGCAATGTATCTATCTATTCTGGATAGATTTTGTAGGTGGAGCCAACAGGGGCTGCAGAGAGATTAGGTGTGGATGTAGGGGAAAGACAGAGGTCAGGAACACCCTAAAATGTTTGGCTGGAGTCGCTCAGCAAAATAGAAATGGCCCTTATCTCTGGCCAAGGATCACTAAGAATGTCTGCTATCTACATTAGGGATTTTTCTAAGTTTGAGATTGCTGTTGTTCACTGCACTAAGAAATAGGGTGATATTTAGAAACAGAAAAAGAATTTTAGAAAAAATACAGGGGAGGCAGGTGGGAGGGGGATTCAGGATAAGGGGGACACATGTATACCTGTGGCTTATTCATTGTAATGTATGGCAAAAACCATCACAATATTGTAAAGTAATTATTCTCCAATTAAATTAACCAATTAAAAAAATACAAATTCTCCAGAGGCTCCACTTTTAAAAACTTTCCTTGTGTGGCCACGTCAGTCAGCAGCCGGCCTGTACCTGAATCCATGTATAAAACCCTCCTGTTGGGAGATGCCACTGCCCCGCGTGATCCACCCAGCATCCCTAGGGTGAGACTGCCTAGGTCAGCCCAGTCAGTTCTAGGGGCTGTGAGTTCTAGTTCACATTTCTAGGACTGTGAGCCCAACACAGTCCTGACCGACTCTCACTATGGTCCAGGACCCATCACTTCAACTGGATCCTGGACCCAATTATGGAAGCAGCCTCCTTCTTGGTCTCCCGACTTTTCTGTTCTCCAGTCATTTCCCTACAGGCAGTCAGAGGGCACCTGACTCACACCAGGACCCTCCCAGCTGAATAATCCCCTGGCTGCCACTTCCCTCCACAACAGAAGAGGTCAATCTTCAGCCCCCATACCCACTCTGCTCCCTCCCACCTCAGAGTACACATGCTGTGCCCTCCTCCTGGAGCATGCTTTTCCCTTCTTTAGTTAATTCTTCCTATTCTTCAGGTCTCTGCTCAGGCAGCACCTCCTCCATGAAGTCCTCCTGGATCTTGCTGATGGGTCAGGCTCCACAGTATATGATCTTCCAGCTCTGTGATGTCCTCCTGTATGGCCCTCATCTCACTTCCCATTTGTTTCTGTGAATGTTTAGCTAACAACTACCTCACATACTGGACAAAGCTAAAATAGAGACCTTCTCAAACTTGATTCATGGCTATACCCCTGGCACATCATGTATGCTCAATGAACAGTTATGAATAAATGAAAGAGATCATCTACCCATGTTCCTCCTTAAGAAAGTCAATTCTATCCTGAAGCTAAGTTTTCTCTTCTGCAAAACAGTGTTAATTATGCCATTTTCCAAGTCTTATTTTCTGGATTCAATTCATCATTCAACAATGAATCACTGAGCATCCTCTGTGTGCCAGGCTCTGTTCCAGATACTGAAGAAAATTCCACAGTATGTCACAGGGTCATTAGTAAGAAGAAGGAAAATCAAATAAAGTGGGAAAGGGAGGGTTTAAATTTTATACTGAAGGCCATGAAACCCTCACACCCAGTGACATTTATGGAAAGACTGGAAGGAAGAAGCAAGCCATGGATGCATAGAAAAAAGAACCATTCAGGCACAGGGACTAGCATCTGCAAAGCTCACCCAGGATGCTGGCTCATCTGAGTTTTGAGGGAGATACCAAGAACAGAGAGGATGATGTGAGCTGATGCATGCAGAGGTCCTCTGTGTTCCAGGTTCTGACACATGAGTCTCTTCGCTCACCCTGACCCACCTGACCCTCTGTTCCCTCTGCCTGGAGTGTCCCTCCCACCTCTTCTCTTAGGAGGCCCTTTCCTCATCCTTCAGATTTCAACTCAGGCAACCCGCCCCTCAAGAATCCCATTCATATACCCCTGGGTGGGGTCAGGCACCTCTGCTGGATGCCTCCAGTCCCGTAGGCTTTTCTCAGCCCAGTCCAGATCGCTGAGTGCCAATGTCTGGGGATGGGTCTGCCTCTCTCCCTGCTGGACTGGGAACTCAGGTTAGGGACTATCTTGGTTATCACATAGTGCAAAGCACAGCAAACATCTGTTGAATAAATAAATGAATGGAAAGGAGGGATCCTAGGTAGGGAGGCCTCACATGGATGCGACAGCCGTCGTCTACGGGGTAGGAGCCCAGCAGCGCATCATCCTGATCCAGCTTGCAGTAGAACTTGTCGTCAGGTCCATACAGCTCCAATTCCATGCAAGAAGCAGGGCTGCCCACAACAAGCTGTAGTTTACACTGTGAGGATACAAGAAGGGGGAGGCGGGGAAGAGGTGGAAGGCTGTCAGTGGCCCCACCCTCTGCCCTGAGAATCCGTCCTTTGTATCAACAACCACCATTCCGTTCCTCCAAGAGACCTACCATTTGGGACACACCAGGTATTCCTGGCCCCACCCCGTTAGAGTCTTGCCCCCAACTCCCTGCAACCTCTAATTTTCCCTGGCCCCGCACCCATTCTCTGGAACCTAAGGTGCCATCTGGCCCCGCCCCGCTGAGGTCTCGTCCCCAACCTCTGCAACCTGGGTTCATTTCTGGCCCCTTTCCTGCGTTGTTGAAGACCCTCCATTTCTTCTTGGTCCCGCCCCCTCAACGCCCCGCCTCTCCGGACCCCGCCCATGGCCACACCTTGAACTCAGCTACGGTGAGGCTGCGACTGTACCGCTTCTGGGAGCGAAAGCTGTTGAGAGAGCTGCTGATGAACACGTTCACTGTGGGCGCCGACAACCCCGTCACCTCCATCTCGCCGCGACCTGTGGCGGCCCGCAGCTCGGTCAGCCGCCTCACGCCGGCTCCGCAGCCGCCACTGCTTCTGGGATATCAGCCCCGCCCCTGCTCCCGGACCTGGCCAATCCACGCCCACCCGTAAGGAGAGTCCGCCAATCGCCGCGCCTATTCGCCGTCGGCAGGAAGAGGGTTCTCGGGTAGGCTTGGGTAGGCCCAGCCAATCCTGAAAGGCCTTCTACGGCCTTTCACGTTGCACAGTTCCTCCAATAGCGGCACTGGAAACGGCCTGGCGGGCGAAGGCTGAAGCCGAGAGGAAGAACTGGCAAAATCTAGCCCAGTCCACGAAGGGTAAACTCGCGCATGTGCACTGGCCTTCAGCCTGCAAAGAGCTGGGGCGTCTTCATTAACGCTAAGCTTTTTGTGCGTTACGTGACGCATCGTTTTGCTGGCTCTCGTACTACTCTATTGTGTGAACTAGGGAAGCACGGCCCAGAAGTTGGAAGTAATTATTCTAGGGTATCAAGAGACTGAAGCAAGTAATTAATCAAACCTCAGGGCAGACAGGCGAGCACAAAGCTGCTGGACACCGGTACACGTGCCCAGCTCCGCCCTTAGTTTGGCGAAGCTAGGAGTTCTGGCCCTTCCTGCGACCTGTCGCACGGCGGAGCAAGCGCGGAAGTTGGACCAGCAGTGAGTCGCTATGGAACCCGACGGGACCTACGAGCCAGGCTTCGTGGGTATTCGATTCTGCCAGGAATGGTGAGACCCGGCCAGCACTGTGGAAGGGCAGCAAGTAATGGCCCCAGTACTAACCTCTGATTTCCCTCTTCCCCTCCTCACAGTAACAACATGCTTTACCCCAAGGAGGACAAGGAGAACCGCATTCTGCTCTACGCGGTGAGCGCGAGCCCGCAGGGTATTGCGGGACCGGCCCCCTGGTACCCAACGTGGCCCCGCCCTACTCCCGGTGCCGCCCCGACCCCTCCTGGTCTAAACTCCAGACTTGTCCCCCCAAATGAACTAGACTTTGTTTTTGCCATTCTCGAGGTGATCCTCGATTACACCCCGTGATCCCAGTTCCGAGACTCCGTCCCCTAGTCATGCCTTCCGGGGAAGACCCTGCCCTTCTTGCACTCCTTTCGCGTTATCAATCACCCCTTGACCCGCTTCCCGCTGCACACTCTCTCTCGCAGTGCCGGAACTGTGATTACCAGCAGGAAGCCGACAACAGCTGCATCTACGTCAACAAAATCACGCACGAAGTGGAGTGAGTGGCAGGACCGGAGCTCGGGGACGGGGTTGTTGGCTTGGGAGGCCGGACCAAGCATAATTATTCACTCTCTATTCCCTTAGCGAGCTGACCCAGATCATCGCTGACGTGTCCCAGGACCCCACGTTGCCGCGAACCGAAGACCACCCGTGCCAAAAGTGAGTGCACAGCTGGTATTGGGGAGGGGAGGTGACTGGCTTATCCTCACCAGAAGGAGAAACGGGGAGGGGAGGGTATGGCAGGCTCTGAGTGACTGTCCCCTCAGGTGCGGCCACAAGGAGGCGGTGTTCTTCCAGTCACACAGTGCTCGGGCCGAGGTGAGTGGCGCGAGCAAAACTTTCTGGGTGATCTTGGTCTGGTCCTTCCCGGGGGGTGGGGATACCTATATTGGGGAAGACCCTGCCCTTCTGGGTATCCTGAGATGGACCTTTAGCAGTGGGGAAAGCCCTCTGTGGTCTGTTCTTTTGGGGTGAGGCTTCTCTGAATGGAGGTTGCTTGTTGTACCCCGCAGTGGGTCTAGAGCCTTCCTAACCATGTATCTTTTCTGCCAGGATGCCATGCGCTTGTACTACGTGTGCACGGCCCCGCATTGCGGCCATCGTTGGACCGAGTGACCCTCTCTCCCCCTTGTGTAATAAATGCTGTGTTCTGTGAGTGCCTTTTTTTTGTTTATTTCCGTCTCATGGGTTGGACACAGTCTAGGCAGCACGGTGGAGCGCGCGGTGCCGCGCGAAGGCGTCGGGCTGCGAGCTGGTGAAGCCGCAGTCCTCGCACACGTGCAGCTTTTCACGGCGCTCGCGGTAAGCGTAGCTGGCCGGCTGCCCGTGCACCTTGGCGAGGTGTGCTTCAAGTGAGCAGCGCTGCGTAAATGCTTTTCCACAAGCTCCGCAGCGGAATGGCCGGATCCCTGCGCAGGTGGGCCACAGGGAGGGCAATGATCCCCATACCAGAGCCTCCCCACCCTCACCCTCCGTGAGCATCCCCCCACACACATATTCTTACTCCAAATTCGCCAGACCTTGCTCTGCATCCCATCATCTGCTCCCTCTCCACCCAGTGCAAACATGGACCAGACACCTGTGTCCCCACCCTCCTCACTATGATGTTCCCTTTTGCACCCTGCAATCTGAGACCTGAATCCTGTAACCACTGTCTGTTTTCTCCCCATATCCCTCAGCAGGCCCCCACCTTGGCACTGCCTGACAAGCACTGGCCGGGAGCTGAAGTGCGTGGTGTTCCTAACCCGCTGAGGCCTGAGTCCTGCCCCACAAACACAAGCACCTCTTGTGCACAGAACTCAGGTGCTTGAAGTCTCCGAGTCCCCTGCATCTCCCTCCATTTCCTCCCATCTCCCACCAGCAGCCCCTCCCAGTCCCTGCCGCGGCTCACCTGTGTGTATCCTCATGTGGCGCTTGAGATCGAAGGCATCATGGAAGCCCTTGCCACAGCAGTGGCATATGTGGCAGCGAGCAGGGCTGTGGCACTTGAGGTGCCGGGTCAGCATACGCTGCAACGGGAAGGCCTTGGGGCACAGTGGGCAGCCAAGGGTCCCGGGGCTACTAGGGGTGGCGGTCAGAGTGCCCTGGGAGGGCTGTGGGAGGGACAGGGGTGTTAGGACCCCAACTCCCTTCCACTGGATGGAATGAAATGCTTAGAACTGGGAACCACGGAGGTCTGGTAAGGCCGGAGACTGCAGTTTGTGTGAGCAAACGCTATCCCACAAAGCCTTCCCTGGTCACTCGGCCCCCATTTCCCTTCCTTTGTTTCATATTTTTCCATAGTACATACCATCTTCCAACATATTTTTTTCCACTAATTTTATCATCTATACCTGCAACCCCCACCAGATAATAAGCTTCAGGAAGGAATGAGTTTCTGTCTTACTCTTAAACACCCCCATAGCCTAGAACAGTCCTGGCTTCCAGTAAAAATTGAAATAAAACTCCAGCACATTCACATCCCCCCTAGGGCTTTTCTTCTTCCAGTGTACTCACGGTTGAGCATCTCTTCTGAGAGGCCCCAAGCTCCTCCCCCACCCCCATCCTGCTCCTGTCACCTTGTCCAACTCTCTGACATAAATCACCATCCATTTATGGGCTTGAATCCATTTTTCTGCCCCACTGGGCACAGAATCTTTGGGGAAACAGTGCTTAGGGGGAGGCCTAACAGTGAGCCCACTACTCAGAAGGGAAAGGCATTCCCAGCAGAGAGGGCAGTGGGGGAGTAGATCCTGAGGCTGGAGGGGTCTGTGGGAGTAAGGGGCAGTCAGGGTCTCTTGAGGCTGAGAGCAGGCAGGGGTGAAACTGAGCAGGGTCTTGGGCGCCTGCTGCAGACTCACCGCTACCCAAGAGTCCCCGAGGCCAGAAGTCTGGTATGCCGGCGGCCTCCCCAGGTTGCTGCAGTCTGAGGAGAGAAACCAGGTGGTCATGCTTTATGTCTCCCCTGCCCCTCACCTCCAGGCCCAGGGAGGGGCCCACCTGGGACATAGGCGTCTCCCCGGAGCTGGTCAGGCAGGTGGTCCCAGTTGGGCGGCTGTGGACGCCGACTCCTGACCAGAAAGGCACGGGGCATCACCTCTGGGAATAGGGCAACAGCTCCACACACACGGCTGCTTCCTCTACTTGCTGTCAGATCTCAGGTCCAGGATGACTCTCCTATGTGAGAAGGGAGGGGGAAGCCCCAGAGAAGCCTTGTTCTCTCCATGCAAATTTCCTGACAGGCCCTGGGGGCAGACTTAGCCAGCTCTGGTTACCTCTGACTTGGGTCCTGCCATTCTCCCACTTCTCCTCTGCCAGGTTTCCCAGGGCACTCTCCAGCCTCCAGGGGAAGACAAGCCCTAAGTCCTCTGAGGAGGTCCAGCAGGGCGAGATGGAACCTAGGTGGCTCTTGGGGCATGGGGAGAAGAAACAGAGAACCCAGTGAGGCTGAGTCTTTCCATAGTACCAGCAGGGCCCAGGACCAGACAGTCTGTTTGCCAAACAAATTAGTCACTACCGGACATCCACCAACCTGCTTGAGTATTCAAATCACAGCTGTATGAGGAATCAGGGAAGGGGGTGACTGTGATTGCTCCAGAGGGTGGAGGGACAGCAGGGTCTGCTTAGTAAGATCAAAGTGAGAGTCCATGCTGAGCATCGTCAAGAAGCTCTACCTCTCCGATCTCAGAGGATAAGAGCTGATGGTCAGCCAGAAGCACTGTTCAAGTGTAGGGGACATTACAATACTGGTTTATTAGTCATCCAGGGGCTCCCCAGGTGGTGCTAGTTGTAAACAACCTGCCTGCCAATTCAGGAGACACAGGAGACTTGGGTTCAATTCTTGAGTCGGGAAGATCCCCTGGAGAAGGAAATGGCAACCCACTCCAGTATTCTTGCCTGGAGAATCCCATGGACAGAGGAGCCTGGTGGGCTAGTTCATGGGGTCACAAAGAGTTGGACATGACTGAGCGACTGAAAGTGCACCTGCGCGTGCACACACACACATGCACACACACTAGTCCAGCTCCTAGTAACTGTCTGGGACACCACTCCCCCACCCTCCTATGGTTCAGGAACTAAAGGAGGGGTCATGTGACACAGCCAGAGGCTCCCAGGACCCTAACCCCAGCACTCTGGCCAGGTTCTGTTCTAGATTGTTCATTGGTTTCTTAGCCAGGAGTTAAGGATTTTGAATATTCCCCTGCAGTTAACTTTTTTTTTCACTTATTCACCTACATTTTCCTGAGATCCAACAACAGGCCAGGCCTATCTTAGCACTGAAAATGAAGACAACCTAGTTCATGGGGGAGACACCCAGAATGACCAAGGCTATGGAGCACAGGCAGAGGGACCCAGCTTCAATGGGCAAAAGCCAAGGGGCCCAGGGGACCCAGAAGAGGCTCCTGATTCAATCTAAGTGTTCAGGGATGACTTTCCAGGTGTGAAACTTGATGGAAGAAAAGGTTTCTGATAAACAGGGAGGGCTCTCCAGGCAGAGGAACAGTCTGTAAAAGGCTTGGTGGTGAAAGAAGCAATATTTATTCATTTCTTCACATTCCTGGAGAGTCAGTCCTGCTAATGCATTTTCAGAAACAAGGGAGTTTAGCGCTGGAAGTCTGTGGGCCGAGCTTTGCTATTTTATCTCCACGGAACCTGGGCCAAGCCATATCTAGCTGAGCCTCAGTTTCTTCACCTGGAAATGGGACTGATGAGTCTTCCTACCACTGGTTTGTGTTGAAAATCCATGTAGATCACCAGGCGGGAATGCTTTGCATAGAATCTGGCATGTGACAGAGATAAATGGGGGTTGTTTGAAAGTCTTTTTTTTTTTTTTTTTTTGGCCACATAGCAATCATGATGAAGGATCTTAGTTCCCCCACCAGGGATTGACACGGGAGTCTTAACCAGTGGACCACCAGAGAAGCCCTGTTTCAGTCTTGAAGGGTGGGGTGGCTAGGCAAGCATCTGAGTTTCAATCAGCCCGTGAAATGTGATTTTAGGCGTCCCCATCTCTCAATTCGGAGAAGGCAATGGCAAGCCACTCCAGTACTCTTGCCTAGAAAATCCCATGGATGGAGGAGCCTGGTAGGCTGCAGTCCGTGGGGTCGCTAAGGATCGGACACGACTCAGCGACTTCACTTTCACACATTGGAGAAAGAAATGGCAACCCACTCCAGTGTTCTTGCCTGGAGAATCCCACAGTAGGGGGAGCCTGGTGGGCTTCCGTCTATGGGGTTACACAGAGTCGGACACGACTGAAGTGACTTAGCAGCAGCAGCAGCAGCATCTCTCAATTGCTGGACTTTACGCAGTGTGCCTGGCATGCCTGGCCCAGGTCTGGGGGCCCAGTATCTAGGACCTGTCGGTTATGGAGTGCAGCGCCCAGAAGCACTGAAGAATGAGCTGGTGAATGGGTTATGGGAGCCATTTTGTTGCTCTCTGGTGTCTAGTTTCCCATGCCCAACACCAGGTCTCTTGGGACAACTGGTTCCTGAGTTGTTGCTGAAAACACATTAGGGAAGAACCCTGGGCTCAGGGGTCTTTACTTGCCCCCACTCCCCTTTCTGTCATGTCCTGGAGGCTGACTGGGATGGGAAGCATCACCTGGACCCCTGTGCCTGCTGGCTTTCAGTAGGATTTGGTAATGGGGGGCCCACAGAAGATGGAGCCCCTTGCCAGGGTCACATCTCCCCTCAGGGCAGCCCCCTCTCCTCTGGGTTCCACTTTGCTCTCTATGCCTTCTGGCCTGAGCAGCAAGGAATAGCTCTCCTCCAGTACCACCCTAGGGTACTGTACTGGCCCTGAGGTTCCCCTGTCCACTTCTTAACAAATGATCCCTCTGTTGAACTCTCTTTGAAATATCCCACATGAGCATGCTTCCTGCTGGGACACTGCTGCATGCACACACATTCACCAGCAGTGGTTTCTTTTCAAAAGATATTTACTTGGCTGTGCTGGGTCTTACCTGTGGCGCACTGAATCTTCTAGCTGTGGCATGCAAACTCTTGAGTTGCGACATGTGGGATCGAACCTGTGTCCCCCACATTAGCAGTGCAAAGTCCTACCCACTAGACCACCAGGGAAGCTCCAGCAGTGGTTTCCTAACCAGTTGGTTTGTCTAAGGAAAGTCTTGTCCTTCCAGGACTGAAGAGCTCGGCGAAGGTGGAGACTGGCAGACACACTGCCAGCCCACCCTCCTTTAGTGCTGAGAGAACCCAATTTTGTTGAAATAGTAACATGCCCATGAAAGAATGGCTGAATCAAATTAAAGCCATTTCCATTCCTGTTGCCTGCACCTTCCCTGAAAGGCAAGGGCGTCTAAGGTTTGGCACTTTTCCCCCACAACCTTGGTGGGTGCCCAGCTTCGTGCCTTTGCTCCTAGTTAGGTGAGGGTGTACGCTGGGAACCATGGCAGCTGTGTTGCCACCATGAGGACCTAAGCCAGGGAGTGAAACTCAGATTCACAGAGGGTAGAACAGAGCAGTAACAAATGTCTCTATAGCTTGGGACCCCTTAAGCCAGGTGTTTGCTTCCTGGAGTTGAAGACCTTAACTATGATACAAGGTGGTAGGAGGCGGACAATCCACGAGGGACAGAGGCTCAAGGTGGTCCCCTTGGTGTCCAGTCACCTCAGAGATTTTACAGCTTTGGCTGAGCCAGGCCAGGGCGGGGAGAGTGGTCTCCAGTCTTCAGGGCTGGACTGTGAACCCAGGTAGGGAGCCTCCCGACAGAAATGCGGCCCAACTACATGTCCTGGGCTGCCTGGGCTACCTAAGGCAGGAAGAAAGAAGGGAACCTCTTGAAATAAGCAACACTGGGCATCTCACAAACACCAAGATCAGGGATTTTATTTAGAGAAAAACCTGTATTGTGGATGTGTCTTGAATTTAAAAAATTTTTTTTCTTTTTTTTTAAATTTAATTTTGGTTGCACTGGGTCTTTGCTGCTGTGCAAGAGCTTTCTCTAATGGCAGCGAGCAGGGGCTACTCTTCATTGTGGTGCAGGGGCTTCTCATTGCTGTGGCTTCTTTTTGTCGTGGAGCACAGGTTCTGAGCAAATGGATTTCAGCAGTCATGGCTCGAGGGCTCTTTAGAGCACAGGTTCTGTGGCATGTGGGATCTTCCCAGACTAGGGATGGAACCCTTGCCCCCTGCATTGGCAGGCAGATTCTTAACCACTGGATTATCAGGGAAGTCCCAGATTAAAATGACTTAAAACATCAAGGTCCTGCCTGGTGGGACCCATTTTTCCTCCCACCTCCTCCTCTCCTACCATCTCCTTGAGCCCACTCCATTCCAGCCTCCTGGCTTGTTATTCCTTTCATCCTCACATGTGAGCCTGCCATGGGGCCTTTGCACTAGCAATTCTCTGCCTAGATACTTGCCCAATTGTCCACACAGCCTGCACCCTCTATCAAACCTCTGCTCCAATGTCACCTAAGAAAGGCCTTTAACCAGCACAGTGACTGTGAGATCCCTCCGTTTACCTGCCGTTACACAGTTATAGTATTAATTCCTATCTTTTGCTCTCTAGAAGGTGAATGCATGATGCTCTGCTCATCCTGTTCCTTACTCTACTCCTAACGTGTAGAACAGTGATGAGATGGGACCAGGAATTCCTGGGGGCTGGGAAAACTTTTCAACAACTGCATAATTAGTTCAGTGTTTACAGGGGCAACAGAGGGCCACGTCCTCAGGCTGAAGGGCCTGGCTCTACCACCAGGCAAGACTGGGTTTGCGTCTCAGCTCTGTGGGGCCCTAGGCATGACCCTGGATATCTTTCTGAGCCTGTTTCTGGTGAGCCATGATCACATTAGAGCCCGGAGGAACTCACAGGCAAGTGGGGGTTCGGGCCCCACAGAACACGTGATGGGACTGGGCTTCAGGGGAGGGCCCTGCTCCCACTGCATTTCCTTTTTATAGACTCAGGACAGTGGGGGCTTTTGTGGTCCCAGTAGTGTCTTCTCAGCAGATACACCACGTGGCTAGATGCCTGCTGCCTGGGGAGGCTGGTCCCACAGCTGGAAGCCTATGGGATGCTGGAGCTGGACACAGACCTGCTGGTGAAGGAATTACTGACTCCAGCTGCTGGGTGGCCTGGGCTGGATTGTCCAGTAGCTGAGCCTGTTTGTCCTTCCTCACTTTCCCCTGCTGCAAATGGGAACAAAAGCCTGGAGCTCACAGGATCCAGTGTGCGCCCGGCCCAGGGCCCGCGAGACGGTGTTGTGGGGATATGTGAATTGGTGGCCAGAGTCTGACACACACTGGTCATAGTGGCGCCAGTGGGTTCTTGGGCACTGGGAGGGGGCAGGGAAGAAGGGCTGGCCCCTCCCTAGGGGCCAGCAGCTCAGTGGGCTGGGGACAAGCAACGTGAGAGCCAGGTGCTGGGGTCATCATTCCTGCAGTGCCCAAACAGTCCTGTGTGCCCCACGGCCGGTGAGTTCCCTGGGCTGTCCTCCTCCCCTCTCTCCCCACATTCATCTGAATGGGGCTTTGTGGATGCGCCGGGATAGGCACCAGGCGCCACTTCCGCAAGCTGTCTGTTTATTTGCTTAAAATACCTAGTTCCTCAGAAGCACGGGGCTACGGTGGAGAGGCTGCTGGCCCTCAGTCCCCCCGCGCCTTCCTCCTCACGGCCTGCACCAGCAGCTCTGAGTAGTGTTCCAGCAGGGCACGCAAATCTGGGCTGGCCAGGGGGCACAGGGTAGGCGGGGAGGGGGCACCTGGGCTGGGCGGGGCCTGGGCTGTGGCCACATCCATCCCCACCAGCCAATCACTGGCCTCTAACTGGCTGTGGATCCAGAGGAAAGTGGAGGCCAGCTCAGTTCGTGCCTGCCGCTGTTCAGCATTCACCACATCACTGGAGACCATCTGCAAGGGGTGCCCACCTTGTTAGAGGCCATCTGGGCCAGGCAGTGCCAGGGAGCCCCTCAGCCCTTTCCCCTGACCCTGGGGCTTGGCTCACCAGGTGGTAAAGGTCCAGGGCTTCCTGGAAGGCAGCCTTCAGTCTGTGCACGACAGTCCCCACATTGCTCAGCTCCAGGGGGTCTGGGGGCAGGAAGCTGGTTGGCGCCCTGGGGTCCCCCCAGTGTCCAGGGCAGTCCTGGACTGGACTGGGCACTTTTGGGGGTGGAAGGGAGGAAATGAGAAAGACACTTCTACTCTCCAGCTGATCTGAAGAGACCAGGGTGGCTGGGCCGATCCCAACTGTTGTCCCCTTTCCTGGGACACTTTCCTCAGTCCCCAGGGCTCCCTTCCCAACCCTCCTGCAGGTCTCTGCTCAAATGCCACCTTCTCCCTGAAACCTTTTCTCATCATTCACCATCCATCAGCCACCTGTCACTCCCTAAGCCCTTTCTTTCTCTTCCTTCTCTCCACAGCGCACCTCGCTTCATGATACACTTAACCCTTTCCTTACAGATTTAGTCTGGTCAGGGAGGGAGGCACAGTTCTTGAGGCGCTAGCCTACTGTGTTTCCCCTTTGTTTGCCTGGCAAAGTAATAAAGCCACTCTTTCCCTCTCCTCCATTAAAAAATAAAATTTAGACAGGGCATCCCCCCCAGTTAAGGTGTGAATTTCTGTAGTACCAGCTCCCATGGATCAGGAAGATGTCCTGGAGAAAGGCATAGCCACCCACTCCAGTATTCTTGCCTTGAGAATTACATGGACAGAGGAGCCTGGCAGGCATCAGTCCATGGGGTTGCAAAGAGTTGGACACAACCGAAGCGACTTAGCACACCCATATCCCCAGGGCCCAGAACAAAGCCCAATATATACAAGTCATCACCAGATACGTAAGGAAATGAGGGAATGAATGGCACAGCACCTAAAGCCTTGGAGCTGAGCCAGCTGTTACGGGGACGAGCTCAGGGGACGATCCTTCATCCTAAGGATGGTACTCACCAGGGGTGGGCTCCCGGAGAGAGGCGATGCTGCCAAGGACCCGAGGCCTGGCCTCTGGGAGTGGGGGACTGTTGGGGAGGACAGGGGAGTCGAGGCGCACAGGGGCCAGGAAACTTGGGAGAAAGGCAGACTTGTGGAGCCTCGAGGCGATCCCATCTGCAGGGCTGTGGGCTGGGAAACCAGCTGTCGTAACAGTGACATTGCGCTCGGTGTCCACAGGCTCCTGGGACCAGACACACGTGGTGGGAGGCTCCAGTTGGGGTGGGGGCAGCAAGAGCCTGTCACAGATGCTCGACAAGCTGAGTTTCAGGCTGGCGCGGGCCTCATGGTTGCCCCGGGAGGGCAGGGCAGGTTCTCGGCCCTCACCGTCAGAACTATGTGTCACTGTGGTGGTGACAGCCTGGAGCTCCTGGCTCAGGGAGGCCAGCTCCTCCAGGGAAATGCTGCGGGACATCTTGGCATGGGAACTGGCAGAGGCCTCCATGTGGGAGCGGGTGGTAGGGGTGTGGACACCCTGAGCCAGGCCTGCAGCGGGTAGGGCTGTGGGTGCTGGTGGCTTCTTGTCTGTGGGCAGCGCAGAGGAGGAGGGGATGCAGGGCACCAGGCCTGTGAGGCAGGGGGCTGGAAAGGAAGCGGGTGACTTGCTCTCACAGCCCACCTCAGGGCTGGCAGACAGGGCCCCCCACCTGGCATGGCTGCATGGTCCAAGTGGCCCCCGGCCATCCCCACCATGGCTCAGTGAGCCACCCAGGGCTTTCCACTGGGAGATCGGGACACTCACACAGTGGGGACCACACCTCCAGCGTCTCCTCAGCCTTTCCTCCAGAGACAACCTGCAAACACAGCCCTACAGTGAGGATAAGGCCTCCGGCTCCCAAGCCCCGTGTCTCGAGGGAGGTGGCCCCAGTACTCACGTTGGTCCTGACTGGGGAGGTGGAGCCAGCACCTGCTCTTGGGGGCTTGCCCTGGAGGTCCGTGAGTCTGACCTCTGAGGACTTCAAGAGGTGCCGGGGCAGTCGGGAAGGGAAGGTGTGGGGAAACCTGTTAGGTAAACAGGTGAGGGTGCTCAGGGGCACACAGCCCTGCCCTGCAGGGAGACGGAGAGTGGGTGGGAGTTCACTAATTCACCCGCTCCTACCTGGATGTCTTCTGAAGGCGGGAGAGGAACTGGGCTGAGATGCTCAGTCGGGGGTTGAAGAAGTCATCCTCAGTCTCAGGGGCTTTCAGGTCTCTTAGGGATCCGAGGAAGAGCTCTAGGGCAAGACGCCAAGGGAGCCCTCAGAAACCCTCCAGCTAGCCAGACCAGACCCAGGCAGACCCCACAGACCAGCAGACAGATCCTCAGAGACCCTCAACAACAGATAACAGGGGGCTTTCCTGCTGGTCCAGGAAAAGATCCCGCATGATGCAACTGAGACCCGATGCAGTCAAAAATAAAAAGCAGACAACACACACCTCAGGAGCAAATCGAGCTGGCAGAGGATACCGTGCTGCTCAGCCCCTAAGTAAAAGTAAAATGCACACACTCCCACCACTCTCACCAGCCCTGCCAGGGAAAACCGCACCCTGGGGACGTCCACACTGAGCCCAATCCTGGGTGCGCCCAGGCAGGTGTCAGAGAGAGGCAGGGCTTACCCTCAGGGTGGGCATCAGTAAGCGTCTCGAAGTGGTGGCGGAGGAATTTCTCTTGCTCAGGGGTCTGGGGCAGGGAGCTGTTGGATATGCCTGGCACCTCAGGCCGGGGCAACTCTCCTGCAGTCCCTGGGCATCCTGGGCAGAGGGCGTGGGCAGGAAAGAACCGTCAACACCATGAGTCATGGAAGACGCCCTGAGAGAGCCGCCAGCCACTTAACGATGGAGGAAACTGAACTCGTCCATCACACACCCTGTGGCCACCAGGTGGAGAAGGCAGGGCTAATGGCTCTGTCTTCTAGGGGAGGGAATTGGGGGTGCAGGACTGATGTTCAGCCAGTGGTTATATATCACAGCCATCACCCGGCCAGGCCCACGTACCGCCCTTTTCTGCATGTGGCCGCTGCTTACCTGGTGTGGGGGACATCGTGTCAAACTGAGGTTCTGGGTCTGGCTGTGGAGGGGAGGAATGGATGGTGGTGAAGCTGCACTCCAAGTCAGCCTCGGACTCCCCCGAGTCTGGAAGAGAGTGGGTGGGGTCAGGGGTCCAAAGCTGGGCCCTGACTGGGTGAGTCAGGTAAGGAGGCTCCGGGTTTCAGGGCTTCAGTTCCCTCATCTGAAGAAGGGCGACCATAGGACCCACGCCCTATTTTATGGACCAGCAAGGCTACACTTCAAGGGAGATGCAGAGCTGGGCTCCCACTGGTGGGCAGCTGGGCTCCAGAAGTCTAGGGTGAAGACAGCAGAGATGCTGTCTGTCTCGATGACAAACTCTGAGCTTCAGGCAGACAGGGTCACAGTTACCATCAGTGCCCAGAAAGGGGTCTGGCCAGATGAAGAGATGACTGCAAGGTGTCCTGCCGGGTGCTCACTCACCCTCAGGTGGACTCCGGTCCTTCGAGTCGACTGAGGGGACCGGGAGGAAGGAGTCCCCTTGCTGGCCTCTGCATGCCTCCACTTCCTCGTCCGCACAGTATTCCCTGCATGCCGGGGGTGAGGGATGGGTAGGGAGAGGGAAAAATGACACACTGGCTGGTAAACACCTGGCCCCTACCCAGAAGCCCTGGGCATCTGCACCTGATCCTGCTGGGAGCACAGCCTTGCCTCTCCTGCCTTCACCAGAGGCGCCCTCCATGCACCTCCTCTTGGAACCAGGGAAACAGGTTGCAGCCTCACGCCTCTGCCTCCCTCCCTCAGGCCCACTGGGAGAGCGGAGCGCAGTTCTTCCAGGGTGTGCCTACCAGTCGAGGCTTCCTCTCTCCAACTAAGGAACTCACCTGTCCATCCCTGTGACTGTCACCTCTGTCTCTGTGGGGCAGGTGATGAGCTCGCTGGCCTCAGAAGACTCCCGCTGTGGGGGTGACAAGGAAGGGTGCCCGCAGCCATCCTCCTGGGGACTCTCAGACTGTGGGTGAAGACAGCATAGCTCTCAGAGGCAGCCGTGACCCCCAGGGCAAACGTGAGCTGCAAGGTTTTCCACCCACACTGGTGGTGACGGGAAAGATGGCAGGCCTCACTGTTGGATGCTCCCTGTGAGGCAAAGCCTGAGCAGGGCCATCATGAGCTCACTTTCTGTGCGGCTCCTTTATTTCATCAGTCCCTTTACAGATAAGGAATAGGTATGGCTCCCACCCTGTAAAAGTCTATTCACATGAAGTTCAAGAACAGGCAAACCAATCCATGGTGACAGAGGTCAGCACGCTGGTTACTTCATCGAGGGTACTGACTGGAACGGGCATCAAGAGGCAGAAAATGCTCTACATACTTTGACTTAGGGGGTGGATACCTAAGTGTGTACACAGGTATTCAGCAACCTGTGGTTTTATGATCTGTGCACCTAATTGTACTTATATTATGCCACATAAGAAAACTTACGTTGTTGTTGTTAAGTCAGGTCTGACTCTTTGAGACCCCATGGATCGCTGCCCACCGGGCTCCTCCGTCCTTCACTATCTCCTGGAGCTTGTTCAAATTCATGTCCATGGAGTCAGTGATGCTATCTAACCATCTCTTCCTCTGCTGCCCCCATTTTCCTCCTGTCCTCAATCTTTCCCAACATCAGGGTCTTTTCCAATGAGTTGGCTCTTTGCATCAGATGGCCAAAGTAATGAAGCTTTAGCTTCAGGATCAGAAAACTTACATAAGAAAACTTACATCATAGAATAAAAAAGAATTTTGTTTGGAAAATAATAGAATAAGATCTAAAGTTGTGCTAGCACTTTTTGGGCCCAGACTCTGTTTATGGCCCTGGATAACTGTAAAAGCCCTCTGAGGGCTTCTTTTTTTAATGACCATTTTTACCTTTTAAAAAAAAAAATTATTTTTTGATCTTGTCCCACAGCATGTGAGATCTTAGTTCCCTGATCAGGGATCAAACCTGTGCCCCCTGCTTTGGAAGTGTGGAGTCTTTTTTAAGATATTGACTTGTTATTTATTTATTTGGCTGTGCTGGGTCTTTGCTGCAGCGTGAGAGATCCTTAGTTGCAACATGTGGGATTTAGTTCCCTGACCAGGGATTGAACCCTTATCCCTTGCATTGTGAGCTTCAAAGACGTCTTAGCCACTGGACCACCAGCGAAGTCCCTTGAAGTGTGGAGTCCTAACCACTGGACCGCCAGGAAAGTCCCTATGACCATTTTGAAAAATGACTTTTTGATATCTTTTTTCTTGGCCATCTTTTTTTGGTCTGTTTTGAAATGACCGTATTTTTGAAAACCAAAGACCAGAGAATCGAGAATCAAGCCTTGCTGCAAGTTACACAGCCAGGAGTGCATAGGCCCTGGGGACCACCTGCTCAAATGCCCTCCACTCAGGTACAGGCCCGCCCTGGGGCCCAAGCTCTCACCCCCAAGTGAGCGCCTCCCTGACTCCTGGTCTGCTCTGGGAATTTCCCTGTGCACCAGGCCCAGGGCTTATCCTTCTGCTCACTGCTATTTCGTTACCCTCTCACATCCCTGGAGTGGCATCTGCCTGCTAAGTTGCTTCGGTTGTGTCTGACTCTTCGTAATCCTATGGACTGTATCCCACCAGGCTCCTCTGTCCAAGGGATTCTCCAGGCAAGAATACTTGCTGTGCCCTTCTCCTAGAGTGGGATGGTCAACCTTATTTTCAAAATGCACGCACGCTGAGGCCCCAGGTCCTCAACCGGCAGTCGTGGTGCATGTGCTATGGTGGGGCTGGGGCCAGCAGTCCATACCTCGCGCAGCAGGTCTGCCAGTCTCTGTGACTCCACTGCATCCAGGACGGAATCCTCCAGGCTCTCGGGCTTCATGGGGGTGAAGCAGCAATCCAGGTCCCTGGCATCCAGGATGGTCTTAAGAGGCTCCTGGTCAGCCCGCTCTGCCCAGCGGCCATGCGGCTGGTAGCTGCGCTTGGCATGGAAGGCTGTGCTGTCTGCTGCATCGTCATCTCCTAGCTGAGGGGAAAAGGGGATGCTCAGGCAGCTGGCCAAGTGTTCACCAATTCCAGTGAGGGTGAGCAACACTGCACAGACCTTCTTCCAGCCTTGTGGCTTTAAATCTCACTCAGAAACAACTTGCAGGTATCTGTCTCCAGCAGAACCTTGCTATTTTTTTTTTTTTTTTGCCATGTCACGTGGCTTGTGGGATTTTAGTTCCCTGATCAGGGATCGAACCTGCACCCCCTGCAGTGGTGGCACAGGAGTCTTAACCACTGGACTGCTCAGGAAGTCCCGAACCTAGCTCTAAACTTCAGAAGTCCTCATGCAACTGCTCCACATCTCCACATAGATGTTTAGCAATCTTTCAAAGCAAATATGTTGAAGACAACTGACCCCTCCCCCTAAACCAACTCATCCTCAAGTCTTCCATCTCAGTGATTCTTCCCAGCTACTCAGGGCCCCAAACCTTCAGGTCCTCCTTCATTCCTCTTATTCTGTCCCTCACACTCCACATTTCTGCAACTCTGCCACTCAAACACACCCAAGATATGGACACTTCTCTGCCGCTTCCCTGATCCTGCTTACCACTGCCTCCTACTAAGACTTGCTTGGCAGACAGTGGAAGGGTGAGTGCTTGAGAACCTGCGCTCTGGAGCCAGCCTCCTAGGGTCAATCCCACCTTCTCTAATTCCTAGCTGTGTGACCCTGGGGAAGTTACTTAACTGCTTTGGGCCTCAGTTTCCTATCTGTGAAATAACAGGGGATATGAAAAGCCCAGACATCAATGGTGATTAAATAATACATATAAATGACTCAATAGACCCTGTACAGAGCAAGTGTGCTGGGAATAATTGTTATTGTTGTTTTAGTAGCTAAGTTGTGTCTAACTCTTTGTGACCCCATGGACTATAACCCACCAGGCTCTTCTGTCCATGGGATTTCCCAGGCAAGAATACCGGAGTAGGTTGCCATTTCCTTCTCCAGGGGATTTCCCGACCCAGGGATGAAACCTGTGTCTCCTGCCTTGGCAGGTGGATTCTTTACCACTGAGCCACCAGGGTAGGCATGCAGTAAATACCTGTGGCATGAATGAAGGGCTGTCTAAACAGAGACTGAAACCATGATAAGGATTCTCCGTGGAAAGTAAAGATATGAAGGGGGAAAGGGCACCTGTACTTTGTTAGCCTCTAAGTGTCCCGCTCCCCTGGCAGACTCACCAGTCGCTTTGCCCAGAGCGGCAGTTTGCCGTTGGTCAGCAGGCACTGAGGATCTGAAGAGACACAGAACATCCATGAAAAGACAATAAACAAGTCAAGAGACCACTGTCAACATAAAGAGGCAGCTCTCCAGAGACCACACAGGAAATGACACATCCAAAGATGGTTGGCCTCACTAGCTGTCAGGGAAATGCAAATTTGTTTTAAAGATTTCTTTTTTGATGAGGACCATTTTTAAAGTCTTTAGTGACTTTGTTAACAATATTGCTTCTGCTGTCTACATTCAGTTTCTTTTTGGATGTGAGGCACATGGGATCTTAAGTCCCCAACCAGGGATCAAATCCACATTCCCTGCCTTGGGAGGCAAAGTCTTCACCATTGGACCGCCGGGGAAGTCTCATGGGAAATGCAAATTTAAACAATGGGATATGTTTTCCCCACGCACACTAAATCGCTTCAGTGGTGTCCAACTTTTTGCAACACTATGGACCATAGCTCCTCTGTCTGTGGGATTCTCCAGGCATGAATACTGGGGTGGGTTGCCATTTCCTCCTCCAGGGGATCTTCCTGGCCCAGGGATCGAACCTGCATCTCTTATGTCTCCTGCACTGGCAGGCAGGTTCTTTACCACTAGGTTAAGACTGACCAAAATTAAAAAGCTTCAAACTATCAAGTATTGGCAAAAGTATGGGGAAACAGCGGCTTAATACTGACTGCTGGCTGGGGCAGTCACTGGATTTGGAGGGCCCTTGGGGTTATCTTTTTAAAATAAGAAGTGTATTAATCCTGGGATCCAGCAGCGCCTGTCCTTGAACTCTGTCCTAAGAAACACCCTCACACATGGCCAAGGAGGCGGCATTGGGCAGGGGTGAGGGGGGTGGTCAGCACAGCCTCTTTCACAACAGTGTAAAGTCAGAAAACACCCAAATGGGGGAGAAGACTCAAGAAGGGGTATATGTACACATATAGCTGATTCACGGTGTTGTACAGCAGAAACTAACACAATGCTGTAAAGTAATTATACTCCAATTAAAAAATAAAAGTAAATAAATAAAGCTAAAAAGAAAAAAGAAAATATCTAGGTGTCCCCCTGGAGCACAATCAGTCGTGATGTTACTGGTTAAAAGAGGGAGGCCTCTGCTTTGTAGTCAGTGAGATAGTTTTGAGAGAAAAAAAGATACAGAAGAATATCTGCAGTCTAATATAATTTGTAGACACAGACGCTCCCTGTGTATATTATGTATACTAATGTTCAGAAAAGGCCTGAAAGGATCCACACCAAAATCCTAAGAGTGGCCACCTTGGAAGAGACATTGGACTGGATGGTGACAAAGAAAATGAGCTCACTCTCTAGTTTTTTCCCCAGGTTGAATTCTCACGTGGCTGCTGCCTACCAATCAGCCATCCAGGGGGCCCCTGCCTGTTTCCTCCCTGTTGGCAGAGCCCACCAGCTTCACTAAGAGCATACAGGCTAGCCACCATTCCCAACCTCTCTCACAGCTGGAGCAATCATGACCAACATGACCGGCAAGAAGCCTGCAGGGGCTTCTAGGAAAGAAGAAGCCCCATAAAGGCGATTCCAGGAGGGAATGTCCTCTTTGATCATGCCTCTGATGGCTGGAACTTCAGCAGCCATCTTGCAACATGGGGGCTGAAGCCAAGGCAATATGCAAGGAGGCAGGAATTCATGGACTCTCATAAAGTCGCTGAGTCACTTCTCTCCCTTCTGCCTGAACAAGAGAATCTGGTTTGTCTTCTGGTTAACATCACCCTGTTTTTCCCCTGGGACAGCCCCTTACACTCACTCCTGGCCTTTATTCATATGGTTCAAGTGGAGCTGACTAAAGCCTCTGCCCTCAGGGATGACCACATGACTCAGGGCTGGCCAATCACAGTGGCTGAATCAGAGATGGGCAGGTGACTTATAGTAGGAACATAAGTCATGAGCAGAGGACTCCAAACTGTTGGGGAAGAGGTGCTCTCTTCTCTATAGTGTTATAACCTTGAGTCTGCCTGAGAGCAAAGTCAACACGGAGAAAAGCAGAGCCAAGAGATGGAGAAACATCTATTTCTTTAACGTCATCTGATTACCAGGATCCAGCTATGCCTGAACCCATACTCTCAAAGCTTCCATTACAGGAACCAATAAATCCTCTTTCCAAATTAAGCCAGTGAGATAAGTCTAATTGCTATGACCCTGAAAGAGTCCTGACTGATGTGACTATTGAGTTTCAATATGTGTCAGGCTGTGAAAACAAAGTAGTGGCCAAAACCCAGCAATGATCCCTCTGCTGAGAGTTCAAAATAGGGCCCCTTTCCCAACCTGGATCCAAGCTCTCCTTGGATGGGGTCTTCAGCAACTCTTCAGATTCACATTCTTCCTCCAGCTCATCCTCCGTCTGTTCTCCAGGGCTCAGGGAGCAAATCTCACTAGGCACGGATGCATATATCTCCTGCCTGAAGACAGGAAAAAGGATGGCAGGAGAGAAACACAGGTAAATGGGGTGGGAGACGGGACCTGCCTAGGGCTGAGTCCATAAGAACACATTCTTGGCTTCTGGTCAACATGGGGCTGGGAGATCTCACCTGCTACAACCCCTCTGCTAGAAACTTACTGTCACAATAAATGACACGTAACAAAGGCTGGCCTGGAGAAGGAAATGGCAACCCACTCCAGTATTCTTGCCAGGAAAATTCCATGGACAGAGGAGACTGGCGGGTTACAGTCCATGGGGTCGCAAAAGAGTTGGACATGACTTAGCAACTAAACAACAACAAAGGTTGGGCTCAAAAAATAAGACACACTCTTCAAGGCCCGCAGCAATGGAATAGAAAACAAAGCAGATGGTAGGGCATGAGTCCTGAGCTGCTGGCTTCTGTTCCAGAAAGCAGGGTTAGCAATGAGATTTTAGTTTCAAGGGCCAAAGAGCTGTCCACTCCCTTGGTGCCTAGATCTGCATCACCTCAAGATGACTGCAGAAAATGAGGCCATATCAGGCCTGGTTCCCAGGGGGAGGCAATGGCAAATCCTCAAGACAGAGAGAGAGGACTTCCCTGGTGGTCCAGTGGTTAAGAATCCACCTGCCAATGCAGGGGACAGGGGTTCTAGTCTGGGAAGATCCCCTATGCTGTGGGGCACCTAAGCCTGTGCACCACTACTGAATCCCATGCACCTAGAGCCTGTGCTCTGCACCGAGAGATGCCGCTGCAACAAGAAGCTGTGTATATCTCAAGGAAGAGCAGCCCCAGTTCACCACAACTAGAGAAAGCCCATGTGCAACATGAAGACCCAGAGCAGCCAAAAATAAATAAATGAAAAAAAAAAGAGGGAGAGAGACAGGGACAGCTCCAGGGACAGGAGAGAAGAAAATTTAAAACCTCCCACTCCAATTGAAACTTTCAAACCAAAATCCCAAATCAAAGACCAGAAAAGGAATTCACTCCAAATAAAACTGGTCTTGGAACTTAAAGACTTAAGAAATAGGTTTAGGAAACTCAGGGATATAAGTGAAAGAACAACTTCCATTTAAAGAAAGAAGACATCTCTGCTCCTCTGGGCCCTTCCCTGACCTCCTCCCTCCCCACCAAGGGCTAGGTCGGGGGCCTCCTCTAGTCCCCACAGCCCCCTGAGGGCGCCTCACCAGTGCTCACAGGCTCTCCTAGCACTTGTGCTTTTACACTTCAAAGCCTTTCTCATGAGTTACTGTAACTTCGTATTCAAAGTCCATTTCCCAGAGAATAAATGCAAAAATACAGCTGATTCACGTCCACTGTATAGCAGAAACTGACACAACATGGTAAAACAACTATACCCCAATAAATGAAAATCAAAACCAAAACCCCACAAAGTTCATCTTCTCTTCTAGGCCCTGAGGGCACAAGGGGCAGGGTCTGGGCGACAGGAGGCTGCCAGGACCTGGGGTGGCCGCTCCACTTCCTGTCCTTCGTGTGCTGCTGCTGCTCCCGGTGGTCGATCTCCAGCAGGTGCTGCTTCATGCAGTTGGTGATCTCAGGGCCCAGGTGCCAGATGAAGACACAGCTGCAGAGGCCAAGGAGAGATGTGGAAGGAGGAGGAACGGTGAACACAGAAGCCATCCGACCCTGGAGCCACCTGGGTCACCACAGCCAAGACCCTACTCCCTGGCCTGGAAAATAGCTCCCATCAGCTTAGTGCAGGTCTACACCCTGGTGGGGTGCAGGGCCCCCTAGTAAACCAAGGCTGCTCTGAAGATCTCAAGAGCCACAGAAGACAGTTGTGAGGGAGGGTAGTAAATCGAACAGAGTGACAAAAGGGACGTCCTAGGATACCAACCAGATGCTAAGGAACTGACATATGTCAGTCATCTCATTTGACTCTCACCATGTGATTCCCACGGTAGATGGGGTCATCTCTCTCTCTTTTTTTGGCCCCACCATGCAGGATATTAGTTTTCTGAATAGGGATCAAACCCCCTGCCCCCTGCCATGGAAACTTGAAGTCTTAACCACTGGACCACCAGGGAAGTCTCAGGCTCATCTCTCTTTTACAGAGACTTAGCAGCAGCAGCAGCAGAAAGGGGAAATGACCTGCTCAGGGTCACAAGTAAGTGGCAGATCTAGATTTGAACTCAGAGCTTGGCACACTGTCTGGCAAGAGTAAGCTGGCATGCTCAGAGTTCCAGCCGTGGGCACTGGGTTCTAGTGTTTGAGCCCTGGCTCTCCCCATAGGATAGGTCTCACCCACTCCCAGAGGGAGGCCCTGCTGGGCAGTCTCCAGGCCTTTCCTACCTGTCTCCAGACACGGTGATCAAGTGACGGCAATCATAGGTGAACTTCATGCCGGTGACAATTTCTGCAAGTAGAGCAGAGAAGCTGCATTGGTCTTTTTCATTTATTTATTTGACTGCACTGGGTCTTAGCTGCAGCTTGTGGGATCTTTAATCTTCATTGTGGGATCTAGCTCCACGACCAGGGATTGAACCCGGGCCCTTAGCATTGGGAGTAGGAAGTCTTAACTACTGGACCATCAAGGAAGTCCTGCACTGGCCTTCTGAGCTAGAAGGCTGGGTGAGGGCAGGTGGGAAGGGGTCCCAAGCAGAGAGGCACACCCACCTGAATGGCCAAACATCTTGGCAACACACTCGCCTGAGTAGAAGTCAATCACTGAGATGCTTTTGTCAGAGCAGCTTGTGGCCAGGAAGGTGCCAGAAGGGTCCACGTGGACCTGCCGAGAAGAGCGCCCACGTGACATTTGGTGGCCTCCTTCTTCCCAGAGGCCGGGGTCTCAATATCACAGCCCCACTGACCAAGGACCCCCTTGTGTTGGGTGCTAGGTACGTGGACTCATCCCAGGTTAGCTTCATGACACACCCCATGGTAGGTAGAAGCTCTTGTCCCCATTTCACAGGTAAAGAAATTAACAACCACCACAATGGTACTAATGGCGGCCAGGCCCTGTGTTAAGTACTGTACGTATGTGGATTTATTTCCCCCACAGATCCCTGTGATAGAGGCTTACAAAAATTTTTTTTTAAATCCTAATTAAATTTGTTACAATATTGCTTCTGTTTTATGTTTTGGTTTTTTGGCCATGAGACATGTAGGATCTTAGCTCTCTAACCAGGGACTGAACCTGCCCTCCTGCACTGGAAGGCGAAGTCAGCTGTTGGACCTCCGGAGAGGTTCCTATAGAGGCTATCTTTATTTGCATTTTAGAGATGATGAAACAGGATTGAGAGGAGATGACATTGGCCCAAGGTCACAGACAGCCCAAGGCAGAACTTTAAGAGGATCTGACTCTGGAGCATTATAACAACTCCCCTAGTCCAGAGACTCTTGAGAAGGTTCCCACCTCATCCTGGATAACACAGGCAGGGGGGAAAATTTGAAGAGGGACCCCAGACCTCTCTGATTCTTCCCACCACACTCTAATGCCACTCAAATGGAAACCACTTAAATATCCCCACCTGGGGAAAGTGAAAGAAAGTGGCTCAGTTGTGTCTGACTCTTTACGACCCCATGGACTATACAGTCCATGGTATGCTCCAGGCCAGAATACTGGAGTGGGTAGCCGTTCCCGTCTCCAGGGGATCTTTCCAACCCAGGGATCGAACCCAGGTCTCCTGCATTGCAGGATTCTTTACCAGCTAAGCCACCAGGGAAGACCAAGAATACTGGAGTGGGTAGCCTATCCCTTCTCCAATGGATCTTCCCAATCCAGGAATCAAAGCAGGGCCTCCTGTATGGCAGGCATATTATTTACCAGCTGAGCTACCAGGGATGCCCCCACTTGGGGAAGGGTTCAGTAAATAAATGTAGAGCTCTGGGGCCACTCCTGGCTCCCAAGCATCCTTAGTCAGCCAGGCCTGAGTGGATGCTGGCCAGCATGTGATCCATTGATCCCATGCCCAGGAGGACCCATATTTCAGACTTCAGGGCAGGAAACAGACAGGGGGTGTGCGTCTGGGTGTGGTTTCAGCTAGGCCCCGCTCCTCACCTTCAGCAGGGACCCATCGTCGCCCTGGGAGCCCTTGTAGCACTTCTTCTGCTTCCCGTTCATGGTGTTGTAGACTCTGGAAGGTAGGGCAGGGGTGGCTAACATGGCCCCACCAACACCCCTTCTTGTTCCAACTTTACCTGCTGCCCTCCTCTCCCTGGGAAGCCCCCAGTATGCTTTTCCTCCGCTGCCTGGATTGAAACCTTCTATCAGGGAATGGGACCCTGTCTCAGGCTGAGGTCATGGAGGTTATGTCTGGCACCCAATTTGAATAAGCAAATGTAGGAGTTGGAGAATCTCTTTGGACATGCTCATTCCTCCCCATCCTTCCCAGGCTAAGCGCAGATGTCCCTTCCTGTGAGCCCTGTTTGAGCCCCAGATGGGACGGATGTCCTCCCAGGGGCCCTCAAAGCCTCTGGGCTGTCCTCATCCCAGCCCTGACCACTCCATGCTGTCACTGTCTGCCTGTCCTCCCCTGCACTCCATGGAGGAAGGGCTGGGGACTCCCTCTCTCTTCCCCGCAGACAGGTACTCAAGAAACGAGGGTGAATGGTTTATGAGCCATTTCAGCACCTCTTGGTTAGGGTACCCACTGTTGACCTGGAGACAAGGCCTGGGTGAGCCCAGCTCCTAAGAAACACCCACTGGCTCCCTCCATTCCACCCAGCTTCTCAGGGACTGATGGGCAGGGGAGGAAAACTCATGAGAAGACAGACCCACAAAGGCCCTGCCCAGAGACCAGCCGAGGCCAGGCCAACTGACCCACCCAGGGCAGCTCCTCACCTCACATTGCGGTCCTGGCAGGCCACAGCCACGTACTTCTGGGTAATGTCAATGTCCATGTCATATAAGGTAGTCTTCTCAGCCACGTGGTGGGTACGGACAAAGTGCAGTCCATCCGGGGCCTGGCAGGACAGATGGGGTTTTCAGAGGACACCCCCGAGGAGCCCCCACATCCAGCCCCCAAGGAGGCCACCCCACTCTACCCGCTGGGCACTGCGGAAGTAGATGCTCTTGTCGGCGCCACAGCTGATCATCTGGATGTCTCTGTTGCCTGGAGGAGGAGGCCGTTATGAGGTAGAGCTGGGCCCCTCTGAGCCCGACTAGGGTTAGGGATCCTAGCTAGGGAACCCTACCATAAGGGAACTCTGCTGGGCATCACAGAGGGTTTCCTGGAGGAGGTGACAGAAGTGCTGGCAGGTGGGAGGACTTTGTAAGCTGTGAGCCATGTGCATGAAGGGGTGCGGACGGTGCAGTGGGCAAGGCAGGCCTCAGCAGAGCAAGAGCATACAGGGAAACAGGCCAGGGTATAGCAGGGGCACCAGGCTTAATCTGGGGTTTGGAAAAGTGACTCAAGTCACAGAGTGGAGACGTGAGTGAAGCAGGCAGCAAGAGGAGACAGTAAGACTGCTGGGAGGCTCATGCCATCAAGAACGATCAGAGGGACTTCCCTGGTGGTCCAGTGGATAAGAATCTGCCTGCCAATGCAGGGGACACGGGTTTGATCCCCGATCCAGGAAGATGTCACATGCAACTAAACCCGTCCACCACAACTACTGATGCCCGTGTCTCACAACTAATGATAACCATGCGTCACATCTAACGATGCCCATGCACTCTAGAGCCTGTGCCCTGCACCAAGGGAAGCCACCACAGTAAGAAGGCTATTTGCTGCAAGGAAGAGTAGCCACCAATTGCTGCAACTAGAGAAAGCCCCATAGCAATGAAGACCCAGCTCAGCCACAAATAATAATACAAAAAAGAATGATCAGAATATCCGTACAGGGACTTCCTTGGCGGTCCAGTGGTTAGGACTCCACATTTCCACTGCAGGGGGCTTGGGTTCAGTCCCTGGTCAGGGAACTAAGATCCCACAAGCCGCGTGGCACAGCCAAAAAAGAAAAAAAAAAATCCACACAGACCCCAGGCCAGGCCCTATGCTTGAGCCTCCCCTTCCTGTCACCAGCCACATTTTTGCAAATGTGAACCCAGGGGCTCAGAGTCACACAGTCCTTGTCCCAGGGTGCAGAGAGTCAGGACCGGGCCAGGGCTAATCCAGGCATCCTCTGGTTATTAAACACTGTGCTTGGAAGCCAAGCTTTCTCTCTGAGCCTCAGCTTCCTGTCTGTTCAATAAGCTTGTATCAGCCACTGCCCCGTGGAATGGCACTGAAGCCCCTGAGACAGTGGCTGCCACCTGGTAGGTACTATCGATGTTCTTGATTTTAGGCTTCTCTCTTTATAGAAGAGGAATAATCAGAGCACAGGTACCTCACA
Organism: Moschus berezovskii; assembly: GCF_049115385.1. Lineage (NCBI taxonomy): Eukaryota > Metazoa > Chordata > Mammalia > Artiodactyla > Moschidae > Moschus > Moschus berezovskii. The sequence goes on from NC_142481.1 coordinate 16,769,755, forward strand.
GAGTTGTGGTGATGATGAAAACAGAACGAATATAAAACATGTAGAGCCTTGGCGGAGCCTAGTGGGCTGCCGTCCATGGGGTGGCACAGAGTCGGACACAACTGAAGTGACTTAGCAGCAGCAGCAGCAGCAGAGCCTTGGTACGATGGATGCTGCTCCTTCGTGACAGGACATTTGCAAGCTCCCTGACACTACAAGCAAAGATGTTACTCAAGTGGGAGTCACTGGTCCTAGAAGGGAGAGAGCCCTATGTGTGGGAGGGACCCAGAGAGGGTCTGCAAGTTACTGGTAATGTTTTGCTTCCTAACCTGGGGTGGAGACTCCATGTGTTTAGCAAGATTAGGACCAGGATCAATCAGAACAGTCTCTAGCTAAAAACAAGGGGTGTGTCTAGTTCAGGCCTACACTTTGATGTGGATATTCATTGTATTATGCTGTGAATTATTCACAGATTTTCTGTTCACTTTTTGGAATATATGATTCAAAGAAAAGAGTTCAAAGACTGACATTCTTTAGCTGCGTAGCTTCAGACAGTTTCCAGTTGACTGGTGCCCAGTTTATACAAATCATCAATGTTTCGAGCACAATGCCCAGGTGAGCCAGCCCAGCCAGAGAACACAGGAGCTGGGTTTAGGATGCCCATCCTCTCACACCGCCTGGGGCTTTAACAGAGGTCCACACTGTCAGAAGGACCGACTCGTGGGTCACCCCCTTGGCCAGTCATCACCTCTCCTGGATCTAGACCATTCATTAAAGCTAAGGTCACTGCTGGGCACAGCACGAGATTTACTGATCTATTCTACCTACTTCTCCCCTGTGGAATGGGATGGTCTAAACAGTTTTTTAAGGCTGTCTGAGAAAGTTGAGCTGATCAGCATTTGTTAGGTCCTTACAAAGAGATGCGGGTTTGATCCCTGGATCAGGAAGATCCCCTGGAATAGAAAATAGCAACCCACTCCAGTATTCTTGTCTGGAAAATTCCAGGGACAGAGGAGCCTGGTAGGCTATAGTCCATGGGGTCACAAAGAGCTGGACATGACTGAGCGACTGTGCATACACACACACACCCACACACACACCCACATCATAACATAGCAAACACTGTTAACCTGTTTTTGCTCAGCTCCCAACCACCTTAGACAGAGATAGGGCAGCAAGTGGGGAAGACCAAGGGACATTATTAATACATTCTCAGCCACAAGATTATATGTACAAAACTCTTCCTAGTCAAGAACATGGAGCACAGGGATGTATTCTCTCCATAAACGGATTCTTCTTGAATATAGTTTTGAATATGTTCTTGGGTTCTGATCATTTAAACTCCTACAAGGGCCTGCTTCCCCTCCTCTTGGAATCCCTTAGGGCCAGGGATCTCCAAACTGAATCTTTCCAGTTTTGGAAGGATCCCTTCAATTGCTTGAGTGAGGGCTTTGAAGGAAGACAGCCTTTTGCAAAATACTGGCTGTGTGACTCTGGCTGTCAAGTAGGGGAACTGTTGGGACAGCACAAGGGTCATCACCCAGCACAGAATCAGCCCCCAGTAATTGTCACTGTCACCCATTTTTCTGCCAAGGTCCCCGGCACCCATCCCATCCTGGATTGGCATTCTGACTTCCTTTTGGGGCACTCGCCTAATGTTAGTTCTCCTGGATCAGAGGTGGAGGCGGGTGGGAGTTGGAGCAACAGGAGTCAGACCCAGCCTAAGAGGATACTCCAAAGCTCTGGCACCAATAACTGTTCTGGAAAGGGGTGGCGCCTCAAGTCAGCACCGGGAAAGTCAGCTCTCAATTTCTGCCAAAGTGATAGGAAGAGGGGAAGTATCTTTCCAGCAGCATAGGAATGACTGAGGCCCTGCCCACCCAAGAGAGGCACAGCCGACAGAGGGAGACAGTCTGGATAACTTAAAAAAATGCAACCTTTGGGGGACTTCCCTGGTGGTCCAGTGGTTAAGACTCTGTGCTCCCAATACAAGGGGCCCAGGTTCAGTCCCTGGTCTGGGAACTACATCCCACACTAAGAGTTCTCATGCCAAAACTGAAGATCCTGCATGCTGCTATGAAGATGGAAGATCCTAAGTACCACAACTAAGACCCAGCACAGCCAACTAAATAAATAATAAATTAAAAAAGACATTCAACCTTTGGATCCAGCTGGGCTTGAATCCGATGTTGCTGCTCCTTTTTTTCTCTGAGCTGAAGGGGGCTCTGCTGTTATGTGCAGCCAAAGGAGCCCGCTGAATGAGGTGCAGGGTGTAGGAGGCAGGGGCTTACCGGCGAACTTGATGGCCGTGATGGATGAAGAGTGGTCATCCAAGGTCTGCTCCAAGTTGTAGTTCTTCTCCACGTTCAGCACGTGGATCAGTCGGTCCCGACTGGCCGAGGCAAGCAAAGTCAGCCCTGTGGGTGAGAGGGAGGTCCTGGGTTCCTGGGGGCCGCTTGATGGCTTGGCCTCTCAGACAGCAGCGTGACCGAGCTTTCCTGGCCTTGAGGAAGGGGATCTCTGGTTTCCTAACAGAAGCCAACTTGCCCCAGACCCTGGCATTCTACTTCCCTCGCCACCGGGTCATGCAGGATGAATCTTGATGTACACATGGGCACTGCTCCACCTGTGCCCACACCAGACACTTCGACAATGCCCAGCACGCCTTCCTACCCAGTCCAGCTACTGGCAGCCACGGGAGGCCCTGCCAACTTCTCAACCTCTCCAAAACTCCACCCACCCCCTCACTCTCTGCACTCTGGCTGCATGAGCCTCACGTAGGCCGTACTGACCATCTGCTGCCACTCTGCCTTCAGACACCGGACCTTCGTGCTGACCCCCTCAAATGGTGCCTACCCTGGGCACCTGCTAGGTCTAAGGCCTAACACGTGATCTGAGGTGGAGGGGAGCTCAGGAGAGGTGTACTGGATGAAAAGAGATGCAGAGAAAATTTGGCACAACAGAGTATGGGAGAAGGAAGGAGAAAAGAAGAGCATGGGAAAGAATATTAACCTCATCAGTACATAACTTCACCAACATTATATTCCTGCCAAAAAGGTATCATCAGAATCAAAACATGAGGAAAACAAACAAATCCAAATGGAAGGAAATTCGGTAAGATGACTGGTCTGTATTCTGCAGAAAGACAAAGTCATACAGACAAACTAAATAAGGCTGTGGAAATAAACCTCAAGTCAGCACCAAAGAAAGGTGACAAAAGAGCCACGACAACTAAAGGGTGAACCTGGACTGGAAAGACAAAGGTGCTGCAAAAGACAACACTGGGGAAACTGGCAAAATGGCAATAAGAACTCAAGACAGGGACTTCTCTGCTGAGTCAGTGGTTAAGAACCTGCCTTCCAATGCAGGGAACAAGGGTTTGATTCCAATGCAGGGAACAAGGGTCAAGGAGCCAAGATCCCACATGGCTTGAGCGCCGCAACTAGAGAAACCAGTGCTCTGCAGCAAAGACCCAGCACAGCTAAAAGAAAAAAAAAAAAAAAGCCCAAGAGAGATGACAGATTTGATAAGATGCGCATTGGGTAAGTGTACTGTGGTCAGGTAAATAGATGTTCCCGTTGCTAGGAAATGCTCATAGAAGCATCTAAGAGTGAAAGGACAGCATGCCTCCCTCTCAAGTAGTTTTAACTTCCTCTCAAGTAGTTTAGTGAAAGAAAAAACAACAGGCCTTCCCTGGTGGCTCAGTGGTAAAGAACCTGCCTGCCAATGCAAGAGACACGGGTTCAGTCCTTGGTCTGAGGAGATCCTACGTGCTATGGAGCAACTAACCCCGTGCACCACAACTACTGCGCCTTTGCTCCAGAGCTTGGCAGCCACAACTACTGAGCCCATGTGCCGCAACTACTGAAGTCCACACACCCTAGAGCCTGTGCTCTGAAACAAGAGAAGCCACTGCAACGAGAAGCACACGTACCACAACTAGACAGTGGCCCCCTTTGCCAAAACTAGAGAAAAGCTCAAGCAGCAATGAAGACCCAGCACAACCAAAAATAAATAAATAAAATTATTTTTTTAAAAAAAGAAAAAAGGTATACACATGGTATTATTTTATTAAGAATGTGTATATACACACACATGCACAAATCGAGAGAAAAGGAGAGAGGGGAAGCAGATAACGTCACATGTATATTCACAGGGTCAGATAGGATTTAAAGAAAAAACCTGGGGAGTTGTAAAGAATCTACAGGTATTCATGATAATATTCTTGTGAGTTTTCTATAAGCATCAAACTTTTTCAAAAGAATATGTTTGACTACTGATCTATCTTTTCCTGCAGAGAAGGAGTTCATCCATACATTTACTCATTAACCTTGACCTCTTTAGCCTGAGCACTGTTTGGGGTGCTGGGGACCAGGGGAAGCAGGTCAAGTCCTGCCTGCTGGATCTTGCTTTCAGGAGTCCCAGCCACCCTGGCCCTAGGGCCTGGCAACAGGAACTTTTATTAAAAGCAGGAGCCCTAGCTGTCATTCACAGTCCCACCAGACACCAACTACCCCTCCTGATGGCTCTGCCAGGCAGGCCATGCCCCCAACTCAGGCTCACCTGTCTCCGGCTTAGAGTACTCCAGGCACAGCACCTCAGCATCGTGGGCCTCCACCTTGACCAGCTCGTCCATGAAGTGCAGCTCGTGGATCCTGGGAGACACACACTGCCTGCTGTACCCCGTTCACCTCCCCCAGCCCTCAGCCCCAGGAGCTCTGCTCCTACTAGAAAAAGTCAGAGCAGCCCTACCCTGGCCAACTAGTCTACCCTGGCCAACTAGTCTATAGGTGCCTGACCATTCTCAGCACCCAGAAAGCTCCTAAGCCTGGGAGCACCTCAGCAGGCACCCTGCCCCTTGTGGTTCCATGGGTTAATTAATATCTAGGATGGTCTCTGGGGGAACAAGGGTTCAGTTCAGCTCAGTTCAGTCGCTCAGTTGTGTCCGACTCTCCGCGACCCCATGAATCACAGCACGCCAGGCCTCCCTGTCCATCACCAACTCCCGGAGTTCACTCAAACTCATGTCCACAGAGTCGGTGATGCCATCCAGCCAACTCATGCTCTGTCGTCAGAGGTGATCACTGGGGGTGGGGCAGGGGTCAGAGGTCATACTCAAAGATAGGCCCTGCCAAAAAATTTTGTTGTTGTTTGTTTTGCTTTTGGTTTTTGGCCATGCTGTGTGGCTTGTGGAATCTTAGTTACCTGACTAGGGATCAAACCTGGGCCTTTGGCAGTGAGAGCACAGAGTTCAAACCACTGGACTGCCATGGAAATCCCAGGTGGGAACGTTTAAAATATATATATATATTTATTTATTTGGGTGTGCCTGGTCTTAACTTGTGGTACACAAACTCTTAGTTGTAGATGTGGGATCTAGTTCTCTGACTAGGGACTAAATCCAAGCCCTCTGTATTGGAAGAGCAGAGTCTTAGCCACTGGCCCACCAGAGACGTTCCCCAGGTGGGACCATTTGATTCTAATTATTTTTGCCACACCCCAGGGCTTGCAGGATCTTAGTTCCCTGACCAGGGATTGAACCCCAGGCCCCTGGCAGTGAAAGCCTGGTCCTAACCACTGGACTGCCAGGGAACTCCCTCTCATTCTTAAAGGGTCTCAAATCCAGACTTTCCTCATATTCTTGCCAAATGAAATCAGACAACAGGTCATCCGGGACTGAAATAAACGGTCATCCCAGCTCCTCCATTCTCCACCCGTGTGATCTTAGCCTGGCCACTCGGCCCCTCTTTCCTCAGCGAATCCATCTGAAAGTGGTGCGAATAACAGCACTGACACCAGAGGGTCGCTGGGAGGGTTAAATCAGTCGATACTCATGGCGCTCAGGCCAGTGGCCGGCCTGGGAGAAGACAGTGATGCTCCATTAGCTCTCCTTACTGTTTTCCACCATTCACACCAGAATGCTGTCAACCGGAGCAGCCCCCTGACCTGCTCGGTTTGCCTCATCAGTGACTGACATCAAAACAGCTGCTAACATTTAAAAACCATAGAATTTCACAGAAAAAAAATCTGCATGGAAAGTGTTTTTCTGTTCTTCTTGGATGGCGGGAATATGTGACAACATGGAGCCTGTGCTGCTGGTGCTGTGTGGCGGCTACCCCTTCACAGGGCACATGGTCTCCAGCACCCCTGGTCCCTCCCACCCCGCCAGAGACCAGCACCCAGGTTGTCACTGCTGTACCCTTTCACGTTACACCTGATTCCTATAACAGGGCTCATATTCTGTCAGCACCTATTAGGCCTATCACATCTTGAAAAATCTCTGCAGGGTGGTAAACAGCCTGAGCCCTCAGATATCCAATCCTCTGACCCCTCTCCTAGCACTCCCAGCTCCAGTTGGCATCTTCTCTGAGGGTTCAGCAGTGGTACCATGGGGCCAAGAAGGTGTCACCCTGCCCTGGAATCATGCAAGTGTGCCTGTCTACTCGGCAGGCAAAGTTCACATGGCCGTCCCTAGGTAGCTACTCTGATCTACTGGGAGCCAGCCCTTCTGGAAGCCCCTTCTCAGCTTATGTTCCCAGGGCGGGCTGGCTACCAGACTGCTACACACACTCCCTCATTCCCAATGGGCAGCTGGAGGTGCCACAGCCAGGGCTCCTCCCCACTGCCCTGAGCACCCGAGCCCAAGCTGGGAGGTGTGCACTAGACACCACCAGGGCCCACTTGCCTCAGATTTCCACTTCGGTCGCCTGAAGCCAAGTGTTGGCCATCAGGACTGACCTGCATGACTCGAACCCCAGCTTTCATGTCCATGGGCATCGCATTCTCACTCCCCCGGTCTGGGAAGTGTGATGTGTCCTGCAGGTGCTGGATGTCGTTCTCCACATACACGACCTTCAGCAGGGTCTGCAGAGAGGAAAGGGCTGAGGTCAGTGCTATGAGAAGCTCTGAAGCACCGCTGCCATTGTGTCTCCTTACAGCCAGTCTCCCAATCTTGATTAGCAAGAGAACTCCGATTCTGACTTGGAAGATTCATCATTCAGAATAATTACTATTTCTCCCAGACTCCTTTGCCTCTAGATGAAGTTGTGTGAATAAATTCTGGTCAATGAGATGTAAAGCAAGTGAAAACTCTTCTTCCTTCCCATTGTCCAGCTGCATGGAACTTGAATGTGATGACTGGTGCTCCAGTAGCCATCCTGGGTCATGAGGACAAGGGCCACTCCTTCAAAATGGATGGTTCTTAGGTCTCTAAGTGCTTCATAAAGATGCCAAAACAGCCTGGACTTGTTACCACTAGGCTATTTTTATGAGCCAGAAAATCAAACATTTACCTCTTGTTTGGGCTTTTTCTATTGTGTATAACCAAGTATCACAGGTGCAGAAGAGAAGATGGTTGGGGGAGAAGAGGTGCTAGTGAGGGTAGTAGTAAAGGAGCACTTGCTATACATATCCTGCATTAAGGGCCTTTTTTGTTCCAGTAACACTGACCTCTCTTGGGTTTTCCAACTCACCAAGCTCTTTCCTATCTCAAGGCCTTTGTCCCTTGGTGTAGAACACTCTCCCTTCCCCTCTTTATGCTGCCCGATCCTCCCATCTAAGTTATCTCTTCCTCTAGAGGCTGCCCCTAGTGCCACAGATAGAATCAGATGATTATTCATGTATCCTATTCAGACCTCACAACTTTCTTTCACAGTACTTATTATGCTTGGAATTATATCATAGTGTGTGTAGTTACTGGCTCATTGTCTGCCTCCTCCACTAGACTGGAGGTGCTATGAGAGGAAAAGAATGTGTCTTAGTCACTGATGTGTCCCCAGCATGCAACACAGCACCTAGCAGTGACCTTGCTGGTCTCTGCAGAATCAATGAACGCATGATTTACGCCTTAGCTCCCCGGAGCAGCTCTCTCACTGACCTAGCAACATCCAACATTTCTCCAGCAAAGTGTTTTCTCCCCAGCCTCTCATCACGCCAGCACCCCAGTCACTGCTAGACAGGGGACACCTCTGACTGGTTTGGCCCATCACATGCTCCCCAGGGGGGTTCTAACGCAAGACTTGGGGAACACATTCTTCTTTGTTGAGTAACTGGATTGTTGGAGTAGCTGTCTTCACATACACATAAGAGAGTAGGAGCTGACTCACAAGAAAGCAAAGAGGAAAGTCATGCCACTTAGAGAGGGAGAGAAAGAAAAGTGAGAGAGGAGACAGAAGGTGACCTGCCTTGGTTCCTGGTTCCTGCCCCTAGTGAAGTCGAACACCCAGGTTCCATAAAACTCTTCCCTGCCCTCATATTTAGCTTTAAGTAGGCCTTTGTTCCTCCTAACAGACAGATCACAATGAAGCCACTCACATTACTGAAGATGTTCTTCTGCCAGTGAGAGTCAGGGTTGCTGTCCATGTTCCAGAAGCGGATGGTATTGTCTGAGGAACAAGTCAGAAAAGATCCTGATGGTAGACAAGCTCTCTGATCTTCAAACTCAGGATATACCTACAGTCCCCAGAGAACAAGGAAAAGGGTGATTCAGTACAACCACTTTGATGACAGCACTATGAGCTACTATTGGATTTTTGTGAAAAAAAGTAAGTTGCAGGGCTACCCTGGTGGTCCAGTGGTTAAGAATCTGCCAGGCAACGCAGGGGATATAGGTTTGATCCCTGGTCTGGGAAGGTTCCACATGCCTCTTGGCAACTAAGCCCATGTGCCGCAGCTACTGAGCCTGTGCTCTAGAGCCTGAGAGCCGCAACTCCTGAGCCTGAGGGCCCAGAGCTCACGCTGGCAACAAGCGAAGCCCTCGCGCCACAACTAGAGAAAGCCTGCAGGGAACAACGAAGATTCAGTGCAACCAACAATAAACAAACAAACAAATAACAAAATAAAATCAGTGTTGATGAAAATACAATGATGAAGATATTGAATAATCTGTGACAACAACAGCATAGAGGGGGAGGGACATAACCACATAAAGAGCAGAGCGTTTGTATGCTATTGAACCTAAACTGCTATTATTTCAAACTAGTTTGTTAAAACGGAGAAGGCAATGGCAAGCCACTCCAGTACTCTTGCCTAGAAAATCCCATGGATGGAGGAGCCTGCTAGGCTGCAGTCTGTGGGGTCGCTAAGGGTCGGACATGACTGAGCGACTTCACTTTCACTTTTCACTTTCACACATTGGAGAAGGAAATGGCAACCCACTCCAGTGTTCTTGCCTGGAGAATCCCAGGGACAGGGGAGCCTGGTGGGCTTCCGTCTATGGGGTCACACAGAGTCGGACACGACTGAAGTGACTTAGCAGCAGCAGTTTGTTAAAAATGAAAGATGTTACTTATAATCTTCTAGTAAGAAGGTAACTTTAAAATATACAAAAGAAGAAATGAGAAGCAAATCAACATGGAACAATACAAAAAAATCAATTAAACACAAAAGAAGGTAGTGACAAAAGAATTAAGAAACATCAAAGATATGAGAAAGCAAATAGCAAAATGGCAAGAGTAAATCCTGGACAGCATCACCACCAACCCAATGAACAAGAATTTGAGCAAATTCTGGGAGACAGTGGAGGACAGAGGAGCTTGGTGGGCTACAGTTCATGGGGTCGCAAGGAGTCGGACATTACTTAATGACTGAACAACAATGTAAGCTCTCTTATGTGGCATAGTAAGACCTACTTTATGAAGAACTACTTTAAATGCAAGTGAGTTAAACTGTCCACTCAAAAGGAAATAAACAGCAGAAAGATTAAAAGATCCAACTATATGTTGTTCACAAGCGATTCAGGTGGGACTTCCCTGGAGGTCCAATGGATAAGACTGTGCTTCCACTGCAGGGGGCTGTGGGTTTGATCCTTGGTTGGGAAACTAAGATCCTGCATGCCACATGGTGTGGCCAAAACAAGAAAGAGAGAGACTGACTTTATATTCAAAGATACATACAAGTTGAAAGTGAAGGCAGAGAAAAAGATACTCCATACAAATAGTAACTAAAAGGGAGCTTTGCATGTCTATAGAAATGTTATATAAGATAGACTTTGAGTAAAAAGTAATTAAAAGATCACAAACTTTAGCTTTATCTGCAATATTTCATGTTTTTTCCCAAGAAGAATGTTTTTATACATAAATTTTGAAAGTTATTTTTTAAAAATATTCTTGTTAAGTGAGAAAAGTACAAGCAACAGAAATGTCAGATCCATGAAGGCAGATACATTCAAGCAAAGAGCTGGATAATGCCTATTCAAAAGGATAAAGTTATTTCTCACAGTCTTGAATTGGGCCACTGAAAATATCATTTACCTAGCACAAACATTTTCAGGAAAAAAAAAAAATTGGATACAATTTTTTCTCCAAGAGTTGCTTTATCATCAAGAAGTACTTAGAATACCTTCAGAGAATGAAAAAGTCCCACAGATTCATTTATTTTCTTGGAAAATAAAGACTTCTTTAATACTTTAAAAAAAAAAAAAAGCAAGCTTCCCTGGTGACTCAGTGGTAAAGAATCTGCCTGCCCAAGCAGGAGACTCAGGTTCGATCCCTGGTCTGGGAAGATCCCACATACCGTGGAGCAACTAAGCCCATGCGCCACAACTACTGAGCCTGTGCTCTAGAGCCTGAAAACTGCAACTACTGAAGCCCTAGAGCCCATGCTCCTCAACAAGAGAGGCCCGTGGACCACAACTAGAGAGGAGCCCCTGTTCTCCATAACCAGGGAAAAGTTCACGAAGCAACAAAGATCCAGCACAGCCAAAAATGAAATATTAAAACCAAAAAAAAGCAATAAAGTTCACAAATGCCCTTGACAGAAAGCTCCCTGAGGTACACATGCTCCTGCTGTGGGGTCTGTGCGCCTGCCATACCCCCAGTGGTGGCTAGCCTCAGCCTCTCTTCCTGCAGGTCCCTCACTAGAAGAATGTCACACCCTCAGAGAGGCTTTCCCTGACCACTCTCCTTTCTAAAATAGCACCTTTGATCCCATTCCCTGCTAGGTGGCTTTGCTTTTCTTCAGAGAGGTGTTGTACTCGGCATGTTCTAGACTGATTTGTTCATAGGTGTACTCTGCCACCCAGATGTGAGCTCCAGATTCAGACTCATGTCAGCTTCCAGCTCAGACACGTCCCCAGCACCGAAAATAGCACCTGGCACATAGTAGGGGTCCAGGAGTATCTTTGGCAGGTATGGCTGAATGGGCTTCCCAAACTCTGCAGAAGCTTTCTTAGCTGAGCCCCCAGGCTGGGGCTGATCAGGGGTAGGGGGAGGGAGAGAGGGGCTCACCTCCACGTTCCAGACGTAGGAGCTGTGGAAGAGCTCTGACCACACCTTGCCTACTTGGTTGATGTCTCTGACATCCCAGATGTAGATGCTGTGGTCCTTGTACACGCAGGACAGCCACTGGTGCGTGGGGTCAAAGGTCAGTGCCACTGTATCCGGGTAGATGGCCTCTGCCTTCCTGTGGAAGAGGAAGCTGACAGGGCCATGTGAGTCATCAGTCACCACCAATGTCACTGTGAGTAGTGACAGCTGCCTCTGGTGACACCTGAGCAGCCTCCTGCATGGCAGTGCCATCCCTGATGATCTCTGTGGTAACCCAGCTCTCCCACTCCGACTTTACTGCTCACTCCTCCATCTTCTTCCTTTGCTTTGCTTTTAATACTCAGGCTGTAAACTGGAAGCTTCTGCCTGGCCCCTAAGTGTGTTTGAGTTTTCGACTTCTGTCAACATTTCTCTCCCCTCATTTTACTTGGCACAAAATCCATCCTCTCTGAGCACAGGATCATGGCCTTCTCTCTTGGCTCAACACATGATCAAAATTCCCTGTACCAGTCCTGGCCTGGAACCTTCCTGCCACAGCTACTGTTTACTGAGCACTCACAGGGTGCTGAGCTGAAAGCTCTAGCTGTGTTGAATTCCCACAACCTCCATGAAAGGTAGGTACTATATTATATGTACAGTGACCTGTCTGAGGCCACAGAGCTCATAGCGGAAAGTGGCAGAGCTGACCACTACAACACACTACTGTCCATCTTCTTCCTTTGTGACATCTGGGCACCCTCTCTGAACGCTTAGAAAGAGCACACCCAAGAGGTAGTCCCAGGCACCCAGCACCCTCACAGACTGACAACAAAGGAAGATATACCACAGCTCAGCCCCTCCACTCTTTCTCAACATGGCAGCCAGAGGATCTACTACTCGAGGCCTCACCAAGTAACACCAATGCCTGAGGTCCCAGTGGCTGCCCACTACTTCAGGATAGGCTCCAAGCCCCTCTCAGCAGCTTCCATCAATGCTCTCACTTGTTATCCTTCCCCCACTCGGCACACCAGGCTCCAGCGACATGGCCTCCTGCTGTCCCCATGACACACTGAGCCTAGTGTGCTGTCCCCTTAAGGCCTCTGCATTCGTTGTCAGGACCCAGTTCTCCACACAGCTGGCTTCATCTCACCAGAGAGGCCTCCCCTAGCCACCCAATCAACACAGCCCCACCCCAAGACCTCTCCTGGAGTCCCTGCTTTATTTCAGCAAAGCATTTACGACTATCTGACATGATCTTTTTTATTTTTCAAATGTTTATGTACTCATCCATCATCCAGCACCTTGGGGCTTCCCAGGTGGTGCTAGTGGTAAAGAACTCGCTTGCCAATGCAGGAGACATAAGAGACTCAGGTTCAATCCCTGGGTGGGGAAGATCCCTTGGAAGAGGGCATGGCAACCCTCTCCAGTATTCTTGGTTGGAGAATTCCATGGACAGAGGAGCCTGGCGGGCTACAGTCCATAGGGTTGCAGAGAGCCAGACACAACTGAGTGACTGAGCACATACACATTAGACTAGAGACATCACGAGATTTTGCTGCCTCCTTAGGGTCTGTATCCTGCTTCCAGCCCTGGGCTGCCAGTAAGCAGATGGATCAGGAAACATGGGTGGATACTAGCAGACAGACTTTAGGTGGGCCCCTCTCCCTCCCCGTGCCAGGCAGTACCTGGGCTCCAGGCCCTGGGCCACATCCACCCCCAGGTAGTGCGGCTTGGGCAGGTTGGTGAGGTACTGCAGGCTGTGGGCTTGGAAGATGCGGACTATCCCATCAGTACAGCCACAGAAGATGAGCTCCTGGCTGACACAGAGGCAGGAAGACAGGGAGACCTGTGGGGGCAAAGGGGACCCAAGTGGACTTGTTGCTTCATGTGGCCCAGATCAGGTGAGCCTTGGGCCTGCAGAAAAGCTTTATAGTTTTCGGATTTAAGAAGCCCATTTTTTGAACTTACTTACACAACAGAAAGAGACTCATAGACTTAGAAAATGAACTTACGGTTGCCAGGAGGCAGGTTAGTGGGAAGAGATAGGGAATTTGGGATGGACAGGTCCATACATATACCATATGCTATATTTAAAATGCATAACCATCAAGGACCTACTGTACAGTACAGGGAACTCTGCTCGATGTTATGTGGCAGCCTGAATGGGAGGGGAGTTTGGGGGAGAATGGATACATGAATATGTGTGGCTGAATTCCTTTGCTGTCCATCTGAAACTATCATGACATTGTTAATCAGCTATACCCCAATAAAAAATAAAAAATATATTTTTAAAAAAGAAACCCATGTTTTGCAGGTTTTAAGATCTTTGAAATCAAGATATAACGTACAGTCACTGAGGAAGAAAAGGTGGCAGCAGGCACACGAAGGCATAAATTGGGGCAGAGTTGTCATTGCTATAGAGGAACTCAGCTGTGTATGGAAAATATCTCCTTAGCCGATAGTGACCTCCGAGGTCACCTGCACTAGAAGTGTTGAATTTTAAGCTTAAAATTGATTCCATACTGCTTAAAAATAACTTCATAGAGAGTATATACTTCAAAGCAGCACAGAAAAAAGTTACTGATTTTTAGGAAGGACTATCCATTCAACCAGGGCATGCACATGAAGGGGGAGGATATGCCAAACTTCTAGATACAGCTGAGTAGTTATGCCAGATCTAGAGAGACTCAGCTTTTGAGTCATCTAGGACCACTACTCAGGGATTAGGCATCTATCTATCAAAACTTCTGACTTGCTGAAAAGCTTCAGTAGTTCTAGCAGGAGGATTCAAATGAGAAAAATAAATAATGTTCACTGCAGCACTGTTTACAATAACCAGGACATGGAAGTAACCTAGATGTCCATCGACAGATGGATGGATAAAGATGTGGTACATATATACAATGGACTCAGCCATAAAAAAGAACACATTTGAGTCAGTTCTAGTGAGGTGGATGAAGCCAGAGCCTGTTATACAGAGTGAAGTAAGCCAGAAAGAGAAAAATAAACACCTTATATTAACGCATATATATGGAATCTAGAAAAATGGGATTGATGAAACTATTTGCAGGGCAGGATTGGAGATATAGAGAATGGACTTGTGGACACAAAAGTGGAGGAGGGAGGGACGAATGGAGAAAGTAGCGTCAACATATATGTACTATCTGATGTAAAGATAGCCGGAAAGAAGCTGCTGTATAGCACAGGGAGCCCAGTCTGGAGCTCTGTGATGACTAGAGGGGTGGGGTGGAGGAGGGGAAGGAGGCTCAGAGGGAGGGGATGTATGTATAATTATGGCTGATTTGTGATGCTGTATGGCAGAAACAACACAACATTGTAAAAATAAGAAAAAGATGTTTAACCAACTAGGAAAGACAGAAAAGGCTCAGAATTCTCTACATGCCTCTTAGCAGGCCATTAACCCTAAAGCTGAGGTCTGGAGGAGAATTGCAACAGCAGGAATAGGACAAGCAGGAAAACTCTGATGCTTCTGCTAACAGCCAAACAGGCACCCAATCCCAGGATGGAAAGACAGCTTGGACTCAAACCCTCAGATCCTGAGGAAAAGTGGTTCTGCAATTCATTAATACATCATTTTTTAGTTTAAAATTTTATGTATTTTTTTTAACTTTTATTTTGTATTGGGGTATAGCCGATTAACAATGTGATAGTTTCAGGTGAACAGCGGAGGGACTCAGCCATACATATATATGCATCCTAAATTTTTATGTATTTTATGTCACCTTTGATTGTAAAAATAATATAACAATTATTAAGTCCACGATACCTTAAATTAAAAAAGGAAAAAAAAGCGGTCCTCCCACCAGCCAAGAATGCCCAGTAAAGAAAACAAATGTGAACTGGATCACACAGTGATGGGGAAGCAATTGTAACCCTGACCCGTTACAGGGGCCAGGCAATGTGCTAAGTGCCTTACATATACCATCCCACAGGACACCCCTATCAACTTGGTAAGGCAGACAGCAGTATTCCCATTTTACAGATGAGAAAACTGAGGCTCAGAGAGCTTCTCCCAGAATCAAATAAGCAGAACCAGAATTCAGACCCTGAGCTGGCGTGACCAGCTATGACGCAGGGGCACTGCTGTGTGTCTCTGGAGACACATGTCAAAGGAAGAGTGTTTCCTGACAGCGGAGAGAGGGGTTGGGGTACCTTCAGGTTGATCCACTTCTCCAGAACCCTCTTCTCGTTGAACTGGCAGAGGAGGCCCGAGTAGGACACACAGAAGGTACTGCCTGCCATCTGGCCCCGGCCACAAGCCACACCACAGAAGACGTTGTCATGCAGCTCACCCAGGATGCCTGAGCGCCCCACCAGGGGCACCGTGCCCGTCACCTGGAGGGAGAGTGGGGCACAGTGAGACCCTGAACAAATGGCCTGGTCCCCAGCCAGGTCACGACAGGCTCTCCTGACCAGTGGACAGAACACAGCTAAATGGGAGAACTCTTAGAAACACCTCCAAGTGGAAAAGGAAGAACAGAACACGCACGCTTCCAGGCAGAGTGGCTGGAGGCCACAGGCCTGGAATGAGGGGTGGCCGCAGGGCCCAGCAGGGAAGAGGTTTCCCGGCAGGTCTGGCAGTCAGTCAGCACCTGGAGAGCAGTCCCAGAGACAGAAGGCCACCCCACTGAGAGGCTAGACAGCCATTGCCCCTGAATCATGGTAGAACCAACCAGGAGTCCCTACTACCCTTGACGGTTCTCCCCTAGGCCTGGCTGAGGGGGTGGGGATGAAAACTCACCTTTGCTTCGGTGGACACTTCCAAGAACCAGAACCTCACATGCCGGTTCCCGACAGTGACAAAATAGCTGCTGTCCTCTGAGAAGGAGAGGGCAATGACCCGGCACGATACCTTGTTGGAGGCAACCAGGATGTCTTTCTGGAAGAATCAGTGCAGAGAAGGTCACTCCAGCACCCACCTCACCTTTGAGCCTCTTCTCTCAGCCCGGTGTCTCCCTGCCCTCGCCTGCTCCAAGGTTGTCTTCCTCAGGCCCTTCTTTTTGGGGAAACCTACATGTGACCCTCATCACTCCCAACACAGAGGAGACTGAGGCCTGGAAGGGCTTCCACATGAGAGGAAGTTCCAGAACTCTCCTCAGGAGTCCAAGCCCTGCAGCCCACACGTGGTATTGAAGACGGCCACAGCTTGAAGTGAAGGACAATGCAACCCATGTTGCTGGAGATTGGGCTTTCACTCTGGGCCCCGCTGAGCCCTTCACAGGACAGCTCAGGAAACCCCTCAACAGTCCTGTGAGGGAGTTGCTTCTCCCCCTACCCTGTCATGCTCAGGGAGGCCTGTCACATGCTCAAGGTCACACAGCAGGTGATGAACAGTGCCAGGACTGACACCCACTTCTGCCAACTTTAAGTCCTCCCCCAGCTGTTCCCAAGCCCAGCCTTCCAATGCATAGCCCAGAGTTCTCCCAACTCAACAAAGTAGATACTATTACACCCATTTTACAGATGAGGAAACAGACTCACAGAGAGGTTAGGCCACTTGCTCAAGGTCACAGCTGGTCAGTATAAAAAGAATATGTTCCACTAGTTGAGAGCTTGTCACATGCCCTACAACAAGTGCCTAGAATAGGGATTGGCAGGCAGTAAGGTGCTCAAGAAATATTTCCTGGATAGGGCTTCCCTGGTGGCTCAGTGGCAAAGAATCTGCCTGCCAATGCAGGAGACACGGGTTCAATCCCTGGTCCGGGAAGATCCCATGTGCTGTGGAGCAACTAAACCCA
The DNA here is from genome assembly GCF_049115385.1 of Moschus berezovskii. Taxonomy (NCBI): domain Eukaryota; kingdom Metazoa; phylum Chordata; class Mammalia; order Artiodactyla; family Moschidae; genus Moschus; species Moschus berezovskii. The sequence continues at coordinate 16,786,736 of NC_142481.1, forward strand.
TGTACCACAACTATTGAGCCTGTGCTCTAGAGTCATGAGGCCCAACTACTGAAGCCCACACACCCTAGAACCTCATGCTCTGCAACAAGAGAAACCACCACAATGAGAAGCGCAAGCGCTGCAACTAGGGAAAAGCCTGCACAACAAAGAGCCAGCCAAAAGTAAAAATTATTAAACAAACAGAAAGCGTGTTGGATAAACGCTTCACCAAGTTATCTCATTTAGTTCTCCCCATGCCTGGGACTCAGGGTGTTCTGGCGGCTAGCTGTCTGCCACCCACCCACCAGCTCTTACCTTCCAGTCCCAGACGTTGAGAACCATGTCGTGCTGGTAGCCCATGGACACAATGTGCTTCATGTTGGGGGAGAAGGCCACGCAGGCCACACCGTACTTGTGGCCCAGCATTTCTGCCACCTGACTCTTCTCTTCCACGTCCCAGATACGTACAGCAGGCCTGTGCCCATTCTGGGGAAGATGGTGCCAATTACTGCTGCTGGGTTCTGCACCGGGCAAGGCTGGAGGGGCTGTCAGGGCTGAAGCTGGTACTGCCCCAGGTTGTGCCCGAAAGCCATCCCCCACCGCCCCTTGCCGCATCTGCCATGGGCTTTTCTGGTCCAGGAAGGAGCTATTCCAGGGATTCTTTAGGTTTGCTGGAGCCAGAGGAATGGCTCCAAGACCCCTCCCCACCCACTCCACCATGATCACCACTCACCTCCCCTGTCACTATGTACTTTCCATCAGGGGAGAAGGCCAGAGCGCTCAGAGACTTCCTGGGGACAAGGAAAGGTGTTGCTCACTGGTTCCACTGAGGGTGGGCAGCCAGACCCCAGCCTGGCTGTGCTCACAGCACTCGGTACACTCCTCGCTCCCAAGAGACCAGGAGAGATGAGCGACCACATTTCCCCGAAGCCAGTGCTGTAAGCTGGCCCAGCATAGCACCCAGTGCATTCCCAGCACTTCCTGCAGCCAGGAGAAGCAGAGGCAGTGCACAGAGAAATGAGGTTTTGCAAAAGCAAAGGCCCTTTCCTCCCCCAGACCTCAAGCCCTGATGGAGTGGATACTGCACAGCTCGTGGGATTGTAGTTGCCCGACCAGGGATTGAACCTGGGTCCTCGGCAGTAAAAGTGCAGAGTCCTAACCACCCGACCAGCAAAAAATTCCCAGAGACAGAGAATGATAAAGCTGCTGCTGCTGCTGCTAAGTCACTTCAGTTGTGTCCGACTCTATGTGACCCCATAGATGGAAGCCCACCAGGCTCCCCCGTCCCTGGGATTCTCCAGGCAAGAACACTGGAATGGGTTGCCATTGGGAAATACGGGTGAAAGGTGTACAGGTGCTCTTTGTGTAGTCTGAAATTATTTCAATGTAAAAAGTTTAAAAATTGCCAGAGCTTACACTTACTCCAGACTAACTAATTCTGTCTTCTCTGAGGGTGAAGCCTGGGATCAGGTGACTCGGAAATGCAGCCAGGATGGAAACCTCCACTCTGGCCACACCTCCTCCTTAGACAGACCCGCCAGTGACTAAGAGTGGACTCTTTTCAGCTATGTGCTTCAGATCGAGGTGACCTACTCTACCACCTGAGGGCATCGGGAAGGCAACTTGGAAGATGAGAAGAATTGGCCAATGGAGATTCTGACAAATGCCACCAAGCTCCAGCCTATTCCTGCCATGGAGAATGTTGGCCCCAGAGATGTGAACCTCTCACTTTTCCAAAATGAGAGGGCATCTGGATTTTTGTGTAGAAAACTCTGAAGGTTTTCGAGTAAGTCCAATATTTAAGACATACATACAAGAAGTATTTCGTTTGAGATCACAAAGTGAATAAACACGCTTGGATGGGGACTCACCTCTGCCTTCATCATCAGTGACAGAACCCACAGTCAGAGCCAAGGGTCCAAGAAGCCCCTTCCAAGAGAGATCTGTATCTGCCAAACCATATCTCAGGGACCCTGCCTTAGGGATCATAAAGGAAGAAGAAAACCCACATCTTTTCTGTCCACCTGGAGAGCTGGGCCAAAGGAGCTAAGCTTGAGCTATTTGTGCAGTATTTGTAGAATAAAAAGTTGCAATGAGGGGAAGGACTGGTAGTCCAGTGGTTAGGACTCTGAGCTCTCACTGCCAAGGTCTCAGGTTTGATTCCTGGTCGGGGAACTAAGATCCCACAAGCCAAAAAAAAAAAAGTTGCAGTGGAATGCCTTCCTAAGGTCACAACTCAGTGGGGACCAAAGCCCATGGATGACACAGTGATCAGTGGGCTACCAGACAGACCCCAGGTAACAACTTGGGCCTGCTCAGGGCCAAGAGTCTTCCCCAGTAAACTGGCAGCTGGAGGAATCTTTCTAAAACCCAAATTACATTCATTCATTCAGGAAACAAGAAGTGCTGTCAATGTCCTAGACACTGATCTAGGGTATAGGGACACAGAAATCAACTAAGAGAAAGTCCCTGCACCCAGATAGCTCATCTTGTAGAGAGAGACAGTAAATATGATCATTGAGGAAATTAGAAATTATATCAAAAAGGAGTAAATTTTGTGGGAAAAAGGAAAGTGGGGAAGGGAAATAGAGCATGCTAGAGGGCTGGGGTGGCTAAGCTTAGCCTCAGCCCGTAAACACCCTCTAGGGGCTTCTCTTTGCAATCAGTGTGATAGCCAACCACTCCCCAAGGTGATCTGACTTCTGGGGCGCCAGTGTCAACCATGGAACCCTGACTGCTCCTCAAACAACTTAAGATTCTTAACTACTCAACCTGAGATTCAAAAGTGACTTTGCTCTTGCTGTCCCCTCTGCCTACAATGCTGTCCCCACACCTTCACATGAGTTACCCCCTCACTTTCTCCTGGTCTCAGCCCCAGGAGGGCTCTGATAAGACTCTGATAAGGGTCCTCTGCCTGCCAACCTGCCCGAACACATCCTCATTTCCTCCACAGCCACAGTCAAGGTCCGATGGTTGGCTAGTAACTTGCCAACTAGTTTAGTCTGTCTCCCCCGCAAGCTGTCAGCTCTATGGAGAGCAGCTTCTTATCTCCTTTGTTCATGGCTGTGTTCCCAACACCTGAACCTGAACCGAGTGAGTGAATGAATGAGTCACCCGCAAGCACCTCCAGGCAGTGTGGGGAAGGAGGGATGTGCCAGGACCTTGATCCCACCCTTACCCTGGCCCAGGCCCCAGCTTACCTGGCAGTATTAAGAATGTGCTGCTGCTTGTTCTCCTTGGGGTTCAAAATCACCACCACACAGCTGGGGAGAAAGAGGAAAACGTGCTCAAACTGAGGGGAGTATTGGGGTCCAGGGATGACTGCACTCCCAACAGAAGAGCCCACATATAGACAAGGCTATGTGAGAGTTGGACTATAAAGAAAGATGAGCGCCGAAAAATTGATGCTTTTGATCTGTTGTGTTGGAGAAGACTCTTGAGAGTCCCTTGGACTGCAAGGAGATCCAACCACTCCATTCTAAAGGAAATCAGTCCTGAATATTCACTGGAAAGACTGATGCTGAAGCTGAAACTCCCAATACTTTGGCCACCTGATGCGAAGAGCTGACTCATTTGAAAAGACCCTGGTGCTGGTAAAGATTGAAAACGAGAGGAGAAGGGGACGACAGAAGATGAGATGGTTGGATGGCATCACTGACTCAATGGACATGAGTTTGAGTAAACTCCAGGAGTTGTTGATAGACAGGGAGGCCTGGCGTGGGGCAGTCTATGGGGTTGCAAAGAGTCAGACATGACTGAGCAACTGAACTGAACTGAACTGATAGACAAGGCTCTTTCTGTTCAGATGCTTCTCTCTTCAGTCTCCTCCTCCCCCATTATCTTTGCTGAGAATTCTAGCACACTTAACATTATTACTAACATCAACAAATTCTTAAAAAGAAGCCAACACTCCCTCTGTAGTAACTATACTGTCAGGCTCTGGTCTAATAAATATTTACTGTTGTTGTTCAGTCACTAAATTCATCCGACTCTTTGCGACCCCATGAACTGCAGCCTGCCAGGCTCCTTTGCTATGGGATTCTCAGGTAAGAATATTGGAGTGGGTTACCATTTCCTTCTCCAAGGGATCTTTCCCACCCAGGTATTGAATCTGTGTCTCCTGCACTGGCAAGCAGATTCTTTATCAGTGAACCACCAGGGAAGCCCACGAAAGACTTATTGTGTACATCTTTAAATCCTCACAACTGCCAAGTGAGGTCAGCAGTCTTAGCTGCTTTTCATAGATGATGAAACTGAAGCCCAGAGAGAGCAGTTCTTTGCCCAGGGTTCCCCAGCGATCAGGGAACGAGTGGGGATGTGAATCCACACCAGTCAGATTCAACAGCCCCCCTTGTCCTGTATTCTGGCTCCTTCCCAAAGACTCAGTAATAGATGCTGTTCATCAGGAATTACTACGGCCTTGCCCTGCCCTGCGGGGGTGAGGGGTCCCTTCGGTGCCTAGAACAATGCAGGTTAGACGAGTATTTGTGGAATAAATGGTTGCAGATGACCTTCAGTCCTCTCTAACTACCAGGAGGAGGGTATCACTAGTTCTGTTTTACCAAAGCAGAGGCTAGGACAGGGGCATGTGTGGTGGAGCTAGGACACTAATGCAGACTGCCTGACACCAACCGTGGCTTTGATCTTAACCTCCTGTCTTTCCCAGAATCGCTGCCACCTCCCGATTACAGTCACAATAAGGCTTTCTTATCATGCACGTGTGCCAGTACCATACTAGACATAGAGAAGCCGGTGGAATCCTTTCCACAGCCTTCAGAGGCTGGCAGCATTATCTGCATTCTACAGAGGGAACAGCCAAGGCCCAGAGAAGTTCATCGAAGACTTCAGGCTCTGAATTTAGGATCAGTGATTAGAGGCCGAGGCTCACCGACTCACTCACCCTGCCAGGTAGGCCACGTGGCTTGTGCTGGGGTCACAGGTTAGGCCACTGCTGTTCTGAGCCGTGATGCCAAGCACCTTCTCAAGTGATACCTGCAGGGAAAAGGCCCAAATCAGAAGCGCCTGCCTCAGCAGGTTCCCCACCCCTCAGCCATCCATTCAGTCTGTTACTTCCAACATGTTCACTGAGCTTCTAGGGTCATCTACCAGCAGCTGATGCTTATTCTCTTCAGTACTGCTTTGACAAATGCTGTGCTAAAGCATAGAATGGCGAGGAATGTAGACAAATCCCCGTCCTCCTGGAGCTCACATTCTAGTGGTGACAGGATGGTAGACACAAGAAACGAACAGAATGAATATGTAAAATAGATATCAGGTGATGATGGGAGCATTAGAGAAAAACTAAGCATGGAAGGAAATTGAGAGGCCAGAGAAAGGGGAGAAGGCCTCAGTGAAAAGAGTAAGTCTCTATGTGTCTTATATGAAAGACTCGAGCGCCCACAACCACCTAGGGAAGAAGGCGATGTTATCAGCCCTATTTTACAGATGAGAACACGGAGGGCCAAGGTCCCACATCTGTGGAGTAGCAAGGCTGGGATACAAACTCAGGCAGTCTCTGGTTTCAAAGTCAGCACTGTGCTCACAGCCGTGAACAGAAGAGGACACTGTCCATTTGCTCAGTAAATTGACAGTCTAGAGGTTCAATGAGTAAAGAGAATAGTGAACTGGAGCAATCTCTAAGCAAAATAAGTCAAATGAGCTAGTCCCATCATCGTTGATTAAACATTTACAGAGTATGGACTAACAAATCATGATATTTTCATATTCTTAAGGGATTAGTTTCTAATTATTATAAAGTAAAACACTCTCCAGATGGTGGGCCTCAGAAATGAGAGGCAGAGAGAGGACAGTAACGGTCAATATTTATTGAGCATCTGATCAGGAGACAGGCGCTGTTTATACAACTGTATTAACTTAATGCTCACAATAACCCTGTGATATAGTCGCTATCATCATCGTCTCCTTACAGATGAGGAAAGAGAGGCCTAGAAGGGTAACCCATCTGGAAGTTAGCAGAACTAACCCAGGCAATGGAACTCATGTTGTTTTTTTAATCTGTTAATCAGCATTACTGGGCATTAGTGTAGCTGGTCATTTTTAGACCAGGTCTTTTGCAAGCTGGATGGACTCTGCACCATCAAACAGGAAAAATACATGACATGAGTCACCCAAAATGCATAATCACAGCAGTAATAACTAACAGCAATAGAGTACTTACAATGTGCCAAATGTTTTTCAAGTACTTAAGATATGTGAGCTTACTTAATCTTCACAAATACACTATAAGGGAACATTTATATTATTATCCTCATTTTACAGATGAGGAAACTGAGGCACAGAAAAGTTCAAGAAAATAAGAATAATTCTGGTGAAAATCCAGGCAGTCTGGGTCCAGAGGTGGTGCTCCTAACCACCTTGCTATACCACGTCTCTGGTGCTAATGGTAAAGAACCTGCCTGCCAGTGAAGAGACTAACAGATGTAGGTTCGATCCCTGGCTTGGGATGATCCCCTGGAGAAGGAAATGGCAACCCACTCCCGTATTCTTGCCTGGAAAGTCCCATGGACAGAGGAGCCAGTCCACAGGGTCGCAAAGAGTTGGACACAACTGAGGCGACTTGGCACGCACATACCACCACTCCTTAGAGCTCACAAGGCACTTTCAGAAACATAAGAGATAAAAGCTATGAAGTATAAGGTGCTGGGTGAGAGACTAAGGTGGGTGACTGCTTTAGGCTGGGGTGCAAGAAGGCCTCTCAGAGGAATAAAAAAGAAGGCCTTTCAGGGTAGAGATATTCAGGCTGAGACTCGAAGGATAGGTGCCAGTCAGGTAGACTGCAGCAAAAAGCCTAGAGGACTCACCAAACACTAAGGCTAAGAGGCAGAAAAGAGCTTGGAGTCTCAAGAAAACAGAAAGCAGGCCAGTGTGACAGGACCTTTGTGAGAGGAAGGACAAGGGAAGTGTGGCCAGAGAGGTGAAGAGCAGGCCCATGCCCAGCAACTTGCAGCCAGGAAGCCATGGAGCAGGAACAAGATCCACCTGCAGGTATTGCATATCGACCCTTTATCTGGCATATTCACAATTTCCTTTCATCTCCCTGCAACACCACGGCTATTGTTACCACCGTTTTATAAAAACAGACTTTGCAGCTCTGCAAGTTGGAGAATAATTTTTAAATTGCTGCTGTGTGGACTTTCCTGGTGGTCCAGTGGTTAAGAATCTCCCTGCCAATGCAGCGGACACAGGTTCAATCCCTGGTTTGGGAAGATTCCATACTTCTTGGGGCAATTAAGCCCCCGCTCCACAGCTATTGAGCCTGCCCTGTAGAGCCTGTGCTCTACAAGAGAAGCCACCACAATGAGAAGCCTGTGCACCACGAGTAGCCCCCACCCCTTGCCACAATTACAGAAAGTCTGCAACACAGCAACGAAGAACGGGCACAGTCAAAATAAATAAAAACACATGAATATATTTTTAAAAGTTGCTGCTGTACTATTGGAATTTCTCCTACCTACTCTAAAGTTTTGCATCTCAGGATTTAGAGAACTGGTCTATACCCATGCCCCTCCCTCACCCCCAAAGTGCTGCTGAGATTCTAAATACATTCTAAATACACATCCTCTCCATGATTTAAGGCGGCAGTATGGAATAAGCCTCCCACCGTGGTAAGGGAGAGGAAAGAGAAGGGGGGATGAGGGAAGGTAGGTTAGAGCCCAGGGAGAGTTGGAACAAGTAGCACTGGGGACTGAACCCTGGTAGGGACCCTAAAGACCCAGTGGGGGATGAGGTCAACCAAACTGTAAGGGCCCAGAGAAACTTCTAAAGGTGACTGAGGAGACAATCAGAAAAGCAGGACTAGGAGGTGACTAGCAAAACTATAACGCATTCCAAAGCATAAAGTCAGGTATGAACCCTGGAATGCTCCAAAGGCTGAGGGCGTCTTTGTTTGCCTTTCCTACTGTTCTTTTCCCCTGGCAGTTAATCTTTAATGTATATAAATCTTCTTCATCTACCTCTATTTAACTCTGCATATCTATTCTTTCTTTTCTTTCTTTCCTTTCCTCTCAACATATTTGCTAGTTTTTTTTTTTCCTTGCTTTATTCCCCACTTGACACCTTGCTTTAGTTTTGTTTTCCAGTTTGTGCTTTAGTTAGTTTTGTTCTTAACTGGTAAATGTAATTTTTTATTTACCGTGTTTGCTGGGTCAATCTACTGTATTTTTGTTGGACTGTTTTCACTTTGCTCGTGGGTGTATATGTATATGTGTATATTCTGTTATTTTATTATTATTTGCCTGATTTTGTAACTGTCATTTATCTGGGGTTCATCTTTGGTTTCTCGTTTTTGGATATTTGTTTTAATCTCACTTAATGCCATAATAAACCACTGTGGAAAATTCGTTCCTGACTAGAGATCAAGCCCTGAGCCTTTGGAGTGGGAGCACTGACTGTAAGACCCTAGACAACCAGAGAATTAACACTGCTGCTGCTGCTGCTAAGTCATTTCAGTCGTGTCTGACTCTGTGCGACCCCATAGACGGAAGCCCACCAGGCTCCCCTGTCCCTGGGATTCTCCAGGCAAGAACACTGGAGTGGGTTGCCATTTCACTAGGGAGTATCAAATAGTGAGAACTCACACAAAGAAAGCCACTTGAATACAAGACCTGGCATCACCCAACCACCAGTAGCATCCTGTGCAGGATGCCTCATCTAAACAACAAACAAAACAAATACAAACCCAATCATCAGCAGACAGGATTACCACCTCACTCAGCCTTGCCCTTCAAGAGGGAAATGGCAATGCATTCCAGTTGTCTTGCCTGGGAAATCCCATGGACAGAGGAGCCTGGCAGGCTACAGTCCATGGGGTCGCAAAGTATTGGCCAAGACAACACAGACACACGCCTTCGTGGAGCTGATGTTTTACAAGTTTATTTAAAGGAACTGGATTTTCCATGCACGGAACACTGTCCAATGTTGGTGGTATGTCAAATGACCTGGTGCCCATCATAGCCATCTGGGCCCTGGCCAATCCACAGTACCAAGGAAGAAGCTTGGATGGAGTTGGACCTAGGTCATTCATTCATCTTTCGTCCAGGGACCACTAGAACTGCTTGAATGTCAGTATCACCTCTCACTGCATACATCCCTACCATGAGAATTTGACAGTAGATCTAAGTATGGGGCTTGTGAACCCATATGGTTTATAAAACTTAAGTGATTCTAATGCACAGCCAATTAAGGGGTTACTGCACCGTCTATGGGGTCACACAGAGTCGGACACGACTGAAGTGACTTAGCAGCAGCAGCAGCAGCACCTGAGCAGGAGAAGGCAATGGCACCCCACTCCAGTACTCTTGCCTGGGAAATCCCATGGACAGAGGAGCCTGGTAGGCTGCAGTCCGTGGGATCGCTAAGAGTCGGACACGACTGAGCGACTTCACTTTCACTTTTCACTTTCATGCATGGAGAAGGAAAGGGCAACCCACTCCAGTGTTTTTGCCTGGAGAATCCTAGGGACGGGGGAGCCTGGTCGGCTGCCGTCTCCAGGGTCGCATAGAGTCGGACACGACTGAAGCGACTTAGCAGTTAGCAGCAGCCTTGCCCAACAGAGGAAAAACAAACAAAAACTCAGTACAAATCTCACCCTACACAAAGCTTACACAAATGACTGGACCAACCTTAGGAGGGCAGAAACCAAAAGAAAGAAATAATTCAACCCTGAAGCTTGGGAAAAAGAGACCTCAAACATAGTAAATTAAAATAAAATAATGAAAAGGCAGAGAAATACTACACAAATGAAGGAACAAACTAGAAACACAGAAGTCCAAATAAATGAAGAGGAAATAGGCAACCCACCTGAAAAAGAATTCAGAATGATAGTAAAGATGATCAAAAACCTTGAAAACAAAATGGTGAAAATGTAAGAATCAATTAACAAAGACCTAGAAGAAATAAAGAATAAACATAGAGAGACAAACAATACAATTACTGAAATTAAAAATACTCTAGAAGGAATCAGTAGCAGAATATCTGAAGCAGAAGAATGAATCCATGAGCTGGAAGATAAAATGGTGAAAATAACTTCTGAAAAGCAGAATAAAGTAAAAAGAATGAAAAGAACTGAGGATAGTTTCAGAGACTTCTGGGACAATATCAAATGCACCAACATTTGAATTATAGGGGTCTCAGAAGAAGTAAAGAAAAAGAAAGGGTATGAGAAAATTTTTGAAAAGATTATAGTTGAAAATTTCCCCAACATGGAAAAGGAAATAGTCAATCGAGTCCAAGAGGCACAAAGAGTCCCATACAGAATAAACCCAACAGGAAACATGCCAAGACACATACTAATCAAACTAACAAAGACTAAACACAAAGAAAAAAAATTAAATGCAGCAAGGAAGAAACAACAAGTAACATACAAGGGAAACCCCAGACGCTTAACAGCTAATCTTTCAGCAGAAACTCTGCAGGCCAGAAGGGAATGGCAGGATATATTTAAAGTATTGAAAGGGGAAAATCTACAACCAAAATTACAATACCCAGCAAGGAACTCATTCAAAACTGATGGAGAAATAAAAAGCTTTTTGAACAAGCAAAAGTTAAGAGAATTCAGTACCACCAAACCAGCTTGACAACAAATGTTAACAGGATTTATGTAGTCATGAAATACAAGAGAAGAAAAAAGACCCACAAAATCAACCTCAAACAATTAAGAAAATAGCAATAGAAACATATATATCAATAATTAATTTAAATGTAAAAGGAATAAATGCTCCATCCAAAAGACACAGACTGGCTGAATGGATACAAAAACAAGACCCATATATATGCTGTCCACAAGAAACCCACTTCAGACCTAAAGACACATATAGACTGAAAGTGAGAGGATGCAAAAATATATTCCATGCATGGAAGCAAAAGAAAGCTGGAGTAGCAATCCTGATATCAGACAAAACAGACCTTAAAATAAAGAAGATTACAAGACATAAGGAAGGACACTACATAATGATCAAAGGATAAATCCAAGAGGAAGACAAAACAATTGTACATATCTATGCACCCTATGCAGATGACACCACCCTTATGGCAGAAAGTAAAGAGGAACTCAAAGGCCTCTTGATGAAAGTGAAAGAGGAGAGTGAAAAGGTTGGCTTGAAGCTCAACATTCAGAAAACGAAGATCATGGCATCTGGTCCCATCACTTCTTGGGAAATAGATGGTGAAACAGTGGAAACCATGTCAGACTTTATTTTTTTGGGGCTCCAAAATCACTGCGGATGCTGATTGCAGCCATGAAATTAAAAGACGCTTACTCCTTGGAAGGAAAGTTATGACCAGCCTAGATAGCATATTAAAAAGCAGAGACATTACTTTGCCAACAAAGGTCCGTCTAGTCAAGGCTATGGTTTTTCCATGGTCATGTATGGGTGTGAGAGTTGGACTGTGAAGAAAGCTGATCGCCGAAGAACTGATGCTTTTGAACTGTGGTGCTGGAGAAGACTCTTGAGAGTCCCTTGGACTGCAAGGAGATCCAACCAGTCCATTCTAGAGGAGATCAATCCTGGGTGTTCATTGGAAGGACTGATGCTAAAGCTGAAACTGCAATACTTTGGCCACCTCATGCGACGAGTTGACTCACTGGAAAAGACTCTGATGCTGGGGACGATTGGGGGTAGGAGGAGACGGGGACGACAGAGAATGAGGTGGCTGGATGGCATCACCGACTCGATGGACATGAGTTTGAGTGAACTCCAGGAGTTGGTGATGGACAGGGAGGCCTGGCGTGCTGTGGTTCATGGGGTCGCTAAGAGTCGGACACGACTGAGCGACTGAACTGAACTGAATGCACCCAACAAAGGAGCACCTCAATACTTAAGACAAACACTGCTGCTGCTAAGTCACTTCAGTCGTGTCCGACTCTGTGCGACCCCATAGACGGCAGCCCACTGGGCTCCCCCGTCCCTGGGATTCTCCAGTCAAGAACACTGGAGTGGGATGCCATTTCCTCTCCAATGCATGCAAGTGAAAAGTGAAAGTGAAGTCGCTCAGTCGTGTCCAACTCTTCACGACCCCATGGACTGCAGCCTACCAGGCTCCTCCATCCATGGGATTTTCCAGGCAAGAGAAACACTAACAGACATAAAAGGAGAAATTGACAGTAACATAATAATAGTAGGAGACTTTAATACCCCATTCACACCAATGGACAGATTATCAAAACAAAATTAATAAGGAAATACAAGTCTTAAATGATACATTAGATGAGACGGATCTCATTGATATCTTCAGGACATTCCATCCAAATGCAGAAGAATTACATCTTCTTCTCAAGTGTACATGGAACATTCTCCAGAATAGGTCTACCCACATTTTGGGTCACAAATCAAACCTCGTAAATTTAAGAAAATTAAAATCATATTAAGCATCTTCTCCGACCATAGTGCTGAGACTAGATATCAGTTACAATAAAAAAACTGTAAGAAACACACACACGGAGAACACCACATTTCTAAATAACCAACAGGTTACTGAAGAAATCAAAAGGGAAATAAAAAAATTTCTAGAAACAAATAAAAATGAAAACTCGACAACTCAAAACCTATGGGATGCAGTGAAATCAGTTCTAAGAGGGAAGTTAAGAGCAATACAATCCTACCTCAAGAAACAAAAACATCGAATAGACAACCTAACTTTACACTTAAAAGAACTGGAAAAAGAACAACCCCCTCCCCAAAATTAGTAGAAAGAAAGAAATCATAAAGATCCGAGCAGAAATAAATGAAAAAGAAATGAAAGAAACAATAGTAAAGATTAATAAAACTAAAAGCTGGTTCTTTGAGAAAATAAAGAAAATTGACAAGCCTTAGCCAGACTCATCAAGAAAAAAAGAAGAATCAAATCAACAAAATTAGAAATGAAAAAGGGGAGGTTACAAAAGACCATGCAGAAATACAAAGGATTATAAGAGACTATTAGTATATGGCAATAAAATGGATAACCTGGAAGAAATGGACAGATTCTTAGAAAAATTCAATCTTCCAAGACTGAACCAGGAAGAAATAGAAATTATGAACAACCCAATTACAGGCACTGAAACTGAAGCTGTGATCAAAAATCTCCCAAAAAACAAAAGCCCAAGACCAGATGGCTTCACAGGAGAATTCTATCAAACATTTAGAGAAGAGCTAATGCCTATCTTTCTAAAACTCTTTCAAAAAATTGCAGAGGAAGAAACACTTCCAAACTCATTCTACGAGGCCACCATCACCCTGATACCAAAACCAGACAAAGACTAACCAAAAAAAGAAAACCACAGGCCAATATCACTGATGAACATAGATTCAAAAATTCTCAACAAAACTTGAGCAAACAGAATTCAGCAAATGTCAAACACCAGGATTAAGCTGTCGATTTGATTCCAGGAAGGCAAGGATTCTTCAATATATGCAAATCAATATGATACACTATATTAACAAATTGAAAGATAAAAAACATATGATAACCTCAATAAATGCAGGAAAAACCTCTGACAAAATTCAGCATCCATTTATGATTAAAACTCTTCAAAAAATGGGCAAAGAAGGAACCTACCTCAACACAGTAAAGGCCATATAAACTGTGGAAAATTCTGAAGAGATGGGAATACCAGATCACCTGACCTGCCTCTTGAGAAACCTATATGCAGGTCAGGATGCAACAGTTAGAACTGGACATGGAACAACAGACTGGTTCCAAATCAGGAAAGGAATACGTCAAGGCTGAATATTGTCACCCTGCTTATTTAACTTATATGCAGTATACATCATTAGAAACTCTGGGCTGTAAGAAGCACAAGGTGGAATCAAGATTGCTGGGAGAAATATCAATAACCTCAGATATGCAGATGACACCACCCTTATGGCAGAAAGTGAAGAGGAATTAAAAAGCCTCTTGATGAAAGTGAAAGTGGAGAGTGAAAAAGTTGGCTTGAAGCTCAACATTCAGAAAACGAAGATCATGGCATCTGGTCCCATCACTTCATGGGAAATAGATGAGGAAACAGTGGCAGACTTTATTTTTTTGGGATCCAAAATCACTGCAGATGCTGATTGCAGCCATGAAATTAAAAGACGCTTACTCCTTGGAAGGAAAGTTATGACCAACCTAGATAGTATATTAAAAAGCAGAGACATTACTTTGCCAACAAAGGTCCGTCTAGTCAAGGCTATGGTTTTTCCAGTGGTCATGTATGGATGTGAGAGTTGGACTGTAAAGAAAGCTGAGTGCCAAAGAATTGATGCTTTTGAACTGTGGTGTTGGAGAAGACTCTTGAGAGCCCCTGGGACTGCAAGGAGATCCAACCAGTCCATCCTAAAGGAGATCAGTCCTGGGTGTTCACTGGAAGGACTGATGCTGAAGCTGAAACTCCAATACTTTGGCCACCTCATGCAAAGAGCTGACTCATTGGAAAAGACCCTGACACTGGGAGGGATTGGGAGCAGGAGGAGAAGGGACAACAGAGGATGAGATGGCTGGATGGCATCACCAACTTGATGCATATGAGTTTGGGTAAACTCTTGGTGTTGGTGATGGACAGGGAGGTCTGGCGTGGTGAGATTCCTGGGGTCGCAAAGAGGTGGACACGACTGAGCAACTGAGCTGAACTGAACTGAACAGCAAACACTATTCTCAATGGTGAAAAACTGAAAGCATTCCGCCTTAGATCAGGAACAAGACAAAGGTGTTCACTTTCACCACTATTATTCAACATACATCTGGAAGTCCTAGCTACAGCAATCAGAGAAGAAAAAGAAATAAAAGGAATCCAGAACAGAAAAGAAGAAGTAAAGTTCTCACTGTTTGCAGATGATATGATACTGTACATAGGAAACCCTAAAGATACAACCAGAAAGTTACTAGAGCTAATCAGTGAATTTAGCAAAGTTGCAGGATAGAAAATCAACACACAGAAATCACTTGTATTTCTATATACTAACAATGAGAAATCAGAAAGAGAAATTAAGGAATCAATCCCATTTATCACTGCAACAAAAAGAATTAAATATCTAGGAATAAACTTACTTAAGGAGACAACTTATGCGAAGAGTTGACTCACTGGAAAAGACTCTGATGCTGCGAAGGATTGGGGGCTGGAGGAGAAGGGGACAACAGAGAATGAGGTGGCTGGATGGCATCACCGACTCTATGGACATGAGTTTGAGTGAACTCTGGGAGTTGGTGATGGACAGGGAGGCCTGGCGTGCTGTGATTAATGGGGTCGCAAAGAGTCGGACACGACTGAGCGACTGAACTGAACTGAACTGAGGGAGACAAAAGAACTGTACACAGAAAATTATAAGACACTAATGAAAGAAATCAAAGATGACATAAACAGATGGAGAGATATTCCATGTTCCTGGGTAGGAAGCATCAATATTGTGAAAGTGACTATACTACCAAATGCAGTCTACAGATTCAGTGTGATCCCTATCAAATTACCAATGACATTTTTCACAGAACTAGAACAAAAAATTTCACAATTTATATGGAAACACAAAAGACCCCGAATAGCCAAACCAGTCTTGAGAAAGAAGAATGGAGCTGGAGGAGTCAACCTTCCTGACTTCAGATTATACTACAAAGCTACAGTCATCAAGACAGTATGGTACTGGCACAAAAACAGAAATATAGACCAATGGAGCAAGATAGAAAGCCCAGAAATAAACCCATGGACCTATGCGTACCTTATTTTTGACAAAGGAGGCAAGAATATACAATGGGGCAAAGACAGCCTCTTCAATAAATTGTGCTGGGAAAACTGGACAGCTACATGTAAAAGAATGAAATTAGAACACATACCAACACTTGTGTATGGTATGTGTAACACCATACACAAAGATAAACTCAAAATGTATTAAAGACCTAAATGTAAGACCAAAAACTATAAAGCTCTTAGAGGAAAACATAGGCAGAACACTCAATGACATAAATCAAAGCCAAGATCCTCTATGACCCACCTCCTGCTGCTGCTGCTGCTGCTAAGTCACTTCAGTCGTGTCCGACTCTGTGTGACCCCATAGACGGCAGCCCACCAGGCTCCCCCGTCCCTGGGATTCTCCAGGCAAGAACACTGGAATGGGTTGCCATTTCCTTCTCCAATGTGTGAAAGTGAAAAGTGACAGTGAAGTCGCTCAGTCGTGTCTGACTCGTAGCGACCCCATGGACTGCAGCCTACCAGGCTCCTCCATCCATGGGATTTTCTAGGCAAGAGTACTGGAGTGGCTTGCCATTGCCTTCTCTGGACCCACCTCCTAGAGTAATGGAAATAAAAACAAAAGTAACCAAGTGGGATCTGATTAAACTTAAAAGCTTTTGTACAGCAAAGGAAACTATAAGCAAGGTAAAAAGACAACCCTCACAATGGGAGAAAATAAAAGCAAATGAAACAACTGACAAAGGATTAATTTCCAAAATATATAAGCCGCTCATACAACTCAAAGCCAGAAAAACAAACAATCCAATCAAAAAGTGGAAAAAAGACCTAAACAGACATTTCTCCAAAGAAGACATACAGATGGCTAACAAACACATGAAAAGATGCTCAACATCGCTCATTATTAGAGAAATGCAAATCAAAACTACAATGAGATATCACCTCACATGGGTCAGAATGGCCATCATCAAAAAGTCTACGAACAATAAATGCTGTAGACAGTGTGGAGAAAAGGGAATGCTCTTGCATTGTTGGTGGGAAGATGGTATGAAAATTCCTTAAAATACTAGGAATAAAACCACCATATGACCCAGTAATCCCACTCCTAGGTATATACCCTGAGGAAACCAAAACTGAAAAAGATACATGTATCCCATTGTTCATTGCAGCACTATTTACAATAGCTAGAACATGGAAGCAACCTAGACGTCCATTAACAGATGAATGGATAAAGCAGCTGTGGTACATATACACAATGGAATATTCAGTTCAGTTCAGTTCATTCGCTCAGTCGTGTCCGACTCTCCGCGACCCCATGAATCACAGCACACCAGGCCTCCCTGTCCATCACCAACTCCCGGAGTTCACTCAAACTTATGTCCATCGAGTCGGTGATGCCATCCAGCCATCTCATTCTCTGTCGTCCCCTTCTCCTCCCGCCCCCAACCTTTCCCAGCATCAGAGTCTTTTCCAGTGAGTCAACTCATCGCATGAGGTGGTCAAAGTATTGGAGTTTCAGCTTTAGCATCAGTCCTTCCAATGAACACCCAGGATTGATCTCCTCTAGAATGGACTGGTTGGATCTCCTTGAAGTACAAGGGACTCTCAAGAGTCTTCTCCAACACCACAGTTCAAAAGCATCAATTCTTCGGCGATCAGCTTTCTTCACAGTCCAACTCTTACATCCATACATGACCACTGGAAAAGCCATAGCCTTGACTAGACGGACCTTTGTTGGCAAAGTAATGTCTCTGCTTTTTAATATACTATCAAGGTTGGTCACAACTTTCCTTCCAAGGAGTAAGCGTCTTTTAATTTCATGGCTGCAATCAGCATCTGCAGTGATTTTGGAGCCCAAAAAAATAAAGTACACATTTGAGTCAGTTCTGATAAGATGGATGAACCTAGAACCTATTATACAGAGTGAAGTGAGTCAGAAAGAGAAGGATAAATATCATATTCTAACGTATATATATATGGAATCTAGAAAAGTGGAACTGAAGAATTTATTTACAGGGCAGCAATGGAGAAACAGACAGAGAGAATAGACTTAAGGACAAGGGGAGAGGGGAGGAGAGGGTGAGATGTATAGAAAGAGTAACATGGAAACTTACATTACCATATGTAAAATAAATAACCAAGGGGAATTTGCTGTATGGCTCAGGAAACTCAAACAGGGGTTCTGTATCAACCTAGTGGGGTGGGATGGGGGGCAGAAGATGGGAGGGAGGTTCAAAAGGGAGGGGATATATGTATACCTATGGCTGATTCATGTTGAGGTTTGACAGAAAACAAAATTCTGTAAAGCAATGATCATTCAATAAAAAATTTTTTTAAAAAGGCTGAGGGCGGAGCCAGGGTTTGAGAGGTGGGACTAGGGGTGATGGGGAGTACCCGAGAGAGGATGAGACGCGGAAGTGGGAGGAGCCTCATCTAGGGGCGGGGCTTAGGGACGGCAGGGCAGAGAGCAGTCAGAGGGGTACCAGCCAGGGGCTGATAGGCGGGGCCAAAGATCTAAGGGTGGGACCAAGGAAGAGCAGGGAACCTGGAACTGAGATGGACAAGGCAAGCAACTCCTCACCCGACTCTGTACCGTGTCCTCGGGAGCCGCCGGGAGTCGCGTCCGCCGCCGGAGGCAAAGCGGTGGAGCCGGGGGCGGGGAAGACTGGGCCCTCCGCGCCGGAACTCCCGCCATGATTGATGGCAGCTTCTCAACTGTATCATTCCGCGCGTAGCCTCCGGGGCCCACGGTCGCCATCGTCGAGTCGGAGCCCGGCGACCGTTACACTCCTCAACCGCCGCAGCCGCCACGGTCCACTTGAATAGCAAAGGGCCGCGGGAAAGCCGGCGCCGCCGCCCATTGGACGCGGGAGGCTGCTGGTCTGGCCAATCTCAGCGCTACCCGGCGGCGCTTTTGACCAATGAGGGCTAAGAGGCGGAGCGGGGATTCTGGCTGGGTGGAGCCATGGCTTCTCAGCTAGATGTCTGATCGAGCGTTGTGGAGTTTTTTTTTAATCCCGTCTGTGTTTTCATCATTCACTGAACTTCAGTTTTGAACTTTTACGAGGCTAATGCCAAAGCACCCTACCTCCACCCCAGGCCGACTATCCTCCCAGTAGCAGTCGCCCGGATGTAAGCTAGGGTGGAGCCGAAAAAAGACTGAAGAGTTGGCGCAGACTCAGAAAGGTCTTGACGCCACTTCTTCCCCCAACACGTGATGAAGTCCCGGCGGCTCAGAGCCGGTTTTGCTTTATCCACTTTCCACGTGATGTGGCAACGCCGTCTGGCGCGTAATACGCAGGCGCAGCTTTCCTTCCCTCCGCATGTGACAAGGACCCGAGGGCCGTCACGTGAGGCAGGCGGCAAGCGCGCGGGTGGGGAGGGGTTCGGCGGCGCCTGGCGCGGATCAAAGTGCGGCTGCAGACCAGGTAAAAGCCAGCTGGGCTGGACAGCCATGCCCAAGTACTGCCGGGCTCCGAATTGCTCCAACACTGCGGGCCAGCTGGGCGCGGACAACCGCCCGGTGAGCTTCTACAAGTGAGCGCAAGCGATGGGCGGGGCTTACAGGAAGGCGGGGGCCAGGGGCGGGGCAATGTGGGGCGGGGCCCGAGGATAAATGCAGCGGCGCGGGGCTTCTGGTCCTGGTTGCAGGTATTTGGAAGCAGGGTTAGCCGGCTGAAGAGACCATGTTGCCCGCGTTTCACTTGCAGTAAACATGGTACATATAAACGTGCAAAGGTATGATACAGCAGGGATAGACGATTAACTGCAGGTAGTGAATGGGGCGAACGGAGGAAAGGGAGGGCTGTGTAGAGGAATGAGGTTGATCCAGGCTCAGAAAGAGCTTACAGTTGTCCACTCGCCATCCCCACGAACTTGAGGCATCTCAAACTCAAAATATCCGAAACCGATCTCCTGACTATCTCTCTCAGAGATAAGCTTTCCTAATAGCTTTCCATCCTTTACTGTCTTTCAGGCTAGAAATGCTTAGAACCAACTTTACTTTTTTCTCACACCTGAGAAAGTAAAACTTAGCTTGAATTTTTAAAACAAAACAAACCCCAAAAAACCTACCTTCTAATTTATTTAGGTGGGATAACAGAGATGGAAAAAGCTGGCTGAAGAGTTAATAGGACAAAAATTTTCTAAAAAAGAAAAAATTTTCTCAGGGACGTGCTGCAGATGTGAAGTAGCAAAATTTCCTTTCTTTAAGCGACTACTGCTTTTTTATTAGGAAGCTTTGTTCTCTAAAATCATAGGCTATCACAAACTTTGCTGTTTGAAATTACATCAGTAGGAATGAAACATCTTACTTAAGCCTGGAGAAGTTAGTTCGCTGTGACACAGAGAAGCAGCCTTGATTTACAGTCCAGGTTCAGAGCTTCTGGTAAGGGGTTTCTGGACACAGTAGTTCACATCTATCCAAATTTAATATTACTTCCAAGGAGACAGACCCTGGACCAACTTTGCAATCCAGGTCTGATATTGATCCATTTATGCTCAGTTCTGCTCTGCTTTAATCTTATCCAAATACTGTTTCACTTTACATTTCATCTAAACTTTACCCATCCCCAAAACCCAATAATGATGCTTCCCAGGTGGTGCTAGGGTAAAGAACTCAACTGTCAATGCAGGATATGTAAGAGACCTGGGTTCTGTCCCTAGGTCAAGAAGATCCCCTGGAGGAGGGCACAGCAGTCCACTCCCATATTCTTGCCTGGAGAATCCCATGAACAGAGGAGGCTGGCAGGCTACAGTCCATAGCGTTGCAGAGCTGGACATGACTGAAGCGACTTAGCATGCAAACACTGATCATAATTATTTTCCTCTGTTTGATGAAATTCCCCACAGTACCTCTGGTACTGTGCAGTTCACTTATTGCCATGGTAAATAAACCTGACTTTATTAAACTCCAGGTTTGTCTCTGGTGGTCTGAATGGGCCAGGACACTTTCCTCATCTGGTCCATCAGCAAATCCTGTTGGCATTCCCTTTTAAAAAAATTTTTTTTAAATTTATTTTTGGCTGCACTGGGCCTTCATTGCTGCACACAGGCTTTCTCTAGTTGAGGTGAGTGGGGGCTACTCTCTAGTTGTGGTACCCAGGCTTCTCATTGTGGTGGCTTCTTTTGTTGCAGTGCACGGGTGCCAGGGTGTATGGGGCTTTAGTAGCTGCGTGAGTGGGCTCAGTAGTTGTGGTCCACAGGCTTAGTTGCTCTGAAGCTTGTGGAATCTTCCTGGACCAGGTGTTGAACCCATGTCCTCTGCATTCCCCTCTACCAGGGAAGTCCAGGCTCTTCCTTTAAAGTCTTCCCAGAGTTGACCACTTCTGTCCCTTATCTTTGCCCCCACATTGGCTTTGGCCACCTCCTGACTGCACTGTTTTAGTAGGCGCTCCATTTGACAAGCTGCTCTCACAGTCTGTTTTCCACGTGCAGTCACAGGGGACTGGTGACCCCCTGAGTCAGATCAGGGCTTAGATGCCTCCCCTGGCTCCCACCTGACTGTAAAGACAAGAAGGTGAGGCTGGAGCAGGCGGAAAGCAGGCCTACGAAGCCCTGCAGGCCCTGGACCCCCACTGTCTGGCCTTATCTCCTCTCTCCTGCGCCTTTCTCACTCCATGCCAGCGTCATTGCCTGTTTGGTGTTCCTCTAGCATGCCAGTCACTTTGTTGCCCCAGGGCCTTTGCATGGACAGTTCTTCCCTTTATGACCACTACTCTGTAAAATGATAACCCTCTCCCAGTACGTACATATTTTCTTTACACACATCCTGCTTTATTTTTCCCTTTAACCTTAACACTATCTGGCATACCACATGTTTAATATTGGGTTGGCCAAAAAGTTCATTTGGGTTTTTCCACCAGATTGTATAGAAAAAGCCAAATGAACTTTTTGTTCAACCAAATATATCCATTTATTGTCTCCTCCATTAAAATGTCAGCTTCTTGAAGGCAGGGATTTTTGTCTGTCTTATTCCCTGTTGTGTCTCTATCACCTCAAACAGTGCTGGCACATAGTGGGTGCTCAGTAAATATTTGTTGGGTTAATTAGGTGAATGTGTCTCATATGAGCTTCCCAGGAAACCCGGAACTCCACATCCCAGCTATCCTTTGAGGGACCCTGTTTCAGGGTAGGAGGAGAGTAGAGTGGTCTTTGGAACTGAATAATGTCCAGACTTGCTTTTTAAAATGTATCCCTCTGACGTGCACATGCATGCTAAGTTGCTTCAGTTGTGTCAGACTCTTGTGACTTTATGGACTGTCGCCCGCCAGGCTCTTCTGTCCATGGGATTCTCCAGGCAAGAATACTGGAGTGGGTTGCGTGTCCTCCTCTAGAGGATCTTCCTGACCCAGGGCCCAATCCACATCTCCCAATCCACCTGCATTGGCAGGTGGGCTCTTTACCACTGGTGCCACTTGACACCATTTATTATATTCATCAACTTTGAGTGTCTCCTGTAGTAAGCAAGCCCCTGCTGGACACAAGGGACACTGACAACATCTTGTTGCTGCCCTGACAGAGCTCATGGAAAGGTGCAGGGTCAGTCATTGACGAACTGAGGACACAAATTGATCCTCTTTTCTTCAGCACCACTGCCCCAAGTCTATACAATTAATCCATGCTTTAACTCTACCCTCTGACACTCCCCATCCTGCAACAATCACAACAAAACCCCTAACTCTTTGGAAATACGGTTACAAATGCCAATGACAGAATCCTCACTAAACTATTAGGAAATAAGGAAAGGAAAAAACCCACCATGTTCCCAGTCTAACTACTTCTTATCACCTCTGCTATCACAGTGTAGTCCAGGCTGTCATTCTCTCTTAAGATTTTTTTTTTTTAATGTGGACCATTGTAAAGTCTTCATTGAATTTGTTACAATATTGCTTCTGTTTTGTTTTTTGACCACGAGGCATGTGGGATCTTAGCTCAGCTCCCCGGCCAGGGATCACACCCAAGCCCCTTGGATTGGAAGGCAAAGTCTCAACCACTGGACCACAAGGGAAGTCCCTGTCATTGTCTCTTAATGAGATGCTGTCATAGTTGCTTGCTGGTCTCCCTACGTCTACTCTTGCTTCCCTTACAACAACAACAGTAATAACTTATTTAGAGAGCACTAACTGACTACAAGGAGATCCAACCAGTCCATTCTAAAGGAGACACTGGAAGGACTGATGCTAAAGCTGAAACTCCCATACTTTGGCCACCTCATGCGACGAGTTGACTCACTGGAAAAGACTCTGATGCTGGGAAGGATTGGGGGCAGGAGGAGACGGGGACGACAGAGAATGAGATGGCTGGATGGCATCACCGACTCGATGGACATGAGTTTGAGTGAACTCCGGGAGTTGGTGATGGACAGGGAGGCCTGGTGTGCTGTGATTCATGGGGTCGCGGAGAGTCGGACACGACTGAGCGACTGAACTGAACTGAACTGTATGCCAGGTACTGTTCCAAGCTCTTCACACATAATAATGAGAACAATAATGACTGTACACAGCAGCCAGCTGACCATATAAAAATCACTTCAGGGAATTCCCTGGTGGTCCACTGGTTAGGACTCCACGATTTCACTGCCAAGGGCCCGGGTTCAACCCCTGCTTGGGGAATTAAGATCCCACGAGCCAATTGGCGGGGGCGGGGGGGGGAATCGGTTCACATCTGTGTTGTTGAAATCTCCACCAGTGGCTGCCAGACTGTTCCTCACACAGGCTGACCCATTCCCACCTCAAGGCCCAACCCTGAATCACTCTTGCAGAAGCCGTTTAGCTAAGAGTTTGATGAGAAGGAGGCGCCAAAGTAGATTCCAGAGGGCACGGATGCTGGAAGGAACAAGGTGAAACAATGAGCAAATTACTGGGAAATAACTTGAAATTCTTGCCAGGGTGCCAAAGGAAACATTTCATTAGTTGTTTTAGACCCTTTCAGAACACAGGAACAAATGACAGTCATCTCATGGGGGTGGGTGTCTATGGGGTGTCTATCAGGTATGAATTGCATCTGTCTGGCAGTTAACAAAGTCCTGAAATAGTAGTGGCTTAACCAAATTATGGGGTCTGTAGGAATCAATCTGGCTAAGTTATCTACAGTAACAAACTCACTGAAACTCAATAGCTTACCACAACAAAGGTTTATTTCTCACACAGACTAATGTCCTTGGCAGGCCATTGATGGCACTTCTCTGCTGTATCTTAATTAGGGACTCGGGCTGGAGGAGCTGCCCCTAGGTGGAATGTTGCTGATCTTATGGGAGGGGGGAAAAGAAAAAGTGGGGAGAAGTCACCCAGTGGCTCCTGGTAACTTGGGTACTTTGAAGTGGCCCATGTCACTTTAACTGCTTTCACAAGTCTGTAGCAAGTGTCAGGTCAGTGGAGTGGAAATGTGTCTCTGTATGGGGAATGGTAGCAAATATTTGAACAATAATTCAGTCTACGCAAGGTTTGTTTTTCTCTCATATAAGCAAGTACGTAGGTTGGCAGACCATCACTGATGTGGCAGCTTCACAGTCATCAGGAATGAAGGTCCTGTCTTTCATATCCATCCTCCAGCTGCCAAGTGCCCCAACCATCATGCCCTACCATTTCTGGTAGGGAGAAAAGGGAAAGGAGGAAGAGTAAAAGGGACTCAACTCTAAACCAGGCTAGTCCACTTCACAAAGCATTCCCAGAAATCCCACCCAATGATTCTTCATCACTGGGCATTGCAACTGCAAAGGATGATGGGAAATGTAGTCCTTTTGATAGGACTTTAACCACCCTGATGACATTTTGAATTATGTTAGGAAAGAAAGAACTAGCAGTGCTCTAGATAGAATGGCTAACAAGACTAAAATATTTCTATATATAAAAAAAGATTGGCTGTCCACTTAAGGTAGATTTTTAGAGAGGGACATTTCCTATTATAGATGTTGCTATCCAGAGGGAACAAAAGAGAATAAAAATAAGACCAAATGAGTTTTTTTTTCTTTCCTCCTTTGCCCCTTGAGCTGCTTCTGATTCCATTTGAGGTTGCTTCCACATTTAAGGTACCATCTCAGATGTCTCACCCAACATGGGAATATTCATTAGTCAGGACTTAATTGCGTGGCCCCACTATGGCAAAGGAACCCAGGAAACAGTCAATTAACAGGGCACATTATGGCCTCAAAAAAGTTGGAGTTTGTTAGTAAGGAAAAAGCAGAGAGTGGATATGGAATAATCCTTTGGCAGTCTCTGCCCAGGAGCAGGTAGGTTGTGCTATTACAGGGGGATTTCATGTCCAGGCAGAATGGTGAGAGGCTGGTGAGAGCAGCTGGATCTCAGATGGAGGCTGAGGGAAGTGAAGCAGCCAGAGTTCCTGGCTCTGCGCCCTAGGGTTCTTTTTGGCTGCCATGGCTCCTGTCTGAGTCAGCCCTCAGTCCTCTTTGACCAGCTACCCACCACTGTCTGCCTTTTGCCTGAGGAGTCTTGCTCTGCATCCCACCACCAAACTCTGTCCATCCCGTCCACCTCCTCCCCACAGGTGGCCTCTTTAGCTTCTTATGTGGCTTTCCCAGTGTTTCTTTATACAAATACAGTATATGTTGGTTAGTTTCCTGTGGCTGTTTCAAACTGCTGGTGGCTTAAAACAATAGGAATTATTCTCTCACAATCCAGGTTGGTTTTACTGGGCCAAAATCAAGGTGTCAGCAGGGTTGCATTCCCCAGGAGGCTCTAGGACAAAATCTGTTTCTCAGTCTTCCAGTTTCTGGTATCTGCAGGCGTTTCTTGGCTTGTGGCCACATCACCCCAGTCTCTGCCTCTGTGGTGACATTGCCTTCTCCTCTTTTGTCTGTGGTAATAATATATTCTTCCACTTCCCTCTTAGAAGAAAACTTGTGGGACTTCCCTGGCAGTCCAGTGGTTAAGACTCTGTGCTTCCACTACAGGGGACAGGGGTTTGATCCCTAGTCAGGGAACTAAGATCCCACGTGCCATGTGGTATGCCAAAAATTAAAAACAAAAAACAAACTTGTGATTGCCTGGAGGACCAACCCGGATAATCTCCAATAATTTCCCCATCTCAGGATCCTTAATCACATCTCTTGTCATGAAATGCAGTATTCACAGCGTCCAGGATTGGGACAAGGATGTCTTTTGTGGGACTATTATTCAGCCTACCACAATTACTGAAAGCTGGTGTACTCCATTTGGAACCTTTTTTTCACATAATATATGCCTAAAAATAGCATGTCAGTTCATACAGTGCCTCCAACTTATTTTAGAGCTCATAGTGTTCTTTTGTGTGCATGTATTTGAGTTTATTTATCTTGTCTCCTATGGATGGTATTGTCCCCTACTTTCTAACACTCCTTACTCTTCCTTTATAAGAAAGAGGGTACAGACCTTATAGCCCTCAACCTGTAAAGATATCCAGGTGTTTTTATGGTTAAGTCCTATTTATGAAATTGAGACTGATTTTCCATTTTCAGTTGTGATTTAAAGATACCTAAAAGTTTAGGTATCTTTGTTTAATACTTCAGTTCAGTTCAGTTGCTCAGTCATGTCCAACTCTTTGCGACCCATGAATTGCAGCATGCCAGGCCTCCCTGTCCATCACCAACTCCCGGAGTTCACCCAAACTCATATGCATCGAGTCGGTGATGCCAGCCAGCCATCTCATCCTCTGTCATCCTCTTCTCCTCCTGCCAATACTTAAAATTGGTCAATTTTTAAAAAACTTGTTATTTTGTGTTGTGGTGTCACCAATTAACAATGTTGTGATTGTTTCAAGTGAACAGCTAAGGGACTCAGCCATACCTATCCATGTATCCATCCTCCCCCAAACTCCCCTCCCATCCAGGCTGCCACATAACATTGAGCAGAGTTCCCTGTGCTATGCAGTAGATTCTTGTTGGTTATCCATTTTAAATATAGCAGTGTGGACAGGCAACCATTCTCTTTCTGTTTTGTGAGTAAGTTCACTTTGTATCATTTCTTTTTAGATTCCACATATAAGGAATGTCATATGATATTTCTCCTTTAACTTATTGCTTAGTTTTAAGAAAAATATTAAGTAAATAATGTCACCTTGTGGAAGACTTTGTGAAGGGGGGATGTGGATGACTATTAGTTATCTAATGCTTCATAACATTTAGCAGCTTAAACCTTTTATTTTAAAACTAACAATTTCTGGCAGCTGCCACGGGATCAGCTGGCCAGAGCATAAGGATGCTGACAAAGGTCCGTCTAGTCAAGGCTATGGTTTTTCCAGTGGTCATGTATGGATGTGAGAACTGGACTGTAAAAAAAGCTGAGTGCTGAAGAATTGATGCTTTTGAACTGCGGTGTTGGAGAAGACTCTTGAGAGTCCCTTGGACTGCAAGGAGATAAAACCAGTCCATCCTAAAGGAGATCAGTCCTGGGTGTTCATTGGAGGGACTGATGTTGAAGCTGAAACTCCAATACTTGGGCCACCTGATGTGAAGACCTGAGTCATTGGAAAAGACCCTGATGCTGGGAAAGATTGAGGGCAGGAGGAGAAGGGGATGACAGAGGATGAGATGGTTGAATGGCATCACTGACTCGATGGACATGGGTTTGGGTGAACTCAGGGAGTTGGTGATGGACAGGGAGGCCTGGCGTGCTGCGGTTCATGGGGTCTCAAGGAGTCAGACACAACTTGAGTGACTGAACTGAACTGAACTGACTAGACGGACCTTTGTTGGCAAAGTAATGTCTCTGCTTTTTAATATGCTGTCTAGGTTAGTCATAACTTTCCTTCCAAGGAGCAAGCGTCTTTTAATTTCATGGCTACAGTCACCATCCGCAGTGATTTTGGAGCCCAGAAAAATAGTGAGCCACTACTTTCACCTTTTCCCCTTCTATTTGCTATGAAGTGATGGGACCAGATGCCATGATCTTAATTTTTTGAATGTTGAGTTTTAAGCCAGCTTTTTCACTGTTCTCTTTAAGCCTTATCACTTTCTGTCATTAGAGTGGTATCATCTGCATATCTGAGGTTGTTGATATTTCTCTCAGCCATCTCGATTCCAGCTTATGATTCATCTCATCCAGCATTTCGCATGATGCACTCTGCATATTAGTTAAATAAGCAAGGTGACAGTATATAGCCTTATTGTACTCCTGTCTCAATTTTGAAGTAGTCCATTGTTCCAGGCCTGGTTCTAACTGTTGCTTCTTGACCTGCATATAGGTTTCTCAGGAAACAGATAAGTTGTTGTTCAGTCGCTTAGTTGTATCCAACTCTTTGCGACCTAATGGACTACAACACGCCAGGACTGTCCTTCACTATAGTATTCCATCTCTTGAAGAATTTTCCACAGTTTATTGTGATCCACACAGTCAAAGGCTTTAGTGTAGTCACTGAAGCAGAAGTAGATGTTTTTCTGGAATTCTCTTGCTTTTTCTGTGATCCAGCAGATGTTGGCAATTTGATCTCTGGTTCCTCTCCCTTTTCTAGATCCAGCTTGTACATCTGGAAGTTCTTGGTTCACATACCATTGAAGCCTAGCTTGAAGGATTTTGAGCATTACTTTGCTAGCCTGCGAAACGAGCACAATTGTGCCATTGTTTGAACATTCTTTGGTATTGCCCTTCTTTGGGATTGGAATGAAAACTGACCTTTTCCAGTGCTGTGGTCACAGCTGAGTTTTCCAAGTTTGCTGGCATATGGAGTGCAGCACTTTAACAGCATCATCTTTTAGGATTTGAAATAGCTCATCTGGAATTCCATCACCTCCTATAGCTTCCTTCATAGTATTCTTTACTTTTTTTCTGATCTTAGCCACAGTCAGCTCCCGGTCTTGTTTTTGCTGACTGTACAGAGCTTTTCCATCTTCAGCTGCAAAGAATATAATCAGTCTGATTTCAGTATTGACCACCTGGTGATGTCCATGTCTAGAGTCATCTCTTGTGTTGTTGGAAGAGGGTGTTTGCTGTGACCAATATGTTCTCTTGGTAGAACTCTGTTAGCCTTTGCCCTGCTTCATCTTGTACTCCAAAGTCAAACTTGCCTGTTACTCCAGGTATCTCTTGACTTCCTACTTTTGCATTCCATTCCCCTATGATGAAAAGGACATCTTTTTTGATGTTGGTTCTAGAAAGTATTGTGGAATCATACGGTATTAGGACTTTTTTTTTTGTGACTGGTTTATTTCACTTACCATAATGTACTCAAGGTTCATCCATGTTATATAGCATGTGTCAGAATTTCTTTCCTTTTTTTTTTTGGCTGCACTGCCCAGCATGTGGGATCTTAGTTCCCTGACTAGAGATAGAACCCATGCCCCCTCCAGTGGAAGCATAGAGTCTTAACCACTGGACTGCCAGGAAAGTCCCAGAATTTCTTTCCTTTTTAAGGCTGAGTAATATTTCATTGTGTGTATGTGTGTATTGTATATATATATATATATATATTGTGTATGTATATATATTTCATCTTTTGTTAATACATTCATTTGTTGATGGACCCTTGGGTTTCTTCCACCTCCTGGCTATTGTAAATAATGCTGTTATGAACATGAGTGTACAAATATCTCTTTGAGACCCTGCTTTGAAGTTTTTTTCGGGGGGTCTATATCCAGAAGTGGGATTTGGATCATATGGTAATACTGTTTTCAGTTTTTTGAGGAACTACCATACTACTTTTCATAGAGGCTTCTCCATTTTACATTCCCACCAACAGCACACAGGGTTCCAGATTCTGCATATCCTTGTCAATACTTGTTATTTTCTTTTTTAAAAAAATATAGTAGTCATTCTAATGGTTATGAGGCAATATCTTGCGGTTTCGATTGGCATTTTCCTGATGATAAATGATGTTGAACATCTTTTCATATGCTGGTTGCCATTTGTATCTTCTTTAGAGTCTATTCAAGCCCTTTGCCCTATTTTTAATCAGTTAATTTTTTGTTGTTATTTAAAAACTTTTTGACATGTTTTCAAGCATACACAAAAAATAGTGTTGTTTAAATGAATCCTCATGTATCTATCACTCAGTTACATCAGTAGTCAACATTTCACTAATCTTTTTCTTCCACCTTCCTCCCACGTACATCTTTAATGCAGTATTTTAAAGTAAATTCCAGTCTTTTATTCAGAAATATTTTAGAATATTTTTCCAACAGATGACTATTTTAGAAGCTTAAATCAGTGTAATGATCACACCTAGCAAAATTAACTTCTTACAATTATCTAATAACCAATTCATGTTCAGTTTCCCCCAACTGGATTAAAATGTCTTTTTACAGAATGGTTGGTTGCAGAGGAAGCCCAGATCTGCCTTTGTGTTGATGTTTCTTAAATCCCCTTTAATCTGTAACCCCACCCCTAGCCCCATGAATATAGGATCTCCCACATTCTAGATTTGTCCAGTTTTATTAACTGCTCCCTTAGGTTCCTGTGGAAGAACAGATTAGTGGGGAGGGGATAGTGGCCATGGAAGAGAGACCAGGAAGGAGATTAGAGGCTTTGGGGGATAGACAACAGACTGTGGGAGAGGTGGGCTGATGCTGGGTGTTTAAAAGATAAAAGTCGCTTAGTTGTGTCTCTTAGACTCTTTGTGACCCCGTGAACTATATAGTCCATGGAATTCTTCAGGTCAGAATACTGCAGTGGGTAGCCTTTCCCTTCTCCAGGGGATCTTCCCAACCCAGGGATTGAACCCAGGTCTGCCACATTGTAGGCGGATTCTTTACCAGCTGAACCACAAGATGGAGCCAAAAAAATTAGATATGGGTAGAGGCGGAGATGGGCTTCCCTAGTGATTCAGATGGTAAAGACTCTGGAAACCTAGGTTCCATCTCTGGGTGGGGAAGATCCCTAGAGGAGGGCATGGCTACCCACTCCAGTATTCTTGCCTGGAGAATCCCATGGACAGAGGAACCTGGTAGGCTACAGTCCATAGGGTTGCAAAGAGTCTGAACAGGACAGAGCGACTAACACATGCACACACACAGACACAGAAGACTGAGCGACTAACACACACACTGGTTGGGAGGCATGGCCAGACTCTGGCCCAGGGGAGGCAGAGGTTTGGCACTCAAGGCTCTCTGGGTGTGCGCGTGCTGGCGGTGGTTGGACCTGACATCGCTGACCTCGCGCCCCTGGCAGGTTCCCACTGAAGGATGGCCCCCGGCTGCAGGCCTGGCTGAAGCACATGGGCCGTGAGCACTGGGTGCCCAGCTACCACCAGCACTTGTGCAGCGAGCATTTCGCCCCCTCTTGCTTCCAGTGGCGCTGGGGCGTGCGCTACCTGCGACCTGACGCCGTGCCCTCCATCTTCTCCCGAGCGCCGCCCGCCCAGGTGAGCTGGGGAAGCCCCATAGCTGGAGTCGGATACCCAGCCCTCCCCGCCTGAGGAATTTTCCCTTGGAGTCTGGCCCTGATGTCCCCCACCCCGCGCCTTGTCTTCCAGAGGCAGCAGAGTTCCCGAAGCACGGAGAAAGCCGTCGTGCCTCCGCCTCTGCAGGCGACCCCATCCTTGGCCCCTGGGCCCGTACAGCTCTTGGTGCTGGGGCCAGCCTCCGGGGCCCCCGAGGCTGCAGCCACCATGTTCCTGACGCCCCTGTCGCTTCCGCCGGCTCCCGCGGGGCCGCGCCCTGGAGCAGCGGCCCAGCACCCCCGGGCTGGGCTGGGAGCGGCGCTGGGCGCGCTGCAGCGGCGGGTACGGAGGCTCCAGCGGCGCCACGAACGGCACCAGGCGCGGCTGCGGGCCCTGGAACAGCTGGCGCGGCAGCTGCAGGCGCGGGCGCACTGGGGCCGGCTGTGTGCGGTGAGTGCCCCGCCTGGCTCCCACAGCCCCAGTGTTTCCGTCTAGAGTCCAGAGTTGAAAAGTCACAACATTTCACCCAGGTTTCCAAATTGCTGCCGTGAAAAAAATCAATCTGGCAATGCTAAGCAACTATGGGCGGGAGCTGAGTAGTGGCTGCTTCCTTTATTAATAATACTTAAGCAGCCCTATTCTCTTCTAGGGGGTTTCCCAAGTGGCACTAGAGGTAAAGAACCTGCCTGCCAATGCAGGAGAAGTAAGAGACGTGGGTTGGATCCCTGTGTCAGGAAGATCCCCTGGAGGAGGGGACAGCAACACATTCCACTGTTCTTGCCTGGAGAATCCCACGGCCAAACCAGCCTGGCAGGCTGCAGTCCATAGGGTCGCACAGAGTTGGACAGGACTGAAGCGACTTAGCATACACACATACTCTCTTTTAGACACAGTTAATAATTTAATGAAAACTCACTTGACCTTGGTGTTGACAGTCCCTATTTCCCATATGAAAAACTGAAGTACAGTGCAACTTGCCCAAAGCCAGGCAGCCAGTAAGTTGCAGAGCCAGGATCCAAACTCAGCTGTCCCGCCCCAGAGGAGGCCTGTGTGCTTCTGTTGGAGACCTCTGGGCATGGCCCCTATAAAGCTTGGGTTTGCAGCTCTATACTAGAGTTTCCCAGACCCTATCTAAGGCCCTTTGCCCCTGTATTTTACTGCTGAGTATTTTCTGGGGTAGGAAGTGGAGAGGATCATGTCTTTAAAAATAAAAAACTGGCCAGGCCTTTTTCCTGCTTAAAACCCCAGGGGCAAACTTGAGGTCCTGGGGCTGTTGTTCCTGCTTGGAAAAGGGAGGTGGGGAGGAGTTTCTGAAAGCCTCTGAGGTGCCTCTGTAGCTGAGATGTCCTCACCTGACAGCCAGTGGGGTAGACCTGGCCCACAGATACCATTCGTTTGGCCTCAGTAATGCTTTCACATATTTTCTGGCCTTTCCTGAAGGCTCAGCAGATCTAGCAGCACTGGGTTCATATTCCCCAGACAGCAGCAGTCAGCTGGAGCTGCAGTGGCTGTCCCTGGAGGCTCTGTGTTTGAGACTGTGGCCTGAACCAGCCATGCACCAGACGGACATGCTGGTGGGGGAGGGGAGAGGGACAAGCACAGAACTCAGACTCAGGCCTGAGGCTCTTCATGGAGCCTGCCAGGGCCCCTGGGCTGATGCTGTGTCTCTCTCTGCCTCCCCTGCCCTGCTTCCATTCCTGTCTCTCAATCTCTTCTCCTCTCTCCCACATTCATCTTTGTCTTTCTGCCCCCCCCCCCAATCTCTCTGTCATCCCATCTATCTACCCATTTCCCCGTGTCTCTCTTCATCTGCCTCTTTGTCTGTCCCCCATACCCATGTCCCTGTCTCTCTGTCCCTGCATTTCTCCCCCCGCCCCATATCTGTCTCTCCATGTCTCTGTTTGTCTCCTGAACCTCCCTGTTCCTCATGGTTTCTCTCCCTGCCTCCACTTCTTCCTTCTCTCCTCCCGTCCTCTTACTTCCCTATGTCCTCCATCTCTACTACTCCGTTCCCTGGGATGGCCCAGCTCCCTCGACCTGAGGAATCCCAAGCCTTCACCATCATCTGTGGAGGGCCTGATATTGCTGTGGTCCTTGCCCATGGTCCTACACCTCCCACGCTGGACGCCAAGCCTGAGCTCCTGGACACTCAGACTCCCAGTGCATAAGGACCAGGAGAGATAATGTCATGGGAAGGATGACAGAAGACAGAGGAAGAGAGACACATCACACATGGGCCTGGCCCGCATGCCTGGGACATAGCACTGCCTCCCTCAAAGGCCTGGCTCCCACCACCTCCTCCTAGGAACCCCTTGAACTTTAGGGCCGACCTGGGCCTAAGACCTCTGTCAGTAGTGATGACCCTGGGTACCAGGTCCCAAACCCACCTTCAATCTTTGTGGTCAGTAAAATATTCTCAGAGCAGGACAAGCATTGTTTGCTTGGGGAGAGTTGTAACTGGTACTGAAGAGCTCCTCATACCCTTTCCCAAGCCTGGAGCCAAGCTGGGGATACAGCAGTGAACACAGCTGACAAAAGTCCTGTCCTCATGGTGCTCCAATTCTGTTTGAGTAGAAGATGAAATAGTGAACTAATAAACAATATAATTTCAGACTGTGATAAGTGCTATAAAGACTGAATGAAAATGTAATGGGCTGCAGCGAGGCGGAGGTGGGGGGTGGTGGTGTGGGCAGAGGGAGGGAGGGAAGATTCTCTAAGGAGACAGTGTTTGAGCAGAGACCTGGATGATGAAAAGGAGCTGATCTGGAAGGCATGCAGACTGGATGTTCCTGGGAGAACAGCCCCTGTTCTAACAGCATCATCTAAGGTGTAAGCTGGAGGAGGGCAATGTTGCTATGGTGAATCGGGGAAGCGAGTGAGTTTGTCTGTAAGAAGGGCGGGATTGGGAGGCAACCTTAGATAGAGCCGAAAAGGTCTCATTGAAAAGGAACCAATAAGTGAAAGCCTAAAAGAGAGGAGAAAGGAGATCAGGTATTTGGGGGAGGAGCATTCCAGGCAGAAGGAACAGCTAGTGCAAAGGTCCAGGGGTGAGGAGGGACAAGGACGCCAGTGTGGTTAGAGTGGAATGAGTGATGGGGAGAGTGAGAGGAGGTGAGGTTGGTGAGATGATGGGACTTGTGGGCTATGGTCGAGACACTGGCTTTTATCTGGGGTGAGGTGCAGCAAGCAGATGCCTTTAGGAAGGTCCTGATGTGACAGGTATTGATAGGTCCCTGTGGCAGCATATTAGGGTGTTAGGGGGAACAGGGAGAACAAGGAAGAGGCTGCTGCCATAGTCCAGGTGGGAGAGGATGAAGGATGGACCAGGGTCAGGGCCTGGGATGAGGGTGAGGGATGAAATACCTCGGAAATACCTTGAATGGAGCTACTGGGATGGCCCATTAGAAGGATGAGGGGTGGAAGGAAAAGTCAACCAGTTCTGTTGAGATCAGAGTGGACAGGGCAGGCCATAGTCAGGTGTGAAACAGCCAAGCCGCTCTGATGGAGCCATCCTGGGCTGGCTCCTGGAGGCCTTTCTGGGGAGGGGTCTATTGGCAGATGTGTACCCTACAGTGCCAAAGTCAGGCAGCATGGTGATCAAGCCGGGTTACTTGGATTCAAGTCTTGGCTCCATTTTACCTACTTGTTCTATGCCCTTGGGCAAGTGGCTTAACTTCTCTGGGCCTGGTAAGTGCTGTGCAAACACTCTGTGACAATTACCATTACAATGACTATAGGAGTCTCTACAAAACCAAACCTCTGAGACATCACTTGTCTAGGGCGAACATGGAGAAGAGGTCAGGTCTGATACGTCAGAGAGAGAAAACACCTGTCACTACCACAGAAACCCCTGCCCTAATTGGTCTGTTTTGCAGGCTGCGGGGAAGGTACTATCACAGCTGGGAGGACTGTGCGGGTTTTCCCAGGACTTAGCGACTGAACAACTGCTTCATCTCTCTCCGTCTGTCTCCAAGCCTCACATCTTTCTTGGTGGCCATTTCTTCTTCCCCATCCTCCGTGTCTCTTCCTTCCAATCGCTGCCTGCAGCCTTTTCATCAATGCGAACAGCCTCACGCTGTCTCCGCCCCCGCGCCTGGTTGGGGTTGACACGGCGCATGCGCCGTCAGCGCCCCTCCCTCTCCACCTCCATCCCCCCGTCGGCGTCTGGGCCTCATCCCCTTCTCTCTGTCTCCTTCTCCCCCATCACTTCTCCAGACACTGACACCCCATTACTCCAGTTTCCCCGGTTTCAGCTTTGGTCTTCAGCCCCATCCACCCGAGGTAAGACGGGTAGAGGGAAGGCAGACGGAGAAGGGGAGGGGCAAAGCATCCTGCATCCTGAGATAAACAAACCGGGGGAGGGGGCGGCCTACACTGAGGGGCCTGACGCGGGAGGAGAATGGGGGACTGGCCTGGGGGAAATGGTAGACCGTAGGCCCACAAACCAGGGTCCTCTAATGGGTGACTGACATTTCTATGGTTGCCCAAAATCCAGTGCTGGGGGCGTGAGAGCCATCCGGAGCCCTCGGAGCGTTTGGGGGGCTCAGATTCTGGAGACTGTGGATCACCCTCTCTAGTTGACCTCTGCCCC
The DNA here is from genome assembly GCF_049115385.1 of Moschus berezovskii. Classification (NCBI taxonomy): domain Eukaryota; kingdom Metazoa; phylum Chordata; class Mammalia; order Artiodactyla; family Moschidae; genus Moschus; species Moschus berezovskii. The sequence goes on from NC_142481.1 coordinate 16,822,267, forward strand.
CAGGATTTGCCTGAAGCCCACCCGCAGCTCTGCACCTGCCCCCCGAAGGCCACCGAGGACCATGACTAAGACAGATCCTGCCCCCATGGCCCCGCCGCTCAGGGCGGAGGAAGAAGAGGAGGAGGAGGAGGATGAGCCTGTCCCGGAGCCCCCCAGCCCCACCCAGGAGCGCCGGCAGAAGCCTGTTGTGCACCCCTCGGCACCAGCCCCCCTCCCCAAGGACTACGGTAACCCCCCTCCCCATCCTGCAATATGGCCTGGAGCCTTGGGTGGCCAGGGAGATGTGGCTGAAAACTCTGCTGGTGGAGATGGTGGGAGGACTCCTGAGGATTTGAAGGTGGTCTGGAGGAGTCATGGCCCTTGCATCCCCACCCCCCCTTCATTCATTCATTCACTCACTGGAGAATGGAATTGGGATAATTCTAATATTTGATTCATGACACATCATTCATTCCTTTAGTCATTCAACAAGCATGTTTTGAAAGCCTGCTATGGATCTAGGAGGTGGAGGCAGACAGATCTAGTCTTTGCCTAAGAAAATTCACAGGCCTCAATAATGGTCACACAAGTACAAAAATACAAATACATAATTAAAGACATGATGAGAATCATGTTTGCCAAGAATAGGAGTCTGCAAGAGCCTTTTAAGATACAGTTTTCCTGAAGAAATAACATTCAAGGGAGACCCAAGGATGGATTGAGGGTTAACAAGGGGAAAGGGATCCCAAGAGAGATTACCACAGGAGTGAAGGTTCTGAGGTAGGAAGCTGTGGAGCTGAGAGGGAGGTGGCCTCTTAGATAAATAGAAAGTGTCTACTCATTCACCAGCAGTACTATGCTCAGTGACAAGCCTTTGCTGGGAGACGGAGATTTAATGGTGAGCAGTCCAGGCATGATCTCTGCTCTCAGAAGAGAAGGCGAGACTAACAGATATATAAATCAGATAAGTTCAGGGACTTCCCTGGGGGTCCAGTGGTTAGGACTTTGCACTTCTGCTTCAGAGGGCATGAGTTTGATACCCGGTCTGGTAACTCTCACATGCCATGAAAAAAAAATCAGATAAGTTCAGATTGGAGTGAATGCTATGAAAGAAATAAAAGATGGAGGTATAATAATAAGAGAATGGCTAGGGGGCAGCACCTTGAGATAGAGCAGTCAGGATGGGTCTTTCTGATGAGGAAGCATTTAGGTGGAAACCCTGAGCATGAGGGGGGCTTCCCTGGTGGCTCAGTGGTAAAGAATCTGTCTGCCAATTAGGAAATGTGGGTTCAATCCCTGGGTCAGGGAGATCTCCTAGAGAAGGAAATGGCAGCCCACTCCAGTATTCTTACCTGGAGAATTCCATGGACAGAGGAGCCTGGTGGGCTACAGTCCATGGGGTCACAAAGAGTTGGGACATGACTTAGTGACTAAACAACAACTGAGCAAGAGGAGGAATCGTCCATAGGAGAGCTGGAAAAAGAGAGTTCCAGGCTGTAATCAGCAAGTTGCAAAAGCCCTGAGGCAGGATTGAGCTTGGAAGAAAAAGAAAATCATGGTGCTGCAGTTAGGGAGTGATCAGAGTTGAAGTGAGAGGTTGGCAAGGGCTAGATCTGGGAAGGGCCTTCAAGGCTACTGTGAGGACTTTGTGTATATTCTAAATGTGATGGCGGGGAGAGCAGTTGGGGGTGGGGGTATGGGTATTTAAAAGCAGGGGAGTGGCAGGTCTGATTTATATTTTTAAAAGCTCCCTCTGGTTACTGCATAGAGAGAGTGGAGCTCAGCCAGAACTGGGTATAGGAGGAGGCTTTTAGATGTTGGCTGGGAATCCTCAGTAGCTGTACATTGAACTAGGTTCCGAGTTCAAAGAGTAGGCACCAGCAGGATAGGGCAAGAGGGATGGCCTCTGTGGACATGTGTCACTCACTAGAGAGGGATCAGAGAGGCTATAGGTTGCCCTCAGTCTGATAGAAAAATAACATTATCTGGGTGTCCAGGGCGGGGTATCCATCCTGGAAAACTGGAAAATTTCCTTTGGAAATGTGGCTGGGGCCTGTGGCCTGCTGGGATGTCAAAGAGCCTAGGGTGTCTGTTCCCCACCCTCAGGAATCCTGCTGCTTGTAAAACAAGGAGGGTTTGGTCACAGAAGGTGAAGAAATCTGAAAATGTGGTTGAGGCCAGAGAGAGGGCTAAGGTGGACTCCAAGAGAAACTCATGTATATGTGTTTATTAAATATGTACATTAATTCAGTGGAGACTGAGCATCTCCTGAATGCCAGGGACTTGGGCATAAGGGAGAACAGAGATGTCCTAGTGAGGGGGACAAGTGAGAAAGAAGAAAAGAGGAAGGAGTAAACAAGTAGTGTTTGTTTGTTTGTTTGTTTGTTTTTTGGCCACATCATGAGGCATGCAGGATCTTAGTTCCTTGACCAGGGATTGAACCCAGGTCTCTGCAGTCTTAACCAGCAGATGGCTGGGGAAGTACCCAAGTAGTGATATTCTTAAAGAAATTTTTAAAAAGGTAAGAGGGACTTCCCTGGCAGTCCAATGGTTAAGACTCCGTGCTTCCAATGAAGGGAGTGTGGGTTCGACCCCTGGTTGGGGAACTAAGATCCCATATGCCCTGCGGTGCAGCCAAATGAAAAAAAAGGTGGGGGGGCAAGAGATGGAGAAGGGCAGAGGTGCTCACTTAGCCAGGGTGGTCTGGGGAGACCTCTCTGGAGCCTTAAGAAGATCTGAGGGAAGACTGACCCTGGCAAGAAAAACAGCAAGCGCAGAGCACTGAGACAGCAATTTCCCTGGCAAATTGAAAGGGCGGAAGGAGGCCAATGTGAGTGGAGGGGCCTGAGTGAGGGGGAGAGAGCAAAGAACAGACAAGGGCAGTTGGTGCAGGGCCTGTGGCCAGAGTGAGATCTGGATCTGTACTTGAGTGTGATGGGAGCCAGCGCAGGGATCTCAGCCAAGAAGGGCTGGGGTTTTAAAGGAGCACACAGGCTGCCTGCTGGAGACTGTATCGTACTTCCCTGGGCTCTGTATCATCTGGTCATTCATGCACTCATCCATTCAACAGGCACTGAGTTCCCACCACGTGCCAGCCCTGTGCTGGGTGCTAAACATTACTAGAGGGCAATCCTCAGAGTCTAAAGCAGGGAGATGGAAGTTCCTCTGGGTTTCCCCCTGGCTGGCCACAGGTTGGATCCTGCCCATGGATACATTTTTTGTGGACTGCACAGTAGCTGAAAAATTGGGGAGATTTTTCTTAAAAACTGATTTCTGACTTTTAAGTTTTCTTTACTCTGGGACTTCCCTAGTCATCCAGTGGCTAAGACTTTATGCTCCCAATGCTGGGTGCCTGGGTTTGATCCATGGTCAGAGAACTAGGTCTAGATTACTGCCTGCTGCAACAAAGATCCCACATGCCGCAGCTAAGACCCAGTGCAGCCAAATAAATTAATCAATATTAAAATTTTTTTTCTTTACTCTGGAGATTCGGCCTAATCGTGCCCAGACTGACAGGGTACCGTGGGCCAGAACAGTAGCAATCCCCTTGAGCATGCAGACACCTTGTCACACTCTTGTTTCATGAGGTAGAGGTGGCTGTTATACAGGAATTGCCTGATCTTTAATTTTTCAAAACACAGAGGGCATCCTAATTTTTATGTGAAACCTCTTCATTTTGAAACCTCATGCTGGCCACACAGAAAATGCCCAGGGCCTACAGGCCACCAGTGTGAGACCCTGCCTTCGGTCAGTCAGTCAGTCAGTTCAGTCGCTCAGTCGTGTCCGACTCTTTGCGACCCCATGAATCACAGCACGCCAGGCCTCCCTGTCCATCACCAACTCCCGGAGCTCACGCCAACTCATGTCCATCGAGTCGGTGATGCCATCCAGCCATCTCATTCTCTGTCGTCCCCGTCTCCTCCCGCCCCCAATCCCTCCCAGCATCAGAGTCTTTTCCAGTGAGTCAACTCGTCGCATGAGGTGGCCAAAGTATTGGAGTTTCAGCTTTAGCATCAGTCCTTCCAATGAACACCCTGCCTTAGGAGGTCTTAAAGACAAAGACCTAGGGTTACTCTATTTCAGGGTGGAAGGAGGGGGGGTCAGGTTGCCTGGGGGTGACCTTGGACCTCTCACCACCCCAGCCTTCACCTTCTTCGACCCCAACGACCCTGCCTGCCAGGAGATTCTATTTGACCCCCAGACCACCATCCCTGAGCTGTTTGCCATTGTGCGTCAGTGGGTGCCTCAAGTCCAACACAAGATCGACGTCATCGGCAACGAGGTAAGGACATTGGTGATGAGAGGGAGGAGAGGAAGGGGTCCCTCACGTGTTTGGGTAACCCTCCCTGGTCCCCGGTACCCTTAGATTCTGCGTCGAGGCTGCCATGTGAATGATCGTGATGGACTGACCGACATGACACTGCTCCATTATGCGTGCAAGGCTGGGGCCCATGGAGTCGGTGAGGGTCCTAGCCCCCAAACCATGAACCCCAAAACCTAAACTCCCACGCCCGACACTCTCAGAACTCCAGCCCTCCGACCTCCATCCTGAGCCCACAGCCTGGGATCCCAAAGTGCAGTCCCTGAGGCCCAGGGTCTGCCCCATGGCCCTGGCCCCACTCTCTGGAGGAGGGGACCCAAGCTGACCTGGGCTGTCACGCAGGGGACCCCGCGGCGGCGGTGCGCCTCTCGCAGCAGTTGCTGGCTCTGGGCGCAGACGTGACCCTGCGTAGCCGCTGGACTAACATGAACGCGCTTCACTACGCCGCCTATTTCGACGTGCCCGATCTCGTGCGTGTGCTGCTGAAGGGTGCGAGGCCCCGAGGTGAGGAGGAGGGGCCGGGCTGCGAGTGGGCAGGGCCCAGGAGAGGAAGGAGGTCTTGAAGCAGGAGGAGGGTGCTCAGGTGTAGGGAGTGAAGAAGGGTGGGAAGACGACTAATGGGCCTGGCTTGGGAGGCGCAGGAAATGGGGCTCAGTGGTCCTTAACGCCGCTGGGACCTGGCAGGAGCTAGTCGGGAGGGGTGTGGCCGAGGGGGGGCAGGGCTCCGTCCGAGCCTGCGGGAGGCACTGGAGCCTGCGGGTTAAGAGATGAAGAGATGGACTTCCGGAGACTGGAAGGCAGCAGCGAAAGGGCTGGGTGCCGAGGGCGCTCACTTGGAACCCTCCTCTCACGCACTTCCCAGTGGTGAACTCCACGTGCAGTGACTTCAACCACGGCTCAGCCCTGCACATCGCTGCCTCCAACCTGTGCCTGGGTGCGGCCAAATGTCTGCTGGAACACGGCGCCAACCCGGCACTTCGGGTACTGCCACCCTGGCCCAGTCCTGTTACCTTCCCTTTCCTTCCTTCCCAATCCCTTTCCAGCCAGCAGGCCTCTGCAGAGGATGGTGGGGGGGGGGGAGCGGGGCAGGATCACTTGCCTTTCTTGAAGCTCTCATTCCCCATTGGCCCAGTTGGACCCTTGACCTGGTACCACAGGAGCCCATTTTCTGTGTTTGTCCTTCCATGGCCCCATTTCTGGGCTTGGGGTCTTGGCCCTGAAGGCATGACCTACAGCATTGAAGTGGGACCTTCATTTCCCATTGGCTCCATACTTGACATCCCCAGGCTGAGGTCTCAGGGATGGACTTCCCCGGGGACCATGGTCTGAACCTTAATGCCCCACCCCTTCCTGTTGCCATGTTGGCCCAGGGCATGACCTAACTCCCATCTCTGCTTCAGCCTTGACCCAGGGCCTCTGGGGGCGTGGCCTCAGTGGGAGGGCAGCCTACCGCCACTGAGTTTTCGCCCCCTCTCTTCCTGTTGGTCCACAGAACCGAAAGGGACAAGTGCCAGCAGAGGTGGTCCCAGACCCCATGGACATGTCCCTGGACAAGGCAGAGGCAGCACTGGTGGCCAAGGAGCTAAGGACGCTACTGGAGGAGGCAGTGCCACTCTCCTGCGCCCTCCCCAAGGTCACACTACCCAACTATGACAACGTCCCAGGCAATCTCATGCTCAGCGCACTGGGCCTGCGCCTGGGAGACCGCGTGCTACTGGATGGCCAGAAGGTCAGGAGCTGGAGCAGGGAGGGGAGGGCAGGATTCAGCGCTCAAAGCTGGGGCCTCAGGCAGAGTCCAGACTCGCCCCCTCTGTCTGTCTACCCTCCCAGGCATGCACACAGTGTTTATTTCATCCAGCAGTTGTTCTGCTAGTGCCTCCATTATGCCCCACTCTGGGCTCAGCTCAGCCAGTCCAAGCTGAGTCCAAGCTCAGCTCAGTCCAAGGGGGACAACAGATCCATCTCCCGACAGTGACAGCCCAGAGCAGTTGTGGCTCTCACGAGGAAGCACAGGCAGAGTGATCAGCACAGGTCGCCCCCATTTGGGTCCCCCTGGGCCTTGGGGTCCCCATTCAGGGGCCACCTGTGCTCCCAGAGTGATCACTCCTTTGCTTGGGAAAATAGTACTGGTCAGAGCGATCAGGGATGTGATGGGGAATGCACCCACTTGAAGATGTGGAGGAATGAGCCAGGAGAAGAAAAGGAGAAAGGGGGGCTCTTAGGGAGAGGGAGCAGGGATAGAGTCCCAGAGGACAGAGAACATCTTCATTCATCCAGGCATTCCAAACTGAATTCATTTACCTGATGTCCCTCAGGCTCCATGCTGGACCCAGCCTGTCCTTGGGGGTAAAGACCTGTGTCAGCCCCACCCTTGCTCTCGTAGAACTCCATTTCTATTGAAGAAGAGACAGTCAATAAAGTCAACTCACAGTTAAGATAATTTCCAGTAGCAAGGGCTTTGAAAACATTTATTAAATGCAAGTATTTAATAAATTTGCCCTGGCCAAGGGCAGAGGTGGTTTTAACTAGGGTCTTCTGAGAAGGCGTCTCTGAGGAGGTGATATACGGGCTGAGATGGGAAGGAGCTCACCTTGCAAAAATATAAGACAAAGGAAACCACAGGTCCAAAGGCTCAGGGGAGTGTGCATGGAGGGGAGTTACCTAGGGAGAGTGAAGTGGCAAGGTTAGCAGGGGCTGCATCACACTAAACCTGCAGGCCACTGCAGTGACTCTGAATTTTGTTTCCTTGTACAGTGAAAAGCCATAAAGTCACACTTTGTTTCCTAATTAAGAGTTTTGCATGCATCAACCCCCTTTGAAAAGTTCTTGTACAAGATCTAATCAAATCAGTGTGCCAGTTTTGAAAGCAGGAGGTGTTGACTCTCTCCATTTTACAACATAGAAGACTGTAAGAAATCCAGAGTGGTGAAACCTTTGTCTGGAAACATGTAATAACAGTCTCTGCCTGGAAAGAAGCAGCATAGCACAGTGGTTACAAAATCAGGCTTAGGATTTGCTCAAGCACATCTCAGCTTTGCCACTTGCCAGCTGTGGGGCCAGTGATTTCACCTCTCTGGGCATCAGTTTCTTCATCTGTAAAATGCAACTAATAAGGGGGTTGTATGAGGTTTATTTTAAAAATGAATTTGTGTTTTACAATGTTGTGTTAGTTTGCTTCACTGTACAGCAAAGTGAATCAGTTACACATACATACATATCCATTCTCTTTTAGATTCTTTTCCAGGTTTAAATTAGTTAAAATGAGTAAAGCCCTTAGAACAGGACTTGGTGTACACCAAGTGCTCTTTGTGTGCCAGCCACTGTTCTGATCCCCATATCAACTCTCCAAAGGAGGCACTCTTATTAAGCCCATTTTATAGACAAGGAGTTGAGGCTTAGAGCAGTGAAGGAACCTCACACAAATGATAATAACCACACTCACTGCAGCTAAGCAATGTCACATATATTAAAACTGTTTCCACCAGATAACTAGCCTCTGAGGTGGATTGTTAGCCTCATTTTACAGGTGACACTGAGGCCCATGCAGTCCCTTTGTGAAAGTGACAGGATACTAATAGTCAACACTTACTGATCCCTTACTCAGCACCAAGCCCTGTACTGAGGGCTTTTCTGTCTCTGTAGCATTCATGTCCAATAGACTTTGTGAGATTGGAAATGTTCTGTGTATTTATAGTCCAGTGAAGTAGCCACAAGCCACATGTGGTTATTAAGAACTTGGAATGTGGCTATTGCAGTTGGGGAAATATTTTAATTTTAGTTAATTTCTTTTTTTTTTTTGGTCACCTTGCTCAGCATGTGGAACTTTCCTGACCAGGGATCAAACCCATAGCCCCTGCAGTGGAAGCATGGAATCTTAACCACTGGACCATGGGGGAGGTCCTGATTTCAGTTAAATTGTCATTTTGTGCTAGTGGCTATTTACTACATTGGACAGGGCAGCTCTGTAACAATCCTGTAAGGTGGGTGCAATTTCTACTCCCATTTCACAGATGAGGACACTGAGGCACAGTATGGTTAAGTCACATAGCCAGTGAATGGTGATGTCTAAGCTGAGATGCTGAGATTTGAGCCTGGGGCTCCCTCATACACTCCACCATGCTGCTTGTGTGCCAGTGGTTTTTTTTTTTTTGGTCACTCTGCAGCTTGCAAGATCTCCAGGGACTGAACCTGAGCCCTCAGCAGTGAAAGTGCTGACTCTTAACCACTGGACCTCCAGGGAATTCCCTGTGCCAGTGATCTTATCACCCAAGCCATATCCTCCCTTGTTTTCTCCAGACGGGCACGCTGCGGTTCTGCGGGACCACGGAGTTCGCCAGTGGCCAGTGGGTGGGCGTGGAGCTGGATGAACCCGAGGGCAAGAATGATGGCAGTGTTGGGGGCGTCCGGTACTTCATCTGCCCTCCCAAGCAGGGTCAGTCCCACTGGGGTCCACTCAGTAGTGATGCTGCTGACTGAGTGGTGGGGTCAGGGGTGATGATGGGGCAGGGGGGCAGAGGCCTGGACAACTCCCAGCCCAGGCTCTGTCCCCCCAGGTCTTTTTGCCTCTGTGTCCAAGATCTCCAAGGCAGTGGACGCACCTCCTTCATCCGTCACCTCCACACCTCGGACTCCCCGAATGGACTTCTCCCGTGTCACTGGCAAGGGCCGCAGGGATCACAAAGGTCAGGTGGAGCCCATGAGGTGACAGGAGCCAGTCTTGAGTATATTCTCTGGGTAGCCCAGCTTCTGAGTCCCTGACTTTTGTACCTGAGTTTCTCCTTTGATTCAGTACAAGTCCCACACAGTTCTTGGAAGGACCTGTATGTGTTCCCTGCCCCCTGTGACTTAGCTTCCCCTTAGACCCAAAGGATTTCTCCCAGTTTTAGAGAAGAATCTGTGGGGTTCCTGGCTTTAGTGACTTGACTTATTCTCAGATCCAACTACCTCCTTCATTTTATTTATTTATTTTCCCCTCTTCATATTTTTATTTTAAAAATATTTCTTTATTTGCTTATTTATTTGCTGTGCTGGGTGTTAGTTGTGGCATGTGGGCTCTTCCATCTTCCTTGCAGCATGCGGGATATTTAGTTGTGGCATGCAGAATCTAGTTCCCTGACTAGGGATTGAATGTGGGCCCCCTGCATTGGGAATGTGGAGTCTTAGCCACTGTACCACCAGGGAAGTTCCCCCCTCCTTCATTTCAAAAGGATAATTTCTGACTTTTGACACTTGGTTTTTCCTTTGGCCTCAATATCCTTAACTTTGAGAGTTTTTGGGGTTCTCTAGGTTCTTGACTCAGTTTTCTCTCTCACGCCTAAAGCTTCCAACCCCAGTTCTCTGGCAGCTGGGGTTTTCTTTCAAGCCCCCCAGCCCCCAACTCTTATCTCAGAGAAAGGCTCTGCAGTTCATCTCATTTGATCAAGGACAGAGTTCCTACCTTCTGGTTTTCTGGGTGGCACAGAGTCTCCTGGGCTGGTGTCTAGAGGCCTCACCCTCAACCCTTGTCCCCTCCACCCCCAGGTAAGAAGAAGCCCTCATCATCCCCGTCTCTGGGCAGCCTGCAGCAGCGTGAAGGAGCCAAGGCTGAGGTTGGAGACCAAGTCCTCGTCGCTGGCCAGAAGCAAGGGATTGTGCGCTTCTATGGGAAGACAGACTTTGCCCCAGGTGAGGATCACTATCTGGGCTGGGGGTCAGGCAGGGCCTCAAGGCATCCTGACACCCTCCTGTTGCAGGGTACTGGTATGGCATCGAGCTCGACCAGCCCACCGGCAAGCACGATGGCTCTGTCTTTGGTGTCCGGTACTTCACCTGCCCCCCGAAGCATGGCGTCTTTGCACCAGCATCTCGAATTCAGAGGTGAGTCCAGACTCTGATCATCACCCAGGGTACTACCCAGAGCCCTGATACCCACCTTAGATGTCTCCTCCTCTTGGACCAGGAGGATAGAGTGGACACCCACTCCTATGCCCTAGCGCTTTCCTCGTAGGCCCCCTGTGGCTCAGCTCCTGCCAGACCCTGGCCTCTTGTGGCTCTGACTCCTCCCACTTCTCATGTCTCCCCAGGATTGGTGGATCCACTGACCCCCCTGGGGACAATGTCGGAGCCAAAAAAGTGCATCAAGTGACAAGTGAGTTGCTGGCTGGGTGTGAGGAGGAATGTGGTTTGGAGGTAGGCAGTAAGGTCGTGGGTCCTTAGGTATATGCTGGTGACAGAATCTCCAGTATTTAATTGGGGATCCGGGAAAATGATGAGTCGGACCCCCAAAAGGATGGGTGTTATGGAGAAGAGGATGTTAACAAGGCTCTGAGCAGGCACTGGGGACATGGGTAGGTCTCAGGGGACACAGGGAATATTATTGAAAAGAGAGTCTAGATGGCTGTTGGAAGTGTAGGATATTGGGGATGTAGATAAATATTAATGACAAAGAGTCTGGGTGGATATTGAGGACAGAGGTGGGTCTCTCATCCCATCACCTGAGACCTTGCCCTTCTCTTCAGTGACGCAGCCCAAACGCACTTTCACAACAGTCCGGACCCCAAAGGATATCGCATCAGAGAACTCCATCTCCAGGTGTGTAGCAACCCTTTGTCCCCTCTCCTGTGGGATAATTCAGGGAAAGGCATCCACCAGGCCACTGGACAGAGGGGTCTGGAGTTCTGGTTGGGGCTGGAAATAGAGGTTAGGAAAGCTTAGGACTTAAGTTAACTTACCCGGAAACAGTCTTTAGAGAGTGAGGCCCCACCATGAATTCTGGTGAATTCAATTTTTAAGAGGCAGGTAAGACCTTCCCTGGTGGCTCAGTGGTAAAGAATCTGCCTGCCAAGCAGGAGACAGGGGTTCAATCCGTGGGTCGGAAAGATCCCCTGGAGAAAGAAACGGCAACCCACTCGAATAATCTTGCCTGGGAAATCCCATGAACAGAGGAGTGGGCTACAGTCCATGGGGTTGCAAAGAGTCAGACACAACTAGCAACTAAACGAAAACAAGGAAGACAGAACACCCTCTGCTCCAGAGGAGCCTGAGAGAGCCAGAGAGGTGGAGGCAGAACCCAGAAAGGCCAAATCCTAGACCCCTGGGGAGGAGCTGGGTGGGAATGGGTCCAGATGCTCCCGCACCCTGCACTGGGGTGTGACACAGTTCTTTTCCCCAGGTTGCTCTTCTGCTGCTGGTTTCCTTGGATGCTGAGGGCGGAGATGCAGTCTTAGAGGCTCTGGACATCTGACAGAGACACAGAGCCCCCTCTAGCGTCTCCTGACACAAGGAGCCCCTGAGTCACCCTGAGATAGAGATTCCCAGTAACACATCCAGAATAGAGACCCCCATTAGCCAGCCCTCAATCACTGAGGCCCTATTAACAGATTCCCCCATGATGACCCCCCAAATACAGACCCTATGTTACCCAGAAAGAGATTCCCTGAGTGTAGTACCTTCAGGCTAGTCCCACCCCTCAGATCAGACCCCCCCCAATTAACAGATTTCCATCTCACCCCAAATGATGGTGACTTTCTCTACATAATGCTCCACAGTAGAACATTCCTGAATCACTAGTCACTGGAGCAGAACCATTCCCTATTAACAAAGACCCTCCCCGCATCAAACCCCCTTGAAAGAAACATCTCCAGAGAAGAGTAACAGACCCACATTTAATATCAGTCCTGTCAAGATGTTGTGACTCCCATGGTCACCCCAAAACCCTTAGACTGCAATTGGACACTCCCTCCATTAACAAAAGCCTCTACTCTTACCCCTCAAGAAGAGACCCACATTACCAGCCCACTGTCACCTCCAATTTAAAGATGCCAAAACAGTCCTGGAAGTGCTAATTACAGGACCCCCAAGTCTTCCTATCCTCTGTACCCTCAAGAAACCCCCAGTGCCTTGTATGAAGCCCACCCCATGTGGCCCACAGCACCTGTGCTGGCTAGGCTCCCAGAAAATTCTCTATTTTTTAAGTAATGATTTCCCCCTTTGGGGGACCCCAAAATTTGGAGGCCCCATTCTGGGACTCAGGATCCCAACCCCCAGAGTACATGTCCCAAACTTCCCTCTGCCCCTAATTCCTGCAGCCCCTAGGAGAGCCCAAAACCCTAACTCCTAGGACCCCCAAATCATGGAACCCCAAATCCCCAGGGAATCCCAAATTTAAAAAATCCGAATCCAAGCCCCCAGGAAACCCCCAACCATGGAAGTCCCTATGCCTGAGATGGAGGAGACTGTAGTCAGGATATGCATCCTAGGCACCCAGGGCACGTCAAGCCCTATTCATAGGCACCAGGAGACCCCCAAACAGAAATTCTCATCCCTGGAAACCAGAGGACTTCAATGCCCCGAGTCTATGGATCTCAAGATACCCAAATTCCAAGAGCCCCAGCCCCAAGGGAACCCCAAATCCTCAAGCCTCCCTCTCTAGTAGACGAGGAGCATCGAGGCCTTGAGGGGATCCCAAATCCTGGAGCCCCCATTTCAATCTACGTTCTGGTCACAGGTCCAAAACGCCAAATCTAAGTTACTGGCCCTGAAGGACCTCAGAGCACCCTGGACAGACCAGCAGAAGCCGACGGAGACCCTGAAGGCCCAGGGTGTCCAGGGCAGACCTGGGGCCCTGAAAACCAAGGACAGCTCACGACTGCCCATTCACTGCATGTCCCCAAACTCAGCATGACCCCTGTCCCCTTCAATAAAGACGTTTCTATGGCTTTCTGTGTGGGGTTGGTGTTTAGGGAGTTAACGGCCGTGCCTCTATATCCTTACTAGGGGAGCATGGCAGAGGAAATCCTTCCCTCAGTCTCGTCTCCCTACGGCGCGTATATAGGATGGCCTAACCTGCGGGGGGTCCTTCCAACACATGCGCTTTCCCTACGGGCCGCCAAGGCTGCGCCTCCACTCTGGGCTGGCTCCGCGGTGTGGATGGGTTCCGTTCTGAAGCTCTGATTGGTCAGTCCAGACGAAGCTCGGTCTCTGAGGGGTCCAGTGGCTCAAAGGCCAGGAGGCATAGCCTATCACCGAACGAAGGTGAGGGGGCGGGGCGACATTATGAGAGCGCCTATTGGATGGAAGGCGGAGCTTCAGATCCTTTGAGAATTCCCATTGGTCCGAAGATGCCTGCGTCGGGCATGGGGGCGGAAGTAGCTGGGAAGGGAATTAGGGTGTTGAATTTGGATGTTGGAGGGGTCACTGGTGGACGGTCAGTTTGCGGGGTGGCCGAGGGTGGAGATGGCGGTCCAAGAGAGCTCAGAGTGGGGACCCAGGGAAACGCATATGGGAGTCCGAGGAAGCTCAGAATATGGGGTTCTAGAAGACAGAGTCGGGGGGTTCCGGGCGTGAAAGGAGTCAGACTCAGGGTCACAGGTCCAGGGGTGCTGCAGTGAAGGGGCACTCCGAAAGAGAAATCTGAAGGGAGTCTAGAGTAGGGGCATCAGAGGAGACTGAAAATGGGTATGTCTGAGGAGTGTTAGATTGGGGGCACAAGGGTGCTCAGAATGAAGCGTCTGAAAGGGCTTGAGGAGGGAGGAGGATCTATGAAGACCTTGAACTCTGTTAGAGAGCCAGGATTGCAGTTTTTAGGCATGCATGCTGTGCTGTGCTTAGTCAGGGCATGACATTTTTTACGATGAGGTCTCAAATCAAGGTGTTTAAAGAGACTCTGGTGTGTAGCCCTGGGGGATATGTGTGGAACTCTTGGGAAAGGTGGCGGATGGAGTCAGAGGCTGTTCCTCTGTGGGAGCTTGAGACAGGAGTTTGATGGATCTCTGGTGGGTGGAGTTTGGGGGAGTATTCTGGGTGCTCATTGTGTCTGGGCAAGTGTGGGGGATGTGCACTGAGTGGCTTTTGAGATACTGAGGACTTAGGTTTTAGAAACCAAGAGAGTTTCCCTAGAGGTCTGAGCTAAGGCTGTGGCCCACGGTAAGAGCAGCAAAGCTGGATCATAGTCTGAGGGCGGCAGGCTTGGTTACTTCAGCATGTTCTCCCCTCCCCACAGGTCTGACCGGGTACCTGGAGTTGCTGTCGATGGAGGATCAGGATGCCAGGGTCCCAGCCCTGGAACCATTCAGGGTGGAGCAGGTTGTCAGGACTGGGGGTGCAGAGGGTGAAGGTGGGGACTAGAAGGCAGGAGATAAGAGTGGAGATGGATAGGGAGGCTAACTCCTGGGTTTGTGGGCTGGGACTGACCCCCTCCCTCTCCATTCTTACCCTTAGGTTCCAGCCCTATCCTCACCCCCACCTCCTCATCCCCCAAAGAGTCATTGGTCCCTTGACTTTAAGGCCCTGGCCTGCCTGGGGACATCCTGAGCTACGCTCCAGAGGAGGGGCTGCACATGGGTGCTAGCTCTAGTCTGTGGGTGGAAGGGCCACACCTTCAGGGGATCTCTCTGTCCTAGGCACCACCTGTAATCTACTACATCCCTGACTTCATCTCCAAGGAAGAGGAGGAGTATTTGCTTCGACAGGTGACCTCAACACCCTTCTGGTCTGTTCTTCTCCTTTTCCCAGATCCCGCTCCAACCCCTAGCTCTCATGTGAGAGCCCACAAGGCCACAGTGAAGATCCTGGCAGCACCCATCCCTCACCTTTCCTATTCATTTCTCAACACCTGCCGGGGCCTGGTGAAAGAGCTTTTCCCAGGAGGCTTAGGGGAAACCAGACTGATTTTTTTTTTTTTTTTTGGCGAAGTCATACATCTTGCAGTATCTCATTCCCCGACCAGGGACTGAACTCAGGCCACAGCAATAAAAGCGCTGAATCCTAACCACTAGACCACCAGGGAACTTCCCAAACTGATTCCTAGAAAGGTGGAGGTTATTATGGAGTTTAGGCTCCCTGTGCTAAGACAACCCAATCCTGCTACTATTATAGGGAAAAGGAGGTTACAACACAGGTTAAAAGAGCCCAGTTCAGGCCCTTGAGATTTGGGGAATGAAGAATTTACAGTGTTCAGATTTCTGTGCTGAAATAGTTCAGGCCTCAGAATGTTAAGAGTAAAAGCTTCCCTCCACTGATAGCTCAGCTTAGACCCAGAGCCTTGGGAACAAGGTTACCAAGCCCAGACCACCTGTGTTAGAAAGTACAGTCTGTATTCTATTATTAAGGTTTGGGGAAAGAAGAGTTTTACAAAGTTCAGAATCCATGCACTGGGATAGCCCTTTGCAGCCCCAGAGCCTTGGTTATAGAGGCTGAACCTGCCCTGTGCAGTCTCAACTACTCCTATCTTGTTTGAGTCCCAGGAATGAGTTAGTTTGAGAGCTCAGACTCTTCTACTGAGACTACCCATCCCAGCCCCATTACCATGAAGGGAATAAGGAAGATTTCTTAGGTTTATTTTTTTAAAGATGCTTTTTGATTAATTCATTAATTTTTGGCTGCTCTGGGTCTTCCTTGCTGTGCACAAGCTTTCTCTTGTTGCGGCGAGTAGGGGCTACCCTCTGTCGCGGTGCACGGGTTTCTTATTGAAGTGGCTTCTCTTGTTTTAGAGCACAGGCTGTAGGGTGTATGGGCTCAGTAGTTCTGTACACAGGTTTAGGTGCCCTGTGGCATGTGGGATCTTCAGGGATCGAACCCATTGGCAGGTGTATTCTTAACCATTGGACCACCAAGGAAGTTCAGCTTTTTATTTTTTAGTATTTATTTGGCTGTGCCGGGTCTTAACTGCGGCATTAAGGATCTTCAAACTTTGTTGCGGCATGCAGATTCTTAGTCACCGCATGTGGAGTATATGATCCCTGACCAGGGATCAAACCCAGGCTCCCTGCATTGGGAGTGTAGAGTCAGCCATTGAACCATCCAGGAAGTCTCTTCTTAGGCTTCTTTGAGACAACCCTTTCTAGACCCCTGGGGTCTTGGCAGTGGAGAATTTTCAAAGTACTCTCTTGACTGTACTGAATAACCCAGTTTAGCACCTTTTTTCCTCCAGGCAATAGGAACAAGGAGGTTCCAGAACTCAGACTGTCCTGAGATAGCCTAGGGATCAGAAAATTAGAGTGCAGACTGTTTGCTGGGCTGAAAGAGCCAGTCCAGCCCAGAGCTCTGGGTAGATTCAGACCCTGATTGTGTAGCCCTTCCTCAATTCTGGTAGACACAGGTCAGCTTTGAGGCTTGCGGTCTCCACAGGGGGAAAAGGCAAACAACAAAATCCTGGGAACACTATCCCAGAGAATGATCCCACAGACACCACCCCAGGTAAAAACCACTTTGTTGGCCTGGGTGGGAGAATCAGAGAGAGTGGTCCTTGAAAAAGGACTCACTCCCTTCCATCTCCCAGGTCTTCAATGCCCCAAAGCCAAAATGGACCCAGCTCTCCGGGAGGAAGTTACAGAACTGGGGTAAGTGTCCCTGACCGTGAGCATAGGTGACTTACTTAGGGATGTGGGCTGGGGTAGGCATGTCAGGTTTGATAGTCTCAGGACACTGAGGCCAAGGTGGGGGGTCCCTGAGGGCTCAAGGGATCCCAAGGGCCAGGAGGATTCTGAGGGGTCAGTAGAGGTCTTCAGGGGTTAGAATTTCCTGATGGGTTGTCTAGGGGGGTATCTCTAGGTTTTGGAGAAGCAGGAAAGCTTTGAAGAGTGGAGTGGGGATCTCCAAAGAGTTAGGGGTCCCTGAGGAGGTCAGAGTGCTACCAACCACTAGGATATTCCTAATGGGGGCTCCTTGGTGCCAGAGCTCCTTGGTTGGGTGCCCTCAGCACCCCATTACCCTCCCCCAGGTGGGCTCCCCCATCCCCGGGGGATGGTTCCTGAGCGACTGCCACCGTGGCTCCAGCGCTACGTGGACAAAGTGTCTGACCTCAGCCTTTTTGGGGGTCTCCCAGCCAACCACGTCCTTGTAAACCAGTATCTGCCTGGGGAGGGCATCATGGTAACCACACTCTCACCCTACCCCCCATACCTCAGACCCATCACGGGGTAGGGCATCATGTTGACCCACATCCACTCTCATTAAGCAGTTCACACAGCCCAACCAAGCATTCGCCTCCCTGTCCCCAGCTGGGGAGACCCCCTTTCACCCCCGAGGGTGGTGGTGGGGGTGTGGACTCCTGCCCTGTCCAGCCCTGGTACTCACTCCTCAGCCCCACGAGGATGGGCCACTGTACTACCCGACTGTCAGCACTATCAGTTTGGGCTCCCACACCGTGCTGGACCTCTACGAGCCTCGGCGGGCAGAGGACGACAACCCAACAGAGCAGGTGGGCCCTGAGATGCTGCCCCAGCCACTTGTGGGCACTCCGACCTCCCATATCCTCCAAGAGACCCCGGTTCCACCCACCTTGAGGTAGCCCTAATAGCCATCTATCTGCAGGGTGCCCTAGAAATCATGATCTTTACAGATGTCCTGGCCCCACATATTTAGAGTGAGTGCTCCATTACCACAGGCAGGGCTCCCCAGTTCTCTAACAGACACTGATATCCTGATACCCCCACACCATCCCCTCAGGGGTGTCTCTGACATCCTCCCAGACACCCTGACTCTCAGTGGCCACTGCATAGGCACCCCAATACTGACCTCCTCTCTCCCACTCCAATAATGTGATCTGTCACGCAGGACACCTCCAGATTCTCTTGGCACCTCAACCCAGGACTCGCTGCTCAAGCCCCCTTCCTTCTGTGATGGTTGCTCATGACAATTTCCCTGACCTCTTTCTTTGATGCATGTCTGATGCCCCAGTGTTCACAGAAACTACCCTGGATACCCTGATCACAGCTGCTCCTTAGGGTTCCCCCTTAAAAAAAAACAACAACTTTTATTTATCTGGCCATACCACCCAGCATGTAAGACCTTAGTTCTCTGGCTAGGAATGGAAACTTCATCTCCTGCAATGGAACCACAGAGTGTTAACCACTGGACCGCCAGGGCAGCCCCGGGGCTCCCTTTGTCAATCCTACATGCTCCTGTCCGCCCCGCCTGCTGGTGTCCTCAAAGCATCCTGAGATACCCCACATCCGCCCAGACCACACCTGCTCCTCTCTCGCTCCCTTCTTGGCTTCAGCCAAGTCCTCGGCCCAGTTTCACCCAGTTTACTGGGACCACTGATCCCTCATTCCCAGACACTTGCAGATTCCTTAGACACCTAGACGCCCCCATCTGCAGCCTAGTGCCTCAGTTCAGTTCAGTTCAGTTCAGTCGCTCAGTCGTGTCCGACTCTCCGCGACCCCATGAATCACAGCACGCCAGGCCTCCCTGTCCATCACCAACTCCCGGAGTACACTCAAACTCATGTCCACAGAGTCGGTGATGCCATCCAGCCATCTCATTCTCCGTCGTCCCCTTCTCCTCCCGCCCCCAACCTTTCCCAGCATCAGAGTCTTTTCCAGTGAGTCAACTCGTCGCATGAGGTGGCCAAAGTATTGCAGTTTCAGCTTTAGCATCAGTCCCTCCAATGAACATCCAGGATTGATCTCCTTTAGAATGGACTGGTTGGATCTCCTTGCAGTATAAGGGACTCTCAAGAGTCTTCTCCAACACCACCCCTAAAGACTGCTGACCACTCCCCCTTCCGTCTCCCCGCGCCCCTCCCCTCCAGGCCCTGGCCCTGTCGCCCTTGGGATTTTCATTCCAAAGCCTTGATTCTTAGGAGCACACTCGTCCCTGAGTCTTTGCCCCTGGAACTCTCTGACCCTCACCCCCTGAACCCCCAAACCTGCTGAACTCTCGTCTGCCCCCGCCACCGACCTCTGGGGACCCGCTAACCTTCAACCCTCCCCGCAGCCCCGGCCCCCGCCCCGGCCGGCCACCTCTCTGCTGCTTGAACCACGCAGCCTGCTCGTGCTCCGTGGCACCGCCTACACGCGCCTCCTCCACGGCATCGCGGCAGCCAGCGTAGACGCGCTCGAGGCAGCCTCCCTGCCGCCCAACGCCGCCGCCTGCCCCTCGGCGCAGCCGGGAGCCCGCCTGGTGCGCGGCACCCGCGTCTCGCTGACCATCCGCCGAGTCCCCCGCGTGCTGCGCGCTGGCCTCCTGCTCGGCAAGTGAGCCAGGACCCAGGACCCGCTGGGATTCCCGAGTTCGCTCCCGCTCTGGACTGCTACCGCCCTGTGCCCTTGGATCTCTGGGGGAAGAGGCGGCGCCCCTGGTTATTTTCCCGTACCTGTGTGGAAACCACAGGAAAAGGACCCGTTCCAAATAAACCAACGACAAAAAGTCTTACTCTGGTTTTGGACATTTGGAGGTGGGGGTGGGCAGATATTTGGGTTCCCGAGGGCTGTTGCGTCTGCGACTTTGGATGAATGGTGTGGGCTCCCAGGGGGTCTTCCCAGGTGGCTCTGTGATAAAGAGTCCGCCTGCTAAAGCGGAAGACACAGGTTCAATCCCTGAGTGGGGAAGATCCCCTAAAGTAGGAAATGGCAACCCACCCCAGTATTCTTGCCTGGGAAATCCCATGGACAGAGGATCCTGGTGGGCCACAGTCCATGGGGTTGGCAAAGCCTCCCACACGACTGAATATGCGTGCACACGCAGACGTGGGTTCCCAGGGTGAGAGGTCTGGGTCTCAGGGTGGCTCAGAAGTTGGGGCTCTTGAGGGGTCAGGGTCATATCTGGAAACCCCTTAGTTGGGTGGGGTGAGCTTGAGAGTCAGCTACTGGTATACTAGGGAGGAAGGAGTTAAGTGGAGGTAGGATCACCTGAGCTGGGCATCAAATTACCTGGGTCCAGTTTCCACCTGGAAGGAGGTGGAGCTTAACCTGCCCCTGGGCTTTTGGCTGCCTCAGGCTTGGGTGAGTCCTGCTGAGGAAGTCTTCGAGGAGACTGGGGCCAGGAAAAGGGCTCCTGCTGGGGGTCACAGACTCTCTGTCCCCAGGCTCCCAAATATGGCCCGGCCCCCACCTCTGGGCCCTAGATCCCCTTCAGAGCCCTTCAGTCACCCCCCGGGAGCCCCTAGGGAACTGGATGCTACTGGAGACACGATCTGCATTGCATCAGGAGAGGAGAGCATCAGGTAGGGGCTGGGGCTTTAGAAACTGGGGTCCAAAATGGTGGGGGCATTAGCAGGGGCCCTTGAAGGGTGGGAGGTATTGTGGCTAAGACCCCCTGAGGACATGGGAGAGGCTAAGACCCCCTGGGGACATGGGAGAGGCTAAGACCCCCTGGGGACATGGGCGAGGTAACCCGGGACAGGGGTGGGGTAGAGTGAATAATGGGCACCTCGATGTCCCTGGTGGCTCAGAGGGTAAAGCGTCTGCCTGTAATGCAGGAGACCTGGGTTCGATCCCTGGGTTGGGAAGGTCCCCTGGAGAAGGAAATGGCAACCTACTCCAGTATCCTTGCCTGGAAAATCCTATGGACAGAGGAGCCTGGGAGGCTACAGTCCATGGGGTTGCAGAGGCGGACACGACTGAACGACTTCACTTTCACTTTCACTTAGACTTACCCAGGGCCTGTCACTGTCCGCCACCTCCCAGGTCAGAACAGGCCCAGAAGCTGAGGCAGGGCTCCTTGGACGCTCCAGAGCACTTCCGGAGTGGGTTGAGGGGCCTGGAGCCTGTTGCTGGCCTCCCCAGGTTGCCGGCGCCCGCTTCTCTTGAGGAGTCAGCTGGATCCAAACACCTAGAGGTGAGCTGAGGTGACCTGGGCCCCTGGGCCAGCCCCCACCTCCTGTCTCCCAGAATCTGGCCTCCACACTGGGGGATGAGGCAATGATTCGGGAAAAGTGTTGGCCAACTGTGTGGGCTGCGATGCTCTAGACAATGATTCTTGACCTGTCTACTACTTCATATTTTATCAATCCAGAGAGAATTATATGTTAATATTTTATTTATTTATTTATGGCTGTGCTGGGTCTTCATTGCTGCTTGGGGGCTTTCTTTAGTTGCGGAGAGTTGTTATTATTGTTCAGTTGCTCCAATGTGTCTGACTCTTCGTAGTGGTGCTGGTTTCTAGATGCGGTGCATGGGCTCAGTAGTTGGGGCACGGTGCAGGCTTAGTTGCTATACAGCATGTAGAGTCTTTGGACCAGGGATCGAACTCGTGTCCCCTGCATTGGCAGGTGGGTTCCTAACCACTGGACCACCAGGCAAGTCTAAGAATTATCTCGTCATTGGCCCTGGTGTAGCCCCATTTCCTGTGGGAGTAATTCGGTTCCATTACCCCTCCCTCTTCAAGACCCCCAGGCCCTATATGGACAAGTTTCTAGGAGCCTTGAAAACCTCGAGAATTTGAACTAGAGGTTCTTGGGCCTGACTCCACTGGGAAGTTTCTCTAGGTGGGAGCGGCCTTGGGGCACACCCACAGATGGACTCAGCTGCAGAGAAGCATCCAGAAGGCAGGAGTCTGGGTGCAATGGGAGTGGGAACAAGGTCCGGGTTGGCTTACTGGCCCTGACTCAGCCCTGTGTTCCCCAGCACCCCATCTCTGGCCGGGAGGTATTGGAGGCTGAGCAGGACAGTCTGCATCTTTGTCTTCTGGGGCTGGGCCTCTGGCTGCAGGACTTGGAGCGAGGCCTGGGGCCCTGCGTGTCAGCCCAGAGCAGGATGGTTCAGCTGCAGGTGGGTAAGGGCCTCAGGATTGGGGCCAGCTTCCCTTGGAAGTGGATCTGTTCCATGTTCCCCATGTCTGGATGGGAAGAGGGTGGGGTTGGAACTCCAGTCCTAGGTCTCTGGTGTTCTGGTGCCCCTGTGTTGTGTGTGTCTGTGTGCAGGCAGCGGGGTAGTGTGGTATGGTGTGTGTTGATGATGTCCAACCATGTGTATCGTGTGTGTGTGTGTGTGTGTGTAGGCAGCAGGGTGGGGTGTGTTGATGATGTCCAACCATGTGTACCCAGGCACTACAGGCAGACCTACGTGGGGCAGCTGAGCGTTTAGATGCACTGCTGGCATTCGGTGAGGGGCTGGCACAGCGCAGTGAGCCTCAGGCCCGGGCAGCCCTGGAGCAGGTCCTGAGGGCCTTCAGAGCCCACCAAGACAGCATCTTCCGGCAGTTGTGGCAGCTGCAGGCCCAGCTGGTCAGCACCAGCC
This sequence comes from Moschus berezovskii, assembly GCF_049115385.1. Taxonomy (NCBI): domain Eukaryota; kingdom Metazoa; phylum Chordata; class Mammalia; order Artiodactyla; family Moschidae; genus Moschus; species Moschus berezovskii. The sequence goes on from NC_142481.1 coordinate 16,844,506, forward strand.
TGGTATGGCCCACCCTGGCGGTCCCTGGCGCGGGTGCCAGTCTCAACCTTCATGACCTCTGTCCTCTAAGCAGGTGTTGGAGGAGGCCAGCATACTGGAACAGGACTTGGAGTTCGAGGGGGACTCAGATGGGCCGGGCCCTGGTGGGGTCTGGGGGCCCTGGGCACCCAGTAGCCTCCCCATGCCAGCAGAGTTGGAATGGGACCCGGCGGGGGACGTTGGGGACCTTGAGCCCTTAGGGCGAAGGACAGCTCGGATGCCTGGGGCTCCGTGTGAGCTGTGTGGCCACAGGGGCCCCCAGAGCAGAGGACAAAGCCTGGAGGTGAGAGCAGGTGGGGTGACCTCCTCCCCCAAGCACCCATGGGACCCTCAATGTGTCTCCGAGCAGGGTCCTTGCCTTTTAAGGCCTTCAAACCTCTGGCTCTGGCTCTCCCAGTGTCTCTTTCTCTTTTGGTGTCTCAGTGTTCTCCTTCTGGGTCTTTCTGTCGTATCTTTCCCTCATTTCCTCTCACTCTCCCCCTCACTCACCCCACCACAACCACACTACCCTCCTGGCTCTTCAGACATTTCAAATACACACCCATCTCCAAACCCCCAGACGCATGCCCAGCTCACTTCCTCCTTCACTCCAGTCTCTCCTCAAATATCACCGCTTCAGAGAGACCTGCCCTGGCCTCAGAACATTATCACTCCTTATCCTCTTACTTGGGCTTCCCTGGTGGTTCAGCTGGTAAAGAATCCGCCTGCAATGCAGGAGACCCCGATTCGATTCCTGGTTCAGGAAGATCCCCTGGAGAAGTATTCTAGTATTCTGGCCTGGAGAATTCCATAGACTTTGTAGTCCATGGGGTCACAAAGAGTCGGACACGACTGAGTGAAAAGTTAGCACCTAACAGTACTTACCGCATCTTGACATTATATATTTATTAAATTACAGACTCTCTCTCTCCTGCTAGAATATAAACTCCATGTATGCCAGCATTTTGCCTGCTTCTGTGCCCACTGTGTCCTCAACTCCTAGAACAGTACCCGGAGTGTAACAGACACTCATTAAATATTTGTTGAGTGAATGAATAGTCTGTCTTCTCAGGGTTTTTGTTGTTGTTTTGGGGCTCTGGCCCTCTTCATCTCTCCCTGAGATCTCTCTCTTCCCCCAGAATCTCATCTATATGACACCATGCTGCCATCGTGGCCCTTCCTCAACTTTGTGTCTGTCACTGACCCTCCAAGGACCCCACACCTCTCTCCCCCCACAGGACATGCTCATGTCGGGCCTCAGCCACCGGAAACACATAGCAGGTCACCGAAGACAACCCCTGCTCCGGAAGTCTCGAGTGAGTTGGTCCTCAGCCGGGTGTATCACTCAGGAATCTCGATAGCAAGTGACAGCAACCCAACCCTGACTGAATTACACAAAAAAAGGGGATGTTGGGTTGTTGTTTTTTTCCCCCCACTTAACTGAAAAGTCCAGGTGCTGTTGAATTTCAGACTTCAAATACTGCCAGGGCGCAGTCCCTCCATCTTGGGCTCTACTTCACGGTGCATTTCTTCTCAGCAACATGGCTGCCCCAGCAGCTACACATTCACTTCCCACTGGCTCACTCACCCCAGGAGAGAATGCTCCGGACTTACAGGCAGCAAAAGTTCTAGGTCGGACTCCCGCTTCGCCACCAATCACGGTAGCCAAGCTGACAGAGGGCTCTGATTGGCCAGATCTGGTCACATGCCTAGTCATGGCGGTAGAATTGTGAATTCAGAAAAGTGGGGAGTTATGGTACCTTCCTCTCCAAGTTGAACCACCGTTACCAGGAAAAGGGGGACTGCATGCAGGGAAGGCACAGACAGACCTCCACTACACTTTGAGCTATTCCAAGTCCCCATGGGGGCTTGAGGAGGGAAGGGGTGCTAGGAAAGGAGGAGAAATAAGCCCAGTTCTGCCTTTCTATGGTAGTAAGGTAAAGAGCACATTAAATGTCACTTCCATCCATTCTGCTACTGGTGGTGCTCTACGTTTAGGACAGGATGAGGCAAGCATCTTCCAGTCTCCAAGATGTGATGCTGGAGGCGGACCCTGGGTAAGACGTCTGGGAGAGGAGTCCGGGGGTTTGGGGGACAGGGCTCATGGTGGCACCCACTGGTACATTTAACACTGTATTTCCCTTCACAGCGTGCCCACTCCTGCATCCAGGCGACCTCTGACGTTCTTCCACCTCCTCCTCCTCTTCCTTTTCCTGGTGGGTATCACATTGTTCCTGCCCACTTCAGGGGGCTCCTGCTGCTCTCCTGCCCAACTAATCAGGACACCTTACCTGGAGCTCAGCTATGTCAATGGTCCTCCTCCAATGTGAGAATTCAGTCTAGACATATGTAATAAATAGTCACTGTTAAAGGGTACGTCTTAGTCTGTTTGGGCTTCTATAACCAAGTAACATAGACTGAGTGGCTTAGAAACAATAGAAGTTGATTTCTCACGGTTCTGGGTGCTGAAAAGTCCAAGATCAAGGTGCTGATAGATTCAGTGTCTAATGAGGATCCACTTCCTGGTTCATCGATAGCCATCTTCTTCCTGTGTCCTCACATCAAAGAGGGGCAAGGGAACTCTCTGAGGTCTCTTTTTTTTTTTTTTTTTGGCCACGTGGCATGTGGGAACTTAGCTCCCTGGCCAGGGGTCAAACTCACACCCACTGCATTGGAAGCATGGAGTCAACCACTGGACCCTAGGAAGTCCCTCTTTGGGGTCTCTTAGAAGGGCACTAATCCCTTTCATGAGGCCTCCACCCTTATGACTTGATCAGCTCCCAAAGGCCCCACACCTTCTAATACCATCACACTGAGGGTTATGAGTGTTGAGGGGACACAAACCTTCATTCTATAGCAGGATGTGTGAGGATACTGGATGCTTGAATATTGACAATCCTTGATATGACCCTGGTACATCTAGACAACCCCTCCACAGAGCCCTTTGCCTTGAGCACAGAAAATAGAATTGAATCAGCGCATCTTGGGTTGGGTTCCTTCAGACCATCAGACAAAGATTCAAGCACAGGTAGTTTTTTGTTTTTTAAAACATGGTGTGTGTATATGTATATATATATTAATGTATTTTTATTTAATTATTATTTATTTGTCTGTGCTGGGTCTTAGTTGCAGCATAAGGGATCTTTAGTTGTGTCATTCGAACTCTTAGTTGTGGCATGTGGGATCTAGTTCCCTGACCAGGGATCAAACCTGGGCCCCCTGCATTGGGAGAGAGGAATCTTAGCTACTAGAACACAGGGAAGTCCCTCAAGCACAGGTAGTTTTTTTTGGGGGGGTGACCCTAGGCAAATTGATAGGGGAGTGGGAAGTTAACCAGGGAAGGGAGTCAATGAGCTGGTTGCTTCTCTGGGCATTGGCGTGCCATCCCCCTAGGGACCTCTGGGAGTTTGTGGGACACACAAGAGGTGAAGGACTTGTGGCATATATGTACCAGCTCTCATCTCTCATTGATTGAGGATTAATCCTGGAGATGTTAAGTCCCCAGAACTTCCAGCCTCTCCTGCCTGTAAAGACCCTCAGGCAAAGAGGTACAGGTGCTTGTCACAGGCTACTAGAGGGGTGCAGGTGTACAGGAGGGGTAGAGGGATGCTGGTGGGTTGCTGACAGCACTTGATCCTGACCTGCATTCATTCAGGTGCTCTGTTCAAACACTCTACATGGTGGGTTCCCAGGCTAGCCATCACTGACTGGACTGTGAAAGCCCCTTCTCCCAGGTCACCAAGCTGAACTGCCAGGGCTCAGTCCTGGAGTCCAGTCCCCAGCCTCAAGGGTCTAAGCTTATCCTCTCCCAGAGATTAAAGTATCAGGACAAGAGGTGGAGCAGAACCAGACTCAAGAACAGAGGCAGGAGCCCCATGCTAGTCTCCTGGATGTGCACTTAAGACAGACACTTCCTTTAATTCTCACAACCACCCAATGAAGTGTCCCTGCTTAACAGAAATGGGAAACTGAGGCTCTAGAGGGGAAGCCACTAGCCTGAGACCACACATGGAGCAAGTGAGTGAAACCTAGTCTCCACTGATTTAAGGCTAGGACAATGAGCACACTATGCAGGGTGCCCAGGTTCCACCCCTGGTTAGGGAACTAGATCCCACATGCCAAAACTAAGAGTTTGAATGCTGCAACTAAAGATCTCACATGCTGCAACACAGACTGAAGTGCCCATGTGCTGAAACTAAGAGTTCGAATGCCACAACTTAAAAAAATGAAAAGAGCCCGCATGATGCAACTAAAGATCCTGCATGCCACAACTAAGACCCGAAGCAGCCAAATGAATAAATATTTAAAGCAAACAAAACAACAGTAATTTCTTTTAAAAAATTGGGAATTAATAATTAATTTTTGTGGGTAACTTAAAAGTTCAGGCCTGCAAGCACAGCTGGATCCAGGGGCTCAGTTCTTTCCTCTTCTGGCTTCAGTCTTATCCAAATGGTGGGGAGTGGCCCTCGAAACCGCCAAGCCTACATCCCACCAATTTAGCAGTCAATAGAGAGTTGTGTGTGTGTGTGCTAAGTCGCTTCAGTCCATGGGATTCTCCAGGCAAGAATACTGGAATGTGTTGCCGTCCTGTCCTCCAGGGGATCCTCCCAACCCAGGGATCAAACCCAAGTCTCTTTTGTCTCCTGCACTGGTAGGCAGGTTCTTTACCACTATCACCACCTGGGAAGCCCAATAGGAGAGTTGCAGTGAAGTGAAAGTCGCTTAGTTGTGTCCGACTCTTTGTGACCCCATGGACTATAGCCCACCAGGCTCCTCTGTCCATGGAATTCTCCAGGCAAGAATACTGGAGTGGGTAGCCATTCCCTTCTCCAGGGGAGTCTTCCTAACCCAGGGATCAAACCCAGGTCTCCTGCATTGCAGGTGGATTCTTTACCATCTAAATCTTGAACCCAGCTCCTCTGGCTAGTGTCACACGCTTCACTGGGGGCTGCAGTCAGCCTTGTTTGTACTGAAATGGGTTGGGGGGAGTAGTTCTCCAAAAAAAAAATCAGGGAGCTGTTACCAGAAGGGGGAATGGACCCTGGACGGGTGGGGGGCAGGAAGCAGCAGTTCCTCAGAGTAATTCCACATTCAGGGAGAAGTCTGTGCAAACCTGGGTCTGTTCTCTTTCAACTGCCAGACCAGGTCCTGTCTCTAGCTGAGGAGGAGGCATGGTGTCCCTGGGGTCACCAGCAAATTGGATGGATGGGCAGAGTCCTGGCAGTATCGTCCCAACCGATTGAGTAATGGAGCAAATCCATGTCATACACTCAATCACTTACTACTCACTGTGTCTGCTATGAACCAGGTCAAAGAGCAGGATTGTGACTGTGAACAAGACAGGCTAAAATCCTGGTCCCTGTGGAGCTGACATTCTAGGGAGAGAGAGATGAATGGGATCGGTGGGAACTTGCAGGTGTGACCTGTGGCTCCTGGTCCAGTATAATGAGTTTCCCAGAATTCCCCAGGGTCCCCTGGACCACCTCATGCACCTGGTCACCCTCTTGGAACAGTGGAGCTTGTGACCCAAGACAAGAACATATTCTAGTGACCTGTCATTCCCTACAGGATGGAGATCAGAACCTGTGAGGGAGAGCAGATGTTACTATTTTGAAGGTTGGGAATTTAAACTGATTGCTAAATCTGTGAGAGAGTTAGGCATGAGAGATCTATCCAAGTCTCAGAAAATACAGGCTTTGCTTTTCTCAAATCTCTTGTAAAAATGTACCCTGTGTATGAAGATATCTGGCGTCCAAAGACAAATGACGAGTAAGACACTGATACGACCACTGTCTTTTTGGTAACTGTTTCTTTTGTTTCAAATTCCTGAAAAGCTTTATGACTAGTAACAAGCAACTCTCACATTCCCTTTACCTACCTTCATCAATTCTTAACATTTAACCCCATGGGCTTCACCATTCACACTCTCAGTAATATATCTATGCACATATTTTGGAACCATCTCAGAGTAAGTCGCAGACATGATGCTCTTTACTTCTAAATACTTCAGTGTATAGTTTTTAATGTCATGGACACTGTCTTACACAACTAGAGTACAGTTACTGGATTCAGGAAATTTCAAACACTCAATTCCATTCTATTATTAACCCACAATCCGTATTCCAAATTATTCTAACCCCCTAAGTCCTTTATAACAATTTTCTTAGATCAGGAGATTCTTTGACAGGTTGAGAAGCAGTGACCCTGTCCCTTAGAAGAGTGTAAACACAGCAGCAGACACAGACATGACCAATGGGGGTGGTTTAACATCAGTACATTCTGAGATAAGGGCTTGAGTGAGATGGTTTATTTGTGATGTGATCCCAGGAGGCAGGAGTTAGGGAATGAGGAGAGACAGAGTGAACAGGGCAAAAGCAAAACAGATGCGTATGGTGCAGGAGCCACTGTGAGTACCTGGGGCTCAGTCCCACCAGACAACAGGCAACTGGGGCACTTATCCAGTGACTGTTGTCCCCCACAGGCTGCAGTTTGCTCCTGAGGGCATTAACCCACCTCTCATAATTCCTAGAAAGCCCTCAAGCAGAAAAGCAGAGATGCAGGGGCTCAGAGCAGGAAGCTGGCAGTCTCTTGGGAACCCTCCTCTGCAGCTGCAAGTGAACTCAAGTAGACAGGAGGGTTATGGGGTTGGGACATCACCCTCTGCTGCCACAGGTATTTAAGTCACTGTGTCATAATAGTGACTGCACCATGAAATTAAAAGATGCTTGCTCCTCAGAAGAAATGCTATGACCAACCTAGACAATGTTTTCAAAAGCAGAGACATCACTTTGCTGACAAAGGTCTATATAGTCAAAGCTATGGTTTTTCCAGTAGTCACCTGAGAGTTTGGACTATAAAAAAGGCTGAGCACCAAAGAATGGATGTTTTCAAAGTGTGATGTTGGAGAAGACTCTTGAGAGTCTCTTGGACAGCAAGGAGATCAAACCAGTCAATCCTAAAGAAAATCAATCCTGAATATTCATTGGAAGAACAGATGCTAAAGCTCCAATACTTTGGCCACCTGACACAAAGAGTCGATTCATTGGAAAAGACCCTGATGCTGGGAAAGACTGAAGGCAGAAGGAGAAGGGGATGACAGAGGATGAGATGGTTGGATGGCATCACCAACACAATGGAGATGAGTTTGAGTAAACTCAGGGAGATGGTAAAGGACAGGGAAGCTTGGTGTGCTGAAGTCCATGAGGCTGCAAAGAGTCAGACACAACTTAGCAACTGAACAAAAGCATACCATAACAGCTGCATAAGGGAGTCACTACTGTAGTTAGTGTGCCCATTTGGCAGATAAGGGTGTTGAGGCACAAAGAGGTTAAATCACTTGCCTCTGATCACGTAATCAGTAAGTATTAGAACTGTGATTCAAACCTAAGCATTCCAGTTCCAGGGTCCAAGCTGTTAATCACCCAACCAATTTACCCTGTAACTCCCTTCTGACCAGGACACCCAACCCAGTGAGAACTCGATCACTGCCTAATAAGCTTCCATCCTGGAACTTATTAGGGCTCAAGATCTTGGAGCCAGGAATGAGCAGGAGGAAGAGGAAGGAGATGCAGGAGGAAGAGGGGGGAGATGCAGGAGGAAGAGGAGGGAGATGCAGCTGGAGCTCTAATGTGGGCTAGATGGGTAGGACTTAACTCCACTAGCCACTTTCAAGATTTGGTTTTTACTCTGAAATGCAGCCAGGCCAGGACTAATAGCAACACCCTGGTGGAAGAAACTGAGGCGGACAGATGAACATGGGCATGGAGGCTGAGTACGAACCAGAGACAAAGCTGAAGTAGAAGCCACTTGCATGAACTGCACAGTTTGTGCTCTGGGGCACTCCAGGCCCCAGCATTTCTCCCCTTCGCCCTCTCCAGGCCTTCACCCACATGGTCCCCCTGCTTAGAAGTCTATCCCTACATTCTGGCAAACAGCTCATAATTCTTCAGATTTCAACCTCATTTTATAACTATTTGAGTATCTGCCTCTCCCCACTGGGACTGTGGTAGAGACTGTGTTTCTCTTTGGTCCATCCTACCTTTGGGGCTTCCCAGGTGGTGCAGGGGTAAATAACATGCCTGCCAATGCAGGAGACCCAAGAGACGTGGTTTCAATCCCTGGGTTGAGAAGATACCCTGGAGTAGGAAATAGCAACCCATTCCAGTATTCCTGCCTGGAAAAAATTCTATGGACAAAGGAGCTTCACAGGCTACACAGTCCATGGGGTTACAGTGAGTCAGACACGACTGAGCAGCAGGCATGCCATGGAATCCTACCTTTGATCTGAGCTGAGTTCCTTTCCTGAGGTCTTCCTCCTCTCAACTGCTTTCCATGTATTTAATGGATGCAAATACAGCTGAAGACTACAAAATGCAGCACTTCAGGGAACGTCTAGGGCATGTCCCTGTGGGGGCATGGGAAGAGGTATGTCTGTGGCCTATGGGTCCACCTCTCCTTTCCCAACCCTAGGTCTTGCTAACAACAATTCCAGCTTGGAGCTGAGACTGGACTCCTTAGCCAGGTTTGAGGGTCCCACTACTACCACAGGGGTTACCAGCCAGGCCTCCTCAGCTCCACCATTCCTCTTCCGCCTCATTACCTTCCATTAAGGGATCAACAGGGGCTTCCTTGGGGGTCAAATCAGGGTGGGTTCCCTCCATGGATCTTCCCAAGAGAAAGAACTATGCTGCTCCAACCAATCTGCTATTCTAGAGGGTTCCCCACACCCATCCCTTGCCAGAGGGTCACTTCTTGATAACCCTCAAAATCCCCAAACACATCAAATCTTTACCACCACCAACAGGGAAGTAAGCACACCCCCATTTTATTGCCTTTTGTCCAACAGTCCTGAGCAGGGAAAGGGGCAGGAATGGCGGGGAGGGGAGGGAGGAGGTTTCCCCCTCAGAACCATCATGTAGAGGTCTTGAGGGGGTCTTTAACTTATTAGCGGGGGTGAGAGGCCCCCTACCCACTTCCTCACCAATCCCAGTTGGTCTCAATGGAGGAAAGATTTTTCTGAGGGGGTTTCCAGGCTTCTCACCGTCCATCAGGGCGTCGTCCCAAACTCCTCCTCATCTGCTCTTCTCAGAGTTAAATACAGGAGAGGGGAGTCTCTTTGAGGAGCCAGCAGTGGTATTTCTCAGGGTTCTAGACAAGGGCGTGTCAGTCTCTTTCTGCCCAACAGCGGGACGTCTTGGCTCCCCAGGCCTTAGGGTAAGTAGCTTTCAGTTTGACAGTCCCCCCCAAGCCTCATTGGTTAAATCTGACCCGGTACCATACAACAAATAAAGCCGGGCATTTCTCGCCATCGCACCCCACGAACCAGGAGGGTTCTTCAACTACCTCAATCTGTCGATCTAATTTATCAAGACCTCTCACTTTCCATCGGGGGGCTTCCCGGTCCTTCAGTCCCCCTGAGCCATCGGCCGAGCCCTTCAGCCGGTCACCGTCCATCCAGCGGGGTCTTCGGTGTCCTCATGCTGTCTAGCGGTCTCCTCGGGTCGTCATCTTCATCAGACAGGGTCCCTGGGGCCCCCTCGCCGTTGGACTCCTCGGTCGGGCCCCGCGTACGCACGAAGGCACCCATGGCCGTGGCGTGGCCCGAGCGTAGCATCTGGAGCTGGCGCCGACCGCGGCGGTACAGGTACTCGATGCGCAGTACGTCGGAGCGTGGCAGGCAGGCGTGCTGCCGAAACTCGGCCCGCACCCGTGCCTCGGCGCCCGGCTTCCCGCGCCCGGCGCGCAACAGCTCGCGGTACAGGCTGAGAACTTGCCTCTGCAACCGGCTGTGCCGGCTCATGGTAGCATCTGGGCCGCGGGGCACCGAGCGGCGCACAAACACAGCCGACAGAAACGGTGAAACACTGCCACAGGCACTTCCGCCTCCGGCTCCCAGCTTTGCGGCGCCGTCGCGCCTCATAGGTTGTCGCTGCTGCTACGTCACAATGTTGTGAGTAAGGGGCGGAGCTAATGGCTCACTGGCCCGCCCCACTGGACTTCAGTGTCCTTGAGAGGACGGTACTTCTGAGGGCCTGAAGGAGGGGGACGCTAGACGCTGAGACTCTTAGATTCGGGGTCGGAAGAGACCAGGGGATCCTGACCTGACTCTTGGGTCCTGCGAGTGGAGAGAGCTAGAGGTTAGGGTCCTTGTGTTCCCCAGAGCGCTGGGGGCACCGGGAGAGAGAAGACGGGCACACACGTGGGTTGATCCTCATTTATTGAAGCAACCATGGGAAGCTCCGTGCGTCCGCACTCCCAGAGCAAGTGTACATCGAGGGCCCCAACCCTTGGGGACGGGAATACGCGGTAAAGTGTTGGGTCACGGCCGGCAGAACAAGCCTCTCGGTGCTGAGAATACGCCGTGGGCAATAAGCCCCCAAACGCAGAGCCGGTAGCGCTCTCTGCCGCTGTGAGTCGGATCTGAGGGTGGGAGAGGGAGGGGCCTCCCTGGCTGTTGAAGCCGAGTCCATCCCACACGGAACTCTTCGACTATGTTGGCACTCCGCAGACCTCCAGGAAGTATCAGGTAGTCAGCCGCACTGTAGTTCCCGCAGGCTATTCGGAGGCGTCCTCATAGCGCTGGAAGGCCCGCAAGGCCACGACCCGCTCAGCACCCTACCAGCACCTACCAGCACCGGGAGGGTGGAGGACCGGAAACGATTACCCGGGATCCCTACGCCCAGTGTGCGACCACGCCCCCGCACATCTGGGCATGCGTTCTTCCTCAAGAGGCTAGGCTGGTCAGGGGCTGGGGAGAGGGCCTGAGTCTGGGAGTCTATCAGTTCAGTTCAGTTGCTCAGTCGTCTCCAACTCTTTGCCACCCCATGGACTGCAGCACGCCAGGCTTCCCCGTCCATCACCAACTCCCGGAGCTTGCTCAAACTCATGTCCATCGAGTAGGTGATGCCATCCAACCATCTCATCCTCTGTCGTCCCCTTCTCCTGCCTTCAATCTTTCCCAGCATCAGGGTCTTTTCTAATAAGTCAGTTTTTCGCATCAGATGGCCAAAGTATTGGAGTTTCAGCTTCAGCATCAGTCCTTCCAATGAATATTCAGGACTGATTTCCTTTAGGATTGAGTGGTTTGATTTCCTTGCAGTCCAAGGGACTCTCAAGAGTCTTCTCCAACACCACAGTTCAAAAACATCAATTCTTTGGCGCTCAGCTTTCTTTATAGTCCAGCTCTCACATCCATACATGACTACTAGTAAAACCATAGCTTTGGTTAGATGGACATTTGTCAGCAAAGTAATGTCTCTACTTACTATGCTGTCTAGGTTGGTCATAGTTTTTCATCCAAGGAGCAAATGTCTTAATTTCATGGCTGCAGTCACCATCTGCAGTGATTTTGGAGCCAAGTCCATGCAATTCTCCAGGCTAGAATACTGGAGTGGATTGCCATTCCCTTATCTAGGGGATCTTCCTAACCCAGGGATCAAACCCAGGTCTCATGCATTGCAGGCAGATTCTTTACCAGTTGAGCCACAAGGCAAGCCCTGGGAGTCAATAGGGAGATCTGAAACCGCTGTGGTTCCTGCTGGTGTCTCTCTGTCAGAAACACATACCAGGTTCTTTGCTAGAGGAATAAGGTCTGGGATTTGCTTTAAAATCCTACAGCACAAACAAAACAAAGAGTGGGAGGAAAAGATGAAAGCAAGCATGGCAAAATATTTGTAACTGTAATGGGGTTTCATAACACTATTCTTTTGTGATGCTTGAAATTTTTCATAATAAACACTGTCTCAGAAGGGAACTTTAGAGAGAGAGAGAAAAAAAAGCCTCTGGAGAAGGGAACTTTAGAGAGAAAAAGTAAAAAAGCCTCTGGAACCTGTCAGATCTCTCATCTGTGTCTTCATAATCTAGTAACTGTTTACTGAGCACGTACTCTGTGCCAGGCACTCTTTCAAGTGCTTTAATATTTTATTTGTAAGATAATGTATAAGAGTAGGTTAATAAAATGTGTAATGTAATATGATGCAATTGGTATTTTAATATATTGTCACCTAATTATGTAATCCATTTATTTGAAATTAGTAAATATTTAAAAGTTTATTAAACATTTAATGTTCTAAGTGATAGTAAATCCTCATCAACACTCTGATGAGACAGTCTGTTCTGTCACACGTGTGTATGTTCCTCGGTTCTTTGTCTCATCACAACAAAAATTTGGAGTGATGGACGTTAAAGCCCCGTTGGCTTGTCACAGCTCTTGGGTCTTGGACAGACCGTGTTATCGCTCTTAGACAAATCAGTGTTACAGCTCAGTGTTATAGCTCTATTTTATTTAGAAGATAGCAGGAAAATCCATCTTCGAGGCGTGAGGGCACGTCGGTCCAAAGACGCGAAGAGAAGAGCAACCCAGCGCGTGGGAGAGAAAGAACTAGCTTTGGCTCCTCTTCTTATATGCTTTCTTCCCCCTGGGCCTGCCCTATGTAAATTGGGCCAGCCAGGAGTGTTGTTTGTTTTACCCGAAGTCCTCACTCTGGTCCTCGGACCTTCCTTTGTTCTATTTTGGCGAGCTTTTCCCTTCCTTGTCTTTTGGCCACCGCCATTTTGGACTCCTTTTCCCTATTCTACCTAAAGAGTCCCTTGTACTGCAAGGAGATCCAACCAGTCTATTCTAAAGGAGATCAATCCTGGGTGTTCATTGGAAGGACTGATGCTAAAGCTGAAACTGCAATACTTTGGCCACCTCATGCAACGAGTTGACTCACTGGAAAAGACTCTGATGCTGGGAAAGGTTGGGGGTGGGAGGAGAAGGGGACGACAGAGAATGAGATGGCTGGATGGCATCACCGACTCTGTGGACATGAGTTTAAATGAACTCTGGGAGTTGGTAATGGACAGGGAGGCCTGGCGTGCTGTGATTCATGGGGTCGCGGAGAGCTGGACACGAATGAGCGACTGAACTGAACTGAACTAAACTGAACAGTACCATATGACTCTCATGAAACCAAGGCCAGAGAAGTAACATAACCTGCCCAGCTTCACATACTTGGTAAGTGGCAGAGTCAGGTTTTGAACCTCGGGGATCAGATTTCATGATCTCTAGTTTTAACAACTCTGCTATACATACTGAAGGCTTCCCAGCTGATGCTGGAGGGAAGGAATCCATCTGCCAGTGCAAGAGACACGGGAGACGCAGTTTCGATCCCTGGGTCAGGAGGATCCCATGGAGGAGGGAGTGGCAGCCACCCCAATATTCTTGCCTGCAGAATCCCATGGACAGAGGAGCTTGGTGGGCTACGGTCCAGAGGGTTGCAAAGAGTCAGACACAACTGGAGCAACTTATCATGCATATACATACTGCCTCTCCAAAGATAATATAAAAATGGTTACAAGAGCAATCACAGCTCATACTTACTGAGCTCTTATGCCAAGCACTTTATATGTATCTTCACAGCTACGCTGTATGGTGGGTACTGTTCTTATCACTACTTTTTGTGTATGAGCAAACAGGCATAGAGAGAGGCTGAGTCACTTACCGAAAGCTACACTAGAAGTTTAGAAGACGCAGTCAGGAGTCTCTTGACCCTTGAACCAAAGGGTCAAGCTTACCTGTCTGGCTTAGCTTACCTGACTGTTGTGGTAGATGTCCAAGCTGTTCCCTCCCATCCTCCCACACCTGCAGGTAACCCTGAACTCACACATGATGCTATTTCTCATCCTGAGATTTCAGGTTTGTTTTCCCCTTACTAATAAATAGCATTCTGGGACTTCACCGGTGGTCCATTGGTTAAGAATCACCTTCCAATGCAGGGGACTTGGGTTTGAACCCTGGTCGGGGAACTAAGCTCCCACATGCCATGAGGTATGGCCAAAAAAAATAAAGAAAAACAACAACAACAAAAACCTCCCAAAACTATCCATTTTGCCTTCCCAGATCTCAGCTCTGCTGTTGCTCTCCTGCTTTCAAGGGAGCCATGCATCCTCTATCCTGGCATCTCTTCCTGCTGGATTTCCAACCTCTCCTTGTCTGGCTTCTGCCCATCAGCACTGAAACATCCCTGAGTTTCTCCCATCTCAAAATAATACTGATAAAAATTAGTTCTAAGATATCCTTGCCCTCTGGCTCTTCCTAGCTGATCTTACTATTATTTGTTCCATGCCGTGGGGCATGCAGGATCTTAGTTACCCAAACAAAGATCACATCTGTGCCTTTTGCATTGGGAATGTGGAGTCTTAACCACTGGAGCTCGAGGGAAGTCCCCTAGCTGATTTTATTCTCCCCTTTCTGCATGGATACCTTGTCAAGAGAGGTGTCTATGCTTGCTATCTCCAGCTGCCTCATTCCTCAACCCTGCAGTCCAAGAGCTGCCTCCTGCTGTGTTGTGTGATAGAAGGAGCCTATGTTTCTGAGTTGGAGGAAATGAGCTGGTTTTACTTGGGCTGTTCATGAGACAGCAATAAGATTTTATCAAGTTTCGTTTCCGTTCCGTCGCTCAGTCGTGTCCGACTCTATGCGACCCCGTGAACTGTAGCCTACCAGGCTTCTCCGTCCATGGGATTCTCCAGGCAAGAATACTGGAGTGGGTTACCGTTTCCTTCTCCAGGGGATCTTCCCAACCCAGGGATTGAAATTGAACCCGGGTCTCCCGCATTGGAGGCAGACGCTTTAACCTCTGAGCCACCAGGGAAGCCCTTTATCAAGTTTAAGTCACTGTAATGTTGAGCCTCTGTTATAGCTCTTGGCCCCAAAAGTCTAATTAATATAGATGCTAATGAAACCATTTACCTCGGATTGGCACTTGATCCCATGTGCTGGGACTTGAACCCAAATGGCTGGGCCTTGAGCCCAGCCAAAACCCTGCTTGGGAATCTAACGCATGTGGCTGGGACTCAAACCCAGCCAAAACATGGTACCTGGTTCCAGGACCTAATGAAGCTCAGGTTCTTGATGCATTATTACAGAAAGAATTCAGTGAGAAAGTGATAGGTAAGAAGTGGATTTATTCAAATTCAGGGAGAAGCACACTCCACAGAGTATGGGACATCACACAGGGCCAGTGAGTGAACCTGTGAAATGTGGCATGATTAGTTTTTATAGGTTGGGTAATTTCATATGCTAATGAAATCTTCATCTATTTTGGAGAAGAGGTGGAGATTTCCACTGGTCACTGTTCTGATGAACAATTCCTTGCTGTGGCCCAATTTCTTGATCTTTTGACAGTGCCTTGGAACTGTCATGGTGCCTCTGGGTGTGTCATTTCAGTTGCTGATTGAGGATCATGGTCTAGTCTTGTCTGCCATCTTGGTCCCATTTGATTCTAATCAGTTTATGTTGTGTCCTTGTTCTCTCTTTCTTTCAAAATTTGTGTCCTGCCCTTTTCCCTCCTGTTATGTTAACACAGAAAAAGGAAAAGGCAGGGATGAAAAATGGAAACTTGAGTCCTAGTGACATCATTTGAGTCCCCAAATCCAGCCCTGTCTGAAAGCCTCAACTTTACCCAAAGAAAAGTAGATATATTTCCTGTTGTATTTAAGATAGTTGGCTTCATTTTCTGTCAGTTACAACTGAAAGTCTTATTGATATGGTGTCCTGAAGGGAATATTTTGATAAGATATGGGAGACTCTGTGCCCACCCACCCAGACCTAGGGACCTCTCTTACAGGCATGTCACATCCATTGTGGAAGCAGCCCCGGTGGTCTTGGGACACACAATCTGTGCCATCAAAAATGACGCCAGGGTCACACTCACAGCCCTCATGGCATCAGAACAGTGAGCAGGGCTTGTTGCAGAGAAGCCAGTTCTGATCGCATATTGGAAACTGTTTCTTTGACTTGCTTTTTGTTACTTTTGTTATTTTGCAAACTCTGTGAGATAGTGAAGGACAGGGAAGCCTGGCATGCTGCAGTCCATGGAGTCACAAAGAGTTGGACATGATTGAGCCACTGAACAACAAGCCTGCCTCAGAAGACCCTGCCCCTCTTCCTGACTGTAAACTAAAATGCTTTTGTTCATCTTATAGAGAGATAATCTGACCTTACCCACCTATGAATCAGTTCAGTTCAGTTCAGTTCAGTCGCTCAGTCGTGTCCGACTCTCCGCGACCCCATGAATCACAGCACGCCAGGCCTCCCTGTCCATCACCAACTCCCGGAGTACACTCAAACTCATGTCCACAGAGTCGGTGATGCCATCCAGCCATCTCATTCTCCGTCGTCCCCTTCTCCTCCCGCCCTCAACCTTTCCCAGCATCAGAGTCTTTTCCAGTGAGTCAACTCGTCGCATGAGGTGGCCAAAGTATTGCAGTTTCAGCTTTAGCATCAGTCCCTCCAATGAACATCCGGGATTGATCTCCTTTAGAATGGACTGGTTGGATCTCCTTGCAGTATAAGGGACTCTCAAGAGTCTTCTCCAACACCACAGTTCAAAAGCATCGATTCTTCGGCGATCAGCCTTCTTCACAGTCCAACTCTCACAACCATACATGACCACGGGAAAAACCATTGCCTTGACTAGACGGACCTTGGTTGGCAAAGTAATGTCTCTGCTTTTTAATATACTATCAAGGTTGGTCATAACTTTCCTTCCAAGGAGCAAGCGTCTTTTAATTTCATGGCTGCAATCAGCATCTGCAGTGATTTTGGAGCCCAAAAAAACAAAGTCTGACACTGTTTCCACTGTTTTTCCATCTATTTCCCATGAAGTGATGGGACCAGATGCCATGATCTTTGTTTTCTGAATGTTGAGCTTCAAACCAACCTTTTCACTCTCCTCTTTCACTTTCATCAAGAGGCTTTGAGTTCCTCTTCACTTTCTGCCATAAGGGTAGTGTCATCTGCATATCTGAGGTTATTGATATTTCTCCCAGCAATCTTGATTCCAGCTTGTGCTTCTTCCAGCCCAGCGTTCCTCATGATGTACTCTGCATATAAGTTAAATAAGCAAGGTGACAATATACAACCTTGACGTACACCTTTTCCTATTTGGAACCAGTCTGTTGTTCCATGTCCAGTTCTAACTGTTGCTTCCTGACCTGCATACAGGTTTCTCAAGAGGCAGGTCAGGTGGTCTGGGATTCCCATCTCTTTCAGAATGTTCCACAGTTTATTGTGATCCACACAGTCAAAGGCTTTGGCATAGTCAATGAAGCAGAAATAAATGTTTTTCTGAAACTCTCTTGCTTTCTCCATGATCCAGCGGATGTTGGCAATTTGATCTCTGGTGCCTCTGCCTTTTCTAAAACCTGCTTGAACATCTGGGAGTTCACGGTTTACATATTGCTGAAGCCTGGCTTGGAGAATTTTGAGCATGACTTTGCTAGCGTGTGAGATGAGGGCAATTGTCCGGTAGTTTGAGCATTCTTTGGCATTGCCTTTCTTTGGGATTGGAATGAAGACTGACCTCTTCCAGTCCTGTGGCCACTGCTGAGTTTTCCAAATCTGCTGGCATATTGAGTGCAGCACTTTCACAGCATCATCTTTCAAGACTTGTAATAGCTCAACTGGAATTCCATCACCTCCACTAGCTTTGTTAGTAGTGATGCTTTCTAAGGCCCACTTGACTTCACATTCCAAGATGTCTGGCTCTAGGTCAGTGATCACGTTATCGTGACTATCTTGGTCGGGAAGATCTTTTTTGTACAGTTCTATGAATAGCTACATTAAAAAGAAGAGATTAACACACCCCTTCCAAAGGTTGGCCATTCCTGGAGATGTTTTGCAAGACTAAAGGTTCTTTCACTTTACTTCCCCACTGCCTCTCCCTCTCTATTCTGCCTTTTGATTTTCGTTCCTCATTGCCCCTCTCTCTGGCTCTGTAAAAGAACCTGGCATCCAGATCTCAACAAAATGGTTACTCTGAGACATTTGTCTGCCATCTTCTCCGTCAGCTAACTTTTCGAATAAAGTCATATTCCTTGCCTCAACACCTTGTCTCTCGGATTTATTGGCCTGTCGTGCAGCAAGCAGAGTGAGCTTGGACTCGGTAACAAGCTGAGAGGCAGGACATGGGCCCCATGACAGGTCCATGCACAATGGCTTCAGGGGGACAAGTGAGGACTGCAGGTGGATGGCAAAGGTGAGTGCTTGGACTCCCAAGTTTATTTTTCCAATCCTACTGCCTCCTACCCCGAGTCAGGCTAGCTTCCTAGTGATGTTTTTCAACCTCCACAACTTTTCAGTTATTTTTCCCTTTCCCTTGTATGTCCCTCCTGCACACTCTCCTCAGCCAGTTCCATCCATGTCAGGTCTTCTCTGATCTGCATCAGGAGAGGTGACTCTTCCTGCTGGCCCACAACTTGCCTAGCATGAATCCGAGGCCCAGCCAGAGCACTCACAGCAAAGTTGGGGGTGCCTCCAGGACATCATGGGAATCCTAGCCGCCTGATGACCCTGCAGTGTAGGCTGTGAGGAGACAGATGGTGAGGAAAAGAGATGGGCACAAAAGAAAGACCTTGGGACTTTGTTGGCGGTCCAGTGGCTAAGACTCTGTGCTCCCAATACAGTGGGCCCAGGTTCCATCCTTGGTCAGGGAACTAGATTCCACATGGCACAACTAACAGCCCCTATGCCCCAACTAAAGATTTTGCATGCAGCAACAAAGCCTCAACTAACACCTGGCACAGCCAAATAAATACCAAAAATAAAACAATAACAAAAACACCCATAAAGACCTTGTTAAACTGCTGTCCCTCCAGGTCTGGCCACTTCTTCAAATCTAATCATTGCTCTTTTCCAAGTCCCACCCTTCTTCACCTGGCCCCGCCCACCAAGGCCTAAACTTCTCCATTGCATGTGGGTGGCCACACAGGCTGGGGTAGAGGAGCCTGCAGACAAGGCCACAGCCTGGCATCTCTGCCAACTTCCAGGTGTTGAGCAAGGGCGCTGAGGGGCTGCTTGGGCTGCCCGGGTCATGAGGTCAGCATAGGTAGGATCCTGTAGGGCCTCAGCAGTGTCACATGCACTAGGGTGTCCCACTATTAGGTCAGAGAGAGGCTGAAGTGGGTGTCTATGCAGGGCAGGCAGCCTGGCAGTAGGTGAGGAGGCTGCAGTCCTGAATGAAGGCCGGTGATTCCAGAATTCCCTTCACCGACCGGGAGGGAAGGCGGGAGTGGCGGTCAGCAGACTCTTCTGGAAATGTCACTGAAGGATCAGAGAGGGATCAAGGAGAACATTGGTGGTTTGTTAAGGGACATTTAGTCATTAGGGATCAAAGGAGAATTCAATGGGAGGTCAGTTGGAGGTGAAATGGAGGGTCAATAAAGGATCCAATGGGGGATCAATGGTAGAGTGGTCAGAATTAATGAGGGGTCAATGGAAGACCAATGAGGGGGGGAAGAATAATTAAGGAGTTGGTGGGGAGGAGTCAGTGAGGGAGCAAGGGAAGGATCACAAAGAGGACAAATAGAGGTAGTGGAAGGACAGATCCCTGCATCACTGAGGATCAGGAGAAGACTTCGATGGCTTTGGGTAGCAATGGGAGGACTTAGCTCATGGGTACATTGGGGTAGATTCAGAAAGTAAACTGATGAATTAATGTGACACTATGAAAGGCTCAATGGAGCCCACCAGGCTCCTCTTCCATGGGGATTCTCCAGGCAAGAATACTGGAGCAGGCTGCCAGGCTTTTCTCCAGGGGATCTTCCCAACCCAGGGATCCAACCCCCATTTCTCATGTCTCTTAAATTGACAGGTATGTTACTAGCACCACTGGGAAGCCTTCAGTGAATAAGATACTGCATCAAAGAGGCTCAGTCAGGATACCAGAAAGGCATGAGAATTCAATGCAAGAGTCAATATCAATAGGAAGATCAATGGGAAGATTCACAGGGGTGTAAATGATCAGTCGAAGACTCAAAAGAGAGTTAATTAGAGAGTGATAGGAGTCTCAAGGTAGTAAATAAAGACAAGTGAGAGTCAGTGGGAGGGAGTCTACAAGCAAGACAGCGAGGAGGGGGGTCAGTAGCCATTGGTGGGGGGGCGGTGAATGGGGCCCCTGGGGAATCAGAGTGGACATCTTTGAAGACTAGTGGGAGAGTCAATAAAGGGACAACAGCAGGAAAACAGGGGTCACTATGGATTTGGGGGGTAGTGGGGACAGTAGAGGGTAGGGGTCAGTGTGAACCTTTGGAACCTCACCCCGCTGTGGTTGAGATCTTTCAGATTGATGTCTGGTGTCAGAACACAGGCTCAGAGTGTCAGACCCTTGGTGCAGCCACATGGCATCAAACCCAGACTGAAGTTGTCATGGACTGTGTCATGGAGACACACCAGGCAGTAGACAGAGGAGCCAGGGAATTCACAGTGGGTTCCTTCGAATGTATGGAAGTGGAAGTCTCCCATGGCAGGACAGACCAGTGGCTCCTCCAGGACAGAGGGGCTGGGTGGGGACTAAGCTAACAGGCAGTGGTACCAGCCACCTGTGGCAGCCTTGCAGTGACCATAGCACTTCTCAGGTCAGCACTGGGGCATGCTGCTCACAGGGCACCAGTGGCCATGTGGTAGCCACACTGAATACAGTTGTCTGTCCAGAAAGCACAACCTTGGCGGAGGAAGCAGGAGCAGTGGGCACGGGGCACGCATCAGCCCTCCAGTGGGCACCGGCAGATCAGGGCATGGGGGCAGCTCCAGTGCTCTGCAGCTGCGAGGTTGGTGCATATGGTTGGTTAGACAGTGCCACATGGCACAAAGCTGGTGTTAGGTGAGTTGGGGTGCAATGGTGGGGAAATCAGCAGTGAGGCCATGGGGCTCAGAGCAGGAGTCAAGTAGATGTGGAGGTTAGGGACCCACAAGTCCCAGGAGTCTGAGTCACAGCCCTCTCCTTCCCAACACCCAGAAGTCATGCGCTCATCTCTGACCCCTCAGGCTTAACTCTCCAAGACATGTGAAATCTTCTCCAACCAGGGATCGAACCTGTGTCTCCTGTGTTGGCAGCAGATTCTTATCCATTGTACCACGAGGGAAGTCCTAAAGATTTTTTAATGTGGACCATTTTTAAAATCTTCATTGAACTTGTTACAATATTGCTTCTGTTTGATGTTTTGTGTGTGTGTGTTTTTTTTTTTTTTGTCAGGAGGCAAGCGGGATTTCAGCTCCCCAACTAGGGATCAAACCCTTACCCACTGCATTGGAAGGTGAAGTCTTAACCACTGGACCACCAGGGAAGTCCCAAAATTCAGTTCCAACATAGTGTTATTGTTGTTGTTTGGCCACACTTGCGGCTTGCAGGATCCAAGTTCCCCAACCAGGGATCGAACCCATGCCCCCTGCAGTGGGAGTGTGGAGTCTTAACCACTAGACCTCCAAGCAATTCCTCTAAGAGGAGCAATTCTTTAACAGGACAGTCTGGCCAGGCTGTGGAGGAAGGGAGGAGCGTGAAAGGGGAGGTGGTACTAAAGGGAGGGTATGCCTAGAGGTTCTGACATGAGACCCATTCAAGAAAGTGCATGGAGATTAGAGGCAAAGTGGAAGGCTCCAAGTGAAACTCTAACAAGGACCCAAGAGGATGCTCACAGGGAAGTTCTGGCCATTGTGGAGGGAAGAACAGCGGTCCACAGGGATGTAGTCATCCACTACCTGGAAGAATCCATCCTCACACTCAGAGCCCTCATCCCAGGGAGTGGGAAGCTGCACCACCTCCTGAACACTCAGACAGGCCACAGGGCAAGGGTTCCACACAAGATGCAGAGGCTCTTTGAGGGTGGGGCAGGGATAGGAGAGGCTGCATGGCTGGGGAGACACTCTTGTCAGACTCAGACAAGCCAGAGGCCTACCCTCCATCCAACAGCACCCCAAGGCTGCATTGTTCTGTTGGGAACTCCCCTTGGATTAATCATAACAGCAAAAATAATCACAATGAGGAGTGTCTACATACCATGCCATGTGCTAGCTACTTTAAAGGGTCCTAGATATGACTGAAGCAGCTTCTCTGTTCTTTGTCTTTGGGGTTTTTTTGGCCTACCACTCACCCCAGCCCCTTCTGAAAGGGATGGCCTTCCCCTGAATCATCAAATGATTCTACCTCTTATCTGCCTGTCTGGGCCTGCGGGGAGCCTGGCAGTAGACTCTAGCGGTGGCTGTCTTTTCTGTCCTCCCACCCTTTAAAAAAAATGCAAAAAACCTCCAAATGAAAGCATCTGTTTATTTGGCTGCAGCAGGTCTCAGTTGCAGCACTCAGGATCTTCGATCTTCATTGTTGCATGCGGGATCTTTAGTTTTAGCATGTGAACTCTTAGTTGTGGCACGTGGTATCTAGTTCCCTGGCCAGGGATCGAACGTGGGCCCCCTGCATTGAGAGTGCAGATTGTTAGCCACTGGACTACCAGGGAAGTCCCCTCCCACCCTTCTGACAATGATACCTCTACCTCCTTTTTGGCAGTCACCCATCCTTATTTCCAACATGCAGATTGAGATGACTCCACATCTGGGCTCCAGAGATGGGTACAGGAATCAGGGCTGGCTAATCAGGCTATTCCTCCCTCCCCTGGTCCCCAATAGTTGGTCAAGCAAAATCTATGAGTGGGAACTCTAGGACTTTGGCAACTAGTGGGGAAAATGTGTTACATTTTGGAGAGGGCTATAAGGCTGTTAGAACTGTTCTCCTGTTGTTGCAGAAGCCTTGCTGCTACCGCAGGGGAAGAATTTGCTTGAGAATAAAGCTAACATAGAGAGAGGAGGGCTCCCCTAGTAGTTCAGACAGTAAAGCATCTGCCTGCAATGCAGGAGACCCAGGTTCGATCCCTGGGTTGGGAAGATCCCCTGGAGAAGGAAATGGCAACCCACCCCAGTATCCTTGCCTGGACAATTCCATGGACAAAAGAGCCTGCCGGGCTATAGTCCATGGGGTCGCAAAGAGTCAGACACAACTGAGTGACTAACACACTCACACACGCAGAGGAAGGAAGGGAAAACCAGGACAAAAAAGAGACAGAAAGAGAGAAACAGATTTCTTCTAACTGCAATAGAAAATTCTTAACTAGCTAAGCCTGAAGATAGAAATACCTTCTGTCTTTGCAGCTATATGTGCTTCAAATCCTTTTTTTTTTTTTTAATTTCCCCAGCTTAGGATTCTGACACTGCCAGTAAGAGGCCTGCCTGCCATATTGGCCACACCATGTCCCCATGACTCCACCTCTGCCACAGCTGGTTGGGCCAAGGCTGGACAAATGACCATGGCCGACAGAGGCAGGGGTGGTCATCAGTCTATAACTAAAAAGCAAGCCAAACAAGTTCCGCCCAGGGCGCATTTGAACTAGAGGCAGGAAGGGGTCAGACAGGGATGGACACTCACACAGAAAGTCAGGATGGAGCCTGGAGACCATGAAGAACGTGGAGAAGAAATGTGGACAGGAAGACTCAAAGTTGATGAGCGTCTGTTCAATAAGTGAACAAATGTTCGGATGCCAGCTAATTCGTTTTCTCAAAAAAAAAAAAAAGATTTATTTATTTATTTTTGGCCACCCTGGGCCTTTGTTGCTTTGGAGCTTTTCTCTAGTTGTGGTGAGTAGTGGCGATTCTCTTCTCTGGTTGCAATGCTCGGGTTTCTCTTTTTGTGGAGCACTGGCTCTAGAGCACAAGGGCTTCAGCAGTTGCAGCTCCCAGACTATGGAATACAGTCTCAATAACTGCAGTGCGTGGGCTTAGTTGCTCTGTGGCATGTGGGATCTTCCTTGACCAGGGATTGAACCTGTGTCTCCTGCATTGGCAGGCAAATTTTTTACCACTGAGCCACCAGGGACACCCAGCTAAGTCATTTTCTAGGCGTAGGATACTGGGCAAATTCCTTAACCATCAATGCCTTGGTTTCCCTCATCCATAACATGTACCTGCCTGATGGGATTGTTGGGAGAATTAATTAAAGTAATAGAAGGCTTGTGTGTGTGTGTGTGTGTTTTAGTCGCTTAGTCGTACCTCTTTGTGACCCCGTGAACCTTAGCCCTCAAAACTCCTCTGTCCATGGATTCTCCAAACAATAATACTGGAGTGGGTTGCCATTCTCTTATCCAGGGGATCTTCCTGGCTCAGTGATGGAACCTGCATCTCCTGCATTGCAGGTGGATTCTTTACCATCTGAACCACCATGGAATCTCAATAGAAGGCTTAGCACTGAGCAAGCACTCTATAAAGTCAGTCCCCTTTTCAGGTTACTACCGGAACTATTTTTACATTATTGTTAGAAAGATACTGAAACATAGAGGGTTCAGGAGGATTCTGGAGTCAGGCAGAAAGGCCAGTTCTGCTGCTTACGGCTGAGATCTGGGGAAGCACTTAGCTTCTCTGTTCCTCAGTTTCCTCACCAGAGAAAAGAGATGATGATTGACCTTATCTCCTAGTGTGGTTCAAAGGTGCAGTGAGCTGATTTGGAACAGGTCAAACAGAAGTTCTGAGCTCCTGAAGGGTTTGTTACGAAAGGATACTGGGTCCCATCCCAGCATTTCTGAGTCAGTAAGTCTGGGGCAGTCTGCCTTGTAGACAAGCCCTGTGTTGCTGCTGCTGCTGGTCTAGGGACAATAATTTGAGAACTAGAATGGGTGCTCTGTAAATACAGCCATGAGAGAAAATCAGATCCATTTTCCCAAGAAGAGCGTGGGCAGAATTCTGTCCTGTTTGGCACTGTATCTCATTCGTGGGCCTGGCACATGGTGGCTCTCACTACCACCTGCAGGATGATGGAAGACCAAACCTGGTCTTCCACCACCCACCCCCCTGGTGATGGCTCACAGCAAAAGCCAAGTGTCCTTCAGGGCCACACACGGACACCAATCATTTGGCAAGTGGCTGTGGAGGCCTGTGGGCAGGCATGGACAACTTGGTGGTTCCCATAGGCGTGACCCTTGTCAGCCACAACCCTTGTTGCTCACACAGGCCAGGAAGAACTCTGGCGGCAAGCAAGAGTGGCAGGGTGCCAGCAGACTTCTGGGATCATACAGGAGGCTGCAGGTGCTATGTCTGCGCCCCTGTCCTCGGTGGCTGCTGGTGTCTGGGCAGGGACACAGGCCTGCCATGCAGCTGCAGCTTCAGCCCTGTGCAAGTGTCCAGAGTGCATAGAAATAGTGTGAGTGTGCAGGTACAGCAAGCCTGGGAAAAGAGTAGCAATGGAGTGTTACTTGGTGGCAAGTGGCTGCTGGAATCTCACTCCCAACTTCTGGGGCTGGAATAGGGTATCTGGGACCCTGTGGAGGTAAGGGCTGGAAAACTTGACTTGGGCAGAGCTGAAGCGAACCCTCAAAGAGGTAAATGCTAGGTGGACCATCCATGGATCAGAGGCACAGCTGGTCAGTAAGAACTTAGGATGGGAAAGGCCTTGGGGGCTGGACTATGGCCAGGTCTGAGTTCCTGAAGAGGTAAAAGTTGAGTAACTGGACCACGATCAGGGCTGAGAAGTGAGAAGGATGAGAGCTGGGGGCTGGACTTCCATCAGAACTGGGCTGACACTTTAGGAAGGGCAAGGTTGAGGGTCTGGATCATGATGGGGAGGAGGGGATGGTTGGAGACTGGCACTGGGAAGTGCAAGGTCTCAGGGACTACATTGTTCAGGGAGGGGCTGGCATCCTGAGATGAGCAACAAGGAGCTGAAGTTGCCCTGCAAGGGTCAGGAACGGGGCCAAGCCCTGCAAATGAGGAAAGTGAAGAGGCTGGGCTGAGACCTTGGACCCTTGCTGCATAGACCCAGTTCCTGCCAGGGAAAGACTTGGCCACCCAGCAACAGGCTGGTTTCACAGTAGACACTTGGCATCAGGCAGGGTCCAGTGCCCAGGCATATGTCCACAGTGCAACCTTCGGTTTGGTGTAGGAAGTTCATGGCCTGGGTGGAAGGGCCCCAGGGGGGCCAAGAGGATGTCACATGTGTGTGCCAAGTGGGCTGGGGTGCTGGTGGTTGGTAGGGTGACACAGGATGGAGGCAGCACCTTACCAGCAGCTTTCAGGTACCCAGCCGGGGAACCCACCCAGAAGCTATGGCTGAAGGCCCAGGCCAGTGCATCCTCAGGCAACACGATGCCCCCTAGGATGGAGGCTTTCCAGCCCCCAACTCTGGTAATCTCCACCCCACAGGGTCAAGTTTCGATCTTTGGAAACCGGGGGGTAAGTACGTAAAATTCAGGCCATGGGATGCGGAACTCTCACTCCAGCTGCCTAGAGGACATTTCCATCCACCAAATCCAGGAGTCCTGCCTTTTAGAACTGAGTAGTTCTGCACCCCAGGAACCAGAAGTCTTCACCATCAGGGCCCACAGACGCCAAACCCAAGACCTAGTGTTTCAACCCTCAGAACCCAGAAGTCCCGCGCCCCCAGTGGGGAGAAGTCTCCATCCCAGACCCAAGGAGCCCAGCCTCTGGAGCATCAGCAGTCCCACTCCTAGGACCCAGAGGCTGTCTCACCCCTGGAACCCTGGAGTCTTGCTCCAGCAACTGACTCCATATCAAGGAGAAGGTTAGTCGCTCAGTCATGTCCGACTCTTTGTGACCCCATAGACTGTAGCCCACCAGGCTCCTCTGTCCATGAAATTCTCCAGGCAAGAATACTGAAGTGGGTAGCCATTCCCTTCTCCAGGGGATCTTCCTGACCCAGGGATCGAACCTGGGTCTCCTGCATTGCAGGCAGATCCTTTACTGTCTAAGTTACAGGAAAGCCCCCAGTATCAAGAAATGTTGCCTTTAAATTCCAGAACCCCTTCCTTCCTATGGTTTGCTCACTGCAGCCAACCTGGAATCTCGACAGGTTGACACTGACACCCAGGCACTGACAGGCTGGCCCACAGACACGGAGGGCCACACAAAGCACAAATCGGTAATTAGAGAAGAAACAGATCCAAGCACTGCCGCTGGTCTCGAAGGGTCAAGGTGGCATCAGGTCGTGGCAGCAGCTAAAGGGCCAATTCAGAGCCATCTGAGCAGGACAGGGTCCCAGGGGCTCCAGTGGGGACCCAGGCCTGGCTCAGGGCACAGCCTAGGGAGCCTGGCCCAGGGCATCAGGTGGTTGCAGGGCCCAATTGTGCGAGGAGGCACAGTGCAGGCAGCTCCTGCTCCAGACCTGCCTCTGTCCCTAGTCAGGAGCTGCGGAAATACAATCAAGCTTCCTGATACTGAGGGTCAAAGCAATCACAGCTGCTGATGGTCCACCTGCGAGGCGACCCAAGCGAAGGGTCCCCAGAAAGGCTGCATTCCTGAGCATCTGAGGAGGGGTGAGGGATGGAAGTTGGTTGAATGGGGGGTACTGGGGCTTTGGCAGGTCTCACCCTCATCTATTAACCAGGAGTCTTGTTTTCAATACCCAGTTCCATCCTCATGCAAAACTCAGAAACTCTCCTCTGAGGAAACCAGGTAAGTTGTTTCACTAAAGAGCTAGGAGTGCCCACCTCCTCCAGTTAATAGAAGAGCCTTCAGCCAGGACCTAGATGTCTTTCCTCCAATCATCAAGAGCCTCCACCAAGACCTTCCAGATCAGAGTGTCTCCCTTCTCCCAATCTATGATTTCCCTCTGTTTTTTTGTCCCCCACCTCACCCCCCAGAAGCTTCCCAGGTCACCTTGTACTCTCCACTGCCTCCTTCTGGTCCAGCCCTCATCATCTCCTACCCGGACAACCGCAGCGACCTCCTCACTGCTCTCCCAGCAATTCCTCCATCAGCCCCATAGACTGTTCCCTACATGGCGCCACAAGGATCTTATTTACATGCAAGGGATGTCTCAGCCCTCCTCTGCGCAAAATCTGTCCTTGACCCCGACCTCACACAGTATAAAAGCCAAAGTTACTGCAAGAGCCCACATGGCTGTCCACAATCCGACTCCCATAATCTCCTCCTTTACAGGGTATCATGATCCCTCTACTTCAGCCTGGACTTCTTGCTGTTCCTCTCACATGGGTGGCAGATTTTCACTTTAGGCACTTGCTGTTCCCTCTGCCTGGAATGCTCTTTTCTCAGATATCCACATGGTTCTCTCCCTCACTTCCTTTGAGACTTGGCTTAAGTTACTTCCCTCCTATTTAAAACTGTACTCTCAGAAATCCTGATCACACTTTCGTTGCTCTATTTTTTCTCTTTAACATGTATCATCTCCTAACATGGGCTTCCCAGGTGGCTCAGTGGTAAAGAATCTGCCTGCCAATGCAGGAGATGCAGGAGACAAAGGTTTGATCCCTGGGTCAGAAAGATCCCCTGGAGAAGGGAATGGCAACCCACTCCAGTAGACTTGCCTGCAGAATCCCATGGACAGAGGAGCCTGGTGGGCTACAGTCCATGGGGCCACAAAGAGTCACAAAGCCACTGAGCACACACAGCACACGCGCACACACACACACAACACACGCATACACACACACACATCTTCTAATATACTCTACTATTAACTAAACAGTTATTGTTTATATCTCCTCAGTAGAATATAAGCACCATGAGAACAGGGTTTGTTTGTTTTTTTTAAACTATTTATTTGGCTGTGCTGGGTCTTAGTTGTGGTACGTGGTATCTTTGATCTTCATTGCAGCATGCAAACTCTTCGTTGTGGTATTCTGGATCTAGTTCACTGACCAGGGATCAAAGCCAGGTTCCCTGCATTGGGAACACAGAGTCTTAGACACTGGACCACCAGGGACGTCCCAAGAACAAGGGTTTTTTTCTGCCTTGGTTGCTGATATGTCCTCAGTTTCTTGAACAAGGCCTTGTACCTAATAATCAAACATTCCTTAATCAAAGAAGGAACTCAGGAGTCAGGTCCCTGGGAGATGAGGGCCCACGTGGTGAGAGTAAACCTCTGGAGCTCTGAGAATTTGAGGGTTCTGGATACCTGGAATGGAGACTGCTGGATGCTGGGGAGCCATGAGGGCACTTGGGGAACTCCTGACTCCTGAGTGGCAGGGTGAGCTCTCAAGGGGTGTGGAGGGGAGTATGGACCATCATGGGATCACATATCAGGTCTTAGCATCATGCACTTATATAAGCTTTCCTTGTATTATCTCATTTAATCCTCACTACAGCCCTATGGGTTGTTGTTGTTGTTCACTTATTGTTGTTAAGTTGTGTCTGACTCTTTGTGACCCCATGGACTGCAGAACACCAGGCTTCCCTGTCCCTCACTATCCTCAGACTCGTGTCCATTGAGTCGATGATGCCATCCAGCCATCTCTCCCTCTGTCGCCTCCTTCTCCTACTGTGCGCCCTCAATCTTTCCCAGCATCGGGGTCTTTTCCAATGAGTTGCCTCTTCGCATCAGGTGACCAAAGCATTGGAGCTTCCGCAGCAGTCCTTCCAATGAATATTCAGGGTTGATTTCCTTTAGGATTGACTGGTTTGATCTTTATATCATCCCAATTTCACAGATGAAGAAGCAGAGACCTAGAGAGGTTAAATAATTTGCCCAAGGTCATATAAATAACGAGTGGTCAAGTTGGGATTTGAACCCAGACCATCTGGCTCCAGAGTCCATTGTCTTTCTGTAGTGCTGAAAGGTAGCCTTGTACATCCATAACATCCATCAGTTTGCCCCTGATTAAATATATAGTCTTGGAGAAGGCAATGACAACCCACTCCAGTACTCTTGCCTGGAAAATCCCATGGACGGAGGAGCCTGGTAGGCTGCAGACCATGGGGTCGCTAAAGGTCAGACACGACTGAGCGACTTCACTTTCACGCACTGGAGAAGGAAATGGAAACCCACTCCAGTGTTCTTGCCTTGAGAATCCCAGGGACGAGGGAGCCTGGTGGGCTGCCATCTATGGGGTCGCATAGAGTCGGACACGACTGAAGTGACTTAGCAGCAAAAATATAGTCTAGCCCCTACAACTTTCCAACCAGAGAAATGTCTGGAAACCTTCCCTGAGGAAAAATTTGGGACATGCCAGTGGCTGCATGTGGCCCTGGGATATGGCCAAAGCTCAGAGAATTTGGAGGTTCCAGATGCCAATGTCAGGGGAAAATAAAAATAGCCAAAACATTCCTCAGTGACACTTAGCATGAGCTGGACTTGGTTCCAAGTGCTTTCCCTACGTTAACTTGTTCCCACTTCACAAGAGCCTGACGAAGTAGCCGCTAGAGGTCCACAGTCTCTTATCTACAATTCCCCGATGCAAAAGTGGTCTGAAGACTGAAAGATGTGTTCTGTGTTTGATGTTAAAACTAAGTCAGCAGCAAAAGCTGACCTGAACTCACATGTGGCTGCTTCCAATTGTAATTTATCCCAGTTGGTATGTGTATTCAGATATGTCACTGCAGAAACATTCATATTTCTGGTTTTGTCACACCCACTAGGAGTATTATATGATATGTGGTATTTGCATGGGATGACCCTTTGAAATTCTAAAATCTGAAATGCACTAGGTCATAATCATTTTATTTACTTATTTACTATTTAAAAAAATTATTTATTTTATTTATTTATTTTTGTCTGTGCTGGGTCTTCGTTGCTGTGCCGGCTTTTCTCTAGTTGTGTGCAGGCTTCTCATTTCAGTGACCTCAACGGTCGTGGAGCACAGCCTCTAAGGCCCACGGTCTTTAGTAGTTGGGGTCCACAGGCTTAGCTGATCCGTGGTATGTGGGGTCTTCCCAGATCAGGGATCGAACCCAACTCTCCTGCATTGACAGGGGGATTCTTTACATTGCACTACCAGGGAAGCCCTATTTTTTATTTATTTATTTTTTAAAAATTGTTACTGTTGGGACTTCCCTGGTGGTCCAGTGGTTAAGAATCTGCCTTGCAAGGCGGGAGACTTGGGTTCAATCCCTGGTCAGGGAACTATGGTCCCACATGCCACAGAGCCGTGTGCCATAGCTAGAGTCTGTGCACCCCAGCACAAGATTCCACATGACGCAATGAAAATCTTGCATGCCTCAACTGAGATCCAACAGCCAAATAAATAAACACATATCCTTTAAAATGTTACTTTTTTAAAAAGATTTTTTGATGTGGATCATTTTTAAAGTCTTTATTGAATTTGTCATGATAGTGCTTCTATTTTTTATGTTTTGTTTTTTTTGGCCAAGAGGCATGTGGGATCTTAGCTCCCTGATCAAGGATTGAATCTGCACCCCCTGCATTGGAAAGTGAGATCTTAACCCCTGGACCACCAGGGAAGTCCCCCCAGTCATTTTAGATAAGGGACTATGGACCTAATTGCCTCCATTTTAGAGATGACAAAAATGAGGGATGGAGAAGGATGGAGTTCCCCAGTATTCCATACAGTGTGATTCTCACCTGAACAAAGCTGAACTCATGTTTGACAGCAGTGATGCTGATGCCAAAGATGTGCATTGTGACAAGCATGGACTGTCTCCCTCCAGAGCAGGTGACCCACAATTGAAAGGAAGGGAGGCCTCTGTGTAGAGTCTGAAGGCAAAGGCTCAGCATGTAGGTGGCAGCTCCCAGGCATGGGGGAAGCATAACCATCAAATGTGTAGGAACTTCCATGGCAGTCTAGTGGTTAAAACTCATCTTCCATTGTAGGGGGCACAGGTTCAATCCCTGGTTGGGGAGCTAGGATCCTACGTGCTGCATGGTGCGGCCAAAAAGTATAGATGTATGGTAACCCAGAGGCACAGCAGTACCCTCTGTGATGGCCCCCTGCCCATTACCAGAGAGAGCTTCTATCTCTGATTTGGTCACAGACATCATTTTGGACTCAGACACAGTTTCAAGTTCTGGTGTTCCCAGTCACAGCCTCTAAGCTTGGTTCAGTACTATCACCACCCGGAACCCTGGGTTTGCCACTAAGGCAGTTGCTGACCCAGATCATGACACTGTCATTGGATCTGGACTCTGGGTCAGCTATGAGCATCAGCAGGAAGACAGGTGCAGGTGCCGATTCAACCACAGGGTCCCTTCACAGCCCCTTGGCAAGCCCCAGCTAAGCTGTGGCCACAGGTAAAAGCCTTGGTTCAGTTTCAGGTGTGCTTTCTGATCCTGGATTGGCCATTTCCATAGTTTGAAAGCTGGACACTGCTCTGGAGTCCCTCAGAGGTACCATTTTGGAACTGGACATGGTCTTGGACTCAAGTGCGGCTTGCGTGCTAGGCACACACAGTCTTGCGCTTCGCAAAGGTGACATGTGGTCCTGTTAAAGGAAGCGTTGTCATTACAGGAGACTTGGAACTGGAGTGGAATCATCAAGGAAGATGCTAGGAGGGAATGAGATTCCATGGGAGGGTCCACAGCTTCCTCAGTCAGAACATCTGGAGATGAGACGATGCATCAGAACTGAATCCTGGAATTAATCTCATCCCTCCACACCCTAGACACCCAGGGTCTCTGGTATTGAAGAGTCAGCATTCAGAAGCTAACACGGTTCCCAATATAAAATGAATTGGAGGACTTCCCTGGTGGTCCACTGGTTAAGAATCCACCTGCCAATGCAGAGGACATGGGTTCAATCCTTGGTCCAGGAAGATTCCATATACCACAGAGCAACTAAACCTGTGTGCCACAACTCCTGAAGCCTGTATGCCGAGAGTTTGAGTGCCACAGTGAGAAGTCTACATGCTGTAACTAGAGTAGCCCATGATCGCCGCAACTCGAGAAAGCCCTCTTGCAGCAACAAAGACCCAGTGCAGCGAAAAAATATTCAGGAAAAAAATAAAATGAATTGGGGCCCATGTCAGCAGAAAGAGAATGGTGGGGCTGAGGGACAATACAGAAATGATCAGCAGAGCCTGGGTGTAGAATAGGACTTTGATGAGCTGGTGAACACAAGCTTCATCTAAAAACAGCATTGCGTACGTGCATGCTCAGTTGCTTCAGTTGTGTCCGACTCTTTGCGACCCTGTGGACTGTAGCCCTCCAGGGTCCTCTGTCCATGGGATTTTCCAGGCAAGAATACTGGAGTGGGTTGCCATTTCCTTCTCCAGGGGATCTTCCCGACCCAGGGATCAAACCTGGGTATCCTGCTTGGCTGGCAGATTCTTTACCACTGAGCCACCAGGGAAGGACAGATACTTAACGGGAGCCCCTTATTCCAAGGTTCTGGGAAATCAGTCCTATGACATAATTTAGAACTATGGTCAGCATTCAGTTTACACTGAGTCTGTGTGGAGGGCCTCACTGTTGGTGGCAACAGGCCTCTTCCCTAGTGGCTTGAGCAGATTTTAGGGTCACAGCTGCCACCTGTTCCATGTGCAGATTAAGGTGGTGATTTCTTGACTTCAACCTTCAACTGCTTCCTCTATAAAATAGGGATAATAAAAAGATCTGCCTCCACGGCGGCTATGAGGATTACATTTTTAAAACAAATGTTAGTCACTCAGTTGTGTGTGACTCTTTGTGACCCTATGGATTGTATTTAGCCCCCCAGGCTCCTCTGTCTGTGGAATTCTCCAGGCAAGAATACTGGAGTGGGTTGCCATTCCCTTCTCCAGAAGGTCTTCCCAATCCAGGGATTCTGCTCGGGTCTAGGAGGCGTGGCGCATCTCCAGACTGTGGACTGCACCGCGCCGGGGTCCACAGGCCAGCTCCGTCCAGGTGAAGCCCTGGGCAGGGGCTTGGTTTCGGTCAGAATGCTGCTAGCGATGCGGCCCAGGACTTGCACTGGATGAGGCTCCAGTGCAAGTTCAGCAGCGGCCGCGGGTTGGAAAAGCCTGGCAGCTCCATGGGAGCTAAGCGAGGCTGAACGCGCCCATTGGCAGCATGAGAGAAAAGAAAGGATCATAGACACCGCCGCCCCCCACCCCCGGCCCCGGGCCGCGGCCCGACCAGAAAAAGCAGGTGCAGGAGGGCCGAGCGCAGCTCAAGCGGCCTCCCCAGGTCCACGCTGAAGCGCAGCCAGGTGTCCGGGCGCACAGACTGCGCCCTTCGGAGCCGCCTCTCCTACAAGCGTCGGCCGCGGGTGCGGCCTGCCGCCGAGTACACGAGGTCTCGGCGCCAGGGTTCCGCCAGCACGAACGGAGGCACGGCGTAGACAGGTCCTCAGAGACCCTGGGACAGCATTTTGGACACGTGGTCGCAGACCTTGTCTCCCGCATGCAGGAAGGGATGAGTGGCCACCACGCCGGTGCCCAACAGGTCTCCTGAGCTCTGCACCTGCAATACCTGGAAAGGCTCAAGGTGTGCAAGGAGAGGCCGGCGTGCCGCGTGCTCGACGCCGTCCAGCAGGACCGGCCCCGGAGGCGTGAGGCTCGGGCCACCGCGGCAAACTCCTCGTGCGGGTCGTGGGGCGGCGGCGACGGCGTCAGCACCACGGAGCGAGTACCCAGCAGGTGGCGCAATAGAGCCAGCGCCGGGTCCAGGGAGGCGTGCCCACCCGGGGTCGCCACTGTCACTCCCATTGGCCTGGACGCCTCTAGGTGCACCTCGCCACCCACTGCCCTCCGAGGGCCCCGCAGCTACACAGCGCAGCACAGGGATGCCCACAGTGTCCACCCGGTGCGCCCTCACCAGCGCTGTGGTCTGGGGCCCCTTGGGCAGTGGCGACAGGTACAGCCGGAAATTGGGTTTCTCTGTACCAGTCCTCCAAGAAATCCTGGTGTAATAACATCCCTGGAAACCCACACATGCAGTCACGGGGCCGGAGGGAACTGGGAGGGGACAGGAAGGAGTCAGTATAATCTGGTGGATTTCGAGGCCAAACACATAATGTTCTAATCCTGTCGCCATCTAATCCCTGGCCATGTGAGCGCGGGCAAAATATTTCACTTCTTTGGATCTCAGTTGCCTCATATGTAAAAGAGGGTGTTAGCCCAGGGGTATGGGAAGATTACATGAGATAATGTATGTAAAGGGCACAGAACAATGTCTGGTACATAAACATTAACTTAGAATAAAGTTGCTTCCACTGGGCAGCCATCCCAGAAAGGCCCGACTGGTCCCCTTCTTACAAGCAGTTTGGCCAAATCCCTTGCTACAGACCCTGCCCAAATAGTCCTTTGCCCCAGTTGGCCAGGGCCCTGCCCCAAGAAACTCCACTGTGGCCAATTCTCTGTCACAGAACTTGCCAGGCATCCCAGCAGCTGGCACTGCCAGTCTCCTCCTGCTGATCCAGACCAGCTCACCCACCTTCTGTGTCTCCCATGGGTCACTCACCCCACAGGAAGCTCAGGGCGCCACAGCACAGTGGGGCAGGTGAGAGGGCGCCCGTGGCTGGAGAGGGAGTGGGTGGGTCCCGGTTAGTCAGTGCAGTCTTTCTTGCCAGTCTGCCCTCCAGGCCTCCTACCGCAGGAGCAGAGGGGATGCAGGAGGAATCCCAGAGAAGAACGCAGGCCTTGGAACCCAGGGAATAAGGTAAGATGGGGTCTTACTGCAAGGAGCTGGAATGAGGACAGGCATATTTTGGGGGCATTTATGGTTCCAAATGCCTGGGCTTCCCTGGTGACTCAGGTAGTAATGAATCTGCCTGCAATGCAGGAGACTCAGGTTCAATCCCTGGGTCGGGAAGATCCCCTGGAGGAGGAAATGGCAAACTGCTCCAGTATTCTTGCCTGGAGAACTCCATGGACAGAGGAGCTTGTGGGCTATGGTCCATGGGGTCTCAAAGAGTCAGACACGACTGAGCAACTAACACACACATGCTTGGGCCTGGCCCTCAGCACTCTCCCTGGGTCAGCACACTGAGGCCCC